>NC_050075.1:12607139-13232139 GCF_009764565.3 Dermochelys coriacea
CTCTGATTCTCACTGACCCGTTAAACTGCTCAACTGGGCCCCTCCTCTCAGAGAATTCTCCAGCCCTGGGATAGTGATTTTGCTCATCTTCCCTTCCCATTTTGCTTCTGGACCTACTGAGGTTTCCCTGATGTACACTGTGAGGAAAACAGTAATTCCATAAAACAGATCATGGTAAATAAGGTTTTTCGTCCAGGGGATTGCCTGACAGCAACAATTTGATTAGAGCTACCCTGTCTCTTGGAGAATAAAGAACCATTTGTAAATGAAAATGGATGATTTCTCCTTTTCTCCGCATCTGTTGTTATCTGAAATAATAACCCACAATGCCAGCAATAATACCCAGACACCAGCTAGCCCTAATCAGTCTGTCTCAGGCTATTTCTGTATTACCCTATGCGAGTCTGGGATGGATCAGGTGTTTTCTTCAGATGCTGTTTAATCTGTTCTCAGTGCATGTTCTCAAACTAACTATTGCTTGGCATGAACTGTAATGAATGATTCCAGGATGGCTTCACACTTTCAATACAAAGATCAAATGCCCCAGAGGGTATTTTGAAAACCAAATCGGATACTATGTAGGAAAATAGACATTAACCCCTAACTGAGACCTGGTATTTAGGTCAGTTCATTTAATCCTCAGAGCCTCAGCTGATAACCCAATTACAGCTAAGTACAAATACATAAACATCCTTTTCTATATTGCTACCTCTTTGAACAGTAGTAGCACCTTTTTCCTGCTGCATTTGTTTGGAGACATTTTTGACCACATCTATAAAGAGCTAAATTAAACTGCCCAGACACAGTCTGGCTGCATCTTCCAATAAAAACATAATTAACAGCCTACATGTTATAGTCAGAGCTAGGCTGGGTTTGAGAAAGGTCAAGTTCCTTGAAGTTTCCATGTGCCAATATAATTTAATTGTTAAGAACACCACAGTAACATTTTATTATGC
Organism: Dermochelys coriacea; assembly: GCF_009764565.3. NCBI lineage: Eukaryota > Metazoa > Chordata > Testudines > Dermochelyidae > Dermochelys > Dermochelys coriacea. The sequence continues at coordinate 12,608,096 of NC_050075.1, forward strand.
TACTAGTCTAAAAAATTAAAATAAGATTAAGATAAATGCTAAATAAACATAAGTAATGTGAAAAAGCTGTCACAGTCATTACAGTGTTGCATCTCTGAATATCAAACAATACGAAAACTATAAATAAATATAATTAAATAAATAAACCCAATGCAGCTCTAATGCATTTCTAAAACATTATGTATGTATGTGCCCTTTTAGTGATAGATCTACAGTCCCCAATGTCACCATTCAGACCTAAAGGCTGTTTAAGTTACTCAGTATCACCAAGTGACTATCTCCAAAGGATATAAAACAAACAAGATTCAGCATCAGCCTGAACCTTTTATCTTGCTCTGAGTTTCCACCAGCTGGCTAGCCCATAAGGACAAGGGATAATTCTGTTTCAGTGGCTATGAAGATCTCTCTCCTCTGATTTCAGAGTAGCAGCCATGTTAGTCTGTATCCGCAAAAAAGAAAAGCAGTACTTGTGGCACTTAGAGACTAACAAATTTATTTGAGCTTAAGCTTTTGTGAGCTACAGCTCACCTCATCGGATGCATTCATTGGAAAATACAGTGGGGAGATTTATATACACAGAGAACATGAAACAATGGGTATTACCATACATACTGTAACAAGAGTGATCAGGTAAGGTGAGCTACTACCAGCAGGCAGGAAAGCGGGGGGGTGGAGGGAAGCAGGGGGAGCGGGAAGAGGAAAAGAAACCTTTTGTAGTGATAATCAAGGTGGGCCATTTCTAGCAGTGACAAGAATGTCTGAGGAACGGGGGGGGGGGGAATAAACATAGGGAAATAGTTTTACTTTGTGTAATGACCCATCCACTCCCAGTCTCTATTCAAGCCTAAGTTAATTGTATCCAGTTTGCAAATTAATTCCAATTCCAATTAATTCCAGCAGTTTCTCGTTGGAGTCTGTTTTTGAAGTTTTTTTGTTCAAGAATTGCCACTTTTAGGTCTGTAATCGAGTGATCAAAGAGACTGAAATGTTCTCCGACTGGTTTTTGAATGCTGTCATTCTTCACGTCTGATTTGTGTCCATTTATTCTTTTACGTAGAGACTGTCCTGTTTGGCCAATGTACATGGCAGAGGGGCATTGCTGGCACATGATGGCATATATCACATTGGTAGATGCGCAGGTGAACGAGCCTCTGATAGTGTGACTGATGTGATTAGGCCCTATGATGGTGTCCCCTGAATAGATATGTAGACACAGTTGGCAACAGGCTTTGTTGCAAGGATAGGTTCCTGGGTTAGTGGTTCTGTTGTGTGGTGTGTGGTTGCTGGTGAGTATTTGCTTCAGGTTGCGGGGCTCTCTGTAAGCAAGGACTGGCCTGTCTCCCAAGATCTGTGAGAGTGATGGGTCGTCCTTCAGGATAGGTTGTAGATCCTTGATGATGCGCTGGAGAGGTTTTAGTTGAGCGCTGAAGGTGATGGCCAGTGGCATTCTGTTATTTTCTTTGTTGGGCCTGTAGTATCCTGTAGTAGTTAACTTTTGGGTACTCTTCTGGCTCTGTCAATCTGTTTCTTCATTTCAGCAGATGGGTATTGTAGTTGTAAGAACGCTTGTTAGAGATCTTGTAGGTGTTTGTCTCTGTCTGAGGGGTTGGAGCAAATGCGGTTGTATCGTAGAGCTTGGCTGCAGACAATGGATCGTGTGGTCTGGATGAAAGCTGGAGGCACGTAGGTAGGTATAACAGTCAGTAGGTTTCTGGTATAGGGTGGTGTTTATGTGACCATCGCTTATTAGCACAGTAGAATCCAGGAAGTGGATCTCTTGTGTGGACTAGTCCAGGCTGAGGATGATGGTGGGATGGAAATTGTTGAAATCATGGTGGAATTCCTCAAGGGCTTCTTTTCCATGGGTCCAGATGATGATGTCATCAATGTAGCGCAAGTAGAGTAGGGGCATTATTTCCCCATGTTTATTTCCCCCGCCCCCCAACATTCTTGTCACTGCTGGAAATGGCCCACCTTGATTATCACTACAAAAGGTTTTTTCCCCCCTGCTTTCCTGCTGGTAATAGCTCACCTTACCTGATCACGCTCATTACAGTGTGTATGGTAACATCCATTGTTTCATGTTCTCTCTGTATATAAATCTCCCCACTTTATTTTCCCCTGAATGCATCCGATGAAGTGAGCTGTAGCTCACGAAAGCTTATGCTCAAATAAATTTGTTAGTCTCTAAGGTGCCACAAGTTCTCCTCTCTAAATTGTACATGTTTTAATGACAGGACATGAGATCCATTTAAAATCCTAGTATTTGTCTACTTGCAAATTCAATGGGGCTAAAATATTATAGCATTTCTAATTTGTCAAACTCAAGACACCTTGCCAGCCAACATTTTCAGTAAGGGCTTACTCATTTTAGGGTCTCTCAATTTTTTATGCCCAACCTGAGACCCTTAGGGATTTATTTTCAAAGGTGCTCAGCACCCATAACTCCAGCTGAAGTGAGGGAAAGTTGCTGGTTCTCAGTACCTCTGAGAAGTCCACAGGAGGGCAAAGGAATATCGAGGTACCCAAAACATGTAAACACTTCTGAAAATGTAAGGTGTGAGCAATCTGTGCCTTAGCTTCCCCATCTATAAAATGGGGATAATGACTCTGAGTCACAGGAGAAACAGGCATACCCTACTGACTGGTAAAACTTACCCCTCTGCATGAGGTCCAAACATCATGTCCCACTTAGACTCAATTGAAAAGGCTTAAGTAGGACTCATTATCTTGTGCTGGCTCTCAGCAATTTCTCCCTTTGGAAGCCTTGGGTGAAGTGCAAAGTGCTATTTGACAACAAGCAGGAACACAGCAAGAGACATGCAAAGCCAAGTTTTTCTCTTTGAAACAGTTGCTAAGTTTGTCTGAAGTCTCAGTCTCAGAGACACTGCCTGCCTTTGAGATCGCTGTAGGCTTCCTGAAGTGTGCATTCAGCTACCTGACCTTGTTGTCAACTCAGTACTTTCAGCCTCTTCCTCCTGGTGCTTCACCATCCACCCACCTCAGCTACCTGGTGATGATCCTCACTTCAAAGACTTGGTTGTATAAGTAATCACAAATATGACATCACTCCTTCATGATATGCAAATAATGAGAATTCGTCTAGGAATTTTCTGGCTCGGGAGTCTGAAGCTGGCACAGCAGACAAAACGCTGCTGAGAAAAACACAGCTCGTGTGGAAATTCAAGAATGTTTTCTTCCTCCCAATTACTTTTTTTATTGCAGTATGATTGTGCAATTGCACTAACTTGTAAGGAAAGCACAACTACCAGGACCCCAGTTCCAACGTCTGCAGCATCATGCATGGCTTTTAATCTTCTCTTGGGAGACTATCCCTACTTTTTTCTGTAACTGACAAGCGCAGCATCGGAACTCAGAGTTATGGGATTCATTGAGGATTGGTGGGGGAAGGGAAGCTGAGATTGCCAACAGGAATGCCAGCTGTGATAGTGACATCAGGATATGGACAGCTGTCTATCAATAACTAGACTAACTCTACCAACTCCCAGCACAGAGGCCAGGGAACAGCCACCTGATAGCAATTTTGGCCACGCCCAATCTGACTTTGATTTAAAGTGGTGACCTAAAAGTTAAAGGTTCCACACCTCATCGTCATCTCCCTTGAGAATTTAACCCTACAGAGAAGCAGAAACTTTTCCAAATAATTACCTCCACCATCACTAAAGAAGTTACCTATCATTAGATATTTAGTGTTGCAAGAGATCATGGGTTTAATTGTGCTGTGTTGATTATTCTCTTAATTATCTGCAAGATTTAAAAAAAACAGGCTAAATTATAAGGAATATTTACTGTTTTAAACAGAAAAGATTCAATTAAAAAAATTAAAATAAATATATGATCACAGGGAGTGAAGACTCTCACACTGGTTTTCCCCCGAACTGCTAACTCCATTGACATCAGAGCATTACTTTGGATTTACACTGTAAAAAAGAAAGCAGCATGACTTGACTAGTGGTTCTCTGGGCTCCTAACTTTACTCTCCACCACCAAAAGGATCATTCTGCTGTCCCTTGCAAAGAGGACTTTGTCAGCTACAGAGCCCTTGTTTTAGAAGAGTAACTTAGCTAGGGATCTTAATTCTTATTTGCAAAGCCGTGATCACATGACTGCAGTATGTTAAAGACAGTGGGTTGGATCCTCCGATCTCGGCACAGGACCAGAGAGAGGTAAGCAAAGGTGATTAACACCAGTCTGGAATCTGGTCCATTATCTTCATTCTACAAATTGAAGAAACAGAGGTACAGAGATGCAAAGTGACTTGCTCAAAGTCACACAAGTCTGTAGCAGAGATGGGAAGGGCATCCAGGTCATGTTCCTTATCTGACGGATGTGTATAAGTGTGCAGTACAGAGAACTAAATGCTGGATTGTTCATTGTCTCTGTAGGTCATGTTAAGTCTTAGAAACTGCAGAAGCTTTGGAGCCCACATAAAAAATCTGTGATGGAACCTCCAATTGTATGTATCACCTTAATGGCTGTAGTAAGGGTTCAAAAAATAAAGCTGGCTTGAGCTATCTAATCTGTTTGTTTCTCTACTTGTACGGCCATATCACCACCATATCCAGCACCCGTCACATACATTCCCCCAAAAGCAAGCTGTCATTCATGGACTAAATGCCATCAGAGTCGCGTTTGGCTATGTAATCTGACATCATTGCAATAAAGAACACCCCACCCATGGCATCTGGAGGCTTTCTGCAGACAGTGGACTGAAAGGAGGCTCTGAATAGAGAAAAGAAAGGCCTAAAACTGGTGATCAGTGTTGCCTGCCACTAGACAGTGCCACTTTGCTCCAGTGTTCTCTGTCTGCAGGAAGACTTCTTTGGCATAGGAGCACAAGGGCAACTATAAAAAGCACTAAAAATCCATTGCTCCTCTTGCAGCAGAAAGCAGACTAATTTTATCTTGATGTGTGCTGTTTGGACTGGATCTTTGTTCTGTGGGCGCTCAGCTCCTCACCATACAGACTAAGATCAACACATTTTGCTTTGTTTACAGCTGTTACTGGGGGTTATTTATTTAATTCTTTCTTAGGCTACATGGTTGCATGAAGGGGTCACAGTTCTTTCACTGCCTGGGTGCCTTCAGCACCCCTGGTAGCATCTCCATTGAAAGCCTATGCTGTGCAGCCTACCTGACTTTGGTCACTAGTCTGAGTAAAGCAGGACCAGCTTTACAAATGGTTTACAAGATCCTCAGGGGTTGAAGTGAAGCATAGTGTTGTGAGTGCAAGACCTCCCTGAATGCTACAGAACACAGCCTGCAGTCCTTACAATTGAAAAAGGGGTAGCAAATCAGTGTTCTGCACAATTTCTCATCAGCATATTGTACAAATCAGAGGCCTGTGTTTTCCTGCACTAAGTCTTTCCCCAAACTTGTCCCTTCAGGATTGTCAACTCACGTTGGGATAGAAGATTAGTTCTAATTTTAAACCAAATAAGTACGATTGTATCTATTTCTCCACAGATGATAAGGCACATTGAAGGCTGGATTTGTAATATTACTGCTTCACTTATTTAGTCCTTCTTCGAAGACAGATAAGCCTCCACTTTCAAAAGCAGCAAGTGTGCCAACACTCTATCATGATGATGCCTCTGTTTTTCCATGAAGAACTGGAAATGCATAAATTACTAACTATCAAAGCAGAACGATTTAGAAATGATAGAATGCCACAGAAATTCTAAAGGAAAGCAGATCAGTTGTCTGGAAATCTACCAGCAGCTAATATGCTGGAATTGTAATCTAAATGTCTTTTTGTTTTGAATTGTCTGGGATTAGGGTTGGGAAAAGACTCAATTATTCCACTCAAACTCTTCTGAATTATTTATGAAACTAAATAAAGGATAAATTGGGCACTGATGAACTGAGGACCTGGTGGTGGAGGGAAAGTCGTGTACTAGAAAACAAGTAATTTTCTCTCAATAGGACTGTTTATTATTTCCTCCCTTCTGCAGAAATTGACAAATAGTCTTTAAAGGCCTGCTGCTTAGCAACACCAGTTCCGCTGATCTGCTTGGAAGATGTTAATTGCTTCTTCAAACAATGTGAACAACAGTTTAAAGAGCTACAACTCTAATTTAATAGCCAACGTGAGCCACGAGACCAACTATGGCGACTGTGACGGCAGCATAATGATTTCAGTAATGTAACGGCCATGGTAGCTTTCTCCCTCTCATTGAACTGGAAGGTAGCACAATCAAGATCTCAATGTATGAAGAACTCTGACCACCTGAAAGAGGACAAGACCCAAGGGCCACAATTTCAAAGGTATTCAGGTGTCTAAAGATGCAGATCTGCACATTTAGGCATATAAATATGTTTGAAAATTTGACCCCAGGGGCCTGTATTTAGGGCTAGTCACAAGCACAAGCAAACCAAGATTCTACTGGAGGCCAAACACTTTTTGTTGGCACATTTTGCAAGCTCTGCAACTCCCAGGCTGACCCCCCGCCCCTCCATCTCGATCAGTGCGTCTGGAGAAGCAGGAAACACCTCCTTGCCAGATCTTCTAACTCCCTCTAATAAAAGGAGCAGAGGAGGAGGTAACATCTGACCTGATTTCCCCTCATCCTGACTTTCTGTTCTTTGATACCTAAATTCAGTGTCTGGTAGGCACACCTGGACCACAGCAGGTGCTGGAAAACATGTGCCCCTCCACCTAGCTGCTCCCTTGTAACCAGCTCTGAATGCTCTACCTCTCCCAGAAAAGAGCCCCAGGTGCTTCCCTCCTCTAGCATAAAACTTAGATACCTGGACCACTGTTCTTGCTCCAAAAGAAGCCAAGAGATGCACAGGCTCCACCGCCTCTGGGAACTCAGGCTGGGAATCTTCAGCAGTGCTACAGCGGGCAGGCATCTATCTTTTTCCCACTGGCTTTCCCCCCCTGTATTATTGGTCCTGCCTAGACACTTGCTTTAACATGATAAATACCATCATTAAATATCAGCCCAATGAAAATGTATGGCATTGCCATGGCTCTGTGATCCTTAGAGGCACAGACAGAATCAAATCATCGTGGGCTTTCAATATGCCATTTGCAACGCTCTGATTTGCCGCCTATTCGGGAAAGTGGTAGATAAAGTTTTAAACAGAGCTGAAGAATAAACACAGCATCAAAAGGAAGTCAGGGGGACGCACATTAGTGACAGGCATTACAATAACAACACATCAGCAAAACTGGCACATTTTGCTATGTCTCCTGATACCCAATAAATCAATCACACCTTCATGCTAAAATAAAATGACTAATCAGATGGAAAAGAAAACAAGAAGAAAATGGCAACAAATGGACAAGCAAAGCAGGTGAAATTCACCTTTGTGCTGAGTGTTAGCACTGGGCTTATGCCTCAATTAATTCCCTACTTCAGACATTGGGCTTAGCTGGTGCACAGTCCTGGTGTTCACCTTCTGCACTGGGGTGAATTGCATCCTGCCTGTCCAGTCTATTCCTACATTCAGGCTCCACTCCAGCTGCATCTGGAACATCTCACAGATCTTAAAGGCCCAGGAGCCAGATAACATCATGCCTGTTTTCTTAAAACTACATGAACCAAACTCTTCTTGGCTCAGAACTGAATGGGCTTTTGGGACTGACTCTCCGGTCATCCCTGAGAGGTGGTCCCTGCAGGTAAGAATTGGGACACATTGTGGGGCAGCACAGGGAAACTGTCACTGCCTTTGCCCACACTCATAGACTCATATATAGATTTTATTGCCAGAAGGGACCATCATGATCATCTAATCGGCCCTCCGGCACATCACAGGCCACAGAACCTCACCCACCCACTCCTGTTATAGACCCTTAAACTCTGGCTGAGTTACTGACATCCTCAAATCTTGATTTAAAAATTTCAAGTTAAAGAGGACCTACCATTTAATTCAAACCATGCCCCAAGCTGCAGTTTACGGTGGAAACTCCCCAGAGTCTCTGCCAATCTGACCCACCACCGTCCCTCTTCTGAGGATTTCAGTCTCCAGAGCTACCAGCCCAGCAACTATTGACCAGCACTAAATTCACTTTAAAAAAAGATGCAAAACAGGAAAACATTAGTCATCAGGTCACACTATTCTTCACTCCTCTCCCCTGTCTTCTTTTCCACCACTCATGGGCTGCGACTCAATCCCCAAAGCATTTTGATCTCTCTTCGGGCTCTGCAAACTGATTTTAAAAACACAGTGGGGTAAAATTCGCCTCTTTACAAAGGGCCAGCACAAGTCCTGGAAGTCTTCAAAACAGAGCTTATATGGTGCATATATAATGTAATGATTGGTATATTACAGGGTTCCCCACTCTGCGTCCAGTCCTAAAGGCTATGAGTCTGTTACAGCTCCATCATGGGAGCCTTGACGATTTAGCTCAAGTTGTAGCAGCAGGTGCTTTTAGCCCTGGAGGTCCCTGCTTCACTCCCTGGTGCGCTGGCATCACACATGTAGATGAGGTGCTGGCCCTTTGATACATATATCTCTCAGTCACTTGGTATTTTCCCACCATATATGGTTTTAGTCAATCTCCGTTGTCTTGCTATATTGAGAAACGTTCTATTCGCCTCTTCGCCACATTTCCAGTGTGGTGTAAGCCTTGAGATCCACAACGTATGCTGTGAGTCCAGTAGTTCTTCTTTAGCTGATTAAAGGTTATTTCCCCATGTTTCAGAACAATAATGAGAAAAAGTTGATCATGTATTGCTCTTCTAGTGTTAAACATGCTGGACAGTCAAAAATGAAGCATTCACATTTTAACTCAACTTACTCAAGTATCTTAGAGGTGTCCCAGCAGAGCACGAAGAGCAAAAAGGAAAAGGAAACAGAAAGGTCTCTTGTACAAATGTGGTTCACATTTCAAAACAAGTTCTCTGGGGTGCCTGACTCTGTCCACAGATCAAGTGTAGGAGGACAAAGCAGCATCAAGTGATCAATCCTCAGTCAGATAAATACCTAGTGGGACAGCCTTTGGTGTACTCCTGCACCATCATTAAAGAGGGAGAAATAATTAGTAAATCCCCCAACATCTCTCCAGTCACTTTGTCACCTCTTTACTTCTAAGATGGAGGAAATAAAAGTTAGGAATCTATGTCTGTGAGACTTCAAAGCACTGGAGAACAGGCTGCTCAGAAAAGAAAAGCACACACAAAAAAACACCCCCAACACCAATTTCGAACAGTTTGCTAACCCTGGCGCCTTTGGGGATTTGCAGAGCGAGAGATGAAGAGTGTCTCATACTGGGACATGAGGGAAAGGAAAAATAAAAGGACATTTAAAATATTGCCATAGGAAATATAAAAAGGGAGGTAAATCTCTCAGAAGTCTGAAAAATATACTTCTTTTAACTCCTTCCTTGCTGACCTGGAATATGGTTCTAGTAGCGTTCCTCTGAACGGTTGATGCTGAGTATTGTCAACTCAATGATGATGCATTGCCAAGCGCGGGGTAGTCCTGGAGAGGCATTTTGCCGGGTGCAGGAAAACGTTTGTGAACAGCAAGATGGTTTAATGTCACCTGCTGGTTTCACACAGGTTCCTTTTCTCGTGTCATGTCTTCCTATGACTGAGAGATTTCTTATTGTGTTGATTTCAGAGCTGGATCCCACTTCCCAACCTTCATAACCCTTACTGGAGCACCTGACCTGGACCCCGAGCTCTGCTTGAAAGAGTAAAGCACCCTTATTTTCCTGCTTCTCAACTCCTTGTTTCATCAAGAGCGCTAATTTTCTTCAAGCCTGTTTGCCTGGATTGGAATTACAAAAGATAAACTTCAGATGGGATTGTCTGGTAAAAGATACCTCCTGGTTTCCTTACAGCAGTTAATACTCTCTCCTTATTCCTTACACCTGTGAATTAAAGCTATGGATCCTAACAAGCTCAAGGCTTGGAGCATTTAAGCTCTAAATTCAAATCTAGCTCCAGGTCTGTAATGACTACTTTAAAAAAATGTCCCATTGGCTCCACCTTAGAGCAAGTTAAATGCTGAAAAAGACAACAATCTTCAAATTTGGCATGTATGGGAAGCTTCTTGGCTTGAATGAGCATCTAAAAAATTAACCACTCTACAATGCTGAGCAGAGAGAGCTCTGCTGAAACATGCTCATGGACTATACCCACTCTTGTCCCTGTCCAGCCATTTAAAAAGGGCAAACAGCAAGCTCAGTTGCATTCTGGAGCTGTTACTGCACCTGCTCGATGGGTATTTCCTTGAAAACGTTCTCTCAACTGTTAGATGAGGGGCTGGATGAATCCCCAGTGTAAATGCACTGACATCAGTGGAGTTACATCACAGATGGATTTGGCCCATCAGGTCTAATTACTGACTAGTCCTTTGAACTTCTATCCAGGGAAGAACACCAACCCATCGAGTCGGGGATCCTGCCTCCTGCAGTTGCCCTGCCAGGAACTTACAGAAGGTGTTTGATGATAACTGCAATACCACTTAACTCCATTTACATGGGAAATTACTTCAGGCCAATTCATCATGGCATCACAGACTGAAACGACTTCTCATCAGGTGCATAATCAGATTCACTTTCTCTTGTTCTCTTCTTCCAGATATTTCGACAACATCGAACTCTATCAACCACAGACTTCCCTTATGAAGGGACGCTCTCACAGGTTCAGTTGTTACCATGGAGGGGCTCACAAGAAGCAGCACACATGCCCCATTCAGTTTGCGCTGTGTTTCATGGTTCCACTGCAAATTCTCTGCTTGCTAGTGTCTGCAAGTTGTCTTTGCAATCCACTTTTTATTAGCATGGCCAGGGTTTTCAGCCGGATCTATCATACTCAGCTATGCCCTCAACCTGTCACAGCCCAGGCTGATTGCATTCATGATGGCCAGTCTTGGGGTCTATGAATGTGGAAAGCACCTAGCACACCACTGTAAACAAATAATAAATGACAAGTGTTATTATTTGAGGAACTAACTTGTCAGGCGGGCTCAGCATACCTCTGACAGGCTTCACAAGGGGCAATGAGGCAACTCAAGTTCACTGGGACTAATTAACTTACTGAGTAACTGGGAGGCAATTAGGTAGGCAGGGAAGCATCCAGACATGATAAAAGGAAGCTATTCGCAGTGGGATGGGGATACAGAACAGAGGTGCCTGAGGAGAGGAACAGCCCCCAGAACACAGAGAGCAAAGGCTTCTAAGGGGAGGGGGCTTACCAGGAAAGGAAATCAAGGAAGCATGCTCTTAAGCGGAAGAGGCTCCAAAAGGCAGGAGCTATGAGTGCCAAGTCTCAGCAGAACCTGTCCCCCATGGAAGGACTTCACCAGGTAGCAGCAGAAGCCCCAGATCAGAAGAATTATATGCTGTTTCAAGGAAAGGTGGTCGTGGTTTGACCTTTGTGGGGACCTTGACCCAAGAGGAGACACCCTTCCCCATCTAATGACGAGAGGCCGACTCCACAAGAGGGTTGCAGGTCAAGAGGACCTAGCTGGTAAGTAATCTGAACATAGGTAGGGCCAATGGACTATGGTTAACTCAATCCCTCTCCAACCCCTTCCAGCTAGAGATGCTGGGTTGAGGCCTATTTGTATCATGTTCCACCTTTGGGTTAAATAAACTAGACCCCTGAAAGGCACTGTTCAATATACATGATCCTCACTGTTCCTATCGAAGCCCACCAGGGGAAACTAAGGCAGAAACATAATTGTGATGCTGTACTGGACCACCAAAGGACACTCCAGGATTGATGGCCCCCACCACCTGACTCCAGGTAAAACTGAGGTCTTACTGATTTAGCCCTCAAGCATTTACCTGTAACACTCCCTCTTCAGTAAAATTAACACCACCTCTTACAAAGAAATATTTTTTCACTTCACTCCAACATACCTTAGACAGGTCGAGGAGCAAGGAGATCTCACATTCCATTCCTGAATCTGCCATAGGCTTCCAGTGCATTTTAGGATGAGTCACTTAACTGCTCAGTGCCTCAGTTTCCTCCTCTGTCATAAGGAGATAACACTGCTTCCTTATTTCATAGCCTATGTTCGCTGTGCCAGATTGTAAGCTGATATAGATCAGCAAAGCACTGTGGACATTAATGGAATACGTGCTGAGAACCTGGCCCAACAGTGGTAAAGCTCTTGGACAGTGTGTGATGGAAAGTACCATGTAAGTGCAAACAATTACTGTAAGCACAGATTCACTACAAGTGGTACTGCAGTGTGTGCACTGTGATGCGTTGTAATGATCTGGGCCTTTTGTTCCATTTCACTACAAATGGAGTTTCTTTACATTTGAGTTCACTGGAAGCAAATTCCACTGAGCTCTTACAACACCCATTTCAAACACAGAGCACTTTGGTGTCACACTGGCCTCTGATTATCCTTTGACAACCCACTGTCTCACTGCCTCTGGGACTTCCTTTTATCACCTTTGAAACACGGTGAAACAAGAAAAACCTGAGGAAGATGGTCAATGGTTTTGTCACATCTACACTTGACTGGTCCGATTCAATACTTGTAGGATTCCCAGAACGTGCTGCCTTTCATAGGGTTCAATTAGTGGAAAACACTTCTGCTCCATTTCTTACCACCCCACATTTTTCTCTGCCTAACAGCCCCATTTTCAAGTCTCTTCACTAGCTTTCTGCAAAATTTCTGTATTGATTTCAAGGATCTTTTCTCACATACAAAAGTCTTTATTAGAGTGGCCTAACCAATCCTGTTGACATTCAGCTCCTGTTTTAAATTCTTAGTCAAGGGCCACGCTTTTACAACAACTGCATGGTAGGGCTGAAGCTGCCAATTATCTGGTTAGTCCCAAATATCAATTTAAGATCCTTTAGTAACTAGTCTCCACTTGTGTAAAATCAGTTTCTGGCTAAAATCCAAGGGGCTGAATCTGTTTTGGACTTTAAATCTAAACTAAAGAAACACACGTCTGGCACGGTTTTTAATTAGCTTTTAAAATGGCAGTGATTCCAGGGACTAATCTGTGTAAGAACTCCGTGCTGTGTGAATATACACTGCATTATGCTGTGCTGTGTGAGACCAGAGCATGTCTAGTCAAACACATCTTGGAAGGATGCACAATATCAGTAGATCTTTTCCATCTCTAATGTCTACCATCCTACAATGTTTATTATTTAATAGCCCCAGAGGTATGTGATATCTGTTTTCCCCCACTGTTACTAGTAATCAGCAAGTGCAAATGGAGCACTTCATTCCCCAGCTCTAGTCTCTTAGACAGAGACTTGTACCTGATTAGGATTGCAGCAGCCCAAAGTCCATGGGGAAGTAAAGCGTAGTTAGATGGAGATGTAGAGCTATGGGCCACATTCTGAGCCTTTCCCTGTAAAAACTATGCATTGAGTGACCTCACAGGAAGTTTGCAGGATCGGGCCCTCTAGTACAGAAAGAGATCCTGGAATTCCAGTCACCTGAACCACCAATACCAGTATATGGATTCCTAGCATTTGGGAATCACTGTCAACAAACCCTGCAAACTCTTGGCTTTCCATGTGCCTTTCCAAGTAATAATCTGTGTTTAATGCCCATCGGAGTTACCCTGCACCTGCTCTAGTCAATGGCAAGATTTCCATTGGATTCAGGATTGGGCTCACAATGAAATACTTTTATCGTTTCCTTTCTTTGCCAGCTCCCATTTTAAAGCAGAGATCCAGCCTTGTGACAAATGTCCTGTCCATAAATCAGCCAGGGTGAGAGCGGAACACACAGGAAACCTGCAATTCACTCAGTAAAATGCAAAGTGACTCCCACTGGGCCAAATCCTGCAGTCCTGCTCAACAGGAGTTTTGCTTGAGTGGGGATTGTATTCAAAATCCTCCCCTTTCGGTTACATTCACGAGACCCCACTGCCTTCGGTTCCCATACCCCAAGGCAGAATGATGATCCCTAAGAGAAATCTTTAGGACACTGTAAGCCACTGCTCCATAACTCACAGTAGAAAGCAATAGCACCCAACACTCATACCTGGTTTATAAAGAGAAACTTTTTTTGTCATAAAAAGTTTTAGCAAAAATAAATCAAAGCCACTCCAAAGTCCTTTGTGCTGCAAAGCACTGCCAGGAAACACAAGGGAAATTATATCCATCATTCAAAATCAAGTGCATGCAACAAACCATAATACAATAGCTAGTGAGACAGGGTACAGAACAGGTGGAAATGTAAGGGCTTTTTCCTGCTTTTGAAATCTCACATTTGAATCTCTTCCCCTTTGTAGACCTAATAATTTGGAACTTTTCACTGATGTCTTTCTATCCACCACAGTAACAAAGATTTACTGTGCAGTTTCTCTACAGTTCACATATTCCATTTGGCATATGTACCTCACTATGAATGATGGCCATAATTTCTTCTGTGGTTGTGGAGCAATGGTTCACAGCATGAAGGACAGGGGGATGCTTTTTGATTTTGGAAACTAATCTATCAGGTTTTCTTTTAGGTGTTAGGTACAATATTCTGTTCTATCTTCCATCTTGACTGATGTCACATAGGACACAGCAACAGCCAATGCACCGAGAACAATGGCTTCCCAAATGCAAAGTTTACTGACAATCTTCTTCTAATTTAGGGACAAATACGTCTTCCTCTGGAAGTCTAATTCGTCTCACTTAAGGGCAGGCATGTATGCATGTGTGAATAAGTGCTTTCCAATCCATCCATGGGCAGACACAAAAGGTCATTTAACAGTGTGTTGTAGGTTGGAATTGCGGCACACTGGCAGAGCTGTGGGGGGCCCAGCCCTGGCAAAGTAGCATGTTGCAGGTGAGGGATGAAGTCCATCAGCAGAAATAAATGGGGAGCTCAGGATGAAAAAACAACATGGTTGCAGCGTGTCAGGATAGCGTGTGAGGACCAAGGAATAGACTAGCAAGGGCTTCACAGGAAGGGACTGATGGAGTTGCATTGGGGAGGTTTTCATTCACAGTAAAACCAAACATGACCAGTTAAGTAATCCAGTCTGACCTATTGTGTTTTGCAGGATTTTATATTAGGCACTAGCTAGTGCTATTGGCTCCTCACTTTCACAAGCACATGATTCACAAAGGCTTTTGGAAAAAGAGAAAACAACATTGTTATTTCAGCAACGAAAACTCTAAGGATGCTTTTCCATTGTACACGTTCTCCTTGCATCAGCATCCAGACGGCACCCAGATAGTTAATGACCTTACTTGTCCATTTCAGCTTCCCTTCTGCCTTCAGTGCTCTAGCCTGCGCCCTTCTTATCCAATTGCTTTATGTCACATTTTTCTGGTTCACTCCGAACTGAGATGAGGCGGCAATATTCAGCAGCAGCGCTAAGAACTGTAGCAATGACTGTTGTGTATCTGTAAGCACTAATATTATCTGTCTGTTGGTAAAAAAAAGAGACTTAATCTGTTCGTCTGGAAGCCAATCTGGTATCCCTTAATCTACCCTCATTTCTTTTCAAATTGTTGGATGCCAGTGGTTCAGTGAACAACAGAAATTAAACTGGGAACAGGAGGCATCTTTGTTTCGCCCTTCTCAGCAAATCAAAAGACAATGGCATTAATTTGTTGTAACCACACTGGTTTTGGAAGATTGACAAAGACATTGGATTCAATTTACTAACTTCTCAGTGAGGCCTCTGGTTTCCTAACGAGACTCAGCAAATATGACCATTCTTGTTTGGCTGGGTAGATTTTGTAGAAGCCTTTCTTACTGTATGGAATTCCCAATAACTAAACCCATCTCACAATGGCCCACAGACACATCAGCTGAAGGCAACACGGGCTAAGGCTTTATGCACAGATAGCAAATGCACCTGCTTGGAGACCAGTGGTCCAGGCCCATTTCAGCTCCCACTCCAGAGAGAGAACTTTCTACTACATTCAGTAGGCATCCCCTGCACACCCAGTTCCTGCAGCAGCAAGCAGAGAGGGATAAATCTCCACATTCTCTACTGGGTCCCAGCTTTGGGGGGCCCTTTGCTGGCTTGGGGACCCACAAATCATGCTCAGGACTGGGCAGGACAACTTGGCTTTAACTCAAGCTAGTGTTGGGTTCAAGGAAGCCTGAGCTCTAATCAAGGTAATAAAAAATCTTAATAGAGCAAGGCAAGAAGATGCTAATGACACTGTGGATGCAAGGTTCTGCAGACAGGTGAATTGATGTGCCTCGACTGTCTAAGTGCAAGGGCTGGATATGGGAGGGGTGCTCACCCACAGCATAAAATCCAGCTTACATAGCAGCTCTCACATAGCAGCAAGCAGTGGGATGGACATGACAAGGCCAAGGGAGGGGCTGCCCCATGGATATGCTCAATCTCACCCTTAGCAGAGTGCAGGACTACTTCAGTTCACTAGGTGTGGCTGCTGAGCTGCTCAGTTCACTGGGAGTGGCTGCTGAACTCTGCAGAGGAGGGTGGCTCTTACCTTTGCCCTTGTGTAAATGGCTATACAAAGTGCAGGGGGAGGGAGAATCAGGCCCAGGGTCTGTATCACGTCAAAGAAGAGCCCTGTCAGGACTCTGCACCATGCACTGATAAATACGAGTGTGCTCCCTGGCAATAGCCTGCACCACGGATGTTTACAAACAGCTCAGTACTTTTCCATGCTAAGAAGCTTGTTTTTCCAGTTGCCTTGCATTGGGTTTATAATGTGTATGGCTAATCCCTGGTCACAGAGTCTTTCATAATAAACATCACCCTGACCTAGCTAATAACTATGCAACACTGATGCCTTTGTTGTCAAAGGGAATGCAGATGGCACCTCAGCCCCCAACCTAGTCACAGCGAAGCAGAAACACAGCTTCCAGAGGGACGTTGAAAGAGGTTTGAGATTAGCTAGGTACATGAAATCACTGGTTTCCAAAAAGAAAAGGAGTACTTGTGGCACCTTAGAGACTAACAAATATATTAGAGCATAAGCTTTCGTGAGCTACAGCTCACTTCATCGGATGCATTTGTTAGTCTCTAAGGTGCCACAAGTACTCCTTTCCTTTTTGCGAATACAGACTAACACGGTTGCTACTCTGAAACCTGTCACTGGTTTCCAGGATCTCTTCACAGTAGTTTGCCCGACAGCAGGGATTCCCCCCAAAGCCATAAAGGTTAACAGCAAGAGATGAGCTCAAACTATCCACGTCCAGATTACAAACACCATAGTTCAGGGCTGTCAGTGACTGAGGTTTTGGTTCAGCTCATTATAAAGGTAAGGGCCATTTGCTAAATCTGGATCTGAGATTGGATTAGGAAATAGCTACACCTTCCTCCCCACAATGGACTGGACTGCTCAGGTGTGGGGTTCTGCAAGTTAAGTAACAACCTCATCATACTTTTTCTGTCTCCCTTTCGTGCTTTCCTTTCCCTGAAAACCTCTCCCACATTTAACACAGTCTTAGAGAATATAGCACCTCAGTGCACTGTGTGAGATGGTTTTGGGGGTTTTTTACATTTCCAAACCCCTCACATACACAGGACACATACTGTACTAGATCATACGACGGCTGGTCCCAGACTGTGCCTAAATCTTGGAAACAAGCGCTCAGCACATAGACCTCCACAAACACTACCCTGCACTGTGATCATGATGGATCTGCCAAGCTATTCAGATTAATGCTGGGTCAGAATCCATATAGAATCAGTGCCCCAGGTGGGAGTGAACTGGGCCACTGGAGATGCTGGATGAGAAATGTATAGCTGAGATCTTGATCACTAATGGCTGTTAAAGTTCCCGTGACACTTTTTGTAAAAGATGGGTTGTTAGCTCAAGTGTCAAGTGGCCAAATTCCAAGTTGGGTGATTACCGTCTGCCTCCCAAAATCCCCCCTGCAGTTTCAGTTTAGATATGACATCCTCCTTTACTTTCTATCTTAACAGTTGGGTAGTGCTGCAGGGCACTCTTAAACGTTTGCTCCAGTCCAGAGCTGATTACATTTCCCGGGTTTGAGAATGGACCCCTGCGTATGGCAGTTCATAAAGCAGCATGGGATCTTTTGGGATGAAAGCTGTCACAATAAATCAGTATTAACGGATGAGCCTGAGCTGCAGAGTTGGATATGGCTCCAGATCTGAATTTTCCAAAGTGCAGTGGTGCTCAGAGCTGGGTTTGGTTCCAGCTGCTACGAACTTCCTCAGAGCCCAGGAGTGCTTAGACCTGAGGTTTTGGTTTAGGCCCACATTCAGTTAATTCATTTGTAACTGGATAACACTGGTTTATTATCCTTATGGTTAAAGAATAACCATATTCTTTCTCGCTGGCCACTAAATGTAACCTTTTCAACTTATATTAAAGAGCAGCAACAATAAAAGTGTCTTTCCTACTAGTGCAAAGGGAGAATTCCTGACACGTGCCACTTCAGAAGGGAACTGTATTTGGCAGGGCAGTGGAATATAGCACTTGAGGCATGAAAACGATACAGCTTTCAAGCCTTGCAGTGTAATACTAAAAGGCCAAGTGTTTCCTCTTTGGTTTGTGATGAGTGATTTCAATACTTGCTATGGTAGCGGGTTCCAATGTTGACTGTGGATCTTACACCTTCTAGAGGTTGGAAATTCACAATTATCTAATCTGATGCCTTTTAAAATGTGTCATACATAGGCAGAAGCATCTACTCTACAGGATGCGGCCTCTGTGCCCACGGAGGAGGCAATGCTGCAAGTTTCCTCTTTTTTTGCTTCTTTTCTGTTTTTGGTTTGTTTGTTTTCTTTTTTGTCACCAGTCACATATCCTTCAAGGGCCACATACAGAATATAAAACCTATTGTACTAGCCTGCTCTGCCAGCCAAGAAAGCCCAAGAGAGATGAGATAGGTCTTGCAATGGGTTTAAAAGATCAACAAACTCAGGCGCTGTCAGGAGCATGAATCACAGAGAAAAAAGCCCTCTTCTCAGACTGCCCTGACAGTAGCCCTCAGATTTTTAAATCTAAGGTTATCTGAAGGGTCCCTGCACTGAGCTCAACGGCCATAGCAACTCTTGGGGAGACAGCCTGTCTATCAGATAGCCAGGGCCTAAAGCACTCGGGTATTGAGACTTATGTCAACTGATTTGTTTAGATCTGGCCCAGTGAGGAGGTGGCAGTGCATCTGGTCTGGGGAGTGAATGCAGGACCTTGAGAACAACCCCCAAATACCTACCAGTCTGATGCAAATTGAGGATGTTACAGAGGGTCAAGCATTCACTGGGTCAAATTTAGAGATGATGTGTAAGGCTGGGGGCTGTAAGACACATGGTGGTTAAGCAGGTCTAAAGAAATCTAGAGGGAGTCTAAGCTGGAGTAGCGTATACATGGGGGAAACTGCAAGACGGTGTCAGTCACATAAACGTAGACTCAGACTCAGACTCTAGACTCAGACTCAACTCTGGATCTGGACCTGTGTCCAAAGGAAAGGGAGACTGGTACCGCTTTTAAGTTCTGTTCACACTACAGATGAAATCAAGATAGCAATGATTAGCTTTAAAGGCTGCTGTTGCTACAACACAGCTGTTGCTAGTATAGTTTCCATGCCTATGGGAATTATGTCTGAGGCCCACGCTAGGCAAAACATGATACAGCTTCACTCCATGCTACAGGATGGTATTGTAACATAATCACAGCATGGTTCTCAGCAAAAAAACTAGCTCCTCTCCAACCAGCTCAGAGAAACTGTGCTGAAAGCCTGCCAGCAGCGTTACAGCTAGCACCATTTCAGCCACAATGTGGACAGTGCCTTTTATCCCCTGCTAGTAGAACAAGAGAGTGGCACTGAAAAAGGCCATGTGCCAACTGCCTCAGCCTAATGCATGTGTGCCCTGTAGCGGAACTAAAAGGGAAATAATGAAATTTTATTTCCCCCTCTGGATTAAATACTGTACTGGCTCCTATTTAACAGTCCCCAGTATACCCTAATTATCCAGAAGAGAGGAGTCTCCATGTTAAACTGAGGGTATCTCCCTCTGACCTCAGAGACTTCTAATATATATGACCCATGTGACCAATTAACTCAAACTTTACTCCATCAAATCCTACGGTCTACAGGGGCAGCTAATTATATGACAGGAATATAAATACTTGATGGATATGCCTCCCTCTGCAAGATATGCTTCTTTTTGCAAGGGATCAGGCTAACTGGCCAGGTAGCTGATCACTGGGAATCCAGGCAAATTCAAATACTGTAATAAAACCCAAACCCACTCACAGTGAAGTCAGGGGGAGACTTTCCCAGCAGAGCAGGCTCATGACGCACTGGAGATGCTTGCAGGCCACTATCAGGATAGCTTTCTGGCTGATATACTCAAGGCCAGCTTTACTTTTATGGGTCCCTGAAGGAAGTAATATACAAGGTCCTATCCAGCTCCTTCTCCATCCTGCTACGTCCTGACTACCCATGACCCACCCCATAACTCCATGCCATTATGAAAGATTCTCACTAGACCTGCGCAGGGAGAGATCCATGGACAGTGACAACTGTAGAGGGCCAATGGAGAGGTGGAAGAACACAATGTGCCTCTGGTGCTGAGTGCATGCTGACAGAGGTATGGGGCTTCTTAGAGGGACAGGTGACTCTAGCACCTCTGCCTACTGCCAGCTTTGGATATGCTGGTTTCCATTATGCCTGGACAAGCACTGAAATTACTGAATCATGGGCTGGTTAGAAACAAGAAACGCAACCAACCTCGGAGGGCTTCTTCTCCTTCTGTCTTGACCAGTTGGATTTTGTATTTGGAATTTTGGAGCATCTTGACACTGACGTTGTATGACCTTAAATGAGACACAAGATAAGAGTTATCTGCAGAAGAAACTGACCACAGCTTTTCTGGCATCTGAGTCACAAGACCCACCATCACAGCAGCCCCGCCCCCTTGCTGGACCCTCAGCTGGGAGGCCAAGGAGTGAATGGGCCATAGCGAATGAACTCCCTTCTCATCCTCTCCAGTGATCCCCTGGTAGAGGGAGGAAGCAAGGGAGTGGGGGAAGCTAGCACTACTGCTGTCTGTGCTGCCCCTGCTCTTGTAACCCCTACTCATTGACAGGGGCAGCACAGATAGCAGTAGTGTTAGCTTCCCCCACTCCCATGCCTCCTCCCTCTACCAGGATACTCAAAAATCTCCAGGCTCCAGGGCTGTCAATCTACTGCTGATGAGAACTCAAAGACCACTTTAAACCACAAAAGCCCAAAAATAATAACCAAAAAAACCTAGTAGAGCAAGATTAAGAAGCTAGAAATGACCTGCAGTTAACTTCCCATCAATCCAGTCTCAGTTCCATTATTTGGCATTTCTGGAGCCAATAGCTGACACTGAGAAGAGCATCAGGTTTGTGCGGAGGAGGAGTGAATTTGGACTGACATTGAGACAAAATATAATACCTATCTAGCACTTTTCATCTGTAGATCCCAAAGTGCTTTACTAAGGTGGGTAAGCATTATTATCCCTGCTTTGAGACAGGGAAACAGAGGCACACAGCAGTTCAGACCAGTATTTTGAAACTCAGGAGCCTAAAGTTAGACACTCAAACACCTATTTATGCATCTAAATAAGAGGGACTTGATTTTCAGCAGGGCTGAACACTGTAGCTCCCATGGCTCAGCACCTCTGAAACTGAACAACTTTTCAGGGGACAAAATAAGAATTTACGGCTAAAATTTTCAAACATGGGTGCCTGAAGTTACACCCAAATCTGTACTTAGACTTCAGATGCCAAGGCTGAAAGTATTGGCAAAACTGATGTCCAGATAATCCTGTAATGACAGAGCCAGGATTAGAACCCATCTCTTTTAATGCTCAAGCCTAGAGGCACTCCACCAGCCTACAGCTGCACATAGTGAAAAGTTGCACTACGCAATGTGTTGAGGAAATAAACACAACATTCCCATCACAGTCCAGTGATAAAACTGTCTTTACATTATTATTAAAGGACTCGCTTTATTTTGAGTCTTGTGCAGCACCAAGCATAAGAAAAATAGTAATAAATCTTGTCCATACTGGGTACTAAATAATAACACCAATATTTAAACATTATAATAATAATAATAAAAATGACACCTCGATCTTATCTACAGCAGCACCCCTCCACATACAACTAAAAATACATCTTTTATATCTGGGTCCAGGGTAACCGTCAGTTATGTTTGCTAAGAATTAAATGCCGTTGATAGGTTAAGTCAATGGCTGAATGGGCACATGCAGGGACAACTCTACGTTATATATCAACAAAACCAAAACATGCAAGAAGCTGTCAGAAACATAGCCTAACACAAAGCTTTCAAAAAAGCTTAAAGATCTAAGGCTGGTGTCAATCAACCAATTCAATCCCTCAGTGTAAGTCAGTGAAGTCAATGGAGGGACACTGATTTACACCACCAGACGATCTAGCCTTTAGTTCAAAGGTCACAGTCATTTGTATCCTGTAGGGTCTAGAGTTCCATCAAAGTGTGCAAGAACAATGAGAGAGCAAGATCCTGCTGTGCTAAACAATTCAAGGAATATCTGTCCTAAATCTCCACAGAAGAATATGTCACTTCTTAAGAATGTAATAAAATACCAGCTGTATCAATAGCAAATTTTTAGTCCTTGGCACTTGCAAATTTTCACTATCTTGTCTCAGAGAAGCCTTCTCTTAGCCCTGGTCTACACTAGGAGTTGAGGTCGAATTTAGCAGCGTTAAATCGATTTAACCCTGCACCCATCCACATGACGAAGCCCTTTTTTTAAAACGTAAAGGGCTCTTAAAATCAATTTCCTTACTCCACCCCCAACAAGGGGATTAGCGCTGAAATTGGCCTTCTGGGTCGAATTTGGGGTACTGTGGACACAATTAGACGGTATTGGCCTCCATGAGCTATCCCAGAGTGCTCCATTGTGACCACTCTGGACAGCACTCTCAACTCAGATGCACTGGCCAGGTAGACAGGAAAAGGCCCGCGAACTTTTGAATTTCAATTTCCTGTTTGGCCAGCGTAGCAAGCTGCAAATGACCATGCAGAGCTCATCAGCAGAGGTGACCATGAAGAGCTCATCAGCAGAGGTGACCATGATGGAGTCCCAGAATCGCAAAAGAGCTCCAGCATGGACCGAACGGAGGTACGGGATCTGATCGCTGTATGGGGAGAGGAATCCGTGCTATCAGAACTACGTTCCAGTTTTCGAAATGCCAAAACATTTGTCAAAATCTCCCAGGGCATGAAGCACAGAGGCCATAACAGGGACCTGAAGTAGTGCCACGTGAAACTTAAGGAACTGAGGCAAGCCTACCAGAAAACCAGAGGGGCGAACGGCCGCTCTGGATCAGAGCCCAAAACATGCCGCTTCTATGATGAGCTGCATGCCATTTTAGGGGGTTCAGCCACCACTACCCCAACCGTGTTGTTTGACTCCTTCAATGGAGATGGAGGCAACACGGAAGCAGGTTTTGGGGACGAGGAAAATGATGATGATGAGGTTGTAGATAGCTCACAGCAAGCAAGCAGAGAAACCAGTTTTCCCGGCAGCCAGGAACTGTTTCTCACCCTGGACCTGGAGCCAGTACCCCCCAAACCCACCCAAGGCTGCCTCCCGGACCCGCCAGGCGGAGAAGGGACCTCTGGTGAGTGTACCTTTTAAAATACTATACATGGTTTAAAAGTAAGCACATTTAATGATTAATTTGCCCTGGCATTCGTGGCTCTCCTGGATGTACTCCCAAAGCCTTTGCAAAAGGTTTCTGGGGAGGGCAGCCTTATTCCATCCACCATGGTAGGACACTTTACCACTCCAGGCCAGTAGCACGTACTGGGAATCATTGTAGAACAAAGCACTGCAGTGTATGTTTGCTGCCATTCAAACAACATCCGTTCTTTATCTCTCTGTGTTATCCTCAGGAGAGTGATATCATTCATGGTCACCTGGCTGAAATAGGGTGCTTTTCTTACGGGGACATTCAGAGGTGCCCGTTCCTGTTGGGCTGTTTGCCTATGGCTGAACAAAAATGTTCCCCGCAGTTAGCCACGGGGAGGAGGAAAGAAGGAGGTGCTAGCCACGCGCTGGGGGAGGCAAAATGCGACCTTGGAACGAAAGCACATGTGCTATGTATGTAATGTTAACAGCAAGGTTTACTGTGAAAGAGTGTACCCATTGTTCTATAAAATGTGTCTTTTTAATTAATTAATGTGTACCACTGTCCCTTTTCTTTTCTCCACCAACTGCATGTGTATTAAGGATCTTCTCCTTCCCAGAGGCTAGCGAAGATCAGAAGGCGAAAAAAACTCACTCACGATGAAATGTTCTCTGAGCTCATGCTGTCCTCCCACACTGACAGAGCACAGACAGATGCGTGGAGGCAGACAATGTCAGAGTGCAGGGAAGCACAAAATGACCACGAGGAGAGGTGGCAGGCTGAAGAGAGTAAGTGGCGGGCTGAAGAGAGGGCTGAAGCTGAAAGTGGCGGCAGCGTGATGAGAGGAGGCAGGACTCAATGCTGAGGCTGCTGGAGGATCAAACTAAGATGCTCCAGTGTATGGCTGAGCTGCAGGAAAGGCAGCAGGAGCACAGACCGCTGCTACAGCCCCTGTGTAACCAACCGCCCTCCTCCCCAAGTTCCATAGCCTCCTCATCCAGATGCCCAAGAATGCGGTGGGGCCACCCAGCCACTCCACCCCAGAGGATTGCCCAAGCAACAGAAGGCTGGCAATTCAATAAATTTTAAAGTTTTAAACTTTTAAAGTGTTGTGTGGTCTTGTCCTTCCCTCCTCCACCACCCTTATTAGTGCTTCTCTCCTCCACCACCCCTCCTGGGCTACGTTGGTAATTATCCCCTATTTGTGTGATGAATTAATAAAGAATGCATGAACGTGAAGCAACAATGACTTTATTGCCTCTGCAAGCGGTGATTGAAGGGAGGAGCGGAGGGTGGTTAGCTTACAGGGAAGTAGAGTGAACCAAGGGGCGGGGGTTTCATCAAGGAGAAACAAACAGAACTTTCACACTGTAGCCTGGCCAGTCATGAAACTGGTTTTCAAAGCTTCTCTGATGCACACCGCGCCCTCCCGTGCTCTTCTAACTACCCTGATGTCTGGTGTGCGTAACCAGCAGCCAGGCAATTTGCCTCAACCTCCCACCCCGCCATAAACGTCTCCCCCTTACTCTCACAAAGATTGTGGAGCGCACAGCAAGCAGTAATAACAGTGGAAATATTGGCTTCGCTGAAGTCTAATCGAGTCAGTAAACTGCGCCAGCGCGCTTTTAAACGTTCAAATGCACATTCTACCACCATTCTGCACTTGCTCAGCCTGTAGTTGAACAGCTCCTGACTACTATCCAGGCTGCCTGTGTATGGCTTCATGAGCCATGGCATTAAGGGGTAGGCTGGGTCCCCAAGGATACTATAGGTATTTCAACATCCCCAATGGTTATTTTCTGGTCTGGGAATAAAGTCCCTTTCTGCAGCTTTTAAAACAGACCTGAGTTCCTGAAGATACGAGCATCATGTACCTTTCCCGGCCATCCCACGTTGATGTTGGTGAAACGTCCCTTGTGATCCACCAGTGCTTGCAGCACTACTGAAAAGTACCCCTTGCGGTTTATGTACTCGCCGTCTTGGTGCTCCAGTGCCAAGATAGGGATATCGGTTCCATCTATGGCCCCGCCACAGTTAGGGAATCCCATTGCTGCAAAGCCATCCACTATAACCTGCACATTTCCCAGGGTCACTACCCTTGATATCGGCAGATCTTTGATTGCGTTGGCTACTTGCATCACAGCAGCCCCCACAGTAGATTTGCCCACTCCAAATTGATTCCCGACTGACCGGTAGCTGTCTGGCGTTGCAAGTTTCCACAGGGCTATTGCCACTCGCTTCTCAACTGTGTGGGCTGCTCTCATCTTGGTATTCTTGCACCTCAGGGCAGGGGGAAGCAAGTCACAAAGTTTCATGAAAGTGCCCTTATGCATGCGAAAGTTTTGCAGCCACTGGGAATCATCCCAGACCTGCAACACTATGCGGTCCCACCAGTCTGTGCTTGTTTCCCGAGCCCAGAATCGGCGTTCCACCATATGAACCTGCCCCATTAGCACCATGATGCCCACACTGGCAGGGCCCGTGCTTTGAGAGAAGTCTGTGTCCATGTCCTCATCACTCTCGTCATCGCGCTGATGTCGCCTACTCGCCCAGTTTCGCTTTGCCAGGTTCTGGTGCTGCATATACTGCTGGATAATGCGTGTAGTGTTTAATGTGCTCCTAATTGCCAAAGTGATCTGAGTGGGATCCATGCTTGCCATGATATGGCACTTGCACAGAAAAATGGCGCGGAACAATTGTCTGCCATTGCCCTGACGGAGGGAGGGGCAACTGACAACATGGCTTACTGGGTTGGCTTACAGGGAATTAAAATCAACAAAGGGGGTGGCTTTGCGAGAAACTGAATGGCCCCCTCAAGGACAGAACTCAAAACCTCAAGGACAGAACTCAAAAATAGGTTTAGCAGGCCGCTGATTTCATGGAGGGAGGGAGGAGAAAATGAATACAAAACAAAACTGGTCTATTTCTTGTTTTGAGCCACTTCATCTATCTTTATACATCTTGCTGGCAGCAAACTGTGCAGTACGACTGCTAGCCATCGTCATCTCCTGGGTGCTTGGCAGAAGACGGTGCAATATGACTACTGGCCATCGTCTTCTGCTGGCTGCTGATTAAAAGACAGTGCACTGCCGGTGGGACTCAATCGCCATGAGACGAAACTTCAAAGGGAAATGACCTGGCTGAGTCACTCCCATGTTTGCCCAGGCTCCCCTGACCTCATCGAGGTCGGTCAAAAGAGCACCCAGGACTACATCGATGACGGCTACCAGTGATACTGCACTGTCTGCTGCCAAAAGGCAATAAACTGCTGCTGTGTAGCAATGCAGTACCGCGTCTACCAGCATCCAGGAGACATACGGTGACGGTTAGCTGAGCGGGCTCCATGCTTGCCATAGTATGGCGTCGGCACAGGTAACTCAAGAAAAAAGGCGCAAAACGATTGTCTGCCCTCGCTTTCACGGAAAGAGAGAGGGAAGGGGGGCCTGACAAATATGTACCCAGAACCACCCGTGACAATGTTTTAGCCCCATCAGGCACTAGGATTTCTACCCAGAATTCAAATGGGCGGCAGAGATTGCAGGAATTGTGGGATAGCTACTCACAGTGCAACGCTCCGGAAGTCGACGGTTGCCTTGGTACTGTGGATACACTCCGCCGACTACATGCACTTAGAGCATTTGTGTGGGGACACACACAATCAACTGTATAAAAACGATTTCTACAAAACCGACTTCAATAAATTCAACCTAATTTAGTAGTGTAGACATACCCTTACATACTTCCCTGTGGCAGTTGCTATCAGCGGATGCACCTGCTGTCTCTTCTCAGGGCATTCTTGGTGGAGAACCCTGGCTTTGAAGTCAACTCCCTCACATGACTGGCTAAATCTCAGATTTGTTGATTTTTAGGACACAAGAAAAGAGATGTTAGTTTGTCTTGTGCCTTTTTATTTATTGTACCTATTTTGTGGGAGGTGGAATCTGGACTAGGTTTGACTGTGCCAATTGTTGGCAACAGGTGCTAATTTCCATTGCTGTAATGTAATGCCAGATGTCATGATGGCGGGTTCAGTATAAATGTAATCCACTTTAAGTTCCACAGGTGTATAAAGGGAGCATGTGGGTACACTACATAGCATAAGGCCTGAACCTGCAGTCATTACTCACACCAGTAGACCTTACCCAATGAGTAGGGGTTACAAGATCAGGCCCATAGTTTGCACTAAGAGATCAAATCAATATTCCCACTTTACCTGCCTCAAAGCAAACTACAATGTGGTATTAAAACCATGTGAACCAAGTTAATACACCAGGCTACCATCTCTTTCTGGCAAAGGCATAAAAAAGGTCACAGTTTTGTTTACAATTACGCTGCGGGAGAGCATTTGTCAACAGGTGAGATATTACCTGCTGCATAAACACCAAAGTCCAATAGAGATAAGTCAGTGTTGTTTAATACCATGCTTAAATATATGCCTTACCCCAAGAAGCCCACGGAAGCTAGTTAACACTACTGGGTTTAGTAAGCCTCTGAATCTTTGGGAATTAGGGGAACAGAAGTTGGAGTTTAGCCTCTGAAGGAAGGGAAAATCCAGAGTCCCAGGATTTTTGTTTATTTTATTTTCTGAGAAGTGCTCTATTTGAGCCCAGTCCAACTTCCAAAGACTCCAGTAGGAGTTGGACAGACCTGATATCCAGAGAACAGGCACAGCATGGGCAGGAGCAGCAGAGCAAGTGTCACTACAGACCTGCCAAGGGCCTTCTTTATGAGGAAGAAGGAAGAAACTCCAGGGGCAGAGGTACAGTTTAGACTCTGTTCTTCGCTGAGACAGCAAAAAGGAATCATGTCACGGTGTGGACACCTGTTTCCTGGGAAATGGACTCACACCACCAAACCAATTTCATGTAAGACACTGAAGAGCCATCACTTAGCTGGGCTGTACGGTACTTGAACAAGCAACCTATGAATGAGAGGCCCCGTAGCCCACTGATAACCCATGAGCTATCCAGAACACCAGGCCTAAGCACAGTTTGATGGAACATTCCTGTCTGGGGCTTAAATTAAATCAGTGACACAGTTACAACACTGTGTAACACTTGAATCCTGAGAAGTGGGGAAAAGTCACTCATGGTACTACTCAGCACCTCCTAGGAGGTCTTGAGTGCCCTCAACAAGCACGGAAATCTAAGGCTGCTGCCAGCACTCAGGACCTCGCGAGGGGCACTTGGCACGTCATAGGACTGGGCCTAAATTTGACAAGAATTCTTACGCTGCTTGGTGCTAGATTGTGGCACTATGGATCTCATGCCCCCCCCATCCTTAATGATCCTCAGTCCCTTTTACACTACTGTCTCCAGGAATATGCCACACATCCTCCACTACTATTGTTCTTGCAACATAAATGCCACCATGTCACTGCACACAGTGATGGAAGGGCCCTGTTCAGAAAGCCCAGATTAGTGCTGCTCATTCACGCATTGTACAGCAACCCCAGTGTCAATACAAGGTATTGACTACAAAAAGAGGAACCCTACTGCCACCCTGGCGTATAGCCCTAATTATTCCTTTTAACATTACAATCTCCCCCACTGGTGCTGCCTCCTGGGATTCCCATCGTAGTCAGGGAGGGCACTTACTCTGGCTACAGCTGTGGGAACTGCAACCACCCTCTATCTCATCTAACCCACATTATAAGGACAAAATCCTGCTGGAAAAAGAACCATCAGGCCATGACTTTAATGTCAGTGGCTGAGAGTCTCCCAGTCTTCAACATTCTAATGGCCTGATCCTGTAAGGGACTAGCTCTCAATAAATCCCAGGTCTACTTATTTGTTCCTGTGTCTGAAACCAACAGAAATCTGTACAGACCAGCTGAGAGGTTATAACAGAGTCTCTGGGACACTATAGTTCTCCAGCAGTGGGCAATGGCACTGAAGCAAGTAGAAGTGAAGGGCACTCCACAATTCACAAGTCTGTGCCCTCAGGCCCCAATTCAGCAAAGCACTTACACACATGCTTATACTTAAGCATGCACTTTAATGCACTGCTTAATAAGGCAGTGAAACACATGCTTATAATTAAGTGTAATCTTACATGCCTTGCTGAATTGAGGCCTTAATGCCTTTTCCCCAATCTAATTCGCCTCTCATAATGAGGAATCAAGGGGTTCCATTTTCAGAGAGACCACAGGGAGTGCTCAATACACAGTTTCCCAATAGGAACTTTACTTTCCATCCACATGATTCCATCTGAAGCTAAATGCACACTGAGTGTAATAAAGGTGAGAAGACAGTCCACAGTGCCCTGTCTAATAAGGGCTTTGTTTTATTTGAATTCTGCAATCAACGCTGCTTTGTAACTCTCTCTCTCTCTCTCTCTCACCCAAACTGCTCACTGGAGGAGGACACTTTTATCAGATAAGAGACGCCCACAGCCAGACATTTAAATTGATATCAACTCATTGTACATCAGTAATGTATCTTTGAAAATGGATCCCAGTGCACAATTTATTGTACAGAGACTACCCAATAAATGCTGCTTTCCCAACTCCTTGCAAAGTAATTATTCAAATGCTTTCCCTGCTGGAGGTGAATCGCTTAGTTATCTTGTTCAAAGCCTTGAATTAAAGGTCTTACTGTCAGTGGTGTCTGAGTTATCACTGCTGATTGAGTACTTTCGTCGTTTCTCTTCCATCTGTAACAAAAGAAATTGAATGTTACACTTACTGTTCAGGAAACTCATCACTGTACCAAATCACTGTTATCTCTGAATATCCACGCATCACATTAACCCAGTCACACTCGCAAATACTCACCCTAATGACAAGAAGTATGGGGGGGAAGCATGTAAAACAGCACTGAGTCCCTACTTCCCAAAACTTTAAGGATGGCAAAATTTCTCTCCTGAGTTTCTTCGCTGCTAGGAGGTAAGAATGTGATAGCATTTTTATCACTCTGCTCTGCACAGCAATTTGCCTAATGCCTATTCAAGTCTGGCACCCAAATGCACTAGTGAAGAAAGCTCACCACTACAGCACAGAGAACCCATGGTAAGATGCCTTAAAGACTGGAATACAGAGCTACTGAATCAAGCAGCAGTCACTTGTCGAATATGGCAATAGATGGCCAGTGAACCACAGGATTGAGCTATAATGTTAAGAAGGGAATAGATGTAAGAAATGGATCTATGTACTTTTAATAGGGTCTCAGTGAAATCTGGGCTCTACTGAAGTCAATAGGAGTTTTGCCATTGACTTCAGAGGAGCCAGGATGTCACCCTCTGACTCATCTTCCCACATGCCCACTCAGCCAATATCAGTTTAGACTTCACATGTGCCTGTCAAATCCTAGCTGCATTCCATACAAATCTGAAATATACTTTCCATAACACAGATCTCCTAGTAACCTTTCCATAACACTGGTGTAACCTTTATCAAGGCCTCCATCTCAACCCCTGACCCATCCTGGCAAAGCCTGCGAGCACAACTGAGTCTTGCATCATGTCCCAAAGGTCACAAAATCAGGTCTCTAGCAAATCAAGGTGGGAAGCCTGCTTGGAAGACCTGAACCCCTCACCAAGAACACCCTGCCACCAGTCCCCTCCCAGGTCTATTAATCATCCTACATCACCACTGCTAAGGAATCACATAATGTGACAGGTCTCCAGGAGACAGGAGCCAAGCCAATAAACTTCACCTGGAAATCAAATGAAAGCTGGGATAGATCGCAAAGCACAGGTGTAATGTGATCTCTGCCTGAAAAACAATGCCTAAAAAGCCACGGTTCTATCTACTCCTCACCCTCCCGCCCCCTCCACCTACCAGTTTGTAGGGGTGGGGGAGAACTGGGTACTCAGCTTCAGCTGAGCTGCCACACTCTGCACTAACTGCAATTTCCCCAGAGGATTTGAAGGGGTGGCCTCCTGTACAGCTGAGTCCAGCAATCCAACCTCTGGGCGCTATCAGCATGGTACAAGGGATATTCCCTCTTCTGCTGCTGACTTGCTTTGTGACCTTGGACAAGTCACAGAATTGACTGAAGTCAATGGGAATGGTGAGTGCTTAGTAGTCCTGACAATCAGATCCTAGGACCCTAATACTGGACACACAAAAACTGAAGCGCCCAGACTAAGAGCCACTTTAAAATAATTAGCTTCTCTGTCCCTCAGTTTCCCAATCTGTAAAATGTGGATAATGGTACTTCCCCACCTCTGCAGAGGTTTGAGAGCTACAGTGGAAAAGTGCTAAGTCTTATTCACTAATCTAACTTATATTATGGGATGTGGGCAGATATTTCATATGTTACGTACATATACATATATACACATGCACACACACATGCACACATTCTCATGGCATTCCTCCCAGTAATTTATTTTTCCTAAGAAGGCTAAGGGGGACTTAGATTGCAGTTACCCCCCTTTTTCCTACAATCTTAGGAGGAAAACGAGAATAAAACATTTGTATGTCTTTTGTGTGTGCGATTTAATCAGAGTAGCTATTAGCAACAAACCACACTTGATAGCACTCTGTAGTATGCCATTTTCCCTTGGAGAATATGAGAATACCCACCAATACCTCAACATATAAAAACCTAGCAATGTCTTTATTTCTCAGTACATGTGCAATGTTTTATCTCAGCATTATAAGGGATAATACTACAAAGTAACATAAACATTTAACTATCAGTGTTGTGGTAAAACATTGCACTGTCAAAACATGATTAAAACTGTTCCTTGAGAATATGGCAATATCAATACTTGGAGTGATTCAAGAGGAAACAGATGTTATTAAACCAGCTTTGTACTTACTAGCCATTAGATTTTGCTTGGGGAAAAATATATTGAAGATGGATTTAACAGCAGTTTTCTTATCCTTAGTGGAAATTCAGTTGGACATTTTCAACTGGTTCCTATTGGTTCCAACTACCACACAGGATTTTGGAGCACGATTGGGCTTCTGATTGTCTGAATCCTGGGGCTAATTCTTCATACAACTGAAACAAATATAGCCTAGTAGAATGAAACAGAGAGCCATGGAAACCAAAGGATTCTAGTAGTGCCCAATGGAATTTCCAGTAGAGCACCAAGGCATGTGTCATCCATCTAAGGGTCTCCTGGAAGACATGACAGTATTATTGACTCCTAAGGCCTTCACCCAAGGGAAGAAGGATTGTTATGTGATCAAGGCACAGGTCTGGAGGTCAGGTGACTAGGACTAATTTCTGCCCTGGCATACTCTGCTGAAATTCCACTGATTTCACCCAGACTGAATTTGGCCCCTCAGTCCTGTTCCCAGCTGGTCTACAGACTTCCTGAGTGACCTTAGACAAGTCACTTAACTTCTCTGTAACTCGTTTTCCTCACCTGTAAATAAGGCCCTGCCCCCAGGAATGAGGAAGCTAATTTTAATTTATGTTTGTAAAGTGCTTTGAGATCCTTGGATGGAAGCCATTATAGAAGGACAAACATTATTTTGATAAGGCAATAATGCAGACATTCCACAAACATCTCTCCCATCAAAATCCATGTGAATTCTAAATACAGAAAGACTACAGGATCAGTATATAATACTGTTTTACATTTACACAGCATCTTTCATTCCAAAGTGATTTACTCAGCATGGGTAAACTCCTGGTTCTATACAAGTCAATTGTTTTGCCACTGACTTGAGTGAAGCCAGGATTGCACCCTCTAAAACAAATTCTGCTCTACATAATTCTGCTTTAAATCTGGATTAACTGCATTGATTTGAACAGAACCTGCCATATAGACCTACAGCGCTATTGAAATGCCTCCAGATCTTGGGTGGATGAAGACAGCCAGCTGATGCACAATGCACTGCACAAGTGAAGGGAGAGGACATTTTGGCCCAGGGCACTGGACCAGTCACAGGTCTTAGGAAAAATGTTGCAGAGTCTTTAATTTCCATGCAGAACAGAAAGGACACTGCTTTCTTAACATCTTGTCTGAAAGCCCCTACAAAGTGAAGTACCTGGCACTCAATTCATTAATCTTGGAGGAATATATAGCTGAGTCAACTCTACCAGAATTTGAACATGTAACTCCAGGAAATCTAAATTGCCCCAACCTGCTGATTAGATCACTAAGCCACCCCTCAGGCAGCCTACGTAACAATGCAGGGAGCTACATTCTTTACATTCCTTTAGTTATGTCATCATCTCTAGCAGAGAAAACACAGACCTATAAGAGCCTGGACTCAAGTCTTGCCTGGTCTGTGAAAGAAGTTTTCACACCCAATTTGGTTTGAAAACACACTACTCGGTAATTTTTCAAGTCCATGCACATATTTGACACTTTAAAAATAATCTTGATTCATGTTTTAATTTCATTTCTCCTTTAATTGACCTTTTCCACATAGAGGATCTTTGTCAAAGTTATAAACAAATGGGGAAAAAAAATAATGCTCTTAAAGATCACTGCCAGGTCACATTTAGCCCAACGTTTAGGTTTTACAGAAGCAAAAACCATTAGAAAGCCTTTTACCAGGCTTTGGAGGGCATTCGCAAATGAAATACTTTTTGACTAACCCTTCACCCTTCATATGCTTTGGGAAATCCACTGGCACATCTTAGCTCACTGGGCAGAGATTCTGCTCTGGCACAACAAATGCATCTATTCTCCAAAATGCACTATCTCACTCTGTGGCATCACAGGTACCCGGGGTTGCAACAAAACATTTTGGTAGAATAAAGCATTCTGGGATATTGTAGGTGAAGCGGAAGTGTTAGAAGACTTCACATATGCCTGTGATGAGTGGTTCCACAGACCATGGGGGCCACAGCACAAAAATCTCCCTGAACTCCCCTCTGGGTTTCAGCTTCACAGTTCATACTCAAGCACAGAACCATGTGCCTCAGTACAAAACCTCAGTACAATGCCTCAGTACAAAACAGTTACTTTCTGAAAAAATGCATTCTAAGCAGGCAATTTCTAAGACCACCTCTACAGCAGGTCACTAAGGAGGATGAATAAAATAAGATGCTAATATAATTTTGACTGCAAAGGTCTCGCCTATACAGGCACTCTTTAACATGAAAGACAGAATTATACAGCAAACTCTATTCGCAAATTCCTAAACCACTTTAACATGTGACTGCAGCCCTAGATTAAACTCTAATTAATCTACATACGTTCTCTGGAGAGGAAATTGCAGTAAAAAATTATTTGGTCACCATATATTTCTGGTTTGTTTTGGGTTTGTTTTTGAGCGGAGGCATGCCTATCCTAAGACCTTCCCTGGTATTCATAGCTTCCCCTCTCTAACGACTTCTTATTTTGTGTGATGGTTGTGAAAAATACATTGAATTCTGTGTTTTCTTCCTAAACTGCAATGGGAGCTGTGAGAAACCACTTCTCTGTTTAACACTAACATCAAGAAACAAAAAGAAAAGGAGACTTTAAGAAATTAAGAATTTAATTTAAATTAAGAAATTAATTTGTTAGTCTCTACGGTGCCACAATACTCCTTTTCTTTTTGTGAATACAGACTAACACGGCTGCTACTCTGAAACCTATCAAGAAACAGAAATACAAATAGAGAGCAGTAGCTCCAGTGGCAACTTAGGAAACTTTTTTCCGAACCAGTAACTTTCTTATAACAACCCATGGTACTGCCATTCCATTTTTGTGAATTAGAAGAATGGGGCAGCTCGTTGTGTTTTCCCTTTTGTGTTAACTGTTTATTTGCCTTGTCTTGAGGTCTGTATGACAGGAAATTAGTCAGGTATAACATACAGAGAAGAGGATAGAGAGGCTTTAGATATTACACTGTCACAGGCTCATTGGGACTGAGACATAAATTTTATCTTTACACTTTTGGAGCCAAATCCTACAGGACTCAATCATTATTCAGACAAAACTCCCATGGACTCCAATGGGGATTTTGCATTTGGTATATTCAGATTGTTTTGTGATAACAAGAGAACAAACTTTTCAGAGGCAGAATTTGCTGTGCAAAAACACCACAGGTCAAATTCAACCATGACATGACTAAGAGCAGCTTCTAAGGTTTCAATGGATGTTGCACTGCTTCCCACTTACACCAGGGCTGAATTAGCTTCACATGGTTAACAAATCTCTACAGAGCATTATTAAAGCCTGGCAAGGAAATACACACACTGGGCCCAATCACCCCCCCGATTCCCTGATTCTGCTGGTAAATCATCAAGGCATGTGTGATGCAGAGCGGCCTCACTTCAGGACAGAGGGGATTAACCCACCTTGGGTTAATTCATCTAACCAGCTAACCAAGCTCTGCCCTCCTCACAGGACACAGGGGTGTGGGACAGAAAGTATAAGAGCAGGGCCCTGCACTTGCAATTCAGTTGAGGCCAGGCCATGGAAGGAGCCAGATGTCCTTCCCAGGGCACCAAAGTGCCAGCAAAACCCTCAACCAGCTGTGGCAGACGATGGTCTCCCTGAGTCGGCCTGGGAGAAGGCCAGCCGTTGTCCTATGAAATGGAGACCCAGAGAGGAAGCGGAGAGTGATCCACTCAACATGGAGAGGAGGAACCAGGCCCCAGCAGCTGTGGAGCAGCCTCACCAGCCGCCAGTAGGAAGTACCCCAGGGAAGTGAGACATTGACTCGGCTGTGCTGCTGGGAGACAAGGCAGCTAGCCCACGCTTCCCTGCCAACCTTGTGGCGGGACCACCCATCGCTTCTTGGGCCCTGGCCTGGGACCCGCTGAAGCAGGACAGGCCCAGATCCCCCTACTCCTAGCCCTTCACTTGGTGCTGGATGAGCCCTTGGCTGTTTATCTGTTTAGCCTTTGGGCAGGAAGCCTGAGCCTTAGCCCCAAGCAGGAGGCCTGAACAACCACTTGCCCAGTGACCCGGCTGCAAACAAGGATGCCTGATCGACCCACCCAATTCCCTGTTGCCTCCCAAGCGGGCGCCCTGGTCCTGAGACCAAGGAACCTTACATGTCCAAAGAAATGAGAATGGCTTGGTATCTAGGCTTCTCTTCGTCAATTTCCTGCTTTTTAGGTCCTGGTGGTCAAGTTTGGCTGGGGAAGCAGGTCCTCATTAGCTAGAAGGTGCTTGAAAGAGGTCAGGGCAGAGAAGCAGAGACCTGAGACTTATGGAGGTTATTCCTGGGAGACAGGAAAGGGAAGGCTGATGCGCACAGCTTTGAGAAGGGGACAGAAAGGCAGAGGGGATCTTCCATTATCATTAGTGACAAGAAGAGGGCTGGGAGAGAAGGAGGAAGAGAAAGAGAGAGATCAGGGTCTTGGGCAGCTGGGTGCTGAGGAACAAGAGCGGGACAGCCAGGGTCTGTGGGATGTGAATGCAGGGAGGGCTGGTCAGTGGAAGGGAGAGGAAAGTTAAGAGCCAGGGGAGCCATGAATCAACTCCATTGACTAACCCTGCTAACATCCCAGTAGTTCACTGCATCTATTTAAGACTGCTGTGATTCATTACATATTTTTTAAGTTAGGATTTGTCCCCCATGTGCTGCCTTCTGGCCTGCTCTCGCTTCAATTAAGACACTTTGCTATGTTAATTAGGGAAAAAATATTGCCCTCTGGTCCCCTCCTCCACTGTCTTCCCCTTTCCACCTCTGCCCAACACTGCAAACCACCCACAACCCCTGCTCTGATGGGAAGCCTGGAACTGGCCAGCACGATCGCAAAGTGTCTGTAGCTGGCCTGAGACAGGATGGGTCCCAGCTTGCTGGCTCTCCTGGGCAGGCTTCAAATAAGAAGCCTCAATTGGATTTTAATGCTGCCCTTCTCTGAGGATGAATGCACCATCTGCAGCAGTGTCCCCACAGGCCTGCGTAGTGTCATACAGCACCCCACTGCATCTGGAGTGGTGAATGTGACCCATTAATTTCTGTGTGGGTTGCAGTCAATTTCAATGCGTTAGAGCAAAGGGCATCTAAAGTGTCTCAGTAAAAGACAAGCATCCTTGTTCTTCTCTGCACTAAGCACGTTTGCTGTCTTGGGTCCTGGAGCAAATTTTAATCTCATTTAAATTTAAAACAAAACAAGTCCCGCTCACTTCCTCTGCTTTGCATTTTTTCCATATCTAAAAGGGGATTTTTTTCTTTATTACTCATATTTATGACTTTCCTTTCCTTTTCTGACTTTTATTTTCATCCTCTCATTAACCAGCTCTCTCCACGTGTTTAAACCCATCACGGACATCAGAGAGGTTACTCTGGGCACGAAGAGGGTGTCATGCATTGAAAATTCGTTATGCACAAATACAGAGAGAAAAGTAAATGAGGATGGGCACTGCATGCTGTGTACAGAATCAATGGCTCCATCCTGCATGTTGCTGAGCACCCTCAACTCCAACAGAAGTCCAGGGGAGTTAAGGGCACTCAGAGCCTTGCAGAACATGCACAAAATCCCACAGGATCAAATCCTTATTGAATTGGCAGTTTGAGGACCACATGTCAGGCAACTTTCAGAGCTTGGTGCCAAATGCTCTATTAGCAGAATCACAATTGAATTAAATTAATTTCACCTCCCTGCCTATAACCTTTAACTTAGCCTCTGGACATATCCTTGATTTTCAGAAACCCACCTGATCTTTCCTACCAAAAAACAAACCTAGCCTTTCTGCAAACTATTTTTACTTCTAGCTCACAATTACTTTAACCTCAAAGGCTAATAAATGCTTAAAGGTCCAACACAGTTCCTAAGACCAAGGCTCTTTACCCCGAGAGAGAGGCTGAGCTCCACCTTATGTGGAGCCAAATCCTCATTTCGAAAGATCTCACTGGTAAGGGGAATCCAGATTTAAAACAGTAATTGCATTATTTGTAATGATAGATGGCGTGGGGGCAGGGAAGAAAACAAATTGGTTTGGTATTTGGAAAGAGCATCTTGACAGGTAGTTTGAGATTTACACTTGCTGTTCAAAAGATTAATAGGATTTAGGGACACACAGAGGTCTTTCCACAATTGCACCTGAGCCTGAAAATCCAGAAGCTTTTGCACCCTGCAGAAGCAGTTCTGAACTTCCCACACTATTTCACTCTGAAAGCACCTTTCAAGGAGTGGAGTTGACAGATGGATTCACTGTCATTTGAAAAGGCAATTAGCTCCAAATTAAACGTAAACCCAGTTCCTAAAATTAAAATCCCATTAGATGCTCCACCAAAGACACACACCAATTTGTAAAAAATATGGTCAAGATTGTGCAAGTAGGAGGTAAGTGCATTAAATGATTCCCCAGAGACATTTGTGGGCTCCCAGCAGTTTGTCCAGTCATTCAAGAGGGAAATAAACTTTCTCTAGAGCTCACTCCTATTTCTGTAAACTATGTGCACATGCCATACAAGGGAGCAGGGTACCTGCTTTGCAAAATAAACATTGCAGAAGATGCTATCTCGGATGCATTTTGCTTCCCCCTAGAGGAAGGGAAAGAGGAGAACAAGTTGGCAAAAACTAGCATGAAACGGATGGCGACAAACCAGTGAAATAGAAAGAGGAAGATAGAATAAAAAAATGAAACCAGGTAAACACCAGGGGGCCAGTGAGATGCTGGCAGGAACAGAAAGCGTGGGTATTACGAGGGGAGTGGGAGACTATGGGTCTCTCTCTAGCAGCGAAGGGTAGAGATGGAGTGCATGACTGAGAAGGGCTATAAGAGACTGGGTGTGAGAATTAGGGCGAACCAGTGGGAGCATGTATGTGTACAAGGGATTGGAGCATGGAAGAGTAAAGATGAGAGTGAGATAATGAGACACAGAGAAGGGTGGGGGCAGGGGGACTGTATTAGAGCAGGAGGGGAAGGGCTGTATTAATATGCCCAGGACTGAACAAAACCCCTAAGTGAGAAGGACGTTTTGGCGGATGTCTATGTCTCTCCCCCCAGCAAATGGAGAGAGAAGAGGGGTCGTATGGGAAGGAGAGCAGAGGGGATGAGAGGGAATATTTGTTGCTCAATGTCAGGACTTCTTGTTCCCATCTTTGCTTAAAGAGATTCCCTCAAATGCTGCTGAATGAATCTCCTGGAAGAAAGACGTGACCCTTGCAGAAAACAAACAGGAGGGGCTGCTGTGCATGAGAGATGAGCACTTGCCAGAAGGAGAGGGGCAGTGAGAGACAGAGAAGGGGATAAGGGGGCAGGAGGGAGAAGGAAATGGGAGGATGCAAGCCAGCAAGAGGGAGCCGCAGGCAAGAGGGATGAAGATGGGGTACAGGAGAAAAGGAAAGAGAATGGGTACAAACCCAGGAAGCGAGGGGAAGGAAGGGACGCAAGAGAGGCAGCCAGCGGAGGATGGGATGCACTGCACGGAGCAGAGGGACTGGACAGGAGACAGGAATGGAGGGGATGAGAAAGCCAGGGACTGAAAGCGAG
The DNA here is from genome assembly GCF_009764565.3 of Dermochelys coriacea. Lineage (NCBI taxonomy): Eukaryota > Metazoa > Chordata > Testudines > Dermochelyidae > Dermochelys > Dermochelys coriacea. Next base: position 12,647,908 of record NC_050075.1, read on the forward strand.
AGGAAGGGCAGACCGCAGGAGCGAGCAGCGCGGAGGGGTGTGAGGGAATGCACGGGAGCAAGAAGGAAGGAGGGATGAGCAAGGGAGCGGAGACTGGCTCGCGGGTGGGCGGGCAGAGATGGAGGAAAGGATGAGACGCCCCCAGAGGAGCCCGCCGGGAACCGTGAGAGTTTGAGAAGGTAAACAACAGCCATGCCCCCTACAGTCCTGTCCCCAACGTGCAGCCGGACTGCCGCGGCCGCTGCCTGTACATTTCCATTCCCAAACCCCGCCGTGCCCCCAGCAGCGTGCGTCTCTCGCTGGCTGGCCCTCCCCCACCCGCCACAGCAGGGCTGCAAACCCGGAGCGCCCAGGGAGCTCAGCCCGGGCTCCGCCACCCCCGCCAGCGGGGCGAAGGCTGCCTGCCTCTCCGCTCCCCGGTGCATTGTTTGGGTCTGTGCACGATTTGGCAGGGACCTGGCAGCCCCAGCACGTGAGAGGAGCGGATCATGTGCACCAGCTCCAAGAATTGCAAGGCTCCAAAACGTGCTGCGTATCAACAAAATGAAACTCGTGTCTCTACCTCGCTGAGCTGCCCTCGCTGCCTCCTGTGGCACATTTCACAGATTTCCTCCCCCCTTTTTTTTTTCCCCTCGCGCACGCCCCCCTGCCGACCCCAACCATCCGGATCCCTTTGGACCCCGATGCCTGGCTGCTTTGCCCGTTGCAAAAAATTAACTGCTGTTCCCCCCTCCCCAACCCAGAGGCGGTTTGGGGTGAGCTCTGCCGCAGTCATTAATTTGGAAAATAAAAAAACCCTTCTGCGCCGACCCTTTAAAAGTTCTTGTTTACATTCCTGCTGCTTCCCTTTTACTCTTTAAAACATGAGTGACCAACATGCGCAATCGATCTGGGTAAAATGCTGCACATTTCCCCCTTCCTTCCTAGCAGCCAGCCCAGCGAAATGAAAAAAAAAAAAAAAAAGCCAGAGAGATGCAAAATAATGATCAGCTGCAAATTAAAGCAATCCCAAATGCAATCCTCCTTCATCCTTTACCTTTGCCGGGAGAGTGTCCTCAAAGAGTTGAGCCTGTCCCTCAGGTTACAAAAGAGGAGTGTGGAGAGGGGGCGGGGGGATGCTCCAGAGATTGAAACGATCAGGAAACCCCCTTTGCACGATCAATCTGGTATCATTGCGAAGAGGGGGGGAAATAACCCCCCTGCTGGATCCGAAGATGACACCCTCCTCTTAGGAGTGGATACAAAGTAACTCCATGGATGCGAACCCAAAAGAATTGCTTCCAGCCGAGATGGCCGCTCTGTGCACGATCCAGCCCTATGTGCGTGTTTCTGTTTCTTTTTTAACCCAGACTTCCTTAGGATCTCTTTGCAACAACGACCAATTCTTCTGCTGACCTTTTTATTTGAGGAGGGGGGCAGGTGGGAGGACCGGAGAAGTGACTTTTAAAATTATTAGTATGATCAAGAATGATTTCACTTTCCCCCCAAATCTTTCTTCAATTTCTTTTTTTCTTGTTTGTTGTTTCTTCCTGGGCAGCAGCAGGTCCAGGTGCAGCAGACATGGGTCCCATCTCTGGTTGTGTTTATGCATGTGTTGCCTTCTCTCTCCCTCCCTTCTCCCCCCCCCCCTCTTGCTGTTCACCTCCCCCCGATGCGTTGGGTCCCCATCTCTCTTTCGCTCTGGGTCTCTAGCAGCGGGGTCGGGCTGCTCACACACACTGTACAAGTCTGATCAGGTCGCTTTCGCAATGATCCCCAGCCGCGTACACGCACACACATCCACACACCACAACACACTCAGCAGGAGCCGTGGAACGCACACACTTCTTTACCTCCTCTCCCCCCTCTGGTTCACTCCCCCTCTCTTCTCCGAGCTATGGGCACAGGCGTACGCTGGGCTGCTGCAACCTTAAAAAATAAGCTTATACTTAAAAAAAATCTTTTGGCGCCATATTAATGACGTACTTAAAATTTGCCATTTCTCCTGCGTCAAAAAGACGTTTCTTGCAAATAACAGATTCTGGGCAAGGCGGAAAGAGGGACCCAAAAAATCCTGCAGGAGACCCTCGTGAGGGGCAAAAAGGGGCTTGCATTGCCCAGAAGTGCCTGAAAGTGCAAGCTGGGTGGGGAAGGGGGAGGGCGATAAGATCAGGATAAAAATGCAATCGAAGGCTATTCCTCTAGACAAACAAACTTCGTTGGGTGGCTGGAAGGGGGACGATGAGGGTATTTGAAATACCACCGCCTTAGGAAACGGGATTTCCCCCCTTATTATTTTGATCACTTCTGGAGAAGGCTGCGGGGGAGGGGCTGTTAAATGCTGGGTTTGTTTTTTTAACAGTCGCAACGGAGGGAAAGGGTGGGGGGGTTGAAAATAAAACACTCTATTCAGATGGTGCCCAGGGAGCTATTCGGTTTGGATTCTTAGGGCTGTTTCTCCCACACGCCCACATCCTCCGCCCCCCAACTGCAGAAATATAAAGGGTTAAAAACACAAAAAACTTTGCACAGTTTTCCAAGAAAGGAGGGCAGACAGCTTTCTAGCCTTGTTGTCAGTGTGACCTTGTCATGCACAAAAAATGCACTTCAATCGGTTACTGATTTCTCGAAGGGTTTGTTGCTATTGCTTTTGCTCTGCCTTTCCATTTTCTGTGGCGGTGGTAGCAGCAGGAGCTTGCTCCAGTATCTAGCTGGCCACACCCACCGCTGGCTGCTTGAACTAGACACCTACTCTGTGGGAAGAACAGTTATTTCTATGCAGTGAGGGATCTTGGGTGGAGGGGAGGAAGTGGGGGGAGGAGGTGCCCAACCTTCCTAAACTGTCTGGTTGTTTAAGGCAGTTTACACTGATTCTCCCCCTCTAATGGAGACCTTTCTTCAAAATATACCCTGCAGTTTGGTTAGGTTTCTCATATACAGTGGCTGTTCCCTCATTATTTCAATTTGCCTGTGATTGCTCACAGATCCTGTCAAATAATTTAGAGATATTTTACAATTCCAAAAGGGAAGGAGGAGAATTCAAATTAAGGTATTTTTGAAAAACTGCTTCTAAAATATGGAACTGATAGTTTTAAACTAAAAAGTTTCACAAACTGAATTAAATTGACTCAGCTATATATGACCTTACCCTTCAATATGTTGTAGTATTCTACATGAACAGTCAAAAACCACTACAGTAACTCTGTTGTAAGCTGCAGCACCATTGTAATTCTGCAGCACCATTGCTGCAGAATACTGTAGTATATTTAACAACAGAGTCCACTTTCCCCTTTCAAACATAATCTGTTAGGAAGAGTTCTATTGCATTTATTAGACCTAATACTGCCTGTTAGTTAGTGATTGTTAACTTCATCCATAATTCGGTGTTTATAGTTACACACTGAGCTGGCAACAGCTCCTCTAATAAAGGTTCCCATTATAAGACCCTGTTTTCAGTTTATAATTGTGTCAACCTGTAACCATTTGCAGTGCAGGAATGGGAGGATATTGCTGAGTGTCGCTTTATTTCTATTGTTTTGTTCAGCCAATATAGTTCAACCACATCCAAGAACAAAGTCAGGGAAAAATACACTGTTATGCCCATATTACAAACATCTTGAGGCCTTTTCTTTGAATGCTCCCATCCTTTGGAGCAGGGACCTGAAATCTGGTGCGGGCAGGGATAGCCTTTGTGTCTAGGATGTGCCTTTTGCCATCCCTGTGAAAATCCACCCACATTTGGCCATATTATAAACCTTGTAAAATTGCAGTTTGCACATGCGCAGTAGAGACTTCTTTGATTTGAACAGCTAAAGTCTCCTAAGACTCTATCCTCACTGAGCATGCTCAGTGCCCTCCCAGCTCCTCCTGCTGCTGACCAGACTAATTCTGTGGCCAAGCCACAGAGGGACTGAGCATGGTCCAGCCTAAGGCAATATACAGTGGCTCAAGAGAGTTTTCCTTGTAATGACTATTCCCAGCTATTCTCGGCTGGAGTTGAGCCAGGCACTGGTACAAAGGGAAAGGGAGCTGTCTCTCCTGTGTTTTCAACCACCCCCTCCTGCTCGCACCCAAGGCATTGTAGAGGAAGAAGTAATCTGATTCAAATGCAGAGGAGACAAAAGCCAGAACAGATAGAAGGAAACGGAGTAACTCAAACAAGGTGTCCAGTGAGACTGGAACTGAAGTTTGCTTGTGCAACCTCAGTTTGCTCCCCTGGTGTGTATGCGTTTGATAGTCTATAATTACATGATAACATACTATTTTTTCCACAACCCCTGCCTCATTCAGTGCACAGGATGTACCTGCTCCGGGGATGGAGCAGGGCAGTGCAGTGAAGAAGGTTGTTTTCTGTAGGACCCCTGCTTCATTTGTAGCAGGAGTTGTAAAGTATGTACTGAATGAGGCAGGGGACTGTAGGAAGAGAAAGGAGGGATCTCATCATTAAGGAAATTGAATGCCACTCTGGAGAACTGAATTCAATCCCTGCTTCTGCCACAGAGTTCCTGGGTGCTGTTAAGCAAGTCACTTAAACCAAATTTTTCAGAGGTAGTACCTAACTGTGTGTTTTTCCTTTTCTAGGTACCAAACTTGAGAACCTGGGAGATGATTTGCGGAAGTGGTGACCACTCAGAGTTGTAAATGAAGTCAATGGAAGCTTTCCTTTGAACATATAAAGTGCCATATAATGCTAAGTGACCTGTGCTAAGTGCCTAGGCATCTTAAATTGGATACCCAAAATTAGTGGATACATTTTATTTTAATTGCCTCTACTTCCCATCTGTACAATGGGGATAATTCTACCCCCTCATCGCATAGGGGTCTTATATTAATTAATGTTTGTGAAGCACTTGGACACTATAGTGATGAGTGCCACAGAAAAGCCCATGAGGAAATTAATAATTCTGTTTTCAGAGCAGGATTTGAATAGTGTGCCATATATAAGGTCTCAGGCTACACATTAAACAATGAGTTGACGGTCCTTGCTACGGAGTGGGAGAGGGAAAAGCGGAGCCTCAGCGCGCTCTCTGCTGTGGGGACCTTGGGGAAGGGGGTGGAATCAGGGCATATCCCTTCCAGCCCCCTGCCGTGAGCCGCTCAGGGCAGGGGGCTGGGAGCACCCACCACGACCCCAGCCCACACCCCCAGCCTTCTACCCTGACCCCTGCACCCCCTACACACCCCAGCCCTCTGCCCTGACCCCTGAACCCTCCTCATACACACCCAGCCCTCTGCCCTCACCTCACAGCTGATCGGCCACAGGGAGGGAAGGAGGAGGAGCAGGAACCCAGCACGCTGGGGGAAGAGGCGGGGGGAAGGGGAAGCTTGCCTGCCCTGCAAGGAGAGAGCGGGGGACGGAAAAGAGCAGGCCGGGCTGGGCAGAATTTTTAGTGGCACACTGCTGTCTGCCCAGGTCCGGCAGACAGCAGCGTGCCATTAAAAATTGGCTCGCGTGCTGTGTTTGGCACGCATGCCACAGGTTGCCAACCCCTGGCCTAGATAATACTTAGTTCTGCCTCAGTGCAGGGGACTGGTCTAGATGATCTATCAAGGTCCCTTCCATTTCTATGATTCTGTGTGCACAAGGGGGCTGAATTAAGGTTGCACAAGCAACTTGAATTCCAGCATTTCCTAACTTGTGAATTTTTTATTTTGCAATCTTAATGAAGTTCTTTTAACATAGTTTTTGTGTGTAATATACAATTAACACTTTAGAAGAAATAACAGTACAAATCCTCTAAAAAAACAGTTGTCTACACAGCACAGGCTAAGATGATTGATGCTTAAATAAGGACTTTTGTGACAAGAAAGAAATATGATCTCTGGGGAAGAAATCAGCAACATTTTTCTTTCCTCTTCATTCACCAAAACAGTGTGCATACTTATTTTTGCATAACTAAACAAAAAACAAAAACCACCCCTACAGACTTTCCTTTGTTTTAGATAGAATAAGGAACCAAGAAAAGAACCCAACCCAGTGGAAGAGAAGCATCGTAGTAAAATTGCCAAAGAAAGGTGACCTTACCAATTTCAGTAATTGGCGAGGAATCATGTTACTCTCAGTGCCTGGTCAAACCATGTGCAACATCATCCTGGAACGTAGCAAGAAACATATAAAGTGTGGACCTTCAACATCAGCCAATGGTTGGCAGTGACAACTTGAGTAAGGCAAGGGTGTCTTATGTCCCCACTATTGTTGTCACTGGTCATTAGCTGTATCTTGAAGAAAGTAACCACCAAAGGCAAATGAAGAATTTTATGAATGGATAAAGCACAACTGGATGACCTCATTTTTGCTGATGACCATGTCCTGCTTAGCTCAACGCATTGTTTAATGGAAGAAAAAAAAAACCCAGCTTTTGGCAGCAAAAAAGTTGGTTTGTTCATCAACCAGAAGACAAAATATATGGCTATCAGCATCCCAAAAGCAACCATTAGAGTGGATGAAGAAACGCTAGAAGAAAAAAAGTCATTTAATCTATCTAGGGAGTGAGATGTGCAATGATGGTGACATTATGCTAGAGGTCAAGCAAGAACAATCAAAAGCAGCAAACAACTTTATAAACTTGAAAAGATTTGGAAAAGTAACGATTGATACTGACAAAAAATATGAGTTTTTAGCACTGGCAGTATGTCTATCCTCCTTTATGGAGCAAAGTCATAGAAACCTAAAACAAAAATTGACAAGAAGATCAACTCATCTCAAAGTAAATGCCTTCAGAATATCTTCATAGTCCATTGGAAAGTGTTTCTTGCAACATCAGAAATTATAAGTAGAGCAAACGAATCCAAATAATCAAAAATGGTAAGAAGATGACAATGGACAGATTTTGGACATGCTTTAGGGATCCACCAATACAATTTCCCATGCAAGTGATAATGTGGACATCATTTGGATAGAGAAAAAGACAGCAGAACAATAGAGAAAGAGGCTAAATCCATCAACATGACACTCAGAAGTCTGAACAAACCAGCACAACACCAAAATAAATGGCAGAAAATTCTGAACACCCTATACATTTGAAGATATAAGATGTTAAAGAAAGAAAAGGAAAAAAAAGATAACCCCTTCGGATGATGAGCACATACTTAGCATTAACAGGATGTTTTTACATTAAGAGCTTAGCTTTGAGGTTTTATATGATTTGCATTAAAAATTAAATTCAGTAACTAAAGATGGGTCCACAAAAGCACCATGAGATTGTTATCTACCTTATTTGTGCGTGGTGTCCATTAATACACTTTGGAACACATTAACTGCATTCATAAGCAGGTGCAACTCCATTGACTTCAGTGGTAGATTTGGCTATTTATATCTAGTAAAAATGTATTTATAATTTCAGAAATTATAACAGCATCAAAGATAAAGTACATAAAATACTGTATCTAAATTATCTCACAACAATTACATATGCTAATCCTTGTTGCCATGATTAAGACCACTCTACATCTTGGGGCAGTCAGATCTCGCATAAGAGAAATGAGAAACAAACTCTGACTGTGGATCAGATTTAAAACCTGCAGTGTCTATTAACATCAGACTCAACAGCTTGTATTCTCCACAAAATATGAAATTGCAATATAGCATCTGAAATCTCTTTCAGATCACTTTCAAGACCTTCAGAAACAACCTCTTTACTACTCTTTGAGAGTTCCAAAACTCCTGACAGTCACTGCAATGAACAAATAAGTTTCAGATCCTGAGCTGCAGTGTGTCCGCTTTTCTCCACATTATCAGCACAAAGTGGCCTAAAGCCAGGGTTGCTGACCCTTGGAGGATCATCAAAATGTGGAGATCCTCAATGACACAGAGCTTTCTTAGCAACTTCTCTGCCACTACACAACTTGCAGTTGTTGTAGGCAATATGATCCTGCTGATTCTTGCCTGCTGTACCTGCCTCATGAGGCCTTTGGCAGCCAGCAGAAGTTAGAGCCACCAAAGAACTGCTCTAATTTACATGAGGAGCCCAGATTGGCATATAGCAAGATGGATTGGGAAGCAGAAAGGTGGCTTAAAGCCACTTGTGCATCCCTCTCCCAATTTGTAATGTCCACTCTTTGGCTACAGCTGAGGATTTGGGCCGATGTGTTTTTTATTTTTTTAAGACAGGTATAAATTTGGACGATAATAAATAGATATAGAAAAACAGAAAGCAAGAATCATAGAATTGTAGGATTGGAGGAGTCCTCAGTAGGTTATTGAGTCTAGTCCACTGTACAGGGGCAGGACTAAGTATTATCTAGACCATCCCTGACAGGTGTTTGTCTAAACTGTTCTTTAAAAACTCCAATGATGCAGATTCCACAGTCTCCCTAGGTAATTTGTTCCAGTGCTTAACTACCCCTGCAGTTAAGAAGTTTTTCCTAATGTTTAACCTAAGTCTCCCTTGCTGCAATTTAAGCCCATTACTCCTTGTCCTGTCCTCAGTGGATAAAGAGAACAAACAACAATCACCGTCCTCTTTATAACAAGATCTGTTATGTTATAATTATAATAATAATAATAATTAATTACCATCTTCTAGCATGAGTTGTCATAGAAAGATCTGGGGAGAGATGGTCATTATATAAAAGAATCCCTTTTCCTTCCCATTCTTGTTGCATAATTCTTTCTCTATATGAAATTGAGATACTAGAATTACCGTAAAGGAAAACTTAATCTGGCAGATTAGAGGATTGTGAGATTTTATTTGCAATCCCAAATACCTTTAGTTACCAGAAAGATGGGTCAAAATAAGATATAAAATAAGAAAAAAGCAGTTATTCAGTAAGAAATTTCCTTCCCACCACAGGTAGTTCAAGACTATCCTAGCATTGGTTGTTTAATATCATTTCAGAATTGTCAGTCTTCCTGTGTCTGAAGGAATTATCTTTCATTCACGCATCCATAAGGGATTTTGTGTAAAGTTGTTCACATTCCAATTAATTGAATTTCTTCTTCAACTTTTCAAAATTCATTGACATCTCTGTTTTCTACCTGTGCAGTTCTATTAGAAAGCAAATCTAATTTGGAGTCAAATACAGCAAACCTTTCCTTCAATCCCTGCATTGCAAGAGTTACAGTTTTCAAAGAAACGGCAGGTGTAAAAGTAGTTTTAGGGAAATCAGAAGCATTGTCAGAGAGCTGAACAGCTTTAACAGCTGTGGCTGTGACTGGAGACCTGTTATATCTTCTTTTGCTTTGTATGGATACTTTAGGCATCACAGTAGATTCCGCTGTAATGTACTTTCTCCTTGTAACTCTATTTTTATTCCTCAGTTCCCTTTCTGGAGACATTTTAAACTTTTACAATTAAAATACAATGATGGGGAAACATAGCCCTTAAAACACAACTGAGTGCAGCACTTAAGACGTTTGACTAATAAAGGAAAATTTTGTAGACTCCAAAATGAGCAGTGCTAGGAGCAGCTGAGCAGTTTACATAGTTATAATAACAGTTATACGAGGTCTTGTTAATTATAATAAATTAACATTAAAAATAAGGATTTATTTTATAAAGCATGCCAACTCTTCGTAAAAATTTGGTTTGAAGCATAAATAAAGAAACAAGACAAAAAATAAAGGTATTTGAATCTAATAGCATGGACAAAAGTGAAAGTAAGCAGCCCCTTATCCCCCACATCATCTTCCAGCAAGAGAGTGTCATGCTGGTGTGGGCCCTCAACTTCCCTGGGCATATGCCTAAATTCACTCTGATAGAGCCATTTATTTGCAAAGGCAGCTCTTGCCTCCTGGGCCTCTGCAACTTTCAAGGAGGCCAGCAGAGTTTTATTCCCCTCCCCCCTCCATTGCTGTCACTTCCTACAGGTCGGGCAGGGGGAGCAATACATGAGGCTCCCTCTTTCAGACATCAAAAGCAGCATGTGAGGAAAAAGTGGAGCTTTATCCCTCCCCCTCTGTGACATCTCTTCCTGTGGAAGTGAGGGATGAGATCCCAGTGGCAGATGTTCTTTCCCACTGTTGGATGAGTAAACACCAGCTTTGTCCAGTATTTTTATAGAATGCAGTGACTTTCCCACTTTTGTCGAAGACTAAGGATTTGAGCCACCATCAATGCACCATTTGAATGTAAGATACATAAACAATACAGGCATTAAGACTGCCCAAATTCCATATTCTATATGGATTCCCTCTAGATGCTCAGTATATAACTTAAGTTAGCCAATTTCATTCTATTTCTCTGGAGGTATGAACATGTAAAAAGACATTTCCACTTCAGTGAATAAGTTCCCAAGGGGAAAGTTTACAAAAATGCAGTGCATAATTTACTGTATGACAGGATAAAGATGATATCTGTTTTTAAAAAATAGTGTACCCTGAACAACAAAATTGCTAGAACACACATTTGTTTTCCATAAGTACCATATTTTAGGAGCATTTAATTTAGGTTAGAAGCACCATTAAAAATATATGCATTATAAATTGCAGCTGTATAATGTGATATTTATCAGATAATATCACTTGAATCTTCTCCTGTTGCAATATAAATGCTGAGGCATTTATAGAATATAAATGGTGAAGTAGACACTTTTATTTTCATTGTGGAAAACCATTATCCTGTCCGAAACTGTTTCTGTAGTAACTTTACTTCCATTACAACAAATGTTTGGACATAAATAAATAAATAAAAGGAGATGGGCTGGTCCAAGAGTTTAGTTATAACCAGTGGGAGTTGATACTGATCCTTCATTCCCCATATTTAGTCACGTAAATGCATGACCCAACTTTCAAAGTACTGTGTACCTTGTAGCTCCAATTGATTTAATTGGGGATTGAATCAGGCCACTAGTGTTCAGCCTTGTTTATGCTTATGTGGCGCAAAGTGCCCTTTGAGGATTGGAGAATCAGCTAACAATTAACATTTTATATTAGAGATTGACAATAAACAAAATGCTGGGTCCAAAACCTCTATCCCTTACTCCTCTGAATCCTGAAGAAGTTCTGATCCAGATCTGGTTCCAAACTTCGTATCTCCCATTGAAGTCAGTGGGAGCAGAAATAGGACCATACTGCCATTCTTTCAAAGGGACCACAAAATGCCTCGCAAAATGGGTTACAGACCATGTGGACATCACCATCTGATTTACACTGGATCTCTTTCCTGCACTGCAGTTTCATATTGCGCACGTATAATTCCCAGTGATATCAATGAAAGTTTGCCAATTGGTTCAATGCAGAGCATGCGGGGAATGCTGCCTTATATATAGGAATCATTTAATTCACCACAGAAATGCAGTCACCCCAATGTGAAATTCAACAGCTGTTTAATAGTGCACAGCAACACTGCACAATGCTTCAGGATAGGGCTAATGAAGAATATGAGCTAATCTCATTTACATAGTGTGAATTTGGAATAGCTCCACTGGCTTTATTTCTATTTCTCTGGATTTACAGGTATAGCTGGGAACAAAATTTGGCTCTGTGAAGGAAAATTGTAAGTGTAACACTTTCAGGATTAATGTCTAAAGGAATTAAATTCTTACACATTCTGTCTCCCTTGCACTAGTGCCGGTGAACAGAAAAGAACAGGTCCCATTTCTTTGTTTTGGGTTAATCTCTTGAACCTGTCCTCTAGAATACACCCACAATTTCGGATGATTTTCTTAAATCAACAGGTATTGCCTTTACAGTAAAAAAAAAATGTTCTGCATAGAATTTAAAAACAAAGTTCTGTTTATGAGATTAGTGTTTAGCAGAACGTGGTTACATGTGGAATGGGAAGAAAAGATGCTTCTAAGAGAGTTTCTCTTATAGTTGAACTTTGCTTCTACATAATAACATCCATTATTAAATGTACCACTTTGGGGCCTGATCCTGAGAGGTATTAAGCACCTGAAGGCAGAGGGGATCGTGTCAGGGAGTTAAGAAACCTGAATTTTATTTCTAGCTCTGCCGCTAACTCAGTATGTCATCTTGGGCAACACTTCACCTCTCTGTCTCAGCTTCTTCATCTGTACAATAGAGATAATGACACCCTTCTCTGGAAAATATTTTGAGACCTATTCCATTCCCTCCCACCTCCTGATCTCCCTAGTCCCATCTTACTCTCCTCCTTAGTATCTCACTTTCTCCTGGTGCCTTCTTCTCACAGTATAAGCATGCTGACTCTCCCTCCTCAAAAACCCGCCCAGGACCCCACCTACTGCACAACTGTCCCATTTCTCTTTCCCCTTCCCCTCTGAGCTTACTGAATACATTGTATACAGCTTGAGCTGTCTACAGCTCTCCTGTAAGTCCATCTTGCATCCCCTCCAGTTGGGCTTCCATCTTCTCCACTCCACTACAACTGCCCTCCTCAAGGACAACCTCTTCATGAACAAATTTCAGGGCCCCAGCTCCATCCTCATCCTCCTTGACATCTCTGCTGCTCCTGACAGTCAATTAAGTTCTTCTTTTCAGAGTCTTGCACTCCCTTGGTTTTGATGCTGCTGTCCTCTCCTGGCTCTTCTCCTAGCTTTTTGGCCACTCCTTTAGCATACACCTCCTTCTCCCCCTCCCCTACTCACTCTACCCCCTTTTTTGGGCAGTCTCATCCATGGACACAGCTTCAACTACCACCTTTACACTGATGTCTCATAAATCTGTATATCCATCTTTCCATTCTCAACTCATCTCCCTCCATCCAAACTCGCATTTCAGTCTGCGCCTCCGACATCTCCTCTTGGAAGTCATGTCAGCAGCTTAATCTAAACATGACCAAAACTGAACTCCTTATCTTTTCTCCCAAACCTTCCCTCTTCTCCAGACACTCTGTATCTATTGCAGTGAATGTATTACACTATCAAAACCTGCAAAAAGTTGCTACCCTGCTGAATTTGTCAGGTTTCAGAGTAGCAGCCGTGTTAGTCTGTATTCGCAAAAAGAAAAGGAATACTTGTGGCACTTTAGAGATTAACAAATTTATTTGAGCTTAAGCTTTCGTGAGTTACAGCTCACTTCATCGGATGCATTCAGTGGAAAATACAGTGGGGATGCATCCAATGAAGTGAGCTGTAGCTCACAAAAGCTTATGCTCAAATAAATTTGTTAGTCTCTAAGGTGCCACAAGTACTCCTTTTCTTTTTGCTGAATTTGTGTATAGCTAGCACGATGGTGGTTATTCTGCTGAATTGGCACCTATGTAGTATGATGATGGTTTACCTACACAGACACTTTGCCAGTGAGGTATAAAGTAACCTCAAAAGTTAATATATCTGTGCCAAATTCTAAAGACCTTGCTTAGCTATCACTAACTCCATATGGTGACAAAACTCTCAATGAAGGCAAAATGAAGTCAATGGGTCAGGCCTGCATGAAAACTATGAGGACTTCTAGGTTGTGCCCCATATTTGTAAAATATCACAGCAGTAGGAAATGGCAAAGGCTTATTAGATCATCAAGTCCATTTCCCTGCCAGGGCAGGACAGAGGCCTTGATAGGGGGGACATCAGATATTGAACCGAGACTACTTTTAGGAAATCGACCACAGTAACAGCATTCATGCTGCTCATCTCTCCCATCAAAGAAATACCTGAAGTAAGAGTACATACATTTTGGAAGTCTTGTCATACGAAAGACAGGCAACCATCAACGAGGCAATTCTTACATGTCAGACTTCTAACACATTGGGTATACAGTACATACATGTTTTATGGAGGTTATAATTTTCAGATCAATTGTACCTGGTAGCTAAAGTTTAATGTTAATGACTTTCTTATTATGGAGAGAAAAAACCTTTCAGACCTAATGACCAGAAAAAAGAGAGTTTAGCTGTTACCTTGGGAGGTGAGTCCAGGGTCACCATCATTTAGAACAGAACTGTAGCTATGGTGCCTTTACTATAACAACTCATGGGATCTCAGCCTAGTGGCCTAAACAGTAAGCGCTCTGTGTTGTCACATGAGAAACCAGAGTTCAGAAGGGACTTTGGGACTCTCCCCTACTTGGATCACATAAGGCTGAGTTTGTTACAGTTTGTGGGGAGGAGTGGTGGGTTATCCGCCCTAATTTAGTGTCATTTGCCATCCCCATCCCTGCCCCAAAAGCTAGATTCACCTTCTCAGCAAAGGCCATACACCCCAGCCTCAGGGCACTGATTGTGGCAGCTGCTGAGAGTGGGAGGAAGTTTTCACTTTCAATTTTATCTCTATAATCAGGAGAAAATAAGATCCCATGAGTTACACATTTAATTTCCAAAAGAAAAGGTAACCTAAAAGAAGGGATGGGAACCCTGACCGATGTATATATATCATCCTGCACTTCCTCCGCATCAGCTTTAGCTTAAGATCCCCCAGGGAGGGTTGAGTGCCTGAAGCCAAACTGCTAAGGGGAAAAAACAAACAAATACACAAAAGAAACATGGGATGTGATAGTGACGGGTACTTATGCAAATAGACTGTTAACACCCAGACATCCGATGAAGTGAGCTGTAGCTCACGAAAGCTTATGCTCTAATAAATTTGTTAGTCTCTAAGGTGCCACGGGTACTCCTTTTCTTTTTGCGAACACCCAGACAGACAGAGCAGATAAGCCTCCTAGTCCAGCTGGAGGCTTCTTCATCCTGGGGGGAGGAGGAGAAGGAGGAGCCTTAGGATAACAATAGAGAACCTAAGGGTAAGAGCAAAACCAGGCCATCAAGGGCTGCACCGAACTGTCTTGCTCCATTACAAATTCACTGCAAGCTGAACAGGCTGGTGTGCTGTATAATCGCTGTACTGGACAATCGCTGTACTGGTGAGAAGAGCTCTATGCTTTTTTCAGTCTGCTGTGCTTCCGGAAGCATCCCCATCTGCTTGTGTGGGGTTAGGGTGCACGAGGATGCCAGTTACTGATGTGTCCTGTCGGATGGCAAATTTTTGCCATTGCGGATCTTTGTTAGTTCCATATCCTTGTTAGTTACAGCAGCTAGGTATTCACGCAGTCAGAGTAGAAAAGTTTTTCTGGGGCTGCAGCAGTGGAGAGCCTCCCGCCCAGTACTGCTTTGTTATTTCCATAATGCTTGCTCTCTCTCTCCTCCCCCTCTATGCATACTTGCAGTAAGGTCAGGAAAGTTATCCCTCTGTGATGCTGCTGGGGATCCTCAAGGATGTTTTGTATCTGCTCTGGCTGGGCAGCTGATAATCAGATATTATGGGGTTTACAATAATGAAGTCTGAACAGCAGAAATCCAAACTGGAATAGGTAATAGAGTCAGAATACAATTGGCTGGCCTTATGATCTGCAGGGCCCTTGGCAAAAGTGGGGGCCTCAAGCACCCATGTGCAAGGGTAAAATCAGACTCTCTAGTCATGCCTGCAGAGTCGGGGAAGAAGGTCTGGCTGGGAGTTGTTTCCTCTCTTTCTAGTCCTGCTGGAGGAGAGGGAGACCAGGATGGCCCGTGAGCTGCAAAATTTCCTTGGGATGTGGGTCCACTTTGCTGCCCCAAAGATGAAGGCCAAAGAGAGGTCACTTGTTTTGCTGTGATTAGGGGCAGGACTGTCACTGGCTAATTAAAAACCTGTTTGAAAAACACCACCTATGAAATACTAAAAGACATGCTAGGAAAGGGGGCAAGCTGGAGAAAATATGACAAATAAATAGTATAACTCCTTATGACTTCAAGTACCCCAGATTCTATTTAACTTGCTATCTAGCTATGTGCCCATCACCACAGAATCTACATCTTACATTAAATGAGTTTGCTGCCTCTTGGCTGCATCCATTGAAGGGGCTGTTCTCAGCAATGACACACACTGTTGCTGAGGAGAGCAAAGTCTGGCCTCTCTGTGCTATTCCAAACAAGGAAAACACCGCTTATGACAGCTAAGAATTGAAACAGTTGGTGGATTCTTAGTGATGGTTTTGAAAGCAATCTACTTTCTCTTTGTTTGGAGCTGTATGCTACAGTGAGAGAGAGATGAGCTTGGTGATCCAAAATAAGAATTGTTAAAGCCTCTAATTCATCACTGAAGCCCAACTAGGCCCCTTTCTCCACGTATGAACTAGAGAACTCCTCCTTTTCATGGTGAGATATCAGACCTCTATTACTGCTGCAGCTCTTTTCTGGGGGTTCTCCAGTACCGACAGCAAACAGTAGCACACTTAGGAAGAGGCAAATCTCATGCTTCCTAGGTTCTTTTTGAAAGGGTTTAACTGTCAGTGAAGGCCAATTGCAGGCTGCAGCCATTAAGGGAGAAAGCACATAGCCTCCCTGAAAAGACTCCTGCAGGCATCTACCTGGCCTATGAAAATTTTCCTAGGTTCAAAGTCAGGTTTGTTTGTCTTCCACCTTGACACATACAGAATGTTACACAACATTCAGGAAGTCCCTTTTAGCTGTCTCATTTCAGTTTATAAGATTAAGAGCATGGAAAAACAAATAATGGTACTGGATGGTAATAGCTGGCACTAACCAGGCCAATGCTTTGTTTGTACAAGGCCTGCTAATAGGGTATCTCTTATTTCTTCTGGCAGATAGGGGCAGGATGCAACTAGGGTTGTTTTTAACAGGGAACCAGTTAACCCTTCCTTTGGCAATGAGGGAGCAGACAGTATTGGAGCCAAGTCTCTCTCTCTCTCTCCTCTCTCTCAGTTTATTAAGAAATTGACAAGAAAAAAAAAAAGTATGAGCCATGTCATCTCTCTGATCCTAACTGCAAAACATAAGAATTTACAGCTGGATCATCCCCACTTGCAGAGACCCACAACAATGGGCAAAGGGCCTAGGGAATTCCCTCCAGAAGGTGCACTGTATAGCCATTTGTTCCCTCAGGTGGGAGGGATTCTGGAGTACATCCTCTGAACACTGTGGATTCTCACCTTCTTTCTCCTGGCCCCTGTGGGGAATGGAAACCCTATAACTATGGAGACAACTGTGCAAGCTCCTTTTAATTCAATGCCTCACATGTTGAGATTGAAATTATAGACAGAGCAAAATTAAAACATAGTGACAAGAAGCTGTGAAGTTTGATAATAGCTAAGGAAAAATCTGAGCTTTGAAAGAAAATTGTTAGAAAACTTGCAAGTTCAGCTATGGGAAGGACCACAAAATTTGAGTGTGTGCTGTATATCTTCTTTTAATTGACTGCTTTGCGTAGAGTGACATTTCTTGTTGAAGCTGAGAGCTACAGCTTTCTCCACATTTTAGTTCTGACTACAGAGTAGTAGTAATTAAATCCCTGGGGCATTTAGTTACCAGTTTACCCAAACGCCTGGATTTTAATATTAGGTGACGTGAAAATGAGTGTGATGTTCAGATTCTCACAGTAAATAAAGAAGCTATATTAACTCAGTGTTTTGTTGGTAACCCACTTCCTCAGAAAAAAAGAAAAGGAGTACTTGTGGCACCTTAGAGACTAACAAATTTATGTGAGCATAAGCTTTCGTGATATAATAAATAACAAATACATTTGTTAATCTCTAAGGTGCCACAAGTACTCCTTTTCTTTTTGCGAATACAGACTAACATGGCTGCTACTCTGAAACCACTTCCTCAGACTACATCTGAAAGACCTACAATTTTACAGTTTTATATATATATATATATATATATATACACAATTGCAAATGTATGTCATTTTGGTGGAAGCCCAGAACAAATACAGCACAAGCAGGAGCTCTATGAGCTTCTACATATTGTCCAATCAATGTATCCTAACCCTGAGCTGGAGGTCCTACCTGCAGAGGGGTGTTCAATGTCCATACTAGTCCATCCTTGGTCTCACTGTTGAGATGACAATCATAGCCCCAATTTAGTGCCACTTGTCATGTTTTTGTTATGTGCACACCTGTCCAGTAGGAACACCCCCAACTCCATTCACACTGTCATTGAACGACCATCTGATGGCAATTACTGTTGATCACTACCAATTTGGGTTGGATTCAAATCAGCAACTTAAAGGTGAAAGTCTCTTTAACCCATTACTAATCTTGAAAAAATTTCTCTGTAACTCACAGTTATAATTTGATGGGGATGAGATTAAGACATACAAAGAGGGGTTAAGACTCCAGTTGGGTTGGTACAGTTTTTTCTAAGCTGTGGTGTTAATTGCTTTTGAAAGATCACCAGCCTGATAGCAGAACAGTTGCTTGTGCAGATGATTTGGCTTTGTCATTTTCAAAGAACAGATGTTGCCACAAAAGCTTTCATTGTTAGCTTTCTGAGGAAGGTGATTCTTCCCTGCCCAGGATCAGCAGCAGGTTGACCACAAAATACTTCTAGCACTTGATGTCTCTGCAGAAGACGGTATTGCTCACACAGTTGGCTTCTTATACAAATACAGTATTCTGGGTTAGGAGTGTGAAACGTTTTGAATCGAAGGCTATTTAAGATACCTCTCCTGGTATAAATATGTCATCTCATGAGTGCATACTGAAGCTCAGTGATCTGGCCACTCTCATTGTGCAGCAGACAACTCTCTTATAGAACTCTCAGTTCACTTGCAATATTATAACATTGGAGGCTGTATATTTCAATGGACATGACACTGATCTAAAGTTCCAGACTCTGCCAATGAGTCACTGTGTGACCTTGGGCAAGTAATTTCACCTCTATACCTCAGTTGCATCATCTGTAAAATGGAGATAATAACCATGACTATCAGTGGCACTAAACTGGTAGGTACTTACCATTGCAAAACACTTTGAAATCTAGGCATGAAAAGTATTATATAATTGCGAAGTATTCTTACTAAAACCCAGTGTCATGTCTAATGGACTTATTTGATTGCACAGGCCTTTTTAGCCCAAATATTGGCCTCAGCTGAAATTGCTCTAACAATGCTTTTAGATCTCCCAGTGGCAACAGACATTAATCTGACACTTACTGATGCTAGCCAGAAACTCCATTAAATGATTTGGGAGGAAGAGAACCTCCTTCTCTGAGTTTATGGGTCTCCAGAAGTATTGACAATGGACAACCTCACTGACTAGAGGACACCAGATTCAAGAGACTGTTTGGCCACACAGCTGCCTTCCATAGAACTTGCAGCAGAAGACAATTTTCCAGTGGGCAGAGCCATTCCCTTCCCACGGTTCTTTATGCATTAACTATCTGCCAGACTGCCCCAGAAGATCCACATGTGGAAGGCACACTCCACAAGCAGATTTCTTGCTTTCCAGAGAAACTGGGGAGTATTGCCTTTGCAACCACTGTCTTCCCTTCTTTGTCCCCTTGTGGTTGCTCCTCCCTTGGTTGGAGCTTTGAAGAGTTGAGGGGGCAGGCCTCGGGCGGCAGGGGGTAAAGGATAACATTGGCAGTGCCTCCCTGCAGTACCATTCCCTGTAGAGCTCAGGAATTCCCACATGGAAGTGCATGCAGGAGGTCATACAGCTTGGAGCTGAGATTTTGATTCAGGACCATCTCCAGACAGAAAGCCACAGCTGGTATAAATGTGTCTGAGTGGTAAAATGAAATACATTTGTTGGCAGTTTTGGAGAAGATCACAAGGCAACGTTGTGTTTTTGATGGGAGTCAGTCTTTGCTCTTGGAGTGCAATAGTAATTTAAACATTCTGACTGAAATCCTGGCCCCACTGAAGTTAGTGGGAGTTTTGCCATTCATTTCAATAGAGTCAGGATTTCACTTTCTCTCAATGTTGTACCATATAAAGCTAAAAGGTGCCCTGATGTAACTGGGGAAGAGTTTCACCCACTGAGTTTTGGTTTATAAATACAACGTGCATATATATCTACATCCCCCATTTCCTCACCAAAGCTACACACATCTCTTCTCCACTATCTCCTTGGACTAGAAACACAAACAAAAAATCGAAACAGAAAGAAAACCCCAGTAAATTAATCAAGGGAAACAAATGATGTGCCATTTCTAGATGTAAAGATTTGGAAGAGAACAAACAGCTAATTATCTTTTACAGTTGACAGGACAGATATGAAGAACCATATCTGAATTCTGAATCTACTCATCATTCTGTATCCTGGGAAGATATTATTAGATTGCGTATTTTGTAAGGAATGGACAAAGCAGTTTGAAAATAAGAACCAGATTTTCTGCAAAATTCAAGATCAATGGAACCTTTTTCAGTGGTTTGGTAATGTTTTACTGCACATCTATTTTTAATTAATATTCTTTTCTGCACACCCTAGCAATTCATGGTTTGAGTGCTGACCAGAATCGGAAAGAATAAAACACCACAAGAAAAACTTTTCTCATAGTATTTCTTTCATAACTGTAGCATGAAGCACTTGAAATCTCAAGAGAAAGCTTGTTTGTGTGAGATTTCTGCATATGTTTACAGACTGTAAAGGACTGGATGGACTGGAAAGTTTGGGGTCTTTTTCTGACCCTGAATGCCACCCACTTTTGTTAATATTTCATTACACAAGACAAGGTATGAGAAAAACAATGATAAAAAATGAATATTCTTTCATCAAAAAGGAATCAGGAAAAAAAACAGAAATGTCAAACACAATGGAAAGAAAAGGGAATTGAAAACACCCTAATGTACCTGCTAAAGAATTATAATCTATGTATGTTGGATTCCTCCTAATCAAATCCACAGACACAGTTCCCCCTCCAGGTCACGGAAAACCACCTTCCTTCCCAGATTGGGGTTCTGGGAGCAGCAGAACCAGAGGAGTCCCTAAAAGCACAGCTCCTGTAGCGGTTGGGAACATGAGCAGCAGAATGAAGATAAGGGATCTCTGTGTGGATGGTCTTTTCATCTGAGGCATCCCTGAGATCTACATGGATCATGGGGGGATCTATGGATTTAGGAGATAGAATATTGGCCTACTCCAAAGGGGTCAAACCTCCCACCCCCAAAGAATAAATTCTAGAGGCACTCCAGGTGACTTCCATATACAGAAGAGGAAACTCGGAGATTCACCTTGTAGTTCTTCAGTCACGATTTGGCATGGTTTGATCCCACAAAGTAAGGGCTGAGAGGCTTGACCCCTTTCACACCTGCAGATTGTGTAGACACAAAGAGGCATTATGCCAGGGACCCTTACCTTTGTATTTCCACTCCATCTGGCTCAACAGGTCCTTGCATGAACTGAACATGGCCAAAACTGAGCTCTTGATCTTTCCCCACAAATCCTCCTCTTCCCCGCTTTTCTCTGTCACAGTGGACAACACCACCATCCTCCCAGTCTCTCAGGCCCGTAATCTGGTGCCATCTTTGACTCAGCCCTCTCACTGGATCCACATGTTCAGGACATTTCTAAATCTTGCAGCTCTTTCTTACACAACATCCCTAAAATCCAGCTTTTTGTCTCGGTATACACAGCCAGAACTCTCACCCAACTCTCATCACAACTGGACTACTACAGTGTCCTCTTTTCAGGCCTTGACTACTGCAAACCTACTACCCTCAAGGACCTCAACAGCCCACTCTGAGAGTCCCTCCCCTGTTCTCTCATCGCCTCTGCATCAAACACAAGCTTCTTGTCTTTATCTTTAACCCTCTTCATAAGGTAGTCCCCTACCTAATTGATCCACTAATGTACCATGCCATCAACCACAGCCTTCCGCCAGCATTGCCAGGCTTTACTGACACAATTTCTTCCTTAAACATCTCCCTTTTCCCCCACACTGCCGCATATGTGGGAAGAACTCGCAGATAAAATCCCAGCAGCCACTGCTTTATCCTCCTTTACAGCCTTCCTTAACATTCCCCTCTCCTGGGATGCCTACAAAACCCGGCATGGACCATGGCTGGGATGGTGAGCTGTGATTGTCCCTGTTTACGTTCTTTCCTTTTCTTACACTCTACCTCTGCCCTCAATTAAAAAAAACCCAAATAACTAAAATCCATGTAACTAACATCTTCATTATCATCATCATCATGATCTCTCCCATAACCGCATTGATCGTTGGGGCACCATCATTGATGAGCAAGCAACCAATTGTCTCCACCCCTGACGATTGTGTGTCAGTGCTTGAGTCTCTGCGAAGTCCATTCCTGTCCACTCTTTTATGTTGTCAATTCATTTCTTATTCTGTCTACCTTTTCTTCTCTTCCCCTGTACTGTCGCTTGGAGGATGATCTTGGATAGGCCATTTGATCTACAACTACAATCCATGTAACTAACAAAGCGATATCATTCCTCACTGCTTGTATATTGTATCCCCATCTCCTAGCCCTTGACGCAAAAAAGAAAAGGAGTACTTGTGGCACCTTAGAGACTAACAAATTTATTTGAGCATAAGCTTTCGTGAGCTATAGCTCACTTTATCGGATGCATTCTGATGAAGTGAGCTGTAACTCACGAAAGCTTACGCTCAAATAAATTTGTTAATCTCTAAGGTGCCACAAGCACGCCTTTTGTTTTTTGCGAATACAGACTAACACGGCTGCTACTCTGAATACCCCTTGACGGTGTGCCTCTTTAGATTGCAAGCCCTTCAAAGCAGGCAGTGCGCTTCTGTACAGTGCCAAACACAGTGGGGTTCTCCAGTCCCAACTAGGGCCTTTCAGAGCTACCAGTATATAAATATTTACTAATAATGATGAGTAAAGACTGAAAAGGGATGGTAGGATTGGGCCCAATAACACTTCACAAAATGTAGCACTTTTTTTTATGAGGATTTTGAAGCACTTTTCACACAGTAAGACAAATTTTTTTCTCAGTTCAGGTGTGAAACCCCACTAGACTCAAGGATGTACTCAAAGTGGGTAACACATATGTCCCATTAACTAATTAAGCCTCACAACACGCCTGTGAGGTGGAAAAGGAGCAGACAGGGGCCCACAATTGGAATGCAGTCACCACTGGTGTAAAGCACATGGGTGGCTTAAAACCGCACAGAAACACTAATAAGAATTAAATATGAGATCACAGGCAATATAACTGGTTGATATTTTGGGGAGAAGTGAGTGACACGTAGATCCCATAGCTCAAAAATCTTTGTAATCTTGGCTCTAGCCCTGTATGATAGTTTTCAGATTGCTAGAAACTTCTCTGTTTTAATTACGGTAATTTAAATCAAACTTTGTTTTCAGAAGAGACTGGCTTTTTAAGTCCTTTATTCTAAAACAACCCTATAACATGAAGGCTGAAATGTCAGAACTCATTAAGAAAAAGGAGCTGTGCATAAAACACCAAAGAAGTGCATCTGCCATGTAAGAGAAAGCAGCAATTTTGCTACAATCCTCTCCAGAAGCCAGAGTGTACAAGAATTCCCCCTAAACAGATCTCTAGCTGGCAATTTGATCAACCCTGAATTAGATGCTGGAGTATTAACTTCCCTTGTGGTTGTGAGAAATAAAGGTTTAAAAACCATGATTTTAAATCTGCCCAAGGGTATATTTACAGAATAGCTAGCCAGATTCCACACTGACTTACACACTGTTGCAACTCCATTGGCTTCAGTAGGCTACCATGGCATATAAGTGAGCACAGAGTTTGGCCCAGTAACTAGTATCATTTTATTTATATATATATTTTCCTCTCTGCCATTCTGACTGAAACTAAATTGATTTATTAATCTGATACTGAATATTGGTGCCAGACTACTACTTAATTTATCAGCTGCCTAAAATTAACTTTAACATGTAATTTCCAAGGCAATTTGACTGATCAGCAATAACATAATTGGTTGCAATAACATAATTCCTTCTATTTGTTTTAAGTGGCTTTTTCATTAAAGCAATGCAGCCAAGTAAATAAATATGATTTTACTAAGACCTAAGGCAGACAACAGCTGAGAAGTGGATGAGATTTGGGAGGGAGCTGTGTAACACTCCTAAACCAGCATTCATTCTCCAGATATTCTCTGTGGCATTGTTGTCCAGTGCCAATGTTTGCTATGAGAGAGGCTTCCTCATAGTGAGAGGCTCACTAAATGCCAATTCTAACAAAAAACCTGGAATCAAATTCTGACCAAAGTCATTGGGGTTATTATTGGGTTGAATCCCAAATTCCTTACTCAGGACTTGGTCCTGTGGGATGCCCCTATAATGAGTAAGGACTGAGAAAAGCTCTCAGGATTGGACTCATTATTATTGGGTAGCATCCAACATCTCATGTCAGGGAACCTAAATAAACTGTCAGATTTTCATCTCCTTACAAACATAGATTAAGCCATATTATTTTACAATATATGCAAGACAAAAAAGCGATGTCAGAAAGGCAGTTTGTGATGCAAAGCTAAATGGAGGGTAAAAGGTCACTGCGAATCATAGTAGAGGACTGCACAGATGTAACTGAGGGCAAACTGTGAGGATCTGAACTGGAGGAAGAAGACAATAATCTATTTTAATGACAGGTTTCAGAGTAGCAGCCGTGTTAGTCTGTATTCGCAAAAAGAAAAGGAGTATTTGTGGCACCTTAGAGACTAACAAATTTATTTGAGCATAAGCTTTCGTGAGCTACAGCTCACTAATCTATTTTAATGACAACTATCACATGACATAGTATGTCACTGAATTTACACATACCCTTTTTGATGTACTACAATACATCCTAACACCGAATGCAGGATGTATATAAGCCCTTGGTATGTGCTTCGTTATGCTCTTTTGTTGCTCATTTTATTTGATTCAGATTCTGTTACACATAATTCTGCTTCTAGCTCACTGCTGGTCATATTCTCAAATATCTGTAACAGCGATAGACTGGGCAATGAATAGTGATTATGGAGTGACTTCATAGCAATGAAACATTATTGCAGATCTTTCACTGTGAGTTACCAATATGTATTGTAGGAGCAAAGAGCATAAAATTAATGTCAAAATAAACAATGGAGTTGCGTCAGAAAAGAAATAAAAACCCAACCTTTATTTTCAAATCCTTTTGGTAGTTTAGGACTTTTTACTCTTCAGACTTTTTACCCACTAGACTGTGTCAAACACAATCATTGATTTCCTTCCCTGAGCCTCCTGAAAATATCTAAAAAGAAAAGGAGTACTTGTGGCACCTTAGAGACTAACAAATTTATTAGAGCATAAGCTTTCGTGAGTTACAGCTCACATCATCGGATGCATTTGGAAAGCTTATGCTCTAATAAATTTGTTAGTCTCTAAGGTGCCACAAGTACTCCTTTTCTTTTTGCGAATACAGACTAACACGGCTGCTACTCTGAAACCTGAAAATATCTGAAAGTGTTGCAGTCTAAAGTGAATTACTTAACCAACATAGCTTTTAGAGCTTCCAGGATACCAGTAGGGTAGATACAAAAAGTGGCATTTCCTTAATTGATTCTTAAACCCAACTGTAACCCAGATTATTGTTAAACAAGTGGGACTGAAAATGTTTATACCACATTTCTCAATCTGTTGTGCATCAGTACGGAAAATGGATTGCAGGTTGCAGCTATGCAAGAATCAGGGATTGTACGTTCAGCACAGTTTGCAATGGTAACACAGTACAGTTAGACAGAAAGCTGGCGGACAACATGTAACTCTGTAAGTATTATTAAGGAAAGGGACAGTCACTTTTTCTATGTTTGGACAGAGTCTAACACAGTCACTGCTCAGTAAATAATAACAATGAGCAGGTTTGTAATTGGCCTGTTCCAATAATATAAGACTGATAAACCTTGCTTTGCATTGCTGCATATAAAATCCAGATGAAGCCACTTTGCTTATAAATGGCAAGACTACAACCTTTATTCAGAGTAGCATGTGAGTAATTCCACTGCAGCAAGCAATATTCCTCATATGCAGTAAGCAGAATTGAGTCCAAAATAATAATTCACATAGCTATAGTATTTTGTGGGAATCAAAAGAAAATGTTCCAGGAGCTGAATTCTAGTTTCAGACAAGTGGCAGATACTGGTGCATCTCTTGAATGATCCACTACCAGGCATGTATGTGCAAAATGCAACAGGAGATTTTTCTTAGATACACTGTAATGTGCTATCCCCAACTCACATCAGATTTAGAATTTGCTCCACAGTGTGCTTGTTTCCATGCCTTTCATTACTTCCGTCAGTTAATGAGGTTGCTTCTCCTCAAACCTGAATCTCAACTTCACAGGACTATGAGCCCCCTAAAACCGGGACATTTCTCATGAAAGGAGCATTGAATCAAAAGGTTGCTTTTTATGTGAAAGTAAATCTGACCCAACTAATTGAAGGGGATTTTTCCCCCATCAATTGGGCCTGTGAAATCATTCACCTGTATCTTTTGCAGGGGGCTTTAGATTTTATTTGCAGCAGTATCAGAAGTTATATTGTAATAGATATAATATTCCTCAGAAGGGAGATTTCAACAGCTTTCAATGATCTGTCAAGGGCAATGGCTGTTTCTTGGCATTAGAAAGCTTCTGTTAAAAACACCAAAGGAGCATCTCTTTTACTAACAATACAACGTTAATGCCAATGAGTGAGCAATATCTATGAATCAAGCTTCAGCGGCATTTGGAAGCCTAATAAAAATCTCCAGATGTAAAATAAAATAATAATAGTAATGATGATGATGAAGAAGTGGTTTAAATGTTAGAAAGGTCATAGATAAAGTATAATGGGTTGATACTTGTAGCTTCATTTCAAAGGACTTTAACATTCTATTAATGTCTACACTTAGAGCATTAGAAACAAATCAATACGATAAAAACTCCCATGGCTGGTAGTCTGATTTTTTTTCTACTTCCGTCCTTGCTGCTTCCTCTCTCCTGCAGATCTTCTGCCTCCTGGGTGTTGGAAACACCTGAGATGATGGTTCTCTGCCTTTTCAGACACCTGTACCAGTTTGCTAAACTAAGATCCCATCTGTATGAGCCAATCCCACCACCTTCTATTCAGTTATGTGCTATCTAGATTACCAGGGAGCCTGAGATGTTCCAAGCCCTCATCACACAACAGCAAGACTAGGGGTTGAAGCAGCCCAAGTTCTATGCCAGGTTAGACTGTCCATAGTTTAATGGAATGCAGGAAGTGGAATGCATTTGGGCCAGAACAGTTGTCCATCAACAAAGGCCCAATCCTCAAAGGTGCTGGACATTTCTGTGGGAGCTGCTGGGGGACAAACATTTGATAATGAGCTCTTCAAGCTAGCAGACAAAGATATAACAAGATTCAATGGCTGGAAGTTGAAACAAGACAAGTTCGGACTGGAAATGAGGTGTAGATTTTTAACAATGAAGGTAATTAACCATTTACCAAGGGTTGTTCATCACTGGCAATTTTTAAATAAAGATTGGATTTCTTTTAAAAGATATGCTGGGGAGATTTGCACTGTTGCTGCATGTGCTATGTCTGTTCTTTGGACAATTGGGGACTTGGTGTCCAGAGCTCTTTTCAGTCTGGCACCTGAGTGAACATTGTGACACTTCCCAGGGGCACTCTGGGTTGAAGGCACGTCAGCACCACCTGCCCTTAGCGTGAGAGAGTCTTGTCCGTGCCTGCTGTGGATCAGCTCCGTGAAACCACCTGCCTCTGGCACAAGCACTGCTTTCCAGACCTCCGCAAGCCTCATTCTCTCTGTACGGGATCACGCCAGGCATATAGCAGCCCCCAAATCTTCCAAATGATCCTCTGGGGTGCTCAGCCCCTGTTCCAGTGAACACTCCCAGAACTCTTAGATCCTCTGTTCCCAAAGGAATACTGTACTACTCACCAGCTTGTCAGACTTAACTCAGGATCACCACTTTGCTTTGCTTAACATACAGCACATATATATATAGTGAAAACAAGAATAAGTTTACCATCAGAGAACAGAGATTCAAGTGACATTGAGTAAGATTATTGGAAACAAATGGCTACATATAAAACAAAATTATTGCATGCTTTCTAGAGCCTAAACTTAACTAATGAGGCAATCCCCTCTCTCCCACTAGATAGCTTGCCCCAAGTTCTTTCCCCAGCATTTACAACCAGTTTGGCTGAGATCCCTTCTCATAAGATCAAGCCCATTGGCAGCTCATCCTCACGGACTGAAGGAATACTTGGGAGTTCATCTGTACTTTCTAAAGTTCATTCTCTTACCCCTAAACAGGATGCCTCCTGCTGTTTTCTGTTTTTTCCTCCAGCCCCCCACAATCTATTGATTAGCCTTTTTCCTCAGACTATAAACAGATGTTCACTGTGAGTGACACAATACTCAGTTTGCATATGACCAGCTAGAGTGAGATAAGCATCTCTTCCAACAACCTGCCAGGAGTATGTGGATTACCTGTTGGTGAACTGTTTTAACTCAGACCTAGAGAACATACTTTCAGTTTATATACATAACTTCTCACATATTTTCCATACATACATCTGTCAATGATTATGATGACCAGTGTGCCTCAGGCTTTCATTAGAGACTTTACATGACTTATTTGGTGAACACAGGGGATCTCTGTACCCCTATGCCCTCTGCCAGTTGGTATCAAGCACTCCTTGGGTCACAAGCAGTAAAAATATTGGCAGTAAAAATGTTATATTTTAAAATGTGAGTATCAGTGGGAGCCTGGGTCTGAGCCCCGCTTACATCAGTTTGGAAATATCAGAGATAGATTATTAACAGAGTTTTTACTCTGTGGCTTCTTACCTTGTACCATGCTTTTCCTGGGCCTGATTCTCATTTACATTAAAGCCACTTTAAGGCCCCTTTACACTGCCAGAGAGGGGCAAAGAGACAGAGGTAAGTGAGAATCAGGCTCCCTGTTCCTGGAACAATCACCTGGCATGGCTCTCATTCCACCTGCATTGGGAGGATGCTTAGCTCTTCGCACACCATCCTCCTGAGACTCCTCCCTCCTTCCTGAGATTTAGTCTCTCTGCAAGGTCCAGAATAGGCATGTGCGGACAGGGCAGAGAGGGGTGATCCTGAGGGGGTGGGGAGGAAGGGAGGTACACACATTATCCCCTAGCCTGGTGCTGCACAGGTGAACCTCCCTTCCCATCTGTGGGAAGAAGCCCAGGGGCAGCTGAAGTTGGAGACTTTCTGCCAACCTGGCTCCAATGCCAGGGAGACAAAGGGAAGGGGCTGGAGGTCGAGCAGAAGCACAGGACCTTCCCATAGCTGGACTTGTGCCTCTGGAGGATTCCCAAGGTCCATGTTGATCTCAGGGAATAAGCTGTGTTTTGGGGGCTGAACCCATTTTTCTTCCAGGGCATCCCCTCATCCCGAGTGGAATAACTCAGAGAAAACTCAGTGAGTTCTCCCTGTGCCCCTCTTGTGAGAGGGGGTAATCAGGGCTACTTTACTATTATTATTTATTATTAATTATTTTTATTATCACCATCCCACTCCCAACAACTATGTGAAAGGCAAGTCTAGGGCAGCAAAAGAGGGAAGGCTTAGGCCCCAAAGTACCCTGGAAAGTATGTTGCTAATCCTGACCTTGTCAAACGATATTTGTTTTTGTTGAGAAATTTCCTCTCTCTAATTCAGCTGTTTTCTGGGGAAATGGAATGAAAGCCCTCTTGCTAGGTACTCATGCAGGTTAAATTTATTGAATGAATGCACTGATTTTCAGAGCCCCCCTCGCTGTAGTAGCTTTATCAAAATCTGGATCAAAAGCATTTATTGAGCCCTAAGTGTGAGACAATCAGAGGGACTAAATAAATTGTGCAGCTGTACAGTTAATTGTGGAAGTGGCTGCCTTACTGCGTGGTGTGGAGTTTTCATGCTCTGTCAATCAGTTAAGCTAGAGGGCAGAGTGTAGCTAGAGAGCACAGCAAGGCTCCCTGTACTAGTGCAAGTGTGTTAGAGATGCTCTCACTTACAGGGTGAGTCCAGAAGAACACTGCTTATTCCAGATTTACACCAGGGTATGTGACAGCAGAACCTGGTGCAGAATTTAATTTTAGCAAAAGGCAGCTCTGTGCTACCTGCTTTGCCCAATTCCCATAGAAAGCAGTGTTTGAAAGAAAAGAGTTGTACCACTCTGTGAACTGAGCTGTGATGTTACTTCAGGAGAAAGAAGGCCCAAAGCCTGGTTGATACTAAAAAGTTAGGTCGACCCAGCTACATTGCTCAGGGGTGTGAAAAATCCATATCCTTGAGTGAAGAGTTAAGCCAATCTACCCCGGTGTAGACAGTGCTGGGTCATTGGAAGAATTCTTCCGTCAACCTAGCTATTGCCTCTCAGGGAGGTGGACTACCTACATCGACGGGAGAACCCCTCCTGTTGGGGTAGGCAGTGTCTACACTGAAATGCTACAGTGAGGCAGCTGCAGCACTGCAGTTATGTCACTCGTGTTTCAGTGTAGACAACCCCTCAGTCTCTCCTCTCAGATACACTGCCACAGCCCTATGCATGTACAAAGTGGGTGTGAAATGATATCAGATCAGAAGGGTACCTGTCACACCCACTGTGCTCAGCAGTGAAGAATTAGAACATAAGAACAGCCATCTGGATCAGACCAAAGGTCCACCTAGCTCAGCATCCTATCTTCCAACAGTGGCCAATGCCAGGTGCCTCAGAGGGAATGAACAGATCAGGGACCTCGTGAAATAGTGAGGGCCTTGGTCCTCCTACCCTGGCTGCCACCCACTCATTGGGTGGTGGCCCACTTTCCTCTGGCCCCTAGGCCCTGTGGCCCCACCAAGGAGGGCAGTCTTATTGACTCTGGCTATTAGGCCATACTGCTCTGAGGCTAAGGGCAGTTATTTAGGCTCCGCCACAGGGCAATAATGCCCCTCCCCAAAGGATGACTGAGTATACTTGCCTTGTGACAGTTCCCTTAATGTTTTTCTTTTAAGACCGGGTTATAAAGGTGTTCCTCATTGGTCTTCTCTATGCTATTTGTTATTTACAGCCAGTAAAACTGAAATTATTTCCAGTGAAATATCATAGATTTTGCCCACTTTTAAAAAAATCAGTATGATGAAGATAGATACCTAATGAGATTTTCAAAAGCGCCATTGAAATCAATGGAGGTTAGACCTCTAGGAACATCTGAAAAACCTACTAGGCACCTATCTGCATCTCAGAGTGCTTAAATACCTTTACAAATCTGGCCCTTAATTACGTGTAATTGCCTGGGATGCTCCATGGAAAAATTATTAAGCATAAATTAAATGTACTTTCATTACTAACATTCTTGTGTCACAGTAACATACCATATAGACTCAGACTTTAAGGCTAGAAGGGACCATCATGATCATCTAGTCTGACCTGCACAGAACCTCATCCACCCACTCCTGTACTAGACCCATAATCTCTGGCTGAGTTACTGAAGTCCTCAAATCTTGATTTAAAGGCATCACGTTACAGAGAATCTACCTTTTACTCTTGTTCAAACAAGCAAGTGACCCGTGCCGCATGCTGCAGAGGAAGGCAAACCCCCCTCCCCCCCCTCCAGGATCTCTGCCAATCTGACCTGGGGGAAAATTCCATCCAAACCCCAATATGGTAATCACTTAGACCCTGAACATGTGCGTGAGACCCCATCTCTGCTTTTACTCTGCATCTTTCTATATTATCCCTAATGTTTTACTTAGTAGTTTTTATTGTTTTTTTTAAATCAGAAGTTACTTTGTAACCAAAATTACTGTATAGGAATGATCGCTGGAGAACCTTAGTTGTCAGGCCATTGGCCTGGTGGGAGCTATACTGCTTGGTTCTATTTCCCAATTCTTCTGCTTACCTGCTTTGTGATATTAAGTAAATCACATAATCTCTGTATCTGATTCTGATTTCATTTACACCAGTTTAATCCAGTGATTTGAATGGAGTTGTTTTTTATTGATACCTATGGAATCAGTAAGATCAGAATCAGATCCCTCGCATCTCAGTTCCCCTATCTGTAAAATGGGGTATTTATAATAATACTTTCTTGTCAACCCTCCAGGGATGTTGTAAAGATCAATCTGCACTTGAAGACTTTGAAAATGTAAAGCATTGTATGTGTGCTACGCATTCTAATTCACATTCAGCAACTTAATGAAGGCCTCTCCTGTCAAATCATATCTACTCTCCAGTCCTCCCACTGAAATATTTTGATTCTCCATCTGGTATTTTGTCTACAACTATGGCACTTTCCAGTCTTTGGCATCTATTCCAATTCTCTTGTTTCTTTATTTAGCTATCATCAGTCCTTCTAGGAACAAGTCCTGCCTTTTCCCATTTATTTTGTTTGCTCTGATCAAATTGTGGTGACACAAAAGGGACACATACATAATCTAGCCCCGTTTTGTACATATGTAACTTTTGGTGTGTAGTCACCCACATGGACGTAGAATCATGATTCCATGACATAATTCATCTCATTGCCCCTTTTTTTACATATTGTACTTCATTGGGTATTTTCCAAGCTATGCTACATTGCTTTGAAGTATCATGTATATGAACCATTGATATACCATTGATTGGTGCATTATAAACCTCCATCTTTAATTTAGATTATGTCTACACTGCAATCCAATGTGTTATGCATCTTGGGTAGATATACCTGTGCTAGCTTTAGCCCATGGTAGCATGGGCTTCAGCATGGGCTGTACAAGCCTGCCCAGAACCTAGGTACCTACTCACATTATTGAAGTCCATGATGTCACATCTACACTGCTATTTTCAGCCATGCTAGCATGGGAAAAGCTAGTGTGGGTATATCCACCCAAGCTGCAAATACACCTTGACTTGCAATGTAGATATACCCTTAGACTAACCAAGACATCCCTCGGGGCATCATTTCTGTTAACGTGGATAATGTGTTCAAATGAAGAATGTAATTTGTGTACTGGAATTAAGTGGGAAATTCAGAATTGATATGAGGAAATAGTTTTTTCACACATTGTTATTAGAATGTGAAACTCACTGCAACAGGATATCATTGAAGCCCTGAACTTAGCAAGATTCAAGAGAATTATACAAGGCATTTATACAGATAAATAGAATATCTAGAACTATACTTTTTGCTAAAAAAAACCAACCCCTAGAAGAGAGATAAAATTTCAGGTTTAAGGCTAATCTCTAACTATTTGGGATTAGCATTAGACCTTCATGGGGACCCATTATTATGCATCTGCCTACTGCGGATTTCTTGCATCCTCTTCTGAAGCATTTGAGACAGGCCATTGTCAGAGATACTGGACTAGATAGACCATGAGCCAGATCATATCTTGCAGTTCCTGTTTACTACAGAGAAGCCAATCTTTCAACCTCTTAGCTGTGTTTTGGGACTCACCCTTTCATATATCCTGATTCCAAAGAAACATTTATTTACAGCAGTACGCATAGGGGACCAAAGCTCCAGATCAAAACATTTCTGAACTTTGAGGAAATCTGATCTTAATCCAAACTCCCAGGCTGGCCCCTGACTCCATAATGGACTGAATGAAAAGCCTGGACCGGAACAACCTCACACTTTCGAAAAGTTTTGATCCAAATCTGGAACCAAACTTTGCATTTTGGGGCTATTTACGATGGCTCGGTGCAGTTGGTAGCAATCTCACTTTTGGGCAAAATGCAAAGCTGTGGGAAACTCAATGGTATCAGTTAAATGGGGCTTGTGCAAATCTTTTTGGAGATTCTGAACAGAGGGCTTTGCAGCCCCAGAATTTCACTTTGAGCTTCAAGTTCAAATTAACCCCCCAAAATCAAAGCTAAACTCAGATGAATCCCTCAAATGTTCTTGCTTTCAAGTTGTATTATTAAAGGTCACAGTGCTTTAATCCCAAGGTCATGTGTTCAAGTCTCACCCTGTTCCTACTGCTGACACCACAGAGCAGCATTGGAAGGTGCAGTGCTGTTTGAAGTGCCATCCTTCTGATGAAACATTCACTTCTGACCATCTCTGGCATCTGCCCCAGGTAGATGTTAAAAAGTCAGTGGCACTTACAGAAAAGACTGGCTAAAACGTTAGTGTTCTGGCTAGCATCCCACTCAAAGGGGGTTACGTGGAAACCACTCTCAAGCATGTAGGGGCTGCTTCATCAGCCTATGCCAGAAGGACACTGTCCGACAATTGTCTAACCCATCTCTTTGTCAGACACCTTGAGATACCCTGAGCATGAAGGGATCTATGTAAAATGAAAATCTGTTCTATTTACATACATTTTAAAACTCTCAGCTTTCACTTGTTTCCTTTTATTTAATCAAAGAGCTGAACTTCTTTTTGGTGACAATTTGTCAGCAGGTTCAGTTTATACCCAAAATGTTGATCAAAAGGCAAGCGGTAACTGTTTGATATGCTGTGTGATAGCAAACTAAACAGGCATTATAGCTTTGCATCAGCAGCCGTGCATTTAAAGCTTTTATCAGCATTTCCATT
This sequence comes from Dermochelys coriacea, assembly GCF_009764565.3. Taxonomy (NCBI): domain Eukaryota; kingdom Metazoa; phylum Chordata; order Testudines; family Dermochelyidae; genus Dermochelys; species Dermochelys coriacea. Next base: position 12,681,951 of record NC_050075.1, read on the forward strand.
GCAACCCATTATTCCACTCAGGATAGATAGTTCAATGGCAGAAAACAGATTATTCCCATTACATTCAATAGCTCCCTGCCCAGGTTATGACACAGAGAACTGTTGCTCAGAGTTCAAGATAGGGCCAAAGACAACATTGGATTTATAGCTGATCTTACCTAAAGTTTGGGGTGTGATGCACGTGGCTATGTAACCGTGAAACAATGTTATACTTGTAGTTTATGTGTACTACCTCCTTTAAACCAGCTGTCTCTGTGCCAGGCTCCTAGGAAGGGCAGTGTGCTCAGAGGTAATTTTAGATGGAGGGTCTTCTAGTGTGAGAGAGACACACTCTGCTTTGTATATGATGGAGATTTTACATTTGTTCTTTCTGCTTTCCTTAAACTGAAAATCACATTTTTTTCACTTTGCAAATAAAATGAGGTGGATGGTTCTCACTCAATATGACATTTCAGGGTGCAATCCAGACCAGTGAGGGGCTATATGTCACCCCTGCACTACAAACTCTAGTACTTCACGATAGCTTTGCTGCTGTAGCTCCCTCGTGGGCCACTCACAAACAGCCTTCCAGCCTGCAGGTAACACCCTGAGTGTACGGCTTCAGCCTGCTAACCACACACCAGTCACACACACTCTGGCTTCCACCAGCCTTGATTACCACTTGCAGGGTGACCCTAACGCACTCCCAGTCCCAGATTTTCCCCCAAAACATGTGTTCTGGACAGTCCAGATATAATAAGTCTGTTGCCCCTTATAGGGATCAATATACAACAGTCTGCTACCCTAAATGGAGTTACCTATACATTTCACATCACTGGATTAATTTTGATTAAAGAATAAAACAAGTTTGTTTAATTACAAGGAGAGAGATTTTAAGCGAGTACAAATATAAGGCATTAAAGTCAGAAATGGTTAAAAGAGAAATAAAGATAAAATGCTTTCTAGTAACTAAAACTTAACAAACTAGACTTGGTTCAAGGTGAAGTCTCTTACCACATGTTCCCAATAACACTGCTGACCAAATTTTCAGGCCAAGATCTGCTCCCAAAGTCAAATAGGCTGATTTCTTTTGGCTTCTTAGGAGGTAAGTTCCAGCTACAACATTTGGATCCAAATGTCAACCTCCTTCCCACCCCCAAAGTAAGTAGGTGCTTGGAACTAGCTTTTATTTCAGTCAGTCTCCAATAAAATCATCATGAAATACCTGCAAAGATTATTTCCCAGAAAAACATCCCCCACAACAGCCTTTGCATATTTAAAGTACAATTAATGATCATTATTACTTTACAGCATTGAAAAGTGTGTTAAACATTTCTCAGAAGTCACAGAAAGACATTGTCCCTACCTCAAACCTAAATTTTATATGGGATGAAATGAGTGTGACTAACAGTAGGAGGAGGAAGGAGTGAGGAAAGATGAGGGTTATAGCAAAATTACCTTGTGGTTAATCAATTTAGGAACATGCACAGGAGGTGGTACAGTTAAAAATGTAAGAAGTATAAAAAAATAAAGATTTAAAATAGTGAATATCACTGATTGTTATTTTATTATTATTATCTATATTAACATAGTTTCTAGGCACTCTGATCATGGACCAGGAGAGCTAGGTGCTGTACAAACACAGAACCAAAATATAGTCGCTACCCCAGAGAGCTACCAAATGCAAATTTCAAAGTGTATAACAAACCTGTAGGTGCTACCACAATAGAGACATTAAAATAAATAAAATAGCAATAGTAACAACAGGATTTTACACTCACCTATACAATTTGTAATTCTCCTTGTATGGCTAGCAACGTAAGTTCATCCGGATGAGAAACAAAGCCAAAACAAAGCCAACTTTGGTCTACTTTTTAAAAATTTTTCCTCTTGAATCTCAGAAAATGCTCTGCATCACCACACTGAAGGCTGTCAAACAGTACAGCCACCCAACAGTAACTAAGCCAGTGCAACCAATAGCAACTCTACATATGATGTGAGCATGTGCAGGTCATCCTGCCCCTCCCTAGACTCTGTCAACCCAATCCTTTCTAAGTAGGCACAGGATTGAATTGTGCAAGCAATGCATTCTCATCTCAAAGGGCAGGATCCTTATACTCTGGCCAGCTAACAAAAGGTTGCAGAGAGGCAGAGGGAAGGGGCGGGCAGTGAGCATAGGCATACACCCACATCAATTGCAGTAGTGCCGATCTACCAGTAAATATAGACACGCCCTAAAGATTCCTGTATTAATGTGGAATTTAAGCCAAATAACAGTAACAACAAATGGAAAGTAACTAATGACTATTGTCTCCTTTAAAATAAGAAAGCTCAGACATAGAGACTCTGATTTGGAACAAACATTAACTTTATGTTTCACATTAATTACGCAAATGTCTATAGATTTCAGGATAGACTTAGGGCTTGTCTAGATGAAAGTTAGTGCACGCAAGCTGGGTTGTAAATCCGCCTCACTAGCCTGCCACCCACTGTCTGTGTGGAGTGTGCTGCTACACACTAAAAGTTTCCTAGTGCACTTTGATCCACCCACTTCAAAATAGAAATAGATAAAATCACAGTAGGGAACTTTTAGTACATGGCAGCAGGGTCCACCCAGACAGTAAGTGTGATGTAGATTTACACCCCAGCTTGCCATGCACTAACTGTTCATCTAAACCAGCCCTTAGGGTAAAGGGGGCTCGGGGTGGCATAATATTCTCAGATCATCTATATATTGCATGTGGAAGGCATTGTGGTTGAAACCATTCCTATCAATACCTGGATGTCACTTTATCCTTTCTGTAAGAGGCTTCATAATTGGCTCAATGACATAATTGTCTTCCTCTGCCAAGCAAAGTGATAGCCCAACATCATGTATCATTTTGGGGGCTCATCTGAACATCCAACATGTCACTTTAACTCCCTTTTACCTTCCAAGACTGCACCTGGTTCTAGAGGCCTGAAGGTTTCTCCTTTCTAAGGAGTCTTCCAAAGTTGTTCCAAGCACTGGCCAGAAGAGATCTCTAGAAAGTGTCCTCTCTTCCCCAAAAGTTCCCAGTCCCTGCGAAAGATCCATTTGTATTAAATCCTTGAATCCCTGTTATGACTCATCTCACAAAGCTCCCCTTTAAAGCAAATGGATTTAAGACTTAAAAGTTCTTCTATCTAGTAAGACGAAAAGGCTTCCTTACTTTAAGCAGGAGCAAAATGTATGAATGAGAGTACACATACTGTACTGTAAATTATAATCAATTCTGCCTGATTTAGGATTAGCAATGTATGGCAAGGCTCTGCCCCCAGTCTCCTAGACAAACTATAAATAACATCCTACAGTCAAGGTATTTGTGAAGGAAATACAGTTTATTACTGTCATGAGACTAAGCCCCTTCTTTGCTTATAGATCAAAGACAGTGTCACTGTCTTCAAAGGCTGGCGGAAGATGCCTTTAGTAAGGAAATCCACACACATCCCCATGCCCAAACATATGTCAAAGGGAGAGTGTTTCAACTTGTTACCTAAATGACTTGAAACAAATCAGATGTGAAACCATATGAGCCTGCGGCTTTTTGAGACTGTAAACTTTTTTATTACAGATAAAGCTAATGGCCTATGCAATGACTCAGCCTTCTGCTCAGGAGTTGCATAAGGTTAACCAAGGAAATTTGAAGTTGATATGGAAGAGTGCAACAGGGAATGTTAGCACTAGACTATATGAACTGATTACATTGTTCCAAGAACCTACTGTATTTAACGCATTTGACAGATACCACATCAGCAGCCCAAACTTTGCCCAATTGAGGGCCATACTGTCAACTAGCCAGGAGCCTAAGGCAATACCTAATCTGCATAAAATCTAATACACAGCGGCCACTCATCTCTAATGCAGATTACAGGTCCCAGAATGCATGTTACATCTTGAGCCAAGCACTCCATCCATTCAATTTAAGATGGATCATTGCACATTCCCAAGGCTGCTCCTACATATTAAAAAGTAAAATCACTAGCCACTTGGCAGAACACCAGGGGATGTAGTTTGGCTGAAGTACTACGTACTGGACACGGTGCTAATATAGTGTCCATCATTGCAGTATCTAAGTGCTGTTATCTCTAATGGCAGGCTCCCCTATATTTCTGCCTCAATTCTGTTCTGAAGGTACCACATTCGAGGTGAGAGGGTCACTCAGTTTCCACAATCCATCCAGTCTTTGCCATCACCTGTGGTGCCACTTAAGGCATTTTTGTGATGTGATGTGGGCACTCTGCAATTGATTTTTTTATTATTTAGTAGTAGTATTTTTAAGACAGGCCCAGATCCTTAGTGGATGTAAATTGATATAGATACATTGACCTCAAATGAGCTACAATGATTTATAGCAGCTAAGGTTCAGGCCCTTTATCTTTATCTTAGAATTTTTTGCTTTCAAACATTTTTCTAAAGTAACTACAACATTCTATGATAATATAGGTCTTTTCCTAATCTGCCTTTTATCTCTGATTAATCTGTAATTATAAATTTAGCTCTATCATAACAAAGTTTTTCTCTGGAAATTATACTTGCAACATTACCTAGGTAGGTGCGTTTACTATAATCACTCTCATTGTTCATCTTTTTTTTCCCAAAATACACTCTAGGAAGAAGCATTAGTTCTGGAGGGAGTTGCAATATATATTCCTGAAGCTGCAATTCACTGCTGGATGCAGAACAGGGGAGGGCAGAAAGGGCAATGTTTGCTGGAGTTTCTTATTGCTTTCCACTGCAAAAATGTTATTTCTAACAGTAAAGCTACATGCCTGATACTTGTTACTTTAATCTGTTCTTAGAAACAACCCTTTTTCTTTTTAAAGTTTACTTTTTACTGACTTTTTCAAATGACATGGTTTTGGTCACTATAGCTTTTCATTCTTGTTGCTGTTCTGAAGGTCCAGAAAGAACAATTGCAGCAGAAATGTTCTGTAAGGAAACACGACTTCCCTCTACAGTAAAGTTCTTCAGTTGAGAACCATCACTCTTACTGAGGCTATTGTAAAATACAAAATATAAAGTTCCCTGTGCTGAAAATTTCAAGTTTCCTGCATTTTTATAACCACTTCAGCCATGCCAAAACACCTAGGGAGTGAATCATTTTGAATTTGCTGAACCCAAAATATGAGACAATAATGCTATTCTTGAAACTTCCTCTGCTGGACCCTGATGTTCATGCTCAGATGATGTAGCTCCCAAGTGACTTTGTATGTGTGACACTGTATCACAGTTTTGAACAGCTCTATTTGGTGCCCTACAACTTTCATGGTAGCTGGAATGCAGACAGAAAAAGCATGAAAAATGTATTTCCACTAGGAAAGTATATTCAGATTTTTAATAAGAATTATCTGGCCCACTGTGTAAAATGATATTTAGGACAGTAGAAAAAAGTATTTGCAGTATCAAATGTCATAAACAGAATGGAAGGCCCGAGGTGGAGCTAATGTGGAGTTCAACATGGCTCATGCCAATTCTGTTTTAAAAAATAAAATTTGTCCACTGTCGTATGGTATTGCTGAGATGCATATTTGTTGAAACAGAAGTTGTTAGGCTCAGCATAATTTCATGTGAGTGGTGAAGGTGTGTAATATGACAGCCCAACTCCCTAGTTCACATGGCTAAACCTGCACCTACATTACTGCAAAGATAATACATCGAACAGGATGTCTTGGTCAAAATATCAGATCCCCTGGCTTTCCAAAGATTACTATAAGGTCATATTAAATCCGTGTAAATTATATGTAAAATTTAAACAAATACCACGAGGAATTGTTTGAGAGGCAATAAAAGCAAATAAAAATTAACAGCAACCTATTGCAACAGGGAGCAGAGTGGAAATCTTCACTTTGTGCCAACAGCTCTGGAAGTATCTCTGAGCTAGACTTACGGCTTAAGCTGTGTATCACATTGGAACCACACTCCAATACATTCAACATGGAAGTTATACATAAGAAAATATGCACTGTAAATATTTGAGGAAGCACAAAAATGCAAGTCTTGGAAGCAAACTAAATAAGTTGCTTGGGGAAATAGCACCCTGCAACCTATCTTGTTCTGGCAAAAGAACAATGTTTCATAAAATGCGATCAGTAAACTTATGGATTTGACTGTACCTCTAAATACAGATGGGTCTGAACACTACCAAAGAGGGGTGTCTGAAAATCCAGCTCCTAACTTTCCTAAAGGTCAGGATGTTTCGATTCAAACCAACAGAGAAAGGATCTCAACTGCATCTGGATGCAGGGCTTTGATTTGGGCCTATTATCTCAATATATAGTATTATATTATAACTGAAGAAGCTTTGTGAACAAATTCTCTTTTTCTTAATGTTATGAACTAAAGTGGGTGGGGAATGGCTTAATGGACAAATATATCTTGCTTCTATAGAGCCATCCACAGTCTTAAATCCCAGAATCACTGCCACAGACCATCATCCCACCTGAGTAGATAAACTGCGCTCCATGTTGCTTATTGTGTGTGGGATCTTTCTGAGGAGACCTTAAAAACCAAGGTCCTGTCAGCTCTGTGCTGATGAAAAGGATCCTGTGATGTAAATAGAGCATTTCCCCTTTTGTTGTGCAGTGCATTGTGCATCTGTTGGCTGCTGGTGCTGTCCTCTACCAGAGTTGGCTGTATTTCAGGGGTGCTGTCTATATATACTGTGTGGAGCTGCTCTATCACCTCCATAAGGCATTACAGTAGGCAGGATCAGCCAGAATTTGCAGCTCTCTATTCTTTACTTCTTCCTCAGGGCTGTGAGGAGACTGGCACAGAGCTGGTAATGCTAGCCCTATGATACCCTGAAGATTTCACTACAGGAAGCCAGCTTTGTCTGCTTTACACTGCTAGAGCAATGGAAACAGACTTATTGGTGGCCAGAATCTCGTTTGCCCATGGTGACATTCTCTGCCAGTTCTATGAAGCAAGGAGGATATTCATGTGTTGAAAATCATCAGTTAGCTAGAACATAAAATCAATGTATTTAAATGTGTTTAGTGTGTTTTTAAAAGCAAGTTTCTTGGAAGACTGCTATTTATATACACCAGTAGAGATCTAATGATGTATTTATACTTCTTGGAGTTTTTTTCTTAAATTTTTCTGCCACTGTATCAAGGTTCTGAATGGTCACTTGTTCTCTGATGTGTAATTTTCTAGAGCCTTATGTCATCAAGTTTTAGACAGGCTAAAGATCAGAGGTTTTGATTTCCATTCATCTCTACTTAACTGAAATGAAGCCACATCTGAAGAATGTATCTGATTCTGCAAGCCATAAATATATATGTTTTTGATACTGGATAATTAATCAAAGATGTAATCAGTATGTAAGTTTTAACATGCTTAGATGTTAGATCACAAGCCACAGGCATTGATGAAATACCTCTCATGCATATTTTCCCAAATGGTCCTGGTGTATAGCACTCTTTGTTTAAAGCACATTCAACACTGGGGATAGGTGCCATTTTGACAATCCCCGAGAGTGAAGTCAGTTGTTTCTCTACAGAATTAGTATAGCTTGCATGGTAGCAATACAAGCTTCTCCACACTGTGCCAACAGCATGCCTTCACTTTCAGAATTTTGGTTCAGTTCAGCTCAGTCTGGAGACAGGGGTTTCACTGTGAAATTTACATCCAGACCCAACTTTGCATCCTGAGTTCTCCTTTCCCAAAGTGAGGGGATGTCTGGATTCTCAAGGCACTTGTTTGGGCACCTCTCTTGTTACAGGAGAAGGTTCTGGTTGGCTCGTTTGTCCACATAGTATTTTATCCCTTTCTTAATGTATGATCCCACCAGAACCTCCTGGCTGAAATGCAGCCTTATGTAGAAATGGCCCAATACACCTGAAAGTGCCTTTTAAAAAAAAGGATTCAGCAGCCAGGAGGAGTCCTAAGATATTTTATAGGTGCCTGTATTATCTGGTTCTCCTAGTTAGAGGCCAGGTAAGAGATCATCTCTCTTTTTTTTTTTAAGGTTCACTCAAAGACTAGCCATAAAGGGTACCAACTTTATCCAGTATCCAGGACAAAATGTCTGCTCTATTTTCAGTTTTATTTACAATGGATGGCTAAGATTTTGTGGTTTGTCACATTCGCCAGTCACCAGTGACCACATATAACTGAGTATCACATGCAGGTTAGAATAAATAGGAGGACATAATAATACACCATGAATCCAGAACTAAAAAATAGGCAACAATCCCGTTTCACTTTAAAGTGTCTCCATGTTTCTAGGGCAATTTTGTTCAAGCAGTAGTTAAAGACCAATTTATAAGGCAACTGACTTTTTCTGGTGTCTTAGGAGGTCACTTAAAGGTTTAATTGCAATTCCAAGCTAAATGCCGTCCCTGCTCTAAACTTTGAACACATACATCTTCGTCACACCCAGCACTAGCACACATTCCTCTACTGAGGAAAAGGCTTTCCTTAGTATTATCTGTGCTCATTAGAAGACCTGCCTCTTCCTGGGAAAATAGCAACTTCATTCTCTGCACACAATTAAAACAGAACATCATGAAATCTAGCTGGGATTCTGTTGACTCAGTACTTTTCCTCCGTGCCCACACCCATCTCTGGGTAATGGGAAGGTGGTTACTGACTGTTTTCACCCTGGGGAAATTAATTTAATTTGTTTCCAAATGGCATACTTAAATGAAGTTTGTCCACTCCACCTTCTTTCATGATCTGGGTTGAATTATTAATTTCCCACCATACTACGGGACCTTGGCTGGGTGTTGAATTTAGATACAGACTTTGACATGAGAGACAGAATTCTGAGCAATACAGGACACATTTTCAGCTTAAGCCTCCACATTTTGTGCCTCCACTTTTGCATGCCTAACTTATTAAGCCTGCAAAAGCTGTGTGAAAACCTGGAGGATAGTGAAAGTTCGGCCCTTCGCTTATTAAAAACAAAAAACAAAATAAAACCAAGCTTCTGACCCTACATTTTGCACACTGAGAATACAAAGAAAAAACAAAAATGGACAGCAAACCACACAAAAAAAAATCACTTTCACATGCTTATATACAAGCAAATATAACAGAGACTGGGACACCTCTGCAGAACTCAAACTTTAAAATAAAAAATACTTAATTTGCATTAGCCATTTGGTAATTGGTAATAAATGACCATTATAGGGTCACCTCAGCCAAGAGGGTCCTGAGTCTCCTATACAGCTGAACAATCTCCTGAACATTTTCTATTTTCATATTACAAAATGGAAAGTGTAAATATGCTGACATATCAACTTCTAGGTACTGCAGTAAATACATTCTCTTTGCACTATAGACTTTCCTAGACTGAAGGTTATCTGGAAGCCAAGAACAGAGGAGCTGAAAGAAAATAGTCCCATCTACATTATTGTGTTAAGGGATCCAGTTACACAACTCAGTAGTTCTCCAACATAATTAAAAAACTGTTCAGTCTTACTGAGTAGACTTAGTCTGACTTACGCTATAGACCCCAAAGTACCAAGGAAAATCTATTCTTATACTGAATAATAATTGAACTTAGTCTAGTCTACTTAAGCATGAATAGAAAATGCATCTCTTTGATATCTAACACCCTACAGAATTATATAGATTTACCACATAGTTTAATCACAGCTGCACTTTGGCTCTTTGGCCTCTTACCCCAGATGGGCAGGAAAGGTTTACTTTTTGTTTCATTAATGTCATTTTGTGGGAATGCTCCAGCAGAGACAAGACTCTTGTTCTGTCCTGAAGATGCCAAAATTCATGGTCATTCTACTCCTCCCTTGTGGGAGCCCCAAAAGCTACTGAGAAAGCATAGTGTCCTGTTTTCCTGAGTCTCACACAAAGTCTGTGAGACTTAGCTCTATCAGGAACAAGAGTCTCAAAATAGCTAATGCAAATGACTTGGGATTGTAGCAGCTTGTCCCTCATTAAGTCAAGGAAAAGTGTTGATGAGACAAAGAAGAGTCTGAAAGATGTGGAACTATTGCCACCTGTCCTATTCCCTGCAAACCTCAGCATAATGTGGGTTCGGAAGAAGCAGATTTTTAAACCATTTGATGATTCTAACACCTTCCTTGCTATCAAGTAGACAGTGGAAGGGACTTACATTCCTTCAGAAAACATGACACTTGGAATGTCTGCTTTGCTTGGCAGATCTCACTGATGTGACTCTTCAATTAGCCATGGATTACATTCTCATTTGGAGCTCTCTTTACAAGCCGTAAATAGAGCGTGGACAGAGTGTAACTTCATACATTGCTAATCTCACACTCTGCCTGGGTGGTTCTCTCAGAGCTGGACAGTTATGGATGCTTCTGGTGGTATTGATTATTGTTCTTAATTGTTAATCATCATCATTATTATCCTGAAGTCTTTAGACAACCTTTATTAAGGTAAAACTGCCACTTAGGTCAAGGCTTTAAGTGAAGACCTCAACAAATGTCTATTCAGATTCTTATACTGCCACAGATACTTGATGCCAAGCACAGTTATTGAGTTTTAAGCACAATGTTAAAAAAGTTGGAGGAAGCCACAGGAAGCATCTCCCCTAGGGTAGCCCATCTTTGTTTTCATATGGTGGTTTTCTAACCTCTTCCCTGTGCGATATGTGGTTTTAACATGTTTTAGTTTTGTATGCTCATCCATAGGAAGGGACTTAAATATTGCCAAAATAGTTCATATAAATACCAATGTAAGTCATACTATTCTTCATATCTTACAGTACTTCCAAAATCCATGCATTCTGCCCATAGAAGGAGAAAAGGCATGCACTCACCATATATTGTTCCTGGGTGCATTCTTCACAGTACTTAAAGACAAATAAGCATTTTATGAAGATTCATAGCCCACATAAACCTTCCAAGCAAGAGAGAAGGGCTCATGACCAACACTGAAAAGAAGAAACTAGAGAGGTCAGGACATGCTGTGGAGTAAAAGAAAGGCTCAGTCTCATTCTCCCCAGAGTTTGCAAAGTGCTTTGGAATCTTCAGACAGAACCTACCACATAAATATAAAGTATCTTCACCATTAAGGGTGTATAAGCCAATATATGTTACTTTCCACTTACCAATTGAGTAACCAGCTGGTAAAGTTTCAACAGTGACGCAACCAACATAAAGCTAGAAATAAGGAGTCACTACAGCTTGAAAGGGTGCCTCATGAAGGAGCTGTCACCTGATTTTGCACCTGCAGTAAAGATGTTTACACTAAGCACAGGAATTCTGAGGCTGGCTCTATCAAGGTGACACAGCAGGAAGGGAAGCCCTTCCCCTAGGGAAACTTGAGAGAGAGAGAGCACAAAATAATTATACTGGAAAGTAAGTAACTATAAAATTACTGTTACAAGGATTGTTTTAGCCATAAACTAGTAAAGAGATGAAAAACTGCCATTGAAACAAAAAGTGTTGGTTACAGCTGAATTGCATGCAACATAAAGGTTAGCAACTGAGTGGAAGAGAGAAAGAAAAATGATTCAGAATTTTCAGTCTGAGCAACATTTTGGGAAAAAACCCCAAAACAAAGTCTGTCTTTTAATAAAATCATTTGCAGTTATTTTTTTTCCTCCCAAGTTATAGCTGGCATGTTCTCATTTCAGCTGAATAGGGTAATCTTTTTGCTGATTCAGAACACGGCTTATTGGTTCATTTTCAGTACAATGCACAAAGAATGAGGTGCACAATTCCTGTTAACAAGAACGGAGATTGCACCCGTCTCCTTCCTTCCTGCACATCATGGAATAAATAACTGTAAGCATGCAGCACATAATGTTAGACACATAACTCTCACTTTGGTTAATAGGAGCTGGACAGTGTGCTTAAAAGAAATCCTATAAACAGGTCCAATATTTCTCAATGTGGCAGTTCTTCCCATCTGCCACTTATAAGACTAGTGACTGGTCTCATTATGCAGAAGATGAATACAGTTCAAATTGCTAGCTTCATGCTGTGCAAAAACACCTGAAAAAATGTCTGAATTTTACATTGCCAGGAAACAACTTCTTGTAAGCTGCATACACATCCATTAAGTCCAATGTAATATCACTGAGGGCCCAATCCAGCTCCCATGGGCTTCAATGGGAGCTGGATCAGGTCCTTATAAGGATGCAAATCACATTGACTTCAATGAGAGCAGAATAAGAGTGCAGCCCTGAAAGGTGTAGAGCACCTTTAATACCCATTGAACTCAGGGTTCTCATTATCTGCAAGGTTGGGCCTTTAGGGCCTGATCCTGCATCCCTGCAGTTAATGGGTTTTTAGTCTTTGACTCTGATAGAAGCAGGATTAGGGGCTCAGTAGAGGCAGCATTGGATCCATTGACTTCAGAGATACAAATTTGCTTCCTATTATGATTTAAAGAAAGACAGGAAATATTTGGCAATTATGGTTGGTGTGTTTGTGATATGGCCACCTTTCCACTAATAACAAGACTGAGACCACTGACTCATTTTACATGGACCACCAAACAACATGCAGAATGCTTCTATCTAGCAACCAAGAAGTGAAACCTGATCTGAGCCCTGGAGTCCCCAGTAGTACTGGATTCAAGCTATAGTATGTGTTAATTTTATTAAACAACTGAAACAAACAATCTCCTTCTCTTTATTTGAGCTGATGGAAGGTAGTGCAATTAGATTCTGTAAAAATTAAAATTTCATAAACTTTAGGGCCAGAAGGGACCATCATAATCATCTACTCTGAACTCCTGCACATTGCAGGCCACAGAACCTCACCCACCCCCTCCTGTAATAGACCCCAAACCTCTTGTTGAGTTATGAAGTCCTCAAATCATGAGTTAAAGACTTTAAGATACAGACAATCCACCATCTACTCTAGTTTAAACCTGCAAATGACCCATGCTACAGAAAAAAGTGAACCCCCCCCCAAGATCTCAGCCAATCTGACACGGGGGAAATTCCTTCATGACCCCAAATATGGTGATCAGTTAGACCTTGAGCATGAGGACAAGACCCACCAGCCAGACATCTAGGAAAAAATTCTCTGTAGTAACTCAGAGCCCTCTGCTTCTAGCATCCCATCACCAGCAGTTGGGGATATCAGCTACTAGCAGTAGCAGATTGGCTACATGCCATTGTAGCCAGTCTTATCATACCATCCCCTCCATAAACTTATACTCCTGGAAGAATTCTGCACCCCTTCGCAATGCAGAAGTTAATGTTGTGTGTGCAGAAATAGGTTACAGAGATGTTGGCTGCCAATAGGGGCTGCTGGACCCAGCAGATCGCAGCTCACAAATAAAAGACAATGCCTGGGGGAGGAGGAGGGAACTGGAGGATTCCCAGCAGTTGCAGTTCCTAGCATGCCCTAAAGGTGGGGGGGCCCACCTGAGCCTGAGAAGGAGCCAGAATTTAACAATGTACATTGCCAAAGAGCCACAGCAATGTCAGCCCCCCATCAGCCCCCAAACACCGTCAGCCCGGCTGATCAGCTGTTTCGTGGCATGCAGGAGGCTCTGGGGATGTGGGGGAGGAGCAAGGGCACAGCAGGCCCAGGTGAGGAACTGGGAAGGGGTGGAGTGGGGGCAGGGCCTGTGGCAGAGTCAGGGATTGAGCAGTGAGCATTTCCCAGCACATTAGAAAGTTGGCTCCTGTAGCTCCAGACCCGAAATCAGTGCCTATACAAGGAGCCACATATTAACTTCTGAAGAGCTGCATATGGCTCCGGAGCCACAGGTTGGTCACTCCTGCCCTAAAGGAAGGAGGCAGCGGTGTGCACCTGTGCAAGCCCGACACCCAGCATCAGGCTGTTTCTCCTTCTGGATTCCTGGGCTCTACGAGGTTAGAGTCTGTAAGTATCTGGGCAGGGTAGGGCCTTGCAGCTGGCCTCTGGGGGGCAAGAGGGTGAGAGTGTCTGGGCTGGGGAGGAGGCGCACAACTGGGCGCTGGGTGGGAGATGTGTCTGGGGTGGGAGGGACATGGCTGGGCTCTGAGGGAAAGGGAATGTGAGTGCCTGACCCCCTGGCTGGGCTCTTGGGAAGGAAGGGCGCAGAGAAGTAGGAACTGGGTTGTCATAGGGGTTTCTTTAACTCTCTACTCCTGGGGGCATTTTTGTATATGTCTGCATTGTTACAGACATACTTGCTGACAGGTATTTTGAAATAAATTACCAAAATAATTGAAACTGGTGTGATTATATAGTGTTATTTTGACAAAATTTGCAGAATTTTAAAATATTGTGTGCAGAATTTTTAATTTTTTGGCACAGAATTCCCCCAGGAGTAAACTTACCAAGCTCAGTCTTGAAGCCAGTTAGGTTTGAAACCTTTATCTAATTTCAAGCCTAAACTTGTTGATGGCCAGTTTATATCCATCTGTTCTTGTGTCCATATTGCTGCTTAACTTAAGTAATTCCTCTCCCTCCCTGGTATTTACCCTTCTGATATAGTTATAGAGAGCAATCATATCTCCCCTTAGCCTTCTTTTGGTTAGGCTAAACAACCATGCTCTTTGAGTTTCCTCTCATAAGGTAGGTTTTCCATTCCTTCTATCATCCTAGTAGCCCTTCTCTGCACTGGTTCAAGTTTGAATTCATCTTTCAACATGAAAGACCAGAACTGAACACAGTACTCCAGATGCCTTGTATAACAGTACTAACACTTCCGTGTCTCTACTAGAAATACCTTGTCTGATGTATCTGAGGACTACATTAGCCTTTTTCACAGTTGCTTCACATTGGCAGCTCATCACCTCCTGTGATCAAACAATACTCCCAGGTCTTTCTCCTCCTCTGTCACTTCCAACTGATAAATCCCCAGTTTATATCAAAAATTCTTGTTGTTAATCCCTAAATGCATGTCCTTTCACTTTGCACTATTCAATTTCATCCCATTTTATTACTCATTATCAGGGTTGTCCAGATCTTCTTGTATGATATTCTGGTCTCCTCCATATTTGCAATACCTCCCAACTTTGTGTCATCCACAAATTTTATCATCACATTCCCACTTTTTTGTGCCCAAGGTCATTAATAAAATGTTATATAAGATTGGTCCACAACCAGTCCCTGAGGAACTCCACTAGTACCTCTCTCCAGCCTGATAGTTCACCTTCCAGTATGACCCGGTGCAGTCTCCCTTTAACCAGTTCCTTATCCACCTTTCAATTCTCATATTAATCCCCATCTTCTCCAATTTAACTAATAATTTCCCATGTGGAACTGTATCAAAAGTCTTACTGAAATTGAGGTAGGTTACATCTGCTGCATTTCCTTTGTCTAAAAAAATCAGTTATCTCAAAGGAGATCAGGTTGGTCTGGCACAATCTACCTTTTGTAAAACCATGTTATATTTTATCCCAATTACTGTTTACCTCTATATGTCCTTAACTACTTTCTCTTTCAAAATTTGTTCCAAGACCTCACATACAATTGAGGTTAAACTAATAGGCCTGTCGTTTCCCTGATCACTCTCCCCCCCACCTCCTTAAAAACAGGAACTATAGTAGCAATTCTCCAGTCATAGGGTATGAACCCCAAGTTTACAGATTCATTAAAAATCCTTGATATTGGGCTTGCAATTTCATGTGCCAGTTCCTTTAATATTCTTGGATGGAGATATCCAGCCCCTCCCCTCACCCCCAATTTAGTCCCATTACTGAGTTTGACTTCCACCTTGGATGTGGTAATTTCTACTCCATATCCTCATTCCCTTTAGCCACCCTGCACTACCCATAAACTCTTCATCAGCCTTATCTAAAAACTAAGGCAAAGTATGTGCTTAGGTGTTGGGCTATGCATAGGTTATCTTTAATCTCCACCCCATCCCTCAGTGTTTACCAGTCCCACTTCTTTCTTTGTTTTCTTTTTATTTACATGGCTATAGACCTTTTAACTATTGGTTTTAATTTTTCTTTGCAAGGTCCAACTCTGCCTGGCTTTTGACAGTTCTCAACTTTATCCCTACGCTTTCTGATCTCCAAGAAGTAGCTTTCCTTGCTGATCCATCCTATCTTCCATTCCTTATAGGGTTTCTGCTTTCTCTTAATCACTTGTTTGAGATGCTTGTTCATCTAGCTTGGTCTGCAGTCCTTCTCTATGAGTTTTTTTTTCCCTTGCTTGGGACACAGGCTTCAGATAAGTTTAAGTCAAAGTTGCAAAAACTAATTCCAAACATCATCCACATTCAGATTCTTGAGTTCTTCAGTCCAGTTCACCTCCCTAATTCCCTTAATTTTTTAAAGTTTGCTTTTTTGAAAGTTTGCCCCCCAATCTGAAGCAAATACTCACCAGCAACCACACACCACACAACAGAATCACTAACCCAGGAACCTATCCTTGCAACAAAGCCCATTGCCAACTCTGTCCACATATCTATTCAGGGGACACCATCATAGGGCCTAATCACATCAGCCACACTATCAGAGGCTCGTTCACCTGCACATCTACCAATGTGATATATGCCATCATGTGCCAGCAATGCCCCTCTGCCATGTACATTGGTCAAACTGGACAGTCTCTACGTAAAAGAATAAATGGACACAAATCAGACGTCAAGAATTACAACATTCAAAACCAGTCGGAGAACACTTCAATCTCTCCGGTCACTCGATTACAGACCTGAGGGTGGCTATCCTTCAACAAAAAAACTTCAAAAACAGACTCCAACGAGAGACTGCTGAATTGGAATTAATTTGCAAAATGGATACAATTAACTTAGGCTTGAATAGAGACTGGGAATGGATGCGTCATTACACAAAGTAAAACTATTTCCCCATGTTATTTCTCCCCCCCACCCCCACCGTTCCTCAGATGTTCTTGTTAACTGCTGGAAATAGCCTACCTTGCTTGTCTTTCCCCTTAATATCCATTCTCCTACCCACTGCTGTTCCTTTGTCCATTGCTGTAACTTTTCTTACTTGATTTTTCTCCCACTCAATGCTAGAATCGGGCATGGAGATTACATGAGCATCTCCTAACCGTCTCCCCTGAATTCTAGTTTAACGCTCTTTAGTGAGTTGTGCCAACCTCCATCCCAAAGTCTCTTCCCTTCCTACTCTGGTGGAGTCCATCCCACGAGAACAGTCCTCTGTCCATGAATGCCATTCAGTGGTCAAACATCCCCAAACCCTTCCATATAATCACTGCCCGAGCCATCTCTTGATCATCATAAGCTTGTCTTGCCTTCATTCTCCTCCTCCAGGGATAGGTAGAATCCCCCTGAAGATCACCTGAGCCTCCATTTCTTTAAGCATCTTCCCCAGCCTGGCATAATCTCCCTTGATAGGTTACAGCGAGAATCTAGCTGTATCATTTGTTCCCACATGAAGGACAATCAGTGAATTCCTTCCTGCTCTCATCTGGATCCTCTTCAGCCTCAGGCCTACATCCCGTATCTTAGCTCCCAGCAGACAGCACATCATTCTGTACTCCAAATCAGCTCTGGTGATAGGCCTGTCTGTTCTTCTTAGTAGGGGGTTACCAATCACGTAGACCTGCCTTTTCCTGGTGATGATGTGATTCTCTGGCAGTCCTCCCATTTTTTTCTGGCTGCAAGTCCTCTCGTCTTTTATTCCGCCTGGCAATCTTCTGCGAGTCATCCTGTATCCTCCTGGGGCTCTGAACTCTGGGTATCTCCATTAACTCTTCCCCTCTTCCTGTAGGACTAGCCACTCTTCTCTTATTCCTTGCCCTCCCACCTCAACTTACTGCCTGCCGTGCCTCTTCTTCATTTTCCAACTCAGCAAACCTGTTCCTGAAGACTATTTCTCCTTCACTAGCTGGCCTTTTCCTCTGCCTGGTTCTTGTAGTCACATGCTTCTACTGGCCACTTTCCTCACCCAGCAGTCTCCCCTCAGAGTTCTTCAGTCCAGCTTGCATCTGCAAGTCTTGACTCTTTCCTTCATCCTCCTCTTGCCTTCCCTCCACCATTTGCTCAAGTCCCCTTCAAAATTCAACCATAGTTTCCACCTGTATCTCCAAACCTTGGATCTTTTTTTCCATCAGTTCTATCAGGTAGCATTTCAAACAAATGAAGTGCTTTTCAGGATCATGTACATCCCGCAGCTTCCACATCTGGGCTATGTCTACACTAGCACTATTGTCGGTATAAACTTACGTTGCTCAGGGTAGCAAACCCTGCCCCCCCACCCCGAGCAACAAAAGTTACACTGGCAGAAGTGCGAGTGTGGACAGCACTATGTTGGCGGCAGACATTCTTCCACCGACATAGCTACCAGCTCTCGTTGGGGGTGGTTTAATTATGTTGATGGGAGAGCTGTCTCCTATCAGCATAGAGTGGCCACTCGGGTGATCTTACAGTGGCGCAGCTGCATGGGGACAGCTCTGCTGCTGTAAACTCTCTAGTGTAGACATGGCCTTAGTCATCTTCATTGTCTCTTCCATTCCTTGGATCACTACCACTGCTGCCTCTGTATCTGTCATAGCCTTCCCACAGAAAGTCCTGTCAAGGAAAAAGAAAAAAACCTAAAACAAACAAAAAATAAAATACAAATCACACAAACACACACTACATACACCCCTCCCCCGAACTCCACTTACAAACTCCTCTGTTTGCAGGCTCCTGTACTGCTGACTCATCCTTTGGCTGCATTTATAGAAGGACCCCTAATCAGGGCAGCCCCACCCCCTAATCAGGGCTCTGCTTCTCTCACAGCACACTGCTCCCTACGAGCCTCTGCAAACTGAACAGAACTCCCCCCGCCCCACAAAACAGAAAAAACACACAACACACACAAAAACTCACTCACTGCTCCTAAGGAACATGGGCATGCCTCCTCCCTTCTCCTCCACACAACTCCCCCTCAAATGCCCCTGTCTACAGCTCTGGTTGCTGACTCTTGTGCTGCTGCTCCCGTCATTAACTCCATTAAGAAGAGAAAACAAAGCTTCTTATTGGGTTTGGGTTCTTCAATAAGTCTTGTTCCAAATTGGGTCAGCAGAGGGGGATTTCCCGTAAATAAGTTGAGCAAAATTTTTCCCTGATTTAGGCCCCATAACAACGCACTGGGGTTGTATGGTATGAAAGGGCCCATTTTGCTGAGACATGGAAGGAGGCACAGCATCATTTTTTTGTTTAAACAAAATAGGGTTGCTATTGTGTTTCAGGCTCTTGTCAAAGTAGTGTTTGGGATGCACCTGTGTGCTTCAGAGACTCAGAACTGTTTCTCCCCCGCAAAAGAGCTTATATATGGATCATGAATTCCATTTTGTTTGCAAGTCTAGAAAGGAATAATTTCCATACAGCAGCAAATAGTGTCCCTGTCTGGAGTTCCTGTCACTGAGCCTCTCAGTGAGTCTATAAATAGAAAATCAGCAACTCACCTATTCTGAGCTCATCACATACTCACTTTACTTAACTGTCCTCATGTTTGTTAAAGCTGTCACCGCCAGATTTCTCCTATCAGATTCTCTGTGTGAGGACATTCCCAGTCTATTATATGGCATCATACAACTATTAAGCTACTTAGGTTTTTATCACCTAAGCTGCTTAGGTTTGTATCATGAAAAATAATATGCTTTTGAAGAACTTGACATTTGAAGCAGTGTAATTACAGTCTAAGGTCTCAGAGCTCCTAACCACTTAATTTAGCAGAGAGAATTTGTATCATTTTAATAGATACACTAAGAATCAAAAGAATGTGAAACAGACTGGAATAAAATGCACACACAGAAACAATAAAGAACAGTAAGACTGCAATGAAAACTTCATAGGAGTGTAATATTGGTGAGGTCCAAGGATCTATTGTCTTCTTATGCAATTATCTACAATCTAAGATCCTGAGTTTAAAAAAAAATTACTTTTATTTCTCTCCTTCGCTCTGTGGACCACGAGAATATTGTTAACAATATAAAGCAACATGCTCAGTTAACTTGGGACACAGACTAAAACTATAACACCAAAAATAATGCAGATCCCCCCTCACCATCCCCCACTCATATTATTGGGGTGTTAATTTTCAATATTTTTTATGATTCCCTAAATTACAGTAATAGGAGTCCTAATTTAATCTCGCTATCAAATTTATATCATGATATTTCTAATATACCTATCTCACCACTAGCCTGTTTGTACTAGAAACCTCCAGCAAACATGCTTATTCAGTGAGGTTGGATATACCTGTCAGGTCCTGATATTTCATTCATTTGAAGGAATGTTTCATAGGCTGCAAGTTCTGAATGTGCGCACAGTAAAATATTCTTTTGATCATTCATATAGTTGAAACAGTCTTATCTGTCTTTAAAAATGAAGATAAAAATGGTCTGTACTGTGCAGTCAGCAGGAAGACAGTTCAGTTCAGTAAGGTGATAGATATGTAGTGACTCACTTTGTGCTTTGCAGTTCTTAGATACATAGATGCCAAGGCCAGAAGGGACCATTGTGATCATCCAGTCTGACCTCCTGTATAACACAGTGCATAGAACTTTCTCAAAATAATTTCTAGAACAGATCTTTTAGAAAATATCCAGTCGATTTAAAATGGTCAATGATAGAGAATCCACCATAACCCTGGATAAATTGTTCCAATGGTTAATTACCCTCATTGTTAAAATGTACACCTTATTCCAGTCTGAATTTGTCTAGCTTCAACTTCCAGCCCTTGGGTTGTTATATCTTTTTCTATTAGACTGAAAAGCCCATTATCAAATATTTGTTCCCCAGGCAGGTATGTTAGTCTGTAATCAAGTCAAACCTAAACCTTCTCTTTGTTAAATTAAATAGATTGAGCTGCTTGAATCTATCACTATAAGGCATGTTTTCTAATCTTTTAATCATTCTCCTGGCTCTTCTTTGAACCCTTTCCAATGATTCAACACCCTTCTTGAATTATGGACACCAGAATGGACACAGTATCCAGCAGTGGTCACACCAGCATCAAACACAGAAGTAAAATAATCTCTTTATTCTGACTCAAGATTTCCTTGTTTATGCATTCAAGGATTGCATTAGCTCTTTTGGCCACTGCATCACACTGGGAGCAGCTGAGTATCAACCAGGACCCCCAAATCTTTTTCAGAGTCAGTGCTACTCAGGATAGTGTCCCCCATCTTGTAAGTATGCCCACATTCTTTGTTCCTAGAAGTATACATTTACTTTTTTTTCCCCTAACATCATTCCCATGCCAATGTTGGCACACAGGGAGAAAACCAGTCTCATCCATTCCCCTTTCATTTGCTGCTGCCTCCATTTGCTGTGTGGTGTTGAGTTTGACTATTCCAGTTTCCCAAACTTGGGACACCGCTTGTTCAGGGAAAGCCCCTGGCGGGTCGGGCCGGTTTGTTTACCTGCAGCGTCCGCAGGTTCGGCCAACTGTGGCTCCCACTGGCTGCAGTTTGCCGCTTCAGGCCAATGGGGGCTGCGGGAAGCAGTGCGGGCTGAGGGACGTACCGGCCGCCGCTTCCCGTAGCCCCCATTGGCCTGGAGCTGCAAACTACGGCCAGTGGGAGCCGCAATCGGCCAAACCTGCGGACATGGCAGGTAAACAAACCGGCCCGACCCGCCAGGGGCTTTCCCTGAACAAGCGGCATCCCAAGTTTGAGAAACACTGGACTATTCTAACCTCACTGCTAATAAGTCTTCTTAAGGTTTCTCTTGGGTGCCCTTGTTTCCTCACACCAGTTGGTTTCCCTTGACAGCTTCATGTGGGAGACTGTGTTGGCATCAGGTGTACATGCCCCAAACATGTCCAATGCTTCCTTCTGATGCTGGTAAAAACGAGTGTTGGTTGGTCATTTTTCAAATATCTTTGCTGATGATGAATAGTTGTTCCAATCCATGCCCAGAATTTTCTGGAGGCACTTATTTTTGAAGGTGCCTAATTTTCTAAAATTTTAGTAGATCTCCAGCTCTTGCAGCCTGTGATGGTCTGCACTCATGGGGAGCATTGCCTAGTTGTCAAGGCTTAGACCCTTTGACATACAGAGAAGTTTTTGGTAGTGGAGCCCGGGCCTTCCCACTCCACTGGGCTCCAGCCCAGGGCCCTATGAGAGTAACAAAAGGGTCTGAAACCCAGGAATGCCTTAGGGCTGCCCTCCCTGGGCCACTTCCTACCACCCCACTATTGTCCACAGTTTTCAGTTTGTACAAGAAAGGATGAAGGCGGTCAGCTCGCTGTGTGATGCCTCTTCGTGCCTGGAAGTGACATGGTCGCTCTCTCTCTCTCTCTCTCTCTCTCGGCAGTGGCTGCTTCCTCTCATGCCTTGACCCTCTAGCCAGGTCAGTTCCAAGTCTCTCTCCTTCAGGGGTCCATAAACAAAACACAGGGAATCAACACAAATAAACTGGGTTAACATATGAGAAGGGAAAATGTCTCCCACTCAGGGTCTATCTAAAGCAGGTCTTCCCTTCCCTCAGGGAGGGACCTTCAGGCAGTTGTGGATAAGAGAGATCCTACCTTCCCTGAGTCCTTTCTTCTGGAGCTGCAAGATGAAGGTCCCTTCTTTTCCCTGACCTGCCTACAAGTGAACTGCTGTTCTCCTTCTTAACTCTTCCTCCAGTCTGTGTATCTCTTGCAGGTGTGGTGGGACGGAGCTGGCTGAGCCCAGGGCAGCTCCTTAACCCCTTGTTGCTTAGTATGGGGTTTGTTTACCCCATCACACAGACATATGTTAGTACCGAGATTGTTTGAATTTAAAATTCTCAGTTTTGTTCTGGTGCCGTATAACTTTGATGTCCATATGTTGCGGAGTTTACTGAATGCAGCAGGCATCTTTCCTATTGTTGATATCACTTCCTTCTTGAGGTACCTGTTGGCTAATATGGTGCTGCCCAGGTAGATGAAAAAACAGTTATTCACCTTCTCATAACAGTTGTTCTTCAAGATGTGTTGTTCATGTCCATTCCAATCAGGTGTGTTTGCACGCCGTGTGCACGACAGCCGGAAGATTTTTCCCCTAGCAGTATCCATAGGTGCCCCCTGGAGTCGTGCCCTTATGGTGCTCAATAAAGTGCCCTGCTGACCCGACCCTCCTTCAGTTCCTTGTTGCCAGCTACTCTGACAGCAGGGCAGGAGGGTGGGTATTGAAATGGACATGAACATGAACATCTTGAAGAACAACAGTTACGAGAAGGTGAGTAACTGTTCTTTCTTCTTCGAATGCTTGTTCATGTCAATTCCAATCAGGGGACTCCCAAACCTAAATTATAGAGGTGGGGTCGGAGTTGTCCACTGATTGGAGCACTGCTCATCCAAAGGCCTCTTTGTCTCTGGCCTGCTGGGTAATCACATAATATGTGGTGAAAGTGTGCATGGAGGACCATGTCGCCACTCTGCATATTTCCTGGGTGGGAACTTGCACCAGGAAGAAGAAGTTGAAGAAGTCTGCGCCCTGCTGGAGTGTGCAGTGAGTGGAGGGGCAGGCACCTCTGCCAGTTTGTAACACTCTCGGATGCAGGACATGATCCATGATAAAGTTCGTTGAGGAGAGACTGGAAGAACTTTCATTCTGTCTGCCACAGCCACAAAAAGTTGCATGGACTTTCGAATGGCCTTGTTTTCTCGATGTAAAAGGCTAACGCTCTGTGGACATCCAACAAGTGAAGGCTCTGCTCCCTGCCACTTGAGTGTGGCTTAGGATAGAACACTGGGAGGAAGATGTCCTGGTTCATGTGGAAATGGGACACAATCTTCGGGAGAAAAGCCTGGTGCGGCCTGAGGTGAACCTTGTCCTTACAGAACATTGTGTAAGGAGGCTCTAATGTTAGTGCCTTGAGCTCAGATACCCTCCTGGCTGAGGTTATCGCTACCAGAAATGCCACCTTGTACGAGAGGCAGAGCAGGAAGCACATCGCTAGAGGTTCAAATGGTGGCCCTGTCAGTCTGGAAAGGACCAGGTTGAGGTCCCAGACAGGTATTGGCTGTCGAACTTGCGGATATAGCCTGTCGAGTCTTTTGAGGAAACGGCTGACCATAGGGTTGGCGAAGACTGACCGGCCCTCTGCACCTGGATGGAAGGCAGAGATGGTGGCCAAGTGAACCCTTATTTATGACATGGACAGTCCCTGCTGCTTGAGTTGGAGAAGGTAGTCCAATGAGTGGAACAGAGGTGAACGTTGGGAACAAACGATGCTGTGCTGACCAGACTGATAATCTCTTCCACTTGGCAAGGTAGGTAGATCTGGTGGAGGGTTTCCTACTGCCAAGGAGAACTTGTCTAACCTGGTCTGAGCAGGAAAGCTCCACCGGTTTTAGCCAGGGACCTTCCACGCCAAGACGTGCAATAACTCGAGGTTCGGGTGCTGGAGACAGCCATGATCCTGAGTTATCAAGTCAGGGAAGAGCAGCAAAGTGACTGGGACTTCCATGAACTTGTCTAGGAGCAATGTGTACTAGTGTTGGTGGGGCCAGGCTAGAGCTATCAATATTACCACTGCTCGATCCCATCATATCTTGAGGAGCACCTTGTGAATGAGAGGGGTAGACGGGAATGCGTATAAGTGACGGCCTCCCCAGGGAAGGAGGAACGCATCGGCTATGGAGCCCAGGCTGTGATTCAGGAAGGAGCAGAACTGCTGACACTTCCTGTTGTGCCATGTGGCAAAAAGGTCTACCTGGGGAAAGCCCCACTGATGAAAAATGGAGTTCGCAACGTCCGGGCGTAGGGACCACTCGTGGCTGTGAAATGACCTGCTGAGATAGTCTGCTAACTCGTTCTGTACCCCAGGGATGTACGATGCTTGCAGGTGTATTGACTGCTCTACACAAAAGTCCCACAGCATGAGGGCTTCCTGGCACAGGGGAGAGGAGCATGCACCCCCCGTTTGATAGAGAACATCGCCATGGTGTTGTCTGCCATCACTGATACTGATCTCCCACTTAAGTGGACTCTGAAAGTCTGGCATGCCAAGCGCACCACTCTCAGCTCTCTGACATTGATGTGGAGAGTGAGCTCTACCTGACACCAGAGACATTGTGTCCTGAGGTCTCCCCAGATGCGCCCCACAGCCCAAATCCGATGCATCCGTAACCAACGAGAGTGTCGGCTGGCAGCTGACAAAGGGGACTCCAGCACACACCATCTGTGGGTCGAGCCACCACAGCAGGGAGTTGAGGACCAGGCAAGGCAAAGTCACGATCCTGTCCAAACTGTCCCTGACCGGCTGATACACTGAGGCTAGCCATGATTGGAGCGGTCAAAATCTGAGCCTGGCGTGTTGCACCACATTGGTACAAGCAGCCATGTGTCCCAAGAGTTTGAGGCAATTCCTTGCTGTGGTGGTGTGGAACTGCCTGAATGATGTCACCCAGAGCCTGGAACCTCAATTCCGGTAGGTATGCCCTGGCCTGGGTCAAGTCCAGCATTGCCCCTATGAACTCTGTCCTCTGAACCGGTGACAGAGTTGACTTCCCCACGTTCAGGAGAAGGCCCAGTTCGTCAAACGTTGTAATGATGAATCCGACTTCCACCCTGGAGCGGCCCTGGATCAGCCAGTCGTCAAGGTAGGGGAACACCTATACCCGGTGCCTGCGCAGAAACACGGCCATGACTGCCATGCATTTGGTAAATACTCGAGGCACCACTGAGAGGCCAAATGGAAGGACTGAACTGGATGTGGTTGTTGTGTACCACAAACCTGAGGTATTTTCCGTGGGACGGTGTGATTGCTATATGAAAGTACGTGTCCTTCAAGTCGATGGTGGCATACCAGTCCCCTGGATCCAAGGAAGGGATGATGGACGCCTAGGAGACCATGTGAAACTTCAGTTTCTTCATGAACTTGTTGAGCACTCGCAGGTCTAGGATGGGCCTGAGCCCGCATTTTGCTTTCAGTATTAGGAAATACCAGGAATAGAAGCCTTTGCCCTTCTGCTCCTGAGGAATCTCTTCCACTGCCCTCAGTGAGAGGCGCGATTGCACCTCCTGTGTGAGGAGTTGCTCATGAGAAGGGTTCCTGAAGAGGGATGGGGAATGTGTGGGGGGGGACGGGGAGGCGGAAAGGGTTGGAGGGCAGAGAATTGGAATGAATATCCCCTCTCTACTGTGCGGAGTACCCAGAGGTCCGACATAATATAGGCCCATGCCTAATAAAAAGGGGACAGACAGGACGAAAAGATATGGTGGGATGGATCCAGTCTTTGCAGTGGTGCGTCATCCCTGGGCGCACCTTCAAAAGGCTGGTTTTGGGCCTGAGGAGGATTTCGACTGGCCAGAGGAGGGGTGAGGTCTCTTCCCTGAGTTCCTATTTCTCCTGCACAACCCGTCCTGTCTACCCTGAGGTTGGTAATTCCTCTGAGGGAGCTGGGGTCTAAGTGCCAGAGGTGTGGAGGCCCAGGGACTTCAAGGTGGCTCGAGAGTCCTTGAGGCTGTGCAGACGAGAGTCAGTCTTCTCAGAAAACAAAGACTGACCCTCAAAGGGGAGGTCCTTGATTGCCTGCTGCACCTTGTACAGGAGACCAGAGACCTGCAGCCAGGAACTCCTCCTCATGGCCACCCTGGTAGCCACGGTGGAGATGTTGCATCCACTGCATCCAGAGCTGCCTGCAGGGATACACTGGAAATTAATTTGCCCTTCTCTACTAGTGCAAAAAAGTCCGCGCAAGAGTCCATAGGGAGGAGTTCTGCAAATTTTTGCATAGCCCCACAATTATAATTGTACCTGCTAACCACCACCTGATGGTTAGCGATACAGAGCTGCAAACCTCCCTCTCAAGAGAGATCCAGTTTTTTGGCCTCTTGATTCTTGGGAGAGGGCCCTTGGTAGCCCTGGTGCTCGCGCTGGTTGGCTGCGTCCACTACCAGGGATTCTGGCTCCGGGTGCATGTAAAGGTGTTCATACCCCTTTGAGGAGACACAATATCTCCTCTCATATCTCTAGGTGGCAATGAGGACGGGGTCTGTCACAGGGTCTTTGTGGCATCGCTGATGGTTTTAATCAGCGGCAGCGCAATACAGGATGGCCATGGAGGAGAGAGAATGTTGACTGTCAGGTCGGCCTCCTTCACAACCTCCTCAGGTTTAATGTTCAGGTTCTGGGCCACTCGTCTCAGCAGCTGCTGTAGGATCCTGCTGTCCCCTAAGGCCAGAGCAGTTGCTGAGCCAGCCACTGCCTCATCTGGAGATGAGAAGGATGAGATGGTGGCTGATACTGGAGCCTGCTCCCTGCCCTCAGCCCCTCTGGGGACACTAGGAGTGAGGAACACTGGAGCCATGGATGGTACTGCTGGCAATGCTGCTAATGGAGCCGCGATCCGTGTCACTGGTGGTGCCGCAATCGGTGCCGAGGATAATGCATCAATCAGCGTCACTATCATCGACATCACGGTTGGTGCCGAGATCTTCGACCTCAGTACAGCTGATGGATGGGTCCCCTGCAGCGGTGCAGAGGGCATGTGTGGCAGCCCAAAGGACGTCGAGGCCACCAACTCAGGTCTGGAATCCTGGCTCTGCCCTTGGCGATAGGCCCAGGTGTCCAGAAGGGCCATTGAGGAGCCTGCCACTGTCCGGGCCATGGTGCTGGGGAGGGCTGTCAGTCATGGCGGGAGCAGGATGTTCTGCTCCTTCTGGAGCGCGATGACTCCACTTCTGACTCCAAGATCTCCGACTGTGAAGACCACGGAGGATCGGAGCCACGTGGCACTGGCGAGCGATTCCAACTGGGGGACCAGAGTGGCTCCCCCACATGGGCCACCAGTGCCGGGGGTCGCCACGCAGGGGATATACCATCATTGCCACCATCTTCACCGGCTTGCCCACAGAGTGGATTGGACCAGGAACCGGTGCTGGTGACTTCTCCCGTGTTAGAGGTGAGGGTGGTGCTGTCAGCACCAGAAGGTCTGATGCCACCTCAAACGCTTCCGGCGTGGAGGGAAGCGGTAAGTCATCATGGCAGCGGACTGACGAGCGGCGTGGGTCCGGACTTGACTGGACCCCTCCTGGGGCAGGAGTCGACGGAGGCCCCATCGATTGGGCACCCAATGGGGGCTTGCTAGCCACCTGATCTTTAGACCTGGTCGGGGAACACCCTCTGTTGGCCTTCTTTCTTTTGTGGAGCACTGGGGAGTGAGACCCATGCCTGACCGATGCCTGGGACCTGTGCGCGGAGCCATGGCGATGCTAAGGGTCCTTAGAGGAGTCCTTCCTCAGCACTGGTTTGTGCGTCGATGGTGCTGGAGCACTGTGCACCAAGGAGGCAGCACTTGGGGCTGGGTCTGCCGCGCCAGGGTCTGACTGAGTGCCTCCATAAGCAGAACTCGGAGGTGCTGTTCTCTGTCCTTGAGGGTCCTGGGGCGAAACCCTCTACAGATTTTACAACAGTCCCTAAGGTGACCCGCCCTGAGACACTTAAAGCACAAAGTGTGAGGGTCACTTCTTGGCCTAAACCTGCCACAGTCTGAGCACGGCTTAAAGCCCGGGGACCAAGGCATACCCAGGAACTGTTGGGAAAATGTTGGGGCAGGAGGGAATCCCCAAAGAAAACTTATGAGAGAAAACTAACTAAACTACTATTGAATCTAACTATATACACATGATACTGCGAAGCCGAAGCAAGAGCAATGGGGAGTTCCAGATAGCCGTCACAGGCGGTAAGAAGGAACTGACAGGGGGTAGGGTCGGGTCGGCAGGGCTCTATATTGAGCGCCATGAGGGCGCAACTCCAGGAGGCGCCCAGGCCAACTCTATGGATACTTCTAGGGAAAAATCTTCTGGCTGTCGTGCACACGGCACACGCACACCTTATGGGAATTGACATGAATGAGCACTCGAAGAAGTACTTTATAGATTCATAGATACCAAGGTCAGAAGGGACCATTCTGATCATCCAGTCTGACCTCCTGCACAACGCAGGCCACAGAATCTCACCCACCCACTACTGCGAAAAACCTCACCTATGTCTGAGCTATTGAAGTCCTCAAGTCATGGTTTAAAGACTTCAAGGAGCAGAGAATCCTCCAGCAAGTGACCCGTGCCCCATGCTACAGAGGAAGGCGAAAAACCTCCAGGGCCTCTTCCAATCTGCCCTGGAGGAAAATTCCTTCCTGACCCCAAATATGGCGATCAGCTAAACCCTGAGCATATGGGCAAGATTCACCAGCCAGATACTACAGAAAATTCTTTCCTGGGTAACTCAGATCCCACCCATCTAATATCCCATCACAGGCCATTAGGCCTATTTACCATGAATATTTAAAGATCAATTAATTACCAAAATCACGTTATCCCATCATACCATCTCCTCCATAAACTTACCGAGTTTAATCTTAAAGCCAGATAGATCTTTTGCCCCCACTGCTTCCCTTAGAAGGCTATTCCAAAACTTCACTACTCTGATGGTTAGAAACCTTTGTCTAATTTCAAGTCTAAACTTCCTGGTGGCCAGTTTATATCCATTTGTTCTTGTGTCCACATTGGTACTGAGCTTAAATAATTCCTCTCCCTCTCCATATTTATCCCTCTGATATAGTTATAGAGAGCAATCATATCTCCCCTCAACCTTCTTTTAGTTAGGCTAAACAAGCCAAGCTCCTTGAGTCTCCTTTCATAAGACAGGTTTTCCATTCCTCGGATCATCCTAGTAACCCTTCTCTGAACCTGTTCCAGTTTGAATTCATCCTTCTTAAACATGGGAGACCAGAACTGCACACAGTATTCTAGGTGAGGTCTCACCAGTGCCTTGTATAACGGTACTAAAACCTCCTTATCCCTACTGGAAATATCTCTCCTGATGCATCCCAAGACCACATTAGCTTTTTTCACAGCCATATCACACTGGCAGCTGATAGTCATCCTATGATCAACCAATACTCCAAGGTCCTTCTCCTCCTCTGTTACTTCTAACTGATGTGTCCCCAACTTATAACTAAAATTCTTGTTATTAATCCCTAAATGCATAACCTTACACTTCTCACTATTAAATTTCATCCTATTACTAGGATGTTCTAGTTTCTTGATATTTTTGCCTTCTAATATGATGTTACTGGTTGACATCTGGGTTTCAAGGATGTTTGTTTTAGTGTAATAAATTTTGAGCACCACTTGGCCTGCTATTTTTGGCAAATTGTCTGTCTTTTACTTTTAGCTGTACTAAAATACATATCGTTTGCTTGCACCCAGCTTACCAACCAAACCAGATCGTTCTCTATCAGTGACCTGTCCTTTTAATTATTTACCATACTCAAAGATTCATAGACCAAACTGTCCATTAATGTTGACTGTCCTTGCTCATATTTAATATTGCTATTATAATGGTGCACATCATGCACTAATATATTTTTGCACACACCTATTGCTTGATGCCTGGGGCAAAATTGTGGATTTGTCTGCTGACTTACCTGTGTTCAGCTGATCAAAGTTACTATGAGCCCCATCCTACTCCCACAGAAGTCGGTGACAAAAGGACTTGAGATGAACACTGCGGATCTGATTCTTATTAAAAAGCAAATGCAGGAAATTAGCAAGATTTGTACTTGTTCACGCAGATCATAAATAGATGCTCTGACATTAGTACCTGCAATACAGTATGGCAGACGTAATTGTAGTAGTTAGAGGTACTGCCTCTTTGAAGTGCATATGCAAATGTTGTTATTGCCAAAAGAAGTTGTTATTGATCACGCAGGTAACAATGCATCCCTTTTATTTACCTACTGCATAAGCAGAATATCTGGAGAAGGCTAAAAGCAAGCAACTGTTGGAGTGTCCTTCAATTCTCAACACTGTTAAAAACCATTTTAGAGCTGAAAATGTTTTGAGGATCATTTTCAAGCTACCATGATAATGCTTGAGTGCAATTCAATAAAAATGTTTTATGCATAATATTTTAACGACAATTTATAACTGTTGTTTAGATATAGGTATATAAAGTATATATTTATGTTGGTAGATTTGGTTTCAGGTGACAAATACAAAAATATGTATTGAACAAAAGGAAATGAAACATTAATCTTTTGTCCTTCTAGAGGCAAATTGTACTGTGTGTCATGAGTTCTTGGAGCTCCGAGACATGTATTGGAGCCAATTTGGTCTTTTGCTCACGTGTGGCTAACTTCCTCATTTTTTAATTCAAAGTAAAAAATGGTCACAATTAATCTATTTATATTAAAAAGAAAAGGAGTACTTGTGGCACCTTAGAGACTAACAAATTTATTTGAGCATAAGCTTTCGTGAGCTACAGTAGCTCACTTCGTCGGACTGAATGCATCCAATGAAGTGAGCTGTAGCTCACGAAAGCTTATGCTCAAATAAATTTGTTAGTCTCTAAGGTGCCACAAGTATTCCTTTTCTTTTTGCAAATACAGACTAACACGGCTGCTACTCTGAAACCTATTTATATTAAGGCTTTCTACTGTTGAACATCACTGTAATATCTGAGCATCTTTCATGTAAAAAATAGATTAGCAGTAATGAAGTCCCTAGTGAGACCACTATCATGCTGACCAGGTAGTCTCCTTGTATTCCCACATCTCTCCATCTGAATGTCTCTAGTCTTACATGTAGACTAGAAGCTCTTTGGAGCAGGAACCATCTTTTTGCTCTGTGTTTGTATAGCACATAACATGGTGGGGTCCTGGTCCATGACTAAACCTTGTAGGCACAAAGGTAACAAAATAAAATATTAAAATAGTAATAATAAACTAAAATGTGAACAGGATTTTGGCCTTGCTATGAAACAGGTAGTGAGGGAATCCGGTGTCAGACATTGAAAACTAGGTTCCAGCCTGCTGTAAAACTGAAATAATCAGAACTCTTTGATCCAGTTTATATTACTAATGCACTTGTGTCGAGGGAGACAGCTACAACAAGAAGTCCCCTGCGGTAGTAAAGTCTAGCTCCATTTTAAATTAAAGTCATGTTCTCTCTCTCTCTCAACTCATACATCTTTACATAGATAAAGACAAGCAATCCAGAACATTCAAAGCCTAACCACATTCAGATTTGTTTATAAATAGCAAAATCTATTTGAAGAATTTCTCCTTGGAGTCATTTTAGAAGGTCCTCAAAGGGAAAATATTTTAAAAAGGACTATGAAATTATAATTTCTAATCATCCTCTACTTCAGGAAGTGAATATGTCAAAAAGCACCATAAAAGGAACAAGAGAAATCTCACTGTGGTCCCAAAAAGGAAGATCTTCATTATGGGTAAAATCCTGGCCCCACTCAATGGCAACGATCCTATTGACTTCAGTGGAGCCAGGATTTCACCTTAAAATCTCAACTAGAAGAACAATATTCAGTATTGTAACTGGATGGCTTCCCACTTAAGAGCTAGAGGCCTGGGGCCAGCCAACCCCGATTACTGAAGGCACTGCTCCAGCCCACCTGTGCCACTTTAACAGCCTTGATTGGGCCTGATGGATGACAACGGATTCCCCTAAAAAAGGCAGCAGGAAATAGAAGAGGGAGGCTCCTACAAGGAAGAACTGAACAGTAGGGGAATTAAGAAGTCAGAGCCAGGAGTCTTAACTCAAACCAGGTAAAGCCAGGAGTGATTCTGAATTGTGACCCAGGTCTAGGAAGTAGGGCTGGGGACTCCCTACCTAAATGGAGAGACAGACACTGAACTGGAGTTGGGATCTGGAAGACCAGTATGTAAGGACTAAATAAACTGGACCCCAGAAGGGGAATGTTTTAATTACCTCTGGACTGAGTGAAGTAGTAAGTGACCTTGAAGAGGGGAACTGCAGCAGGGTATGGAAGAGTGACTCTAGCTGTGAGGGAGTGCTCAGGAGGCAGCTGACCCTGCTACAAGCATCATATCATACAGTTTTTAGGCCTTGATCTTCCATGCCCAGAACTCCCATTAAAGTTAATGGGAGTTTTGCTTGTGCAAGAACTCTAGGATTGGGCCGTAAGTCTATTATACTAAACCATAAACACACAAGCAAGGCCCCCAAAGATCACATGTAACAGCAGCACTTTCACTTTTAGGTCATGGTGAAGGAAGAACTATGGTCACTACAGAACTAGAGGCTGTATACCATATTAACAGTAAAAAATTTTCAGAGAAGCTTCTAAATGTACAAATAAATTACAATTATAGTAATATTTCAAAAGCATACTTCTTCCACCCAGTGTTTGTGGTGCTGCACAAGCAGGTTAAAATAAAGTAGTCAACAGAACACCTTCATGAAAGCGTCATGGGAACCAATGACAGGCACGATTAGGTGTAGTACAATATGCATCCAAACCAAAAAGTCACATTCTTCTTAGTAAGTACAGACAGAAAAATGCACTTCACTACATCCAGGAGCAGAATGGGTCTACCAAAAACCCTCCACTGCAAACCTGGTTCACAAATACCAGCTTCAATCACCACTAATTGAGGGAAGATACATTTGTAGTTAATTCTTTCTGTGACTTTCCCCAACCTACTAACATCTCTCTTATCTGGATTACACCTCAACTACCTAGGCCTCAGCCAAGCCCCAACCTCCTGTAGACACTGACTCATCTACAATAGAGTTATACAGCTGAGTGTCATCTGCATAACCGAGACACTTTATCCCATTTTTCCTTACTAATCACCCTCACAGCTTTGTATATGCGTTGAACCAGAAGCTGAGTCCAAACATAACTTGTGGTAGCCTGGGGGAGGGAGTCTGAAGACTGCAAATATTACCATAGCTGCTTTACTATGACCTGCTTGATTATCTATCCAAAAGCCAGGAGATTCAGAGTTACCTGATAGCTAGTTGGTGAAATCATTATTGTTATGGATCCATTTCTTGACTAGATATCCTACCTGCTTGAGAACACCTGACACCCAACTCACAGAAAGAGGGAGTGACTGTATCACTGCTGACCTTTAGCACCCAGGAGTGATATACAGTGGCCTCCTGAAATGTCACAGACACTTCAGGGAAAGACACTGGCCATATATCAATCAGAGAAGACTCTGCATTTGTCCCCTCAAGACATTGCCCTGCAATAAGTGTCATGCAGATTCATCTTAATTTGAATGCTTTCAATCTCTTCAGTTCTCTTTGTTTAACTACAGAACAAGCCAAGCAAAACCATTCATACACACGTGCAAACA
Source organism: Dermochelys coriacea (assembly GCF_009764565.3). Classification (NCBI taxonomy): domain Eukaryota; kingdom Metazoa; phylum Chordata; order Testudines; family Dermochelyidae; genus Dermochelys; species Dermochelys coriacea. Next base: position 12,715,868 of record NC_050075.1, read on the forward strand.
AAAAGCCAGCAACAACAAATTCACCTAGATATGACTTATCTACTCCTGTCCTTCCCCAATGAATAAACGTCCTGCTCTTACTCTCACTGAATTTCCCATTGGCAAACTCCTTTAGATTTCACTTAGGAACAGCATGAGGTCCATAACATTTAACCACAAATACCTGAATTCCACAAGTTCTGGCTGAAACTTAGTGTCACTTTAAAGATCTCTGTAGACCAGTGGTTCTCAAAGCTGGTCCTCTGATTGTTCAGGGAAAGCCCCTGACAGGCTGGACAGGTTTGTTTACCTGCTGCGTACGCAGGTTCGGCCAATCGCGGCTCCCACTGGCCGTGGTTCGCCGCTCCAGGCCAATGGGGGCTGCAGGAAGCGGCACAGGCCAAGGGACGTGCTGGCCGCCCTTCCCGCAGCCCCCATTGGCAGGAGCAGCGAACTACGGCCAGTGGGAGCTACAATCGGCCGAACCTGCGGATGCGGCAGATAAACAAACCGGTCCGGCTCGCCAGTGGCTTTCCCTGAACAAGCGGCGGACCGACTTTGAGAACCACTGCTGTAGACAATACATTTCAGGCTCCAAGGATGTCAGTAAAGCAACTTTCACAAGCATCAAATGTTCAGTTTACAAAATAGTTAATGGGTTTCAGGGGAAACTAGTACAATAAAATCACTTGAATAGGCCATGTAGTGACCCATTCAACAAGTAATACAAGCAGCCTTTTTAAGTGAAGTTGGACATAATCTGAAAGCTAGAGATGATTAAAGAAAATCTCTCATCAGTACATCACAAGGTCAGTAATGTGTAAACAGATAATAGCAAGAGCTGTGTCATTCATAATTAATTCAAAAGAGATGGCATTTCTATTTTTTTTTTCAGTAACAAAAGATAAAGCAGCCCCTCCAGATATATGAAAGGGCTGTATTTCAAAGTCTAAACTCCCCCAACTCTACTTCTACCATAATGTCAAATAATAATACTTAGCATTTACCAGACATCTGCTTGAACGGTTGAACTCTGGCCACAGTCCCAACCCTATGGTCTTCTCTCCACACCCTATGAGATCTGAATGAAAACAAAATAAATATTAAGTCAATAAAACATTAATTACCTAATGTAATGCTTCTAAAACACTTAATGGAACTTTTGAATGGCTGTGTGAACATACTGACCAAGATGGAAGACATCACATCAGATATGAACTATTCAGATGCTCAGGATGAGCTTAGTTTAATCAGAGGAAGCAGTGTGTAATTCACTGATGTGCGTATTTACAAGTCCCCATCTGTGCCCAATCCACAAAGGATTTTATAGCATCAGCTACAGCACTTTAGCTCAAGCTATAGTTCATGCTTTTAGCTCTATCGGTCCCCAGTGTGTCATCCAAGAGAGTAGTTGTCACAATTACTCAAGCTGGACAAGACACAGTTAACACCCCTTTAACATCATGAGTTTAAGATTCATTACTCCATTTTACAGATGGGGAAAATGAGGCATGAAGCAGTTACGTGACTTGCAGAAGTTAGTGGCAGCATCAGGATTAGAACCCAGGTATCCTGAATTCCAATCAAGTGCCCCACCAGCCCACCAGCTCCTGTATTCAACAGCTCTTCTTGACATTGCTGTGTTTATAGGCAGGAATAATTCATTATACATCATCAAATTCCAGATTGTAAAATTCCATGCTGGAATTGACAAAAGTATTTTATTTATTTTACTGGTCTTCTCACTGGCCAGCAAAAAGGATGCTGCATACTTTGGAAGAACAACCAGGTCAGAAAAGAAAAGGCACAATTTTCCCCATTTGGGACACAGAAGAGCATAATTTATTTTTAAATGTCTTATTCTTACTTTGAAACAGGATAGAGCTTTCACAGAATCCAACTTAGAAATGCCATACTATCACAAATATAAATCACAGATTGACACAGACATGGGGAACTGGAATATTAATTATCATTGGCAGGATAGTTCAAACACAGAAGATAGCCTGTTTTAAAATCTTTATTAGTACTGCAGAAACAGAAGGATGATGGAAAATCTCTGAAGAATATAGCAATTTCCATAACCTTTTGATGTTAATTACAGCTGTTATGACAGATAATCTAAAGTTGCGGGGGAGGGGGGATTGTGTGTTCTCTGCTCATGATAACTGTGATTTGACAGAGACTCAAGGTGCAAGAGAAACATTGGGGGGCAAGGGGGGAATAGTCCAAAGTTTGAATGTCATCTTGAATACTTGTATCCAAACTTGCTAGAGCTTTTCAAAATTCCATAACATCCAGCTCAAAGAGCCTTCCCCAAACCTCCAGTACACATCATCACTAAGAGAAATCAGACTGAAGTTCATAGTGCAGCATATATTCTGTTTTAAAAAGAACTACTCTGTCCTTTACATTTACAATAATTTGAGAAGTGGGAATGTTTGGAAGTAGAGCCTTTTATTTAATTCTTGCCTCCTACAACACTATTTTTGTTTAAAAAGTCAAAGTGTTGTGGAGTTTACGGTGGGATTCATAAAGGTATTTAGGTGCCTAAACTTGAGACATAGGTGCCTAAGTCCCAGCTTTAGGCTCCACTGCAAACCACAAAATTCCTGTCAAACCCTGGAGGTGCCTACCTCACTTGGCACCTAAGTTTTCAGGGTAAAAGTTCCCTTGGCACAAAGAAGCACATGCACTGTTGCCTCCCAATGGACTTCCAAACTCATATATCCCACCTATTCCCCAGAGCAATTCACAAACCACAAGAAGGTAGGCATTCGTTGAGTGTGAGGCCCAATCCAGTAGGCTGCCTACCAGATTGGGTCCCATTCAAAACCCAGCTGATGGAGGATGAAGAGATGGTGGTCCAAATGCCCACCTTATAAATTTTACCCCAGGGGTTAGAGCACTAGTCTGGGATGTGGGAGACTCACAGTTACCCCCTCTGCTTGAGAGGGGGAAAGAATTTGAACAGGGCCCTCCCACCTCTCAGGAAAGTGCTCTAAGCACTGAGTTATAGGATATGCTGATGTGTATTCCTCAAACTCTCTAATTGAAGCTAGCCAAGGTGGACAAATGAGTGATTGGAGCAGGGGAACTGCACCAGGGTCTCCCACCTCTCAGGCAGGTGCCCTAACCAATTCAATAACAATTTAAGTATTGAATCCACAGTGGAACAGTCATGAGAGGTTTATGCTGCCTCTTACTGGACACTTGTCAAGAACTACACTCTCTGGCCCTCAGTGCCTTTCATTACAGGCTCAATGCAAAAATATTTTAAATCTATGTATCTAATCCTATCTAGTAGGCCTTTGTATGATGCCCATCACCAGATTATCTAAGTATCATTCTGATGGATCAGTCAGTTTTTTTTAGGGAGCTTCTAATTGCCAAATATCTAAAGATTTGTTTGTTTGACACATAGAACTCACTATTATTTCAAAACCTCCCCACTCCCACAAGAAGCTATGGATATGCCATCTTAAACTGTGATTTCATCACATCCCACCACCTAAGGCTTTGATCTTGCAAATACTTATGCACATGTTTAACTTTACTAGTAGCCCCAGTGGGGACTATGAGAAATAATAGTGGGACTGCTCACAGTAGTAAAGTTAAGCACGTTTGTGTCTGCAGCATCAGGACTTAAGTTTTGGTCAGGTTGGCATTAGGATGAAAGATTTCTAGGGAACCAAGAGCAAGAGTGTTGGTGGTTCAATATCTAATACTTCTTCCTATGACTAAATTCTATACTGAATTTGGGAGGAAAGATGATTTTATGGTCAAAGCCCAAGATTGAGAGTCAGGAGATATTTACAGATTTGGATTTGCATTCACAGATCCACTCCAGACTTCCTCTCTGATCTTGAACAAGCCCTTCAAACTCAGCTTCCCCATCTGTAAAATAGGCCTACCATCACTTACCTACATGACAGGAATAAGGGGAGGGTTAATTTAATAATGTTTTAAACTGATTTCAGACTTTTATATGGAAGTCTATGGAAAGGAAAGGTATTATGAACTTTATTATTAATGAACCAATATCCCAGAGAAGATATAAAATCAAAGTCTATCTTGATTACTAACTTCTCTTAATACTAGCAAAATTCCATCTTGGTTTATTACATTCTGCCTCACTACATTCATTTTTTGTAAATGCAAAAAGAATCCAGCATCAGTAACCTATTACTTTAAAGAAGACCAGAGGAGAGTCTTCTTTCTAGAGACTATTTTAAGGCATCTCTATTTACTGTAAATTTCTTTATTGTTTACAATTGTTTGCCTTTTAATTTCAGTGGATGTCCCCTTGATCTTGTATTATAAGAGGGTAAATTAAAAACACACAATTTACTTTCTCTATACCATTCATTGTTTTATATACCTCTGTAGACTATCATGTCACCTCCCGTTAATCTGCTCTCTTAACTGAATAGTCCTTTTCCATTGCTTCTCCTTTGGAAGACTTTCCAAACCTCTAATAATTTGTATTGCCCTTCTCTAGACCACTTCTATGTATTTTTTTAAAATGAAAAGTCTAGAACTGTACACAACACTCAGGATGAGAGCACACCATCAATTTACATTGTCCTTAAAATATTTTCCATAATTATCCATCCCTTTTTGATCACTACTTAACATTTTAATGAGCTAACCATGGTGACACACAGGCTTTTTTCTTGAGTAATTAATGCAGAACCCAGCAATATGTATAAATAGTTCAAATTGTAACACCCAACGTACATCACACCAGGCGCTTGCGCCCAGTGAATTTCATATGCCACCCTGTCATCTAATCTCCTAGCTTTATTAGGGACTTGACATTCTTCACAGCATTTTTGAGTTTGAAGCAGTGGTTCTCAGCCTGCCGCCTGTAGCCCACAGCTGCAGTCCATGTGACATCCTCAGGGCCAATAGGTAGTGTGTAAATATATATATATATATATATATATATATAGTGTGTGTGTGTGGATATGACCCCCATAACACATAGAGAACTACATACGTGGCCCACAATGGTAAAGAGGTTGAGAACCACTGATTTTATAGAATATCAGGGTTGGAAGGGACCTCAGGAGGTCAATCAAGTCCAATCCCCTGCTCAAAGCAGGACCAATTTCCAATTTTTGGCCCACATCCCTAAACCGCTCCCTCAAGGGTTGAACTCACAATCCTGCCTTTAGCAGGCCAATGCTCAAACCACTGAGCTATCCCTCCCTCAAATAATTGTGTGTGATCTGCAAACTTGACCTGGAACGAGGGGCGACTCCTGAAGGGGTAATTAGTCTAGCTTTTAACCTAAGCTCTAGCAGGATTCCTGAAGGCATCTGATTATTAATCTATTTCCACCTTCATCGTTCATCTTTGGGCCTGATTCTTTCACACTCGCGTAACCCAGGAGTCCTGCCCTGACTTTAGTGAAGTTACAGGTATCAAACCAGAGGACGGGAGAGCAGGGTCGGGCTCACTGCCGAGCCCCCAGGAGGGGAGCAGACCGCCCAGTGATTGCGCAGGCCCCAGCCCTGCGCCTGACTCCACGCGGGGGACCCGGGCCCGGGCCGGGCCTTCCCGCTCCCCCGGCTCCTGGCACTGCGGCCACCGACCTGCCAGTTTCCACTAGCGGGGCGGCTTGCCCGGTTCAGGGTCTGCTGAGACGCGGGGCTCCGGCCCGCGCCGGGGGAAGCCAGGCCCGGGGGTGGGGGCCCGGATATAGTGTCTGGAGTGACCTAGCCCCGGCTTCTGGGTAACCCCACCCCCAACTCAAGGAGGCCTCTCAGCAACGGGGCTCGGGGGGGCGCCACCCGCGCCGGGGTCTTCCAGCGCAGTCGAGTGCGCAAGTCAGAGCGGAATGGCTCCGGGGCCGCTCTAGCCTGACGCTTCCAGAGGTCTGTGGCAGCCGCTTCCGGTGCGCGCTGCATTGTGGGTCAGTAGTAGCCGGGATGGTGGGGGAGGTGGAAGCGGCCGAGGTTCCCGAGCGGTTCCGCTCCTACTCGGAGACCGAGAGGCACTGGCAGGCCCGCCGCGAGTTCATCCTGCGGAACCTGCCCCCGGACTGGGCGGGGGAAGCGCCCTGGCCCGCCGGCCGCATCGACCACCTGCTCTCGCTCTCCATGGTGTGGGCCAACCACCTCTTCCTGGGCTGCAGGTGCGGGCCGCTAACCGCCCCAAGTGGGGGGCCGGGGGGGGCAGTGACCCCGCCCCGGCCGCAGGTGCGGACCAGTGAGTGACCCCCCATCCCGAACCTGTAGAGAGCTGGAGGCAGGTTCCGCTCCCCCCTTCCAAGGGCAACCAGCTCTCCCTGCTGGCAGGAACAGCCCACTGAACCCGCCCCCGGGCTCAGGTGGAGAGTCCTTGGGAGAGGTTAGCTGCTCCATCCTGCCTCCTCCATTCTCCTTCCCTGTAGGGGAAGGACAAAGAGAGACCCCTGTACGCTCCCTTCTCCAGCCATCAACGCGCCGCCTGGGTCTGAACGTCTCCGAGCTTCCCTTCGCTGCCGAAAAGGGGAGGGCGGGTTTACCTGGGGGGCGGGGGGGAGGTAACTAACGTGTGTGAGCAAACCCCAGGGAAACGCACCGTGAAGACAGCACGAAGGCACTTCAGTTTTACCACATCAAGGCAAACTTGCTGAGATCAGCTCCAGGCGAGGGAGAGTTTATCTTGCTGTAGAACCAAAGCACCTTGTGCCTTCAGTGTGTGTTTACCTTGGGATGGCTCACGCGCATTAGTTACCTCCAAGAAAAAAACCCTACAGCTTTTTTTAGTGGTCCTTGTAGTGTTAAATTGAGTTAATGCCTTTCGGGTTAGCCTAGCTCCAGCGAGAGCATCACATTGCAAAACAACACATTGCAGCACAGAGTGACTGGATTGGCACACAGCTGAGTCAGCACTGCATTATGAGCTCCAGTGTTAGTAGGATCCAAGCTTCAATATGCATCCACAAATTGAAAGCACTCCTTAACGTGAGCTAGAGACTTGTGTGTGTGGACAGGAGTTTGGTTAGAGGCAATGCTTGACTTATATCTTGAGCTAACACTGCAGGGAAAACTTTTGGTCTAAAAACCATGACCAGCATTGCTGTGTCTGTGTAAATGTGCAAAAGGTTATGTTATTAAGTTGTATAACTTTGGTTTCAACACTGTGCTGCTGTAGAACTAGTATGCAACACCTGTGCACAAAAACTGTATTTAAATTTTGATCGATCCACACAGGTTGAGAGATGCATGTTTCAATCAGCTTTATAACTGAACTGAACAGACGTCCTTGCCATACTGAGACATTTGAGTACAGTGCACTGCGGTTTCTTAATGTGGGATTGGTAATTTTTCACAGCCATTTATCTTTATTATAGTTACAGCAAAGACCTTTTAGACAAGGTAATAGAAATGGCTGAGGGGATTGAAGTTGAAGATGCACCACAGTTTACTACGCGAGATGAAATAATGAAAAAGGTAACTCTTCAGTTTAGAATTTCAGAACTTGCTTTGTGAGGATGATACTATGTCAAATTTCCAGGTTGGTGTGATGTACAGAACCAATAAGTCTCGAGAAAAGTATGCCAAGTACTTTTTCCTAAGAGTTCTGCTTTACTACTCTAAAATCTCTCCTCTCATTCTTACGCTTCTTACAGCGTTCTTAATAACATCCCAGAAGTATATTACACATGGATCAGTTATACGGTCAAATGTATCTCTACAGTTTATTAAAAAGCATTTTTATTATCCATTCTGCTAATTAGAAACCACTAATTACAATTCTTCCCACAATTACTTGCATCCGATGAAGTGAGTGGTAGCTCATGAAAGCTTATGCTCAAATAAATGTTAGTCTCTAAGGTACCACAAGTACTCCTTTTCTTTTCACAATTACTTTATTCAGCACTACAGCCAAATTTAAAAATTGCTCTATATGTTTTGCTATTTTAAATTTAGAACACTCTAACCATTCAGGTAACTGTATTGCTAACTGTTTTGGAGTAAGATTTTATTTTAAGTATTTTGATTATTGCCAGCAGATATAAACTAAATTTGCTCTGTCTTGTGGATAACAAGAAATAGATACTAGCTGTATTCTACAGAATTTTCGGTTGCAAGATATCAAGTACTCATATCTTCTTTCTATCTAATATTTCACTGGAGTAAAAAATTCAAGTATCATTTGCTTTTACTACCATGAGCATTTCCATATTACAAATACATAATTTGTTTTCTCTTTATTTCTAGCATCAGCATTAGTATGTGTGAAGAAGTCGTCTCAAATTTTTGTCATCACACAGGATCAGTTTATGTGGAGGACCCAGTGTTAATTGACCATACTGTTTCTAAAAGGATTCCCTATGCTGGACCTTAGGGAAAGGATTTTTTTAAAAAACTTTATGCCATTATGATGATGGATATCCACTTCCAAAGCTTTTTAAAATGAGAGGATCAGGTTTTTAAACTATTTTACAACTCATTGATTCGTAGAGCAAAGAAAAAGATATGATGGACTGTATTTTCCCCTCTCACATGAAGACAGGGAAGAGTAATAACTCCCAGAAAAGAGGGGACGGGGGCTGGGGAGCTGCAGCATCCCCTCTGCTGTTTGAGGACAATTCTGTGTAATGACCAATGAGTCCAATTTAGGATGAGAGGCCACGGGGAATACTTGCCTCAAAGCACACACCCAGTTAGGAAAGCAGGAGTTCACACTTCACTCTCAGTTGAAAGTAAGGGGATGTTATAAGGCTGTTTTGAGCATTGACTAATGTTGTTTTTACCCATGTTCATTCCATGTAACGGGATAGGGAGGGCATGGCACACAGAGGCCATTACCCTGCTCTTCCCCTTTTCTGACATGCAACTTAGATGGGTCTGTGGTGATGGTAAATGTCCCAGTTAGCTGATTTTCCCCTTTGCATACCTGAATCCCTCTTCCCCAGAGTTTCTCTCTATTGCAGGGGAACCCTAGAAGTCTAAAAGTAACACAGAATATTCTCTCTTTTAAAAGTCTTTATTTTTAAGTGTTTTATGCCACATTTTTATAGTCTTTAGAAGGCCTAATAACTGTGTTTCCATTCAATCACTGGAATTAAAATTTCAATCATGAAATCTGGATAACTATCTTTTGATTTTTAGCAATAAAACCATGTTCCTTTCATGTAAGTGAATTTCCTCTCTTGAAAGTTTATTTAGATAAAACATATCTACTGCTGTTCTGTCAGGATCTGATCCAAAGCCCATTGGAATCAAGGGCCCAGAATACTTTAAATTAGTAAACTTCCAAATGAATAACAGTTGCCATAGGTTTGTTCACATGTATCTTGTAATCTCTGGGAAATGTCAGACGAAAATGCTGAAGATCTCATCTGAACAGAGGCTTAAATAGTGTAAGTGCCAGACTGGTAATCAGCTCAGTTACCAAAAGTATTGCCTCCACTGATAAATTAGGTTTCTGGAAAGCCTCTTCAGATCACCATGGAATTACAGTAGCCATTTCATAAATGAGGTCAAGATCCTTTGTGCTCTGGACCTTAATAGTGCAACAAGCTCCATAGGTTTTGTGGTATAGCAGACTGGACATTCTGCAGTAGCTTTATTTACATTTAAAACTGAATGTTTTATTGCATTAAATATAAAAATGAATACAATCACTACAGTAACTCGTGGTGTTTTGATATTCAATTTATTTTGTTTGTCCCTGCATTTTCAGTATACTACAGACTGTATTGACCAATGTATAATTGTATCATAGAAGTAATGGGAAGCTGGAGGATTTTGCAAGTTGGGGTAGGGAGTGTTGGGGCTTTTAAAATCTATATACACAAAAGGAGGCAGTTTGAGATTCTGGAATCGGCACATTAGCTGAATTGTTCTGCTCATTTGATCAGCAGTGAAGTAGTTAGCTGCTGACATTTAAATTATCAGTAGTTTTCAGAACTAACACCCCACTGACATAAATGAGAATTCAAATTTCATGTTCAGGCTGCCTGCAGACTTGGGAAGACAATACATCAGTTTACACAGAGTACATGGGTATTGGTGTTAGTAGCGCCACTTCTACATAGAATAACTGTTGCTATTGCTAATGTTTTTCAAACTCATGTTTTAAATCGACACACACAATTACAAAATGCATATTTAAAAGAAAAGTTAACATCCTGGCCTCACTGATTTCAGTGGAGCTAGGATGTCACCCCCCTATATCTGAACTTCTGTGTCTAGAGACTGCATGCAAACCTATTGGACTTGAGTCATTAAAGTGATTGTGAATAGTGAGGGGCAGCGGGTGAGGCTGGACTCTGTAGCCCATGTCCACAAAGCTTGTGCTGGGCTGAAGGGAAGGAAGGATGACATTGTGGCTGAAGCACAGACCTCGAAGTCAGGAAATCCAGGTTGCCATGTGGCACTAGGTAAAATCATTTCCTGTCTCTGTTACAGATTTGGAAACTGACACACAAATGGAGATAGTACTTGTTTATCTGACAAGGGGATTGTAATGGTTAATTCATTAATGTTTGTAAAGTGCTTTGAGATTCTCTGATGGAAGGTGTGATAAAAGTATAAAATATTCTATATTAGAATTTGTTGAGGACGGTCAAGTTTCCTTGTGGGGAAGGGATAGATCACTGGCTGGGGGTTGTGCTATGCCTTGAGAGGGGGAGGACTGATGACCTTGAGGCTGTAGGTTCTAAAGGTTAAAAAACTCTCAAATTTGCTGATACCTTGTACCCTAAGTCTGGGTTTGATGTATTTTTCAGCTGTGTTAAATACACAGTTTTGGATAGCAAATTTTCAACTCAATTACGGTGTCATGATTTGCCAGTATTAACCAGACATTTTAGAAGAAGGCTATTTTGTGCTTTTTTGATTTCCATCTGTTTCTCTGAATGTGCTTTAGACACTAGCTAATTAAGCTACTCAGTCTGAGGGGATTAAGTGACTTGATCAAGGTCTCAGGATATGTCTACATTTAAACCACTGCAGTGGCACAACTGCAGCGCTTCAGGTAGACACTACCTATGCTGACAGGAGGAGTTCTCCTGTTGGCATAGGTTATCCACCTCCCAGAGAGGTGGTAGCTAGGCCCATGGAAGAATTCTCTGTTGACCTAGCGGTGTCTACAGTGGGGGTCAGGCTGGCATAGATATGTCTCTTTTCACACCCCTGAGAGAGACAGCTATGTTGATATAAGTTCCTGGTGTAGACCAGGCCTCAGAGAGGGCCAGTGTCAAAGCTGGAAACAGAACCCAGATCTACTGACTCCCAGTCTTGTGTTCTTAACACAACAGTTGACATACATATAATGTTCTTGCATTTATAACATTGCATCAAAGTCATGGTATAAGTGGAGGTCCTATTGAAACAATGTAAGAAATGTTAAAATGCTGAGTGGAACAAGCTTTTGGTTTTACTTATTTTGTGAAGGCATAGGTCCTGTCCCCCCCACGTCGGCAGCCAAAACAAGAACAGTAGAAACTGATGAACATTTTTCTATTGTGTTTAAGAATCTGATCAATGTCAAGATAATAGGGAAGCAGGGGCTAGTAGGAATAAAAGGGCCATGACCTAAAATGAAAAAAAATTCTAGTCAAATTTCAAATCGCCAATGAATGGAAATGTCATTAGTCCCTCCATGGGGCTTTACCAAACCCTTTTTTTATTCATCACCCATGTTTAATATGGCAGTGCTCGGCTGGGTATAAATAACAAGCAGGAAGTTTGGTTTATTAAGATTTGTTAGAGTTCCAAGAATGCTTTGAATGAGCTACCAGCTTCAACTTATGAGGATATCCCAGGGACAATAAAAGGAAAATCGATAATATATAGCAGAGAACTGCTGCTCTGGCCAACTGCTAACCACACTTGGATGAAATACTGAGCTGTAAGACGTGTTTAAAGTGGAAGGAGAACTGCACTCTGAAAAAGCATGCATACCTCTTAAATTAGTTTATTCAGCTTACTTTGAGTTTCTATACTTATTAACTAGAGCTGATTTTTAGCCTCTTTGCTCTGTTGTGGCAGCAGAATTCTTCCCTTTGTATCATGTTCTCTCTCAAAGCTGGGCAGACAGCAAAAGCTTAAAGTTACATTAGAAAGGAACAGCTTCAGTTTCTTTTACAGTACCTCTTTTCTGAGCGGAGGTTACACTGAACTGTTTTATGTGCCTAAACTCTGATTAAGATGCTGTAAATGTATTGCATTGTGCCCATATTTTCCAGAAGTTAATGTGGAGCACTGATGATATCCCCTCATACAGTAGCTAACAGTGTGTAGTATCACACCTGTTGTACACTGGACAGAACTTTAAGGCTCCTGCACTATTTCCTTTGGTTGCCCCTTTAGGGAACTGGTTCTCCCATTTGGTACTAAAGGTCGAGTTCTATTTCTAAAGCTGTACATAGTCTGTTTGTTAATGACTGTGGAGGCTGGGTTTGGCCATAGATCATTGCAAGTGCAACACATTACGTGCAATGTTTTATTAAGTGGAAGCTATGCAAGAACACTTACTGAACATCACTGAAAGCTTTTGTACTATGAATGTACAAAGTCTCCTGAAAATATTTAGTACTGTACAACTAGTGAATAGATTTGGCCAATGAGTTATGACATCAAATGAGATGCTCAACTACTTTTCTATTTATACAATATCATTTATAAAACCTTAGAAGCCTGAAACATTTAAAAAAAATCACATTTGACTTTTAAAACAAAATTTAAAGCCAAAATTTAAGTGCGGGTGTCTATATTTAGGTGAAGATTTGTCAAAAGTAATTAGGGATTTTTGGGTGCTTAACTTCAGAGTTTTCATTAAGCGTTGAGCACCTCTGAAACTCAGGACCTTCAAAGTGCCTTGAATTGGTTTATTCAAAATAAACTAGTCACTTTTAAAAATCTAGGCACCCTACATAAAAGTGGCCTGAACTTCAAAGTTGCTCTGCACCCAGAACTCCCATTGAAGTCAGTGTGGTGAGGGTGCTCTGCCCTCTTTAAAAAAATAAATAAATAAAAAATCAGGTGACTTAAGTATGTCAAATTTAGACAGTGTGCTTTTAAAGTTTTGTTTGAAATGAGCAAATAGTATATTTCATATTTCTAGAAGCAGAGAGATTTATGCAGCCCTTTTGTTTTCACCAGCATCATTGATTAACCCATTTCTGGGACCAGTGGTGGGCTTTGTTGAGGGTGGCAGCCGCAGACCCAAAAGAAGAAAATCTTTTCTTTGGCAGTTTTGTTTTTTAAACGTCTTAATATTCTGAGAACATGGCTTATGACTTTCAGGTCTGACAGTGAAGGTCATAAGTGTTAATAACCTGATGTCCCCTCACTCCTATTCTCACTCTTACAGTAGGGCAGATTCTAAGTAATACAGTAAAAATATGCAGCCAATAGAACAGGCTGACCATCACTATATATTTTACACCCACATCATTCTTTCATCCTAAAGTATTTACAAACTGTGGTTCTGATCCTGTAACTATGTAGGCACACAAGTAACTTTACATATGTTAATAGTACCAGTAAAGTCACACTATCTAGTATGTATATACATACATGGCATGGTGTTGCTTTTATCTACCTTTGAAAATTAAATCCAGCCAGCATTTAAACCTATGGATGCAGAGAATCTATTCTAAACCATCTGACATTTAGACCACTAAGTTATTCCTTTGAAGATATCCTTCTGCATGCATACCTCCTAGAAGTGGGAGCTGTATGTTCAGAACAATTGCAGGATTTGGCCCTAAGTGTTTTACAACAGTTTATTATTTTGTATACATTTCCCAATGGTTTTGGGGACTCTATTAAGGAGTAGCAGCCATCTTACGAAAAGCTGTGTATGGAAATAAACACCCATTTTAATTTGTATCATTGTCTGCACTCACTTTCTTATAAAGTGGCTAGTGTTCTGCTTACCTTTGAGTTGCAGAACTACATTGACAGTGTGTGTCCTGGACTTTGGGAACTGAAGACTTTGCTTCCCAAAAATACTCTTCCCTAGATATCCCATACATTTCTGCCTAATCTACTCACTCTTGCACCTGGCTTATCCGAATGGAAACCTGCAGCGAGTATATTTATGACTTTTCCACTAGAGGAAGTCAGCATTATTTAACAGTCATGTGACCACTTTTTTAGAAAATCATGTTTTTTGTCAATCTTCTATTCTCCCCTTTTTCCTGCTTCAGTAGCAATGTAGAAAGTTGCAGCTGAAAAGTGGTTACTAAAGTTGGTACAGAGAGTTTAGACTAGCAAGAGGGAAGGACTTTTAAGTGGAAGGAGAAAATTAAAGATCTTTATTCTACATCCTTTCAAATTACTATTCCTTTAAAACAAAATGCAGAAAGATAAAACACCATCACTGTACTAATGCGCATCTTGGAATTCAGAAATATCAATTTCAAGCAACTATGAGCAATGATCTCTCTCAGCCAAGTGTTGAAAGAAATAGTAACTACTCTTAAGCAGTATTACAGTAGACAGAGGAGTGGAAACTTTCACTGCACCAGCCGGAGCAGGGAAATTGTAATGAACTCTATTTATCCAAGCCAGGAAAAGCTGCTGTCCCCACTCAGCACCCTAAAAATAAGTACACTGAGGTGCTAGATACTTGTCTTAGGCACATCACCCCATTTCAGCCTTCCCTCCTAAAAAATGAGGACTTCCTTATCTTTCTATCCCAGTCATGACCACTTGAACAATACTCATTCTCATTTCTTCTCACCCCCAAACAGCATCTACCTGCTCTCAGCAACCATCCTGTTTTTCCTTCCAGAGCTAATCCAGATTCCGTGTAAGGAAATGTCCAGCCCCCACCTTGCTCACTGCTGCAGACCAGTGCCACCCTTTCCCCCACTACGTTGGTGGAAGGAAAGGCATCTCATAGAGAAGGTTGGCTGAGAAGAGGGAGTATCCCAAGAAGGGGAGGGGAAGGAAGAGTGGGACTCCCTTCAGGCAGGAGGCCTCAGCTAGCCCCTCCTTCCAGCAGAAACAGACCTAGCCTCATCTGTACTATGGTGCCCTAAAGCCCTTCAAAATTACCTATTGCTCACATTGCAACCCCCTGCGAACTGGCTAGTTTCCTAAGGGTTAAGGATCTGCTTCTGCAACAGCAAACCTCTCCTTCAGTGATTGTATGAGCAGGCCTAAATTATTTAACACATCTGCCAATAAAAATTGCTAGAATGATACTTGCACTTCTTTATCTCAGTCCACAAGTACTGCTCATAGCTATGCAATGTTACCCGAAACATGACAAAGACCATGTTTGGAGAGTAGTCAAAAAGTAAAGCTACTGTTATATTTGCAATGGGCTAGCACAAAATCCAACTTCTGTACATTCATCTTTCTTTAATATTCTCACTTAAATCAGTCACCTGAGTTACAAAGACTATAAATCACAGGTTTCAGAGTAGCAGCCGTGTTAGTCTGTATTCGCAAAAAGAAAAGGAGTACTTGTGGCACCTTAGAGACTAACAAATTTATTAGAGCATAAGCTTTCGTGAGCTACAGCTCACTTCATCGGATGCATTTGGTGGAAAAAACAGAGGAGAGATTTATATACACACACACAGAGAACATGAAACAATGGGTTTATCATACACACTGTAAGGAGAGTGATCACTTAAGATAAGCCATCACCAGCAGCAGGGGGGAGAAAGGAGGAAAACCTTCCATGGTGACAAGCAGGTAGGCTAATTCCAGCAGTTAACAAGAATATCAGAGGAACAGTGGGGGGTGGGGTGGGAGGGAGAAATACCATGGGGAAATAGTTTTACTTTGTGTAATGACTCATCCATTCCCAGTCTCTATTCAAGCCTAAGTTAATTGTATCCAGTTTGCAAATTAATTCCAATTCAGCAGTCTCTCGTTGGAGTCTGTTTTTGAAGCTTTTTTGTTGAAGTATAGCCACTCTTAGGTCTGTGATTGAGTGACCAGAGAGATTGAAGTGTTCTCCAACTGGTTTTTGAATGTTATAATTCTTGACGTCTGATTTGTGTCCATTCATTCTTTTACGTAGAGACTGTCCAGTTTGGCCAATGTACATGGCAGAGGGGCATTGCTGGCACATGATGGCATATATCACATTGGTAGATGCGCAGGTGAACGAGCCTCTGATAGTGTGGCTGATGTGATTAGGCCCTATGATGGTATCCCCTGAATAGATATGTGGACAGAGTTGGCAACGGGCTTTGTTGCAAGGATAGGTTCCTGGGTTAGTGGTTCTGTTGTGTGGTGTGTGGTTGCTGGTGAGTATTTGCTTCAGATTGGGGGGCTGTCTGTAAGCAAGGACTGGTCTGTCTCCCAAGATCTGAGAGAGCGATGGCTCGTCCTTCAGGATAGGTTGTAGATCCTTGATGATGCGTTGGAGGGGTTTTAGTTGGGGGCTGAAGGTGATGGCTAGTGGCGTTCTGTTGTTTTCTTTGTTGACTATAAACAATCTGTTTTAGCAACAGATTGTATCAAGAACTTCTGGGGATGGAAAATTCAAAACATTCCCATTCCTCAAAGCTGCTCAGTAGTTTTAAATAAAAGTATATATTTATCAATAAGTTAAAATACATAGCGCTAGTCTAAACTTGTGGCTATAGAGGAAAGGAACATTAATAAATTAGGTTTTAGAGTAGCATCTAAATAGCTCTTTAGTAACATAATGGAACATGTTCTTCAAAAGATTTAAAATTAATATAATCCATCTTAGGAGCTTAGTTTCTAATATCCCTGCTGTACACCAAATTCTCCAGAAACAACTGTGCAGAGAACTACTGTCATTCCCCCAAACAATTAATTACAGTCCATTCTATCCTTTCATCTACAAGTGGCTTCTCCAGCTCATTTTGCACCTGAAAAATAAGTAAATAAACACAGCTGCCTCTCAGTTCAAACAACCAGTCCTCTGGAACACTTCCTCTTGCTTTAATACCTTTTGGAGGCAGTGACTTCACTCCATCATTTTCTGCATAAATATTTCCCCATAAACTCAAGTTTTCTTTCTTTTATTACCTACCTGTGAACGGATAGCTTCAAAACACCTATTATTGGCAGGGCAATCATTTTGAGATGCTGTGCTGTTTGAAACAGTAATTTGACAATGTTTTTTCAGTGTGGAGATATATTTCAAATTTATTTATGATCAGGTATAAGTCTTCTCTCAACATCCCATGGTTTCTGTTTATTTGTATTACAGTAGCACCGATGGGCTCCAGCCATAGATGTGAGACCTACTGTTCCAGGCCCCATATAAACACAGACAGTCCCAGCCCTGAAGAGTTTACAGCTTAAGCATAAGATGAGACCACGCAGATTCACTAGAAAGGGAAGTTCAAGGTAAAAATGAGACAACACAGGCCAGTATAATAAGCAGCAGTCACAGTCAACGAGCTGCCTAACCTCTGTCAATATTTTTATATGCATCACAGAAGAGAATTTGAAGGACAATGAGGTGGACTTCATTAACCATTCTGGATGAATATATTCCATCTGTGGTTGGAGGAAGGAAGAGGCACATGATGTTAAGGATGAGCAACACAAAGTTATTTTCATTATGTACTGTAATTAGCTGAGCAAGGTGGTTCAGCTGGATGGCATTTCTCTGTTGGGCATATACTGTTTCAGTTCCAGTTTTGAAATCGAATATCAATACATGCAAAAGTCAGTAAATAGTTCATGAAAAATTATAATACAAACTGTTTACTGCAGTAGTGTACCAATAAAGGCAGAGCTTGCTTTTTCTGGTCAGAATTTCATAGTCTTTTAGTTTCTAACTGGGGCCAAATTAAACTTCTGGTTTTTTTCCAAGTGGAGTATTGAGCAATATGCAGGCATATATTTACATTGCTCCCTTTTTATTACTCATTTGTACAATGTCTTACAAATTAGTCCTTAAAATGCAGTTTGGCAAAGTGATTAATATCAGCACCTTTGCTGCGTCGATATCCCGTGCATTTTCAATGTATGCCAAGGGCTTATCTACATGGGAAAAAAGTTCACAGCAGCTGGTGCACACTAGCTATTCTGCACTAAGTGCCCCAGTAGACACTCTTACTGTACTCTAAAATTGTTCCTCCACTTTGGAAGTTCATTAGGCTAAATTACCCCCAGGCATTCAAATGCACAATAAGTGTCCACATGGGTAGCTGGTAGGCAATAGCTATTGTGCTTTAAATTCAAACGCTAGTTTACTTTGCATTTACTTCCCTGTGTAGGCAAGTCCTTAGTTTAATGACAAAAATAAGTTTGTGCTGGCTTGTGCATCCTCAGCAAAATTGTTAACTAAGATAGAAATACAGTTTCCTGTCATGCCTTATACTTGTACAACCCCCTTAGAGATTCCATGATTCCAGGATGGAATCTGAAGTCTAAAGATTGCATGCGTATCACTGGGGACAAAATAGGGCCTGTAAAATCTTTATTACAGATTATGTGATATTACAGCGACCCAACCTAACTTTCCGATTACAGGGAGAAGTTATTGAAGTGGCAATTAGAAAAACCCCACCTCACTTCAATTGTAAACTAATGAAATTTGATAGAGTCTCTGAGAAACAGACATAGAACTAGACAATGTCACTTTTACAGTCACATTTAAAATGTAGTTAGCTGAAATCATTGTGTCCTGCAGGAGTTTGTTTTCTAGGTGGAATAGGTAGGAGACCCAACTGTTTGGCTACAATTAGAAAATAAACATCAAAAATACATCTCAGTAACAGTATGTGATACATGATTGAAAAGCATTACCTAAATCTATTAGATAAAATTCAGAAAATCCCATATTCACAATTTAAGAAAGAGTAAATATAAATAATATCATCCTATTATGTATCAACTTCTATAGTAATATAGAAGATCTCTTATTTAGGAATTACTCAATTTTGGATGATCAGAGATCAAGTTATAGTGAACCTATTTCATGTGTGTTAATATGAGATGTGAAAGAGCTGTTAAGTCATTAATACTTTCCCTGCATGTGGCAAGCTATTAAGCATCTTATAGATCTGGGGTAGGCAACCTATGACATGCGTGCAAAAGGCGACATGCAAGCTGATTTTCAGTGGCACACTCACTGCCTGGGTCCTGGCCACCAGTCCTGGGGCTCTGCATTTTAATTTCATTTTAAATGAAGCTTATTAAACATTTTAAAAACCTTATTTGCTTTACATACAAACAATAGGTTAGTTATATATTATAGGACTTATAGAAAGAGACCTTCTAAAAATGTTAAAATGTATTACTGGCATGCGAAACCTTAAATTAGAGTAAATAAATGAAGACTGGGCACACCACTTCTGAAAAGTTGCTGACCCCTATTATAGATATAACAGTGATACCAATGAACTTTTTATTAGTGAGAAAAAGGATGGCCTAGGGGCCAAAACACAGGACAGAGTCAGATGATATGGGTTCTGTTTGCAGCTGTGCCACTGACTTGCAGTGTGACTTTGGAGAAGTCACTTATCTGTGCCTCAGTTTCCCAGTCAGTAAAATGGGGCAGATACTTCCCTACCTCATACGAGTGAGAAGACTTACAGGACCAAATTAAGCTCCAGTGTAGGTAAACATGTCTCCACTGAACACTATTAATGAGTTACACATCACAGCACAGTTTTCCTCATATTTGTAAAGTGCATAATATTAGCATTTATCAAAAGAAAGATTCAACACTTAAACTAAGCCCTTTGAAAGAGATACAAAAGAAAGGAACAAAAGAATATCTTGCACTGAGGTTATGTATTTAACAGTTTTACATGTAATATTTATATATAAAAACTTTAAGTGCTTTTCTCCAATTTAAAAATCTAAAGAATTCAAAAATAAGGCATTCAATATTTGAAAAAGTACAGATTTACAAAATGTGTATATTCTTTCATGAAAACTCCACATCAACATTATACACTTGGGAAAAAAATACAAACAGGATATATTACAAATTTATGTAGCAATAACTTAGTTCATACCATGCAATAAAAAGTACATTAATCAAGATACACAAGCTTTTAAAGTTTCTAAACTGAAGGGCTTAATTGTTTTGCAAACATGTTGGTATGCAAATCCTTAGAACTTCTGGCACTTAAAATTTCTGATAGCCTTTCTACTGAGTGTTAAATTGTACCCAATGATCATGAGGAGGAAGATTAACAAAGTAGTCATCTATTATGAATCGTTCCAGCTTTGCTCAACAATAGCTGAAACTCTTTTCTCATATTCACGTTTGTTTTCCTGATAAAGTTGTGCTGCCTGACTGTTTGCAGGACTGTTTGGATTAGGTTCATCAAGCAGAGACTGTGAGAGGATGGGAGAAAGAAAAAAAAAAAAAAAAAAAAAAAGAGAGATATTTGGACCATTATGTTCTAGATAGTAATTTCATTATTAAAAAGGACCACCATGGGGAACAATAGGATGTTGATTCTACAACTAGCTCAAGCCCTATATTCCTGGGGGAATTCTGTGCCACTGCAAAATGCAGAATTTCATGTTTCTCCCCCACAGAATGGGGCTGCAGAGCTGCTGGCTGCCAATAGGGGCTGCTGGACTCTGCAGAGCCCAGCTCTTGAGCGGAGCACCCAGCCTCTTCATTCTCCCTGGGATGGGAGAGGGCCTGGGAGACCCAGGTCTGGCAAAGGGTGAGGAAGAGCAGGGCTGCACCTCGCCACATACCAGGTGGAACAGTAAAGAAGCTTGGGAGAATAAAGGCTCTGGGGGTGAGGATGTCTAGGTCAGTGGGTGCCTCACCACCAGGGGGGGAGAGGGTATGGGTATCTCAAATCCCCCTCCAGCATCCCCCAACTGGAACCAAATTGTCATAGGGGTTTCTTTAACTCTCTACTCCTGAGGGAATCTCTTTTGTTATGTGTATTGTTGACACACTTGACAGGTATTTTGAAATAAAATACCAAAATAATTGAAAATGGATTGATTACATTGTGTTATTTTGACAAATAAAATATGCAGATTTTTGCAGAATTTTAAAATATTGTGCACATAATTTTTAATTTTTTGGCACAGAATTCCCCCAGAAGTAACCCTAACATATGAAATAGTTCCATCCTAAATTGATGCAGTCCAAGTAGCTGGATTCCAGTAATACTGTCTCGCTAACAATTTCGTAAGCATAACAGAACATAGGCTTCAAAATAAAATAGTTAAAATTTCTCACACACACTCTGGCCTTAAATGCACGTACATTACTGACACCCACTGTCACATTTGGAATAATAATGGTTAGAAAAATGAATCCAAATAAATGACCTCCTATAAGCATTCCCTGTCAGGATTATTTTTATTGCTTAGAAATACAGTGAATATATAGTTCATCAACTAATTAGTCTTTGAAATAAGCTTAAAAGCTCTTGATTACTTTTGAGTACAGTTCATTGGTGTTGATGCTGTCTGTCTATGTCACTGTGTCATTGATTTTGTGAAGGAGGGTAATCATCATATACTTAGCTTGCTAAAAATTACCTGAATTGAAGTTAAAATAGATGAAACATCATATGTTGGACTCCAGCGATTCTGAAGTATGTCTAAACATATGCTACCATCCGCATAAACTGTAAATGGAACATAGAAATTATTTAAAACTCTGGCCATCTTTAATCTGTTGTGATTAAACACTGCATGAATGGATGCACTATTTATATTGGAATATGACAATTCAGTTTCACTAAACATTTTACAAAGCATGATAAAGGGAAATAAAGTGTACTTCTGAGGAGAGCATTTCAGTAAGAATCTGTAAGAACCCCAGTTTTATACCTTGTATTTAGGGGGAAATACATATTTTGTTTGCTTTCAGTAACATAAGAGGAGAGGAAGGATGGTCCAGTACTTAGGGCTCTAGCCTGGAATGTGGGAGGTCTGGGTTCAATTCCCTCCTCCATTTGTTTGATCTTGGGCAAGTCACTTAGTCTCTCTGTGACTCAGTCTCCTATCTGTAAACCAGGGATAACAGTATTTCCCTACTTCACAGAGGTGTTGTGAGGATAATTATGTTAAACGATTGTGAGGAACTCATAATATGGTAATAAGGACCATATAAAGTACCTAAAAAAGAGATACTGGAATTTTGTTTCACAGTGGGGAGAAAGAAATGAGTAGGCAGATTTGAATTTGGGTAGGGGGTGCCTACATTTCTCATGGCCCACGTGGTGGAAGAATCATCCTGGTGCTACATCTGCCACAGTGCTGACTCAAACTGATGTGATGCCAGAGATCTTCACTCAGTTTTTGCCTAACAGGAGCACTAGTATTCTTGAGCAGCAGAAGTATAATTACACTTCTTTGCTGCTTCTTAGAGAACGGGGAAAAATACAGTTCATCTACCCCTCACACCAAGGGTATGTCTTCACTACCCACCGGATTAGTATGCAGCGATGGATTCAGTGGGGATCGATTTATCGCGTCTAGACTAGACAAATCGATCCCCGAGCACTCTCCCGCCGACTCCTGCACTCCAGTGCCACGAGAGGCACAAGCGGAGTCAACAGGGGAGCAGCAGCAGTCGACTCACCGCGGTGGAGACACCACAATAAGTCCATCTAAGTACATCGACTTCAGTACGTTATTCATGTAGCAAAAGTTGCATAATTTAGATCAATCCCCCTCCCCCCCAGTGTAGACCAGGGCCAAGTGTCTTGTGAAGTGTCTCTGGAGCATGACTGGAGAAGCACTAAGGACCCAATCCTGCTCCCAGGGAAGTTAAGATTCCTGCTACCTTGAATTAGTGCAGGATTGTGACACATATGCACACATGAAGCAAGTGTATTCCTGATGAAAAAGGGGAACAGAGAAAAGAAGGGGGAAAAAAAAAAAAACCCCTAAGAGCAAAGGAGAGATGCGCATAACAGAGGAAGTAACAACTCAGCCTATGTTTACAGGACAGATCCACGCTCCCGCTCCGGCGATCAGTGCGCCAGGGGTCGATTTAGCGTGTCTAGTGAAGACCTGTTAAATCAATGGCAGAGTGCTCTCCAGTTGACCCCAGTACTCCACGGGGAATGAGAGGAGTAAGGTAAATCAACGGGAGAATGTATCCTGTCAACCCAGCACAGTGTAGACACCACAGTAAGTCAACCTAAGCTACATTGACTCCAGCTACGTTATTCATGTAGCTGGAATTGCGTAACTTAGATCAACTTACCATGGTAATGTAGACATAGCGTAGGTAGCTAGTGACAAGTATTAGGGTCTGAATTCAGTCCCTTGCCGCTTAGGCCAGCAATACTTCAGAAGTAGTTCATTCAGTTTTTAGGAGCATGAGTATATCATTCTAGCAGGCTGAAGGAGCAGCATTGGTAAGCTTTGTAAAAAAATAAAAATAAAAAATACACCAATGTCTCCTCTGCCAAACAGAAGACTGCCACTATTCAACACAGGTAGGTGCAGTGGAACAAGGAAGTAAAAAGGACTATCCAAAGACCTTCCTCAAAATGAAGGAGCAGAAGGAAAAAAATTAAGTGTTTGACTTTAGTGAGAGCAGGAGACAAGTGATCCAGAAATAAAGCATCTTGCTAAAATGGAAAGTTCCCAGAAACCTACATTGGCTATAAGGGAGTAGGATATCAATAGTCTTCCAAGATATTTCATTTCCACACTGACTAATATTTGCATTAGCTAACAAGACGACACAATGACTACAGAATGCAGGAGTAGCTTCTTCTAATTAACTTTCCTGGCATCAGGATTTTTACTGAACATCTGATATACTGTACATCTACTTTGGAAAAAAAAAATGTTAAACATTGCTGAGCTTCACAGGCTATGATATCACACTATCCTATTCTATATTTGTTTTGGCTAAAAAAGTATGAATACTCACCATTTGGATGAAACATTTTTGATAAAAACCTAACAGTTGGAGGCTTATTTGGATATTCTTCTGAAAATTCTATTATTAGTTTAAAAGTACCTGTCCAAAAAAGCAAACATACAAACACCATGTAACTATAATTGTATCAAAACATCTTTGTGAACACTTAACGTGTTATTTATATTTCAAATGTCAATAAAACTGATACCTATTGCTATGAACAAAAATAGCATCAGCATCTTCGTAATATTGAGACAAGCCTACTCAATACACAGACAAGCAACTATTTAAATAGAGTACAACTTCAGTTATCTAAAAATTGTAACTGACACCTAGTTCAGACCACTGGAGGATTTTCTGTGTAATTACCAGATGCTGAGGAGGTGACACTGCATTTGGATAACAGGAAGTTTTGGACAACTATGTGTCCCCAATAGTTAAAAAAAATAAAATAAAAACAGCGAGCGAGCCCGCGTTAATCTGCCATTTTATTCAGCCAAAGTTTCCAAATGATTCCTGTTTTGACAGTTTTGGGGATTCAGTGGATCAGAAGGTAGAGTTTTCCTGCCTGGATCAAACACTTCTAAAGAAGAATTTTTTTTAAAGGAGAACTACTGAATTTCTATGGACACCATTAATCAACAATTTAAAAATAACCACTATCACCACCCACTAGCTATTTTAGTGTCTCTTCAGTTGGCCTGACCTTCCAGTGCTCAGTCATTGAAATCCATGGGAGTTTGACATAAAAATGGACTATGGCTGAGCCCAGTACATGAAAAGATGGATTTTTATAAGAAATGGCTTCTACCTTTAAAACTTGAGACTGATTTACTGAAAAATATTTATTAAGGACCAGTGAATATATTTGCCACATATCACCAATTTCAACCAATTTCCATCTACTTCTACCCAACCTCTCCCTTCGCCCCCCCCACAAATAAAACAACCCCAGTAAGCTATTTTCTGACTTGCAAGAAAACTAGAAAATCCCCTTCTTAATGACTATTTCTTGCAGATCATTGCAATGAGTTTCTGACAAATAATTCTTTAACTGACACCCACCCCGGTTACTGCCTATACAGTAGATATTACACTTATATAGTTCTTTTGTGTTTGTTTATAATCCGATTTTCATTAAGCGATCAATTCAAGATTATTTCCTCTTGCTCTTAAATGAAAACAACACAAAGGTGAATCAGAATCATGTGCTAAAAACAAAGCCATATATAATCAGAGAGCGTGAAAACTCTTTGTGATTAGGCATAAGACATATGAAACAGTCTGATGGTATTAGCCTTCAACATCTCCTACTGAACATTCCACTCTCCCTGTATATAAACACTTCTAGATATGGCCACTGCTTCACAGGTTTACAGTTACTCATCAACCACTCTAGAGACAAGACAACTCACTGGAACTAATTTTGGTCAAAGTACTGTAGTCTCAGTTAGACAGCAAGCCCTTACCAACTCACGTTGTTTGTTGGCTTGCTTTTTCTAGTTCAAAATTAAGTTCTGTGTGTATTATGGTTAAAAAAATAAAACAAACAAAAAAAACCCAAACATTTTATATATAGGAAATATAAAAATCCTTCTTAAAAGCAATGCTGGGGACATTTACAAAAGAAGAAGGGAATAAAAAAAATATTAGCTACCTACCATCCTCAAAAGGGGTACCTTCTGGCCTAGAAATAAAAAATATAAATATAAATATATTATCTACTTTTACATAGGCACCCACACCTCCCTCATCCTTTCAAATCAGAAATAGAGGCAAAAATGAAAAAAGGAAAGGGGGGAAAGAGGGTAAATAATTAGGATATAATTCCTTGGTATTTCCCATGATACCCAAAGTACTCTCCTACTAAACTGGTAACTTTGTAAGAAATCCAATTTCTAGATTAAAAACTATTGATCCAGGACAATAACTGTATTTCATAAAATGGGGACGACCAGAATCAATGGGCAGATTCAGATTCCACTAAAACTGCAATAAGGTCACTAACGAAGTACTAGGATTTATGATAAAAGACTGAATTGGTTCCCAATCCATGAGATACCTAATGTAACTAGACAAGTTCTGCCCACAGAATTGTATTGTAAACCAATCTAGTCACTGCTAACACATCTAAATTTATCTGCAAAGGGCATGGAATTCTTATATGCTTCTCAGGGAATCCTGCCTTTTCTTGTTTTCCTACCCAATCTTCAACATAACAATCTCTTTGCTTTCACTATGAATTGATACAAAATTTTAAAAGACAAGAAAAATGTACCTTATAAGGCTACATCAGGACAAAAATGTAGCTGCTTTCCTTGTGTGTTCTACTGTACCTCAGTATTCAAGGCTATAGACCATACAAACCTCTTTCTCATAAACATATGCTTACTAATTTTTGCCAGTTTGTCTCATACTGAGCATTTTGACTTAGTACACGCACAGTCTCAAGCGTTTTCACAGAAGCAGCCATTATCTAACTTATATTTAACAATTTAGTATTATTTTCTCTATAGTGAGCAAAAGTCTTCTCTTACCCAAATATAACTGCATTCCATTGCATAATGTTATTCTCAGATGGTGCACCACTGACACCCACAGGAGGGTCTTCTTGCAATCTAACAATTAAAAAATTAGAATATGGAAAGATACACGTTAAAATTATATACACACACAAGCAAAACAGGATAATACTCAGACAGAAGCGTGTCAGCATATCCAGAGTTTGTACCCATTTCTCCTTCAGGACTAGAGAATTCAGGCTGTGGTTTAGAACACAGACTACATACTTCAGTGTTATATGCACATTAAATATCCCAGAGACAGAAGCCCACCAAGGGATGCAGATCAGGATTTTCTCTTCAAATATTTTGTCAATATATAAAAAGACAGATCAGCACTAAATAAATAAGTGAAGCATATGTTTCATCATGCATGGAACACAGCATCAAATACAAGAGCAGTTATGAAACATCTTGTACATGTGGTTTAAAATACCACATAACAAATGATGAAATGAGCATTCAGAACACCCCCCACTGGCTACAGTCCTGAAGAGAAAATGATGTATTACCACAAATTGACACATCTAAACTATAACTATTGTGGAAACCAACCAATTATATTTGTGCGATGCACACAGATACACACATTGGAACCTAGTAGAAGGGAACACACATCAGGTTTTTCTTATGCCAGGCCACACAGGCCTATTTTGGCTAGTAACCTGTTCTCTCAGCATGCTCAGTTCAGACAACTTAAATGTCAACAGCATGAGCTACCTACCACTTTGGCCAGGAAGAAAAGGAATGTCACTTTTTCCTACCTGATAGCCAGATTAATGCTTAGGGCTTGGCATGCAATTTCTATAAATGCACTTCAGAGATAGATTTGGCATTTAAATCAGGACATAGTTTTCACACTGCGCTGTGGGGAGGTCTTTAACTACGGAGAATTTGTGGTGTGGCCTGAACTGTAAACTTAACTTGTTTGAACAGAGTCCAGAGTTAGGAACAATATGGTATTTATAGCATTCACTATTCTTTTTCTACAAGCAAAACTAAAAGTTGTAATTAAATTAATATTTCTCTGTAATTTTATTCAAAGAGAAGACAAAAGTCAGTATTCAGGTATGTAATCTCTCAACTTCCTCTCTCATCACCACCTTGGTGGTGGTCACTATAAAAAGTTTACATTCAAACAGTAATCAGAGTTCATAGCCGCACAGGTAAGCTGAATGGTCCTGGCTGCTACGTCACCCTAAAAGAAGCAGGAAACAAAACAATATATTCCCCACCCACTTAAGTTAAGACTCTGACATTTTAAAGAAATGTGATCTCAGTTTCCAGGCATAAGATGGATAGATTGCATGTCTGATACATTAAAATATGTAATGGAATCTATTTATTTAGATGTACTTTCCCCTCATATGTAAAAATCTCCACTTCACCTCCAATTTTAACAATAAATAAATAAATAGATAGATGGAAGCAGTGATTTTTTTTTAATCTAACAGCTATTCCTTTTACTGGTATCATAATTACTTTAATTTTTACCATCTACATGACCCACTACAAGCAAAAAGATTTAATATCCTATTTTCATTTAACAGGAACTAAGAAATGTTATGCTCAAATAATGCAATATCCAGGTGTAATGGGTAAGTTAAGTAGCGTCTGAGGCTCAACTCAGAGGTTCCTAGCTTTGTAGGTTCAAATCAGGCTTTTAATATTGTATTACAAGGCTGTGTGAAGCTACAAATGCATATCAGACACATATGACCATGGTTTATGGATGTAATATTGTGGTACCTGCAAATACACCTATACCTAAAAAAAGGAACACTATTAAAGTAGACTCATTTCCAATAATTTATCAGCCACATTAATTCATATCATCTTGCAACAAAGCATACAATTTAAAGCCCATAACAATTAGCTTTTAAAAGGCTTTTCTACGTGCATAACAGATGTTGTACATAACGTATGTAATTAAATGACCAACTGGAACAGTTGTTCCAGAGTCTCTGTAGTTTTTAAAACAGAATATAACTATTTTTTTCACTAATATATAGAAAAAGGTCCTTGTTTACAAACATTTTAAAATAACGTGTGACTGAAACTATCAATCAGAATAGCATATACATGAATCCAGAAGTGTTTAGTAGTTCTGTGTGCCCATCTTGAGACAAGTCAGAGGTGCCAACAACCTGATGTTTTTATTCACTTCAGCTGGATTTGTGGATCTTCAGCACTGGGAGGATGGGGCAACGAGGGTGGAAGACCACCAAGCAAAATACTTCAAGACAGGTACCCAAAAACAGAGGTTCAAAAAAATGAGGGAACATCTCTGAAAATGTTAGCTTTATTCACTAAGCATTTCACTTCACTTCCATAAAAAAAGGTACAAAAACCAACTAGAGAATGTTGATGTGTGATCTCCAGAGGTGTTTTAAAAAAAAAAAATCTTAAGTCTTTGAATAATAAGCGTATATATGAGCATTTGACACCTGCATAAATATTTACAGGCTCAATATTCCCTCCTCCGTCAAGTTCCAGCCTGAAGCAAAGATTGACATCATACAGCTAATTCCCTTAAATTACAGTGGTTCTTAACCTTTACTGCAGCCTGCACCCCTTTGGTTCTCAAAATATGTTCTCGCACCCCTTATCAAAAATCATTGAAGTAGGTCAGTTCTTTAACCTAGATATATTTTTTGTTTGTACAGTAATCGTTAAAAAAAAAAAGTATGTTAATAAATACATAGGTTTGATGAAACAAAGTAGTTGTACTTACATGCCTGTGCTTAATTTGTGTTTTCAATGTTTTACCTTTTAAAAAAATCTGGCATGTCTCGCAACCCCAGAAAGGGCATCTTGCACCCCAAGTTAAGAACCACTGAATCAGAGGGTTATTGCATCATAGAATCTCTGCTATAATCAGAACGTACTGCTTTAAAACATTTTAACTAAGTGTTTGGTCTATACACAAATGAAATGCATCCGATGAAGTGAGCTGTAGCTCACGAAAGCTTATGCTCTAATAAATTTGTTAGTCTCTAAGGTGCCACAAGTACTCCTTTTCTTTTTGGTCTATACACAGTGGCTTTTAGAAATAATACAGGTTTCCTAACAGAACCACAGGCAATACAATGAAAGGCTCTTTGGACATTTCTCATGCAAGCTGTTGACAGAGAAAGGAGAGTGGCCATTGTTTTAAAGACATAAGCACCGACTTTTATCTTTAGATGCCTCCCGATGTCAGCATACAGTAAGAAGCAGAGAGCTTTGGAGGAAGTAACCCGAAACAAAAACAAGAGCAGCCTCCTTCCTACAGAGGCAGAGATTCAACTAATCCCTTTAGTGGGGCACAATATCTTAACTTTTTTACCAAGATGTGCGTGTAGGAACAGCATTTACCATATTGACCCAAACTTGCTCAGCATCCCTGTCCCAAGAATTACAGGGGGAAAAGACTGCTGGTCCTGTAGTCCTGACCCCAGTTACAGAGCTTTGACAAACCAGCATTTTGCCCTCTTCCCAGCATTAAGAGAGTTTTTTGCATTCCTTGAGAGCAGACAATCCAGAAAGTGAAAAGGTTGTTTCTGTGTTATTAAGTCTCCCTTTCAAAGAATAGTCCAGCATGGGGGAGGAGAAAGGGGACAAAGATAAATAAAGCGGATTAAATCCTGAACATGGAGAAGCCCTTTACTGGCGCACATACTTGATGCATTGGAGAATTAAGGGATTCAGCGTAGTCCAGTGAACAGGGCTCTAGACTGGAAGTCAGCAGACTGGATTCTCTCTCTAGCTCTGTTACTGACTTTGGGCAAGTCACTTCCCCTCTCTGGGCCTCAGTTTCCCCACGAACACCACAGACCGCAATACCTACCTGTCCTTTGAGCTCAGTGGCCGGAGAGGGCTGTCCAAGAGCCAAGGGTCACCACTGGACTCCAGACCAGGGCAGGCCGATTCTGAGGCAGACACCCCAGACACCGGACGGGTCTACCTGCCCCCGGCTTCACACCTTGGCAACAACGCCCGCACAGCTCGCCAGGCCCCGGGGCCTTGTGGCTTTGATCGGGCAGCTCCTGCGAGCCAGCCTCGGGCGGGCGCGCGCGCTGGGGGCTGCTCCCTGGGCCTGACTCCCCCAGCTCCCAGCGCCGACCCCAACCCAGCAGCGGGGTGCGAAAGGGAACCCGCTGCGCTTCCACCCCCGAGCCAGGGAGCGCCCACGGCTGCTCCCACCCCGCAGCAGCGAAGGGCTAGTTGCCGGGTAGCCCGCCGAGCCCCACAGGTACACGGCCCTGCGGTGGGGCTGCCAAGGGGCTCCTGCCCCGCTCCCCTCCGCACGGGGGGGGGGGGGCTCCTGCCCGGGCCAGGAGGGGCCTGTTCCACGCAGGGCACGGTGGGACGCCAAGGAGACCCACGGGGGAAGGGGGCGGCATGAGGAGAGCCCCAGTGCTCCCTCGGGAGGGCACGACCCCGGCACGCAGCCCCTGCCGAGGCGAGACGCTCACCTCTTGAAGTCCCTCATGAGCCTCCGCCTGGCCGGAGTGGACATGATCCTCTCTGGGAAAAGAGTCCCTGTCCCCAGGAGCCTCAGCACCGCTCACAACGCGGCGGTCTCCCTCCCCAGCCCGCAGCGGCGGCGGCGGCACAAACAACCCTGCAATGGCGTCTCCCTCCGCCTGGGGCAGGGAAAGTCAGGGGCCCCCCTCTGCGGTCGTACCACTAGCTCTGGTGGGGAGCGTGTCTGCGCGTCCGCCCTCAGAACGTACCACTGCGCCTGCCGGGCGGGGGAAGAGAGATGCCGCCCTCAGAACTTACCGCGGCGCCTGCCGCCGTGGGGGTGGGGGTGGGGGAGGGGGCAAGCCGCCGACGTTCTAGTCTCAGAACGTGCCGCGGCCCGGGGGAGGCACCTGCCCCGTCAGCGAGTCTCTTCGCGAGCCCAGCCCGGCTGGCAGGGAGCTGCCCCTGCAGGCACAACTCAGCATCTAACAGCTTCCCAGTGCTTCAGACACGTACGAATGCTACACGCAAACATAGGGGCTGGTGGAGCTAGCGGTGTTGCTGCACGGCCTGGCTTGAAGTGGTTCCCATCATATACAGGGTTTACTGTTCGGTTCAGTGGCTCTCACTACACCCCATTGACAGGTTTCAGAGTAGCAGCCCTGTTAGTCTGCATTCGCAAAAAGAAAAGGAGGACGTGTGGCACCTTAGAGACTAACAAATTTATTAGAGCATAAGCTTGCATCCGACGAAGTGAGCTGTAGCTCACGAAAGCTTATGCTCTAATAAATTTGTTAGTCTCTAAGGTGCCACAAGTCCTCCTTTTCTTTTTGCGAGTACGCCCCATTATACAAATTGTCCCAGCAGGGCTGCACACAGGGAAACACTGGGGTCCTTGCCTTAGGTACATCCTCAGCGGCCTTTGCAAATTCCCGCCTAAGCTCACGAAAGCTTATGCTCTAATAAATTTGTTAGTCTCTAAGGTGCCACAAGTACTCCTTTTCTTTTTGCGAATACAGACTAACACGGCTGCTACTCTGAAATAAGGTGAGCAGGGGGCAAAGTGGGCTGCAGCCCCACCCCACCCGCTTTTTTGCTTTGGAAGTGTATTGAGTTAAACCAGAGAAAGACATTTTTATTCCAAAATAAGAACATCCACACACGGAGCTACTTGGGAGTAGCTATTCTGCTTTAAATTCACACCTCATCTTATTCCAGAATGCCTTTCATTTCATGTGTAAACCAGCCCCAATAGGGGCTATCAGGCACAGGACATAGTTAACGCTGCTTCCAGCACAGTCCTCAATAAGCACATGCTACTGAAGCCATGCCTGCACTACAGGGACTATACTGGGATAGCTACATCGCCCCAGCATAACCCAGTAGTGAAGATGCAGCCAATACGGACAGAAGAGGTTTTTCCATCTGTGTAAGAACACTGTCTCCCTGAGTAGGATTGCCAACCCTCCAGGATTGGCCTGGAGCCTCCAGAAATTAAAGATTAATATTTAAGTAAAGATTATGGCATGTGATTAAATCTCCAACCAAAATTGGCCAACATACCCTTGGGCCGCACAGAAGCCCATTCACAATGCAGTGGGGACTCTGGCAATTCAAGTGTGGAGCAGAAAAGCAGCTACCCTGAATCATGATCCACATTTAAAATTTAGCAAAAAGAAAAGGAGTACTTGTGACACCTTAGAGATTAACAAATTTGAGTATAAGCTTTTGTGAGCTACAGCTCACTTCATCGGATGCATTCGATGAAGTGAGCTGTAGCTTACGAAAGCTTATGCTCAAATAAATTTGTTAGTCTCTAAGATGCCACAAGTACTCCTTTTCTTCTTGCGAATACAGACTAACACGGCTGCTACTCTGAAACTTGTCATTTAAAATTTAGGTTGATGTAGCCACATCGCTCGGGTGTGAAAAATCCACAGTCCTGAATGATGTAGCTATACCAACCTGACCCTTAGTGTGGATGTTGACCTGTCACTTGTTCCCTTACCTGCTTGCTTTTGTTTCCTGCTACCTATATACTTGAGGAGGAGTATCAGGCCCTTAATTATTTGTAACCACTAATGCAGTATTTTAAAAACACCTGTGTTCGCTAATAATGGTATTTTCTTATTACTAGGTGAAGCAGATTCTAAACTAAAGCTGCTTTGTGTGCTTTATTCAGAGATCCCATTGTGCTAGCTGCCATGCAAACATATAGAAAGAGATGGTCCCTCCCCCAAAGAGTTTATAATCTAAGACCCCCATCCTGTAAACACTTATTCACATGCTTAATTTTAAGAATGTTTATATTTCCATTGTCCCAAGACAATGGAACTGCTCACCTGCAAGTTAGGCATGTTTGCAGGGTCAGGGCTGAATATAAAGAAACTAAAATCTTATAAATCATTGTAATGGAAGACAGAAAGGATCTATTAAGTTAGTTAATGCGAGTTCATCCTTGTTAATGCTGGTGTATCATAGGAAATAATTCCCTCTGCCCATGTGCTAAGTGTCCTCTCTTTCAAAATTGCTCCCCGACTTCCTTCACTTTTATTGTATTGCTGGTCATCTCTAATTCTCTCGTGTACCTGGCCTTCAAATTGTTTATATTGTGAAAATTAAATTATTAATTCTTCAGGGGAAGGACATTATCCAACTTTGCGTTTGTAAAAGCCATGCGCACATTTGGCCCTATATAGGTAATAGATAATAAAATAAATGATAATAATGTTAGTTTAGCAAAATTAATTTACTTCAATGTTGTTAATATAGTGCATACCCTTGCTACCGAAAACGCTGTGGTGGCAGTGGAGATACAATTCAGATCTCCTGTGCCAAAAGCATAGTTCCCTACTTCTTGAAGGGGATCTTCACTACATTAGCGACTGGCAGAGTACAGTCTATGATACATAGCTGAGCACTTATGATTCCATCCAGTAGAGGGCAGTGGTATCCATCCACACTGGCTAGTTCATGACTATATTGCACAGTGCTTTGTCCAAAATCAGTCATACTGTGATCATATCATATGGATTAATTTTAACTAATTAAGGGATATTATATTTTATCCTGAGATTAAAGATACATTTTAATTAATTTATTTTCTTAGAAAAATAAAAACAAAGGTTTGTGCATTTTCTCTTTCAGGTTATATATATGTCATACTAGGTGGATTATGTGGAGGGTTTTTTAATCAAATTAAATTCATTCTGGGTTGTGGTTTAAGTTAAATCACAACTGCAATAGTCAAAGTATGCAGTTAATATGCATGTGATTTTAGGGTTTCTCTTACCATTCCCTGGCTATGAAGATTTACCAAATCTTGGTAACCGAATCTTCAGTAAATAACGAATTTTTGGTATTTACCAAAAACCTCACTGCAGTAGTCAGTCATTTTAGACATGTCTGCTGATATTGTTCTCCTGCAGTACATTGTTAAATAGACTTTAACTTGTTATTGCAGTTACATCCTATTGTATTTCACTAAGGACATTTTAGTTAAAATATTACTTTCACTTTATCATATACTGTTACTCATCATGCAACACTGCATTACAATGATTCATTATAAAAGGTTTCAAATTAGAATTTTTTTCTTACATGGTCTCATATATTTAAAACATCACTGTTTTTTTTTTTCATTCATGAATGTGCAGATTAACACTGTAATGGCTAATACAATTGTTTGGTTTTAAGTCAGTTATTGATTTCTAATTATTTTTCCCCTGAAAAGGGATAACATTTGATTATGGCAGAAATTTAATCAAAGTGTCATATTTTCAGACAGTGACATTATTTTTGTTAAAATCTTGAATAGCTCTCAGATTATAAACAAGACATTTTTATAACATATCCTCAAACAGAAAATCTTCTTACATGCAGAAATAAGGGATTTCTGCCCCTTAATATGCCTTATGAATGTTAGGAAATGGCAATGAAGCTGAACTGTTTGTTTACTTTTATATTTGTTATGGTATTTCAAACCCCGCAAAACTTCATTTAAAAAAGTCAGGTACTAGGGCCCTGTTCCTGCAATGTCCCTGTAGAGCGTATAGCAGGATCAGAGCCTCAGTGACAAGACTGAGTGACAAGACCTATAATATCATCTACATTCCAAGCACCTCAAATCAAGGAAATGAATAATCAAAGGCATCTGTCATAAACTTTTTTTTTCTTTTACAGTAGCACCTAGAGGCCCCAGCTGAGTTTGAGGCCCCTTTCTGTTAGGTTTTCTACCAACACATAGTGGGAGACAATCCCTGCTCCAAAGGTTTACAGTGCAAGGGACCAGAATGTGACCCATTCTGTACTCTTCTAAAGGGGAATAACTGGATACAAGGATCAGGATTAGCCGCTTCTGCAAAGCCGCCACTAGTAGCGGATGTGTGGAGCACCAAGGACTGTAGGTTGTACCAGATATAAGGTTTGTGCTGGATACCCCTCCGCCTCCCAGAACCAGAGGGAAACTGGGAGCCAGATTGTGACTGAGTCAGTTTCCCAGACAGCTTCTGACGCAGCAAAACAAAGCAATGATTGGGCCGTAAACGGAGGAGGTAAAGGCTGAGAAAAGAATTATAACATGCTTCCTCTCAATATATTAACATAACCATAACCCCATTATTCTTACCAAGCCCAAAGAAGTTGGTATTTTATCACAACCTTAACTCTAACCTCTGGATCAGGGGTAGGCATCCTACGGCACGTGTGCCAAAGGCGGCAGGCGAGCTGATTTTCAGTGGCACTCAACACTGCCCGGGTCCCGGCCACCAGTCCGGAGGGCTCTGCCTTTTAATTTTAAAGGAAGCTTCTTAAACATTTTAAAAACCTTATTTACTTTACACAGGTAGATTAGCGGGAACCGTGCCTAGGATGATCCGTCCGCAGCAAACTCGCACAAGACTGCCCCAGGCTCTGAGCCTGACTGATGTGCGAGCACATACAAGGTTGAGGGGACACGCGTCCTTTCGCCGAGGCTGCGGGAGAGCAGGGTGTCCGTGCCTACCCCGCGCGTGGGCAGGGGGTGTGACACGCATGACCGTGCTCCTGCCCACGCTCTGTGTTGCTTGCCAGTGACAGGCAGCTGCGTCGCTGTCGCTCCCCCCGAAAGCCCAGGACTCCCCCCTTTATTGTGCCAATCGCCGGCAGCCACCCACCCCCAGCTCGGTTCCAGAGCCCCAGCCCCTGCTCTCCCCCGTCCCCATTAACACCCCCAGCAGCCCAGAATTCTCCCCGCCGCCGCCGCTACCGCCGCCCAGGCCCCCGCGCCTTGACGTCACTTCCGGTCGGAGCGCTGTGAGGTCACGGAAGCACCGCGGCCCGATCCTGCGGGCGCTGTTGCTGTCGCTGGTGGTTGCTGTGGTAACAGGGCTCGTGCGGGAGAGGCGTGCCGAGCGGGGATAGACGGGCCCAGCATGGAAAGCGCGCTCGAGCCGGTCAGGTTAGCTCAGGGAGGGGGGGGCTTGGAGCTGCCCGGGCCAGGGGGAGAGCCGAGGGGGAGGCAGGGGTGGCGGCAGGTAGCTAGGCTGGGGGTTAGGGGGGTTGGACTGGATGGGTAGGCTGGGGCTGGGGGAAGGGGCTGGGCGTTACAGGGGTTGGACTGGATGGGTAGGCTGGGGCTGGGGGAAGGGGCTGGGGGTTAGGGGGGTTGGACTGGATGGGTAGGCTGGGGCTGGGGGTTAGGGGGCTTGGACTGGATGGGTAGGCTGGGGCTGGGGGAAGGGGCTGGGATTGGGGGGTTGGACTGGATGGGTAGGCTGGGGCTGGGGGAAGGGGCTGGGATTGGGGGGTTGGACTGGATGGGTAGGCTGGGGCTGGGGGAAGGGGCTGGGGGTTAGGGGGGTTGGACTGGATGGGTAGGCTGGGGCTGGGGGTTAGGGGGCTTGGACTGGATGGGTAGGCTGGGGCTGGGGGAAGGGGCTGGGCGTTACAGGGGTTGGACTGGATGGGTAGGCTGGGGCTGGGGGAAGGGGCTGGGGGTTAGGGGGGTTGGACTGGATGGGTAGGCTGGGGCTGGGGGAAGGGGCTGGGATTGGGGGGTTGGACTGGATGGGTAGGCTGGGGCTGGGGGAAGGGGCTGGGGGCTAGGGGGGTTGGACTGGATGGGTAGGCTGGGGCTGGGGGTTAGGGGGCTTGGACTGGATGGGTAGGCTGGGGCTGGGGGTTAGGGGGCTTGGACTGGATGGGTAGGCTGGGGCTGGGGGAAGGGGCTGGGCGTTACAGGGGTTGGACTGGATGGGTAGGCTGGGGCTGGGGGAAGGGGCTGGGGGTTAGGGGGGTTGGACTGGATGGGTAGGCTGGGGCTGGGGGAAGGGGCTGGGATTGGGGGGTTGGACTGGATGGGTAGGCTGGGGCTGGGGGAAGGGGCTGGGGGTTAGGGGGTTTGGACTGGATGGGTAGCTAGGACTGGGGCTGGTAGCTAGGCTGTGGATT
This sequence comes from Dermochelys coriacea, assembly GCF_009764565.3. Classification (NCBI taxonomy): domain Eukaryota; kingdom Metazoa; phylum Chordata; order Testudines; family Dermochelyidae; genus Dermochelys; species Dermochelys coriacea. The sequence continues at coordinate 12,753,064 of NC_050075.1, forward strand.
GGGGGTTGGACTGGATGGGTAGTTAGGGCTGGGGGAAGGAGCTGGGTATTACGGGGGTTGAACTGGATGGGTAGTTAGAGCTGGGGGAAGGGGCTGGGATTGGGGGGTTGGACTGCATGGGTAGCTTGGGCTGGGGGAAGACTGTGCTGGGTTGGGGTTGGTGGCTGGTCTGGGCAGCAGGAGATGTTGCCTTGGCTTGGGAGCTGGCGGGAGGTTGGGGGATTGTTGCTCTAGAGCATCAGGAGCAAGGGCTCAAGTGATTGAGTTTTTCCATGGTCTCTCTGGGATTCAGGGGGCAGCTGTCATCCAGTCAGGGCCCTCCTCAGGTGTGTAATAAATCTGACAAGGTGTGGAATGTAACTATCCTCTCTCCATTTATTGCCCTAGTAATTGGGAAGAAGGGAGGGTTTGGGCTCTTCCTGAGGAATCGTGCCCCCGTGTGGGGGAAGTGCAGCTACTGCACTAAGAAGCTCAATATAAATTCCTAGACCGTTAGATCAGGGTTTCAGGGAGGATTTGGTACTCTTTTTTTCAGGCATTGTGGGTGTGTGGGCAATTCCTGGGAAGAGTTTCAGGTGACCCCTGTAAAAGATTCTGGGCAGAGTCCCATAGGGTAGCTAAGGTTTGTCTGAATGCTCAAGAAGAACCTGCCGCCCATAAAATGACATAGATTATTTCTTAAACATTTCCAGATCACAGAGTTTGAGCAAGTGAATCATAGTGTTATTCTGGCTTGCTTTCACCACACCCCAATAAATGTAGTGATTTTGATCTCACAGACTAGTCAGTGAAGGAGTTGTGATTTTCTCATTCTTATGCCCCTTCCTCATTTGTAGGTAGAGCAAATTTTGTGTCAGAGTAGCAGCCGTGTTAGTCTGTATTCGCAAAAAGAAAAGGAGTACTTGTGGCACCTTAGAGACTAACAAATTTATTAGAGCATAAGCTTTCGTGAGCTACAGCTCACTTCATCGGATGCATTTGGTGGAAAAAAAACCACAAGTACTCCTTTTCTTTTAGCAAATTTTGTGTAATCATGTAATCAGTGGTACAAACTATGTAGAGGTCAAATTATTCTTGCCGTGGTTAAACCTCTATTTCTTGTAATAGTTGTTCAAAAAGTTAATCCTATCTTATGCACCTATACTATATGAAAAGAGGATAAACTTTTTAATAACTAAATCTGGTGAATAAATTTATCATGAAGTATGGCTAAATTAAAAACTTGTGGATATTCAGGAATCCCAAACAGAGATTATAAGGGAGGCCCTGCTCTCTGACCAAAGGAGTTTCCAGTGGACTGATTTTGATCAACACTCTTTGGACTAAAAAGAAAAGGAGGACTTGTGGCACCTTAGAGACTAACAAATTTATTTGAGCATAAGCTTTCGTGAGCTACAGCTCACTTCATCGGATGAACAATGGGGGAGGGGGAATAGTTTTACTTTGTGTAATGACCCATCCACTCCCAGTCTTTATTCAAGCCTAAGTTAATTGTATCCAGTTTGCAAATTAATTCCAATTCAGCAGTCTCTCGTTGGATTCTGTTTTTGAAGTTTTTTTTTGTTGAAAAGTGGCAATTCTGTAATGGGTCATTACACAAAGTAAAACTATTTCCCCATGTTTATTTCCTCCCCCCCCCCCCGTCTCCTCCCTGCTGTTCCTCAGACGTTCTTGTTAACTGCTGGAAATGGCCCACCTTGATTATCACTACAAAAGTCCCGTTCCTCCCCTCCCCCCCACTCTCCTGCTGGTAATAGCTCACCTTACCTGATCACTCTCATTACAGTATGTATGGTAACACCCATTGTTTTATGTTCTCTGTGTATATAAATCTCCCCACTGTATTTTCCACTGCATGCATCCGATTAAGTGAGCTGTAGCTCACAAAAGCTTATGCTCAAATAAATTTGTTAGTCTCTAAGGTGCAACAAGTCCTCCTTTTCTTTTTGCGGATACAGACTAACATGGCTGCTACTCTGAAACCACTCTTTGGACTATGATTTTGATTTCACTGTTGGAATGAACTTTCTGAAATATGTTAAATTTGACTTTATTTAGGTTGTTCAAAAGTCTTCTTGTTGGTCATTTTTTGTCTTACCTTTACATTTTTTAGAATTGTATAATGATTTGAATATTATCGCACTAACTTTGCCTCTTATATTGTTCATGGTTTCATTGTTCGTTCCTTTCCTTTTAATGAGAGTTAAATACAAAAATTATTTTAAATGTACTGCTATTTAGGGAGTTTCTAGATATTGTCTATAAGACCAATTCTGCAGTTGACCACTTGGTTGAACTGGGAATGCACATTTGAGAAAGGACCTGATCCTGCCGTCCAGTCAGACTATTATTGTTGTTACTGGGATAAATTTCACACACAAAAGTAAATATTTTAAATGTACAATGTAGTTATTGCTGTCTGTAGGAGTAATTCACCTTGCTAATGTTGTCTGCAAGTTGTTCTTTAGTTTTCTTAAACATATAGTTATGCCTCAAAATAATTTTTAACATTTTCTCTTTCTATGAAGAAATAAAAATCAGACTGGAAGATGGAGATGTACGAGACCCTTGGCAAAGTGGGAGAGGGGAGTTATGGAACAGTAGTGAAGTGCAAACACAAGGAAACAGGACAGATAGTAGCCATTAAAATATTCTATGAGAAACCAGAAAAATCTGTCAACAAAATTGCTATGAGAGAAATAAAGTTTCTAAAGGTTTGCTTCTTTTGCTTTAATCATTTTGTAACTCACAAGCGTAAGTGCTTGGAAATAAAATTTGCATCATTATTGGCGTATACCTATCACTCATGGGCTATTAACCTCATAAAATAACCAAGAAAAAGCATGTTGTTTGACTTGTTTTATTGCCAAGCCTTTTAAAAAATAAAGTGAAGATAAAACTTGTGGCTGTGATTTTAAAAGAAACTTGATAAGTGAAACAGTCACTATTTAACATATTAACCTCATCCACCTTGTCTCTTTAATATTTAAAACAGTAGAGTGCACGGATGTGAATTTTGATGGGCTTTTAATTTGGCACAATTTTGCAAACCATTAATCCGATGTGTAGTCCTATGGACTTCTGCACTGGCACAAAAGTCTGCTGACGTCAGCTTTTGATGCAGTTGACATGGATAAATTTATCATTTCTTTACCCCTTGTCCCCAGAAAATTGTGTCTCAATCTATTGCTATACATGGCAGTTTTGCTGAAGGTTCTGAACTGTAAGAGAAATATAAAACAGATTAACCTCTTTCTACCAATCTACATACATATTTGACTTACAAAATTAAAACATTCCCCATTTTTAATATTGGGTTGGGAGTCACAGAGTCCCATGCTTAAGTCTGTCAGCGATTTACCATTTGACTTCAGGTAACTCATGTGCATTCTCTTTGGGACTAGATCCTCAGCTGCATCAGGAAACTGGGTAGGAAGAGCAAAAGTGGCTTTTATGACTTTCCAATCTAAACTCCAGGTTTGGAGCTTTGAGTGATTGGTGCCTGGATCCAGCAGACCCGGGGAGGCCATTCTGGGAGATGCACATCACCAGAATACACCAGTACCCAGGTCATACCACTTTCCCCAAGCCCTTTCTCCAGTACATTTTCTACAGCCTACACACCATCACCACAGGGGTGTGATGTAGTCATTATCCCAGTTCTGTGCCACCTAGCAACAGAGGAGGAATCTGTGGCTATTCCCTCCCAGAGATTCCCCAGCATGATTTTGTGGCAGTGAAGGGGTTTTCTACTCCCCTACCTACCCCCGAAACCAGTGTATTCATGGGAGGCCAAAGAAGTGCATGTGGAGGATCCTGCAAGAAAATTAATGCAAACATAATGTATTATGTTTTCTTGTTAAACATGTTAGAGATGGTTTGGGGCAGATTCCTGTTTGACCTGGCTTGCCCTTTTCTCTCTCATACAACCTAGTGTTTGCAAATTCAAAGCCTGAGATTTAAATTTACTTTTTATAGTTGAATGACTGGGTCATAAAGTCTGACTCTCAGTACCAACCCCACTCATTGCCCTCACAGGACGTTTATTTTTTAATTTGATCCTTATCAATTTTTAATTAAGACTTGCGAAAGTACAAAAAAACAGATTCTATGGTAAGGGCCTGATCCTCCAACTTGTATAGAAGTCAAGGGGAATAAAGGCTCTAGTTCTAAATCTAGACTAATTTCCATCTGCTTTAGTAGTATTAATCTGAATGGATGCCTCTGTAGCTGAGAATGTAACCCGAAATTATTCCAGATGGTTATAATTAAAAAGTTTAGACACATCATCTTTGTAGTCCATTCATAAACAACTTAATAAAACTTTAAAAATACTAAAACTAGAATATAAATAAAAATAAAATATGGAGCTTAATGTGAAATGGTGCACATTTTTAACAATACCAGTTTGACATGAGGTTTTGCATCTTTAATTGATCAATGCAAATAAAGTGCATGTGCAGGAGTTTTTCTTACCTTCTCTCAGTCAACCATTTCAGTTATGTTATTCCTGGCTTACACCACTGTACCTGACAGCAGTTTTTGGTTCACCATTAGTGAGCTCTGACAAAGGGGGGAAAAGTTCTAGCTTTTGTACCACAGCAGAAGCTGATTTTCTGGGGACTTGAAAGTCTGTACAGCATGGATTTTTTTTCTTCTTAATTAGGTCCAGCGGTATCAACAAAGTTTTAGCAACTCACTAGAGTATATTAGCAAAAAACAATGAGGAGTCCTTGTGGTACCTTAGAGACTAACAAATTTATTTGGGCATAAGCTTTTGTGGGCTAAAACCCACTTCATCAGATGCATGGAGTGAAAAATACAGTAAGCAGTATAAATATTACAGCACATGAAAAGATGGGAATTGCCTTATCAAGTGGGGGTTCAGATTCAGCTTCATTTTGACAAAATAGTAATAGTTTAAATATTGGGGGAAGGCTGGAGAAGAGGGAATAAGAATTTCTGAGTATTTACAAAATGATGTAAATCTTTCATGTCTACCCTTGCAAGTATGTCTCTTGGTCAAGGAGAAAAACTATCCTAATAGAAATAAATATTGAAAAGCTACAGTAGAATGTTTTATTTCCTCTCACCAACAGCAATTTCGTCATGAAAACCTGGTCAACCTGATAGAAGTATTTAGACAGAAAAAAAAAATTCATTTGGTGTTTGAATTTATTGATCATACAGTTTTAGATGAGCTACAACATTACTGTCACGGACTGGATAATAAAAGACTTAGAAAATACCTCTTCCAGATCCTTCGAGCAATTGATTATCTCCACAGCAACAATGTAAGTACTTCGTAGAAGCTACAAAATAAGGCTAAAACAAAGTGGTGTTATATTTTCTGATTGATTTTACATAGTGTTTTGTCTCCCAGAATTTGAAAATGTTAATTCCATATTAAAAAATTCTAGTTTCATAATAATAGCCTAAATGCCGCCAACTGAATTTTGATTTTTAGAACTGAAACACTTGTGCAATAAAAGATGAAATACTTTAAAGGGTTAGGTACTGTAATTCTCAGGGGTGGGCTGTGTCCACACTGTTTGGATCCAGATCTAAACTTTGGTTCTGAGATGTTTGGGTTATGGGGTTCTTGTCCATTTCTGATTATTATTGCTTTCTTATTAACCTACTGCACTAGTATATCCTCCCGTTTCAGACTTTCAGGGCAGTTTGCTTACAGCACATTGCTCTCCACTCCCAGCTCTCTGTCTTTTTGCAGTTTCTTCCCTGGTCTCCAGGGTGCCTGTTTTTTTTGTTTGCTCATTTCTTTATTTTGAGGGGTGGGTTGGGGTGCATTGTTACTTCTCTTTTTCTCTCTACCGCATACACATTAGGCTGTTGCCGTGTGTAGCAGTAGCAGCCTATGGTCTTCACCCTCTGCAGACAATTTTGAGAATTTAGGACACTGTACTGCTTATTGTGATCCTAAAGTGGAAAAATGTATGTGTTTGTTTCAGTCCATGCTGTGTGAGAGTAATCTTTTTTGCAGAATCCTTTTTATTTATTAAGGTAAATTAGACTTTCCTTCTTTTGTCCAGGTCATACATCGTGATATCAAACCTGAGAATATCTTAGTATCACAGACGGGAATTACTAAACTATGTGATTTTGGTTTTGCTCGTACATTAGCTGCTCCTGGTGATATTTATACAGATTATGTGGCCACACGATGGTACAGGGCTCCAGAACTGGTATTAAAAGACACCACATATGGGAAGTATGTATTTTTATTTACATACCTTATTATTAAACTGGCATGGAGCAGCATTGTTAGAACTTATACTTTTTAGAGCAATATAGTACTATTGACAAAAAGCCAGAAATTAATTTGCTTGTAGGTGAAACAATTTTCATATAAAAATCATGTTAAACCAACAAAAGGCCTTTGACAAATCAAATCTCTAGTGCCTGGACATAGTAGGGTAACGTTAGATGTGTTCTGTCACATATTTTAAAGAGTGACTCTTGCTTTGCTAGAGGAGAGTAAAATAATAACAAAATTCATTCCCAATACCCAGCAAAATGTCCACATATATGGGGTCACATATATGCATTTAAGGCTTGATCTTGAACCGATTGAAGTCGATGGCAAAGCTTTTACTGACTTCAGTGGCGCATAGTCTACCATTAAATAGAATACTCTAATTTTACAGATTTTCAATATTTGTTATATAGTTCCTAGACAGATGGTAATCCTTTAAGTGTTATAACACCAAAAACATCATAATCTTTAATCAGATTAGAGCTATTGTCTGAGTCTCAAAAAGAGGATTAAGAGAAATGTCATGAAACAAGAAATAAAAATATTTGGCAATTTCATATGAGCATGCTAATTAAAGTTCTGCTGTTAAGTGTGACTTTTGGAGAATAATATGCCAGATTCACTCATAATCCATGCTAATGCTACTACGCGAGTTTAAGGACTGTCTTAGTAGATACTGGTTTTAGAGTAGCAGCCGTGTTAGTCTGTATTCGCAAAAAGAAAAGGAGTACTTGTGGCACCTTAGAGACTAACAAATTTATTAGAGCATAAGCTTTCGTGAGCTACAAGTCTCTAAGGTGCCACAAGTACTCCTTTTCTTTTTTGGTAGATACTGTAGTTGTTTTGTAGCTATATTAACTATAGATCTTCATATACAGTTACACAAACTAAAGGAATTTCACAGCTAAGTGCTGCAATATTATTTCGTAATTAATTGTGAAGATATTTTAAAGGGTGATTAATTCTGTGTTATCCTTTTATATTGTCAAATATTCTGTTATTTTAGAGATATTTTAATTCTTTTAAAATTTTTCTTTTTAAAATATCAGCTCTCTTTAAATATGTTTTATCTTAGCATCAGTCTCTGTATTGTTGAGCACTTTGTTCATTTCCTGATCTTAGACCTGTGGACATCTGGGCTTTAGGTTGTATGATCATTGAGATGGCCACTGGAAATCCTTATCTACCCAGCAGCTCTGACCTAGACCTACTCCATAAAATTGTGACAAAAGTAGGTGAGTATTGCTGATGTGTAATGCAGACAATATTTAAGAAAAACATTGACATGTTATATCAATTTGATTGCTGCGCTATATAATCACAGAAATGTAGAGTGGAAGGGACCTTGAGAAGTCATCAACTCCAGCCCCCTGCACTGAGACAGGAACAAGTAAACCTCCTAGACCATCCCTGACAGGTGTTTTTACAGCCTGTTCTTAAAAGCTCCAGTGATGGGGATTCCACAACCTCCCTTGGAATCCTATTCCGGAACTTAACTACCCTTATCATTAGAAAGTTTTCCCTAATATCTAACCCAAATCTCCCTTGCTGCAGATTAAGCACATTACTTCTTGTCTTACTTTCAGTGGACCTGATTTACAATTGATTCCTAGCTTCTTTATAACAGCCTTTAATATATTTGAAGACTGTTTTCAGGTCCCTCCTCAGTATTCTTTTCTCAAGATTAAACATGCCCACTTTTTTAAAACGCATCCTCACAAGTCAGGTTTTCTAAACCTTTTATATATATATATATTTTTTTGCTCTCCTCTGGACTTTCTTAAAGTGTGGTACCCAGAAATGGACACTGTAGTCCAGCTGAGGCCTCACCAGTAGAACAGGACAGTTACCACCTTGGAATATTAGTCTTTTTAGCAACTGCATCACACTGATCATTCATATTGAAATTGTGATCCACTGTAACTCCCAGATCCTTTTTGGCAGTACTACCACCTAGCCAGTTATTCCCCATTTTGTAGTTTTGTATTTGATATTTCCTACTTAAGTGAAATACTTTGCACTTATCTTTATGGAATTTAATCTTGTTGAATTCAGACCAATTCTCTAATTTTTCAAGGTTGTTTTGAATTCTAATCCTGTCCTCCAAAGTGCTTGCAACCCCTCCCAATTTATCCAAGTCATTAATGAAAATACTGAATAGTACTGGACCCAGGACTGACCCCTGCAGGACCCCACTAGACACCCACCCAGTTGGAAAGCAAACCATTCATAATTAGTCTTTGAGTATAATCTTTTTTTCTTTTGCACTGAGCTTCAGACTTGCAGCATCATAAGTCCTGTTTATTTTAGCCTCCTAACAATATGAAACTGTAGGAAGGAGAATTCTAATTGTAAAGATGAGTAAAGACCATTTCATTGTCAGTATCCTTATTCCTGCTGCTGTAATAGTTTGTTGTGATGACATAAAAGATGCAAAGATGGGGGTAAAGCCTCATCATCTGCAGGGTTATACATGTATAAACTACTTTGTGCATCAAACTGAAAATATAATCTATAGTGCAGAACAAATCTTTACTGGAGGGATCTGCTTTTTATGTAGCTTTCCTCTTTGCTATATTTCCCTCTTTACTTCCCCTCCCAATCTAACATTGTTACTGAATAGTTTTCAGCTTTACTTTGAAGCCTAAAGGCATTTCTGCTGAGAGATTTTTAATTAATCTTAGCCATCCTCATGAATAGTAGAATAAGAGTACTGTATATATACTTAATTATATGTATTTAAAATACACTTATTTATTGGCTGCTCACAGTGAATTTTGAAAACTATATTTTCTTTCAGGGAATTTGACACCTCATCTTCAGAGTATTTTTATAAGGAGTCCAGTTTTTTCAGGGGTGGTCCTTCCGGAAGTTCAGCACCCTAAAAATGCAAGGAAAAAGTATCCCACACTCTGTGCATTACTGGCAGATATTGTTCATGTATGTTAGAAGAGGTCTGAGTATCACGCTTGCTGATGATTATTATTTGTAGCTGTGCCTAATGTATAATATCATGTTGTGACCAGGGTCCCAGCGGGGGCTAGCTGAGGTTACCTAATTAGGGTGAACTGCAAAGAATGGGGCAGGCAAACCCCAAAGCTGGTGGATAATTCAATACTTAGATTTACCAAGCCAACACTAAACCGCTTGTTATACCTTACTGGTTACTCATAAATCCAAACAACACGGTTCCCTTGAAGTAACCCAGCCTTAGGCCTCCATCCAGACACCCAAGTCAAATATGATGAAGATTTCTAAAATCTTATTTCGTCATATAAAAGAAAAGGTTCTGCCAATCCCAAAGGAACGGACACATTACCTCCCAGGTTCAGAGTAGCAGCCGTGTAAGTCTGTATCAGCAAAAAGAACAGGAGTACTTGTGGCATCTTAGAGACTAACAAATTTATTTGAGAATAGAGACTGGGAATGGATGAGTCATTACACAAAGTAAAACTATTTCCCCATGTTATTTCTCCCCCCCATCCCACCCCCCACTGTTCCTCAGATGTTCTTGTTAACTGCTGGAAATAGGCTACCTTGCCTGTCACCATGAAAGGTTTTCCTCCCTCCCCCCCTGCTGCTGGTGATGGCTCATCTTAAGTGATCACTCTCCTTACAGTGTGTATGATAAAACCCATTGTTTCATGTTCTCTGTGTGTGTATATAAATCTCCCCTCTGTATTTTCCACCAAAAGCATCCGATGAAGTGAGCTGTAGCTCACGAAAGTTTATGCTCAAATAAACTTGTTAGTCTCTAAGGTGCCACAAGTACTCCTTTTCTTTTTGCGAATACAGACTAACACGGCTGCTACTCTGAAAGAAGGTGTGAGTAACAGTAGGGAGAAATTAATTAAGTTTAGGTTTTGTAATGACCCAACCACTCCTAATCTCTATTCAGGCCTAATCTGATGGTATCCAGTTTGCAAAGTAATTCCAGTTCTGCAGCTTCACGTTGGAGTCTGTTTTTTAAGTTTTTTTGTTGAAGAATTGCTACTTTTAGGTCTGTTATTGAGTGACCAGAGAGATTGAAGTGTTCTCCTACTGTTTTTTGAATGTTATGATTCCTGATGTCAGATTTGTGTCCATTTATTCTTCTGCATAGGGACTGTCCAGTTTGGCCAATGTACATGGCAGAGGGGCATTGCTGGCACATGATGGCATATAATCACATTGGTAGATGTGCAAGTGAACGAGACCTTGATGGTGTAGCTGATGTGATTAGGTCCTATGATGGTGTCCCTTGAATAGATATGTGGACAGAGTTGGCACCGGGGTTTGTAGCAGGATTTGGTTCCTGGGTTGGTGTTTTTGTTGTGTGGTGTGTAGTTGCTGGTGAGTATTTGCTTCAGATTGGGGGGGCTATATGTAAGCGAGGACTGGCCTGTCTTCCAAGGTCTATGACAGTGAGGGATCGTCCTTCAGGATAGGTTGATGCTCTGGAGAGGTTTTAGTTGGGGGCTCTGGGAGCCAGCTAGTGGCATTCTGTTACTTTCTTTGTTGGGCCTGTCTTGTAGTAGGTGACTTCTCAGTACCCTTCTGGCTCTGTCAGTCTGTTTTTTCACTTCACCAGGTGGGTATTGCAGTTTTAAAAATCCTTGATAGAGATTCTGTAGGTGTTTATCTCTCTCTGAGGGATTGGAGCAAATGCGGTTGTATCTTAGAGCTTGGCTGTAGACAATGATTGTGTGATGTGGTCTGGATGAAAGCTGGAGGCATGTAGGTAAGTATAGCGGTCAGTAGGTTTCCGGTATCGGGTGGTGTTTATGTGACCATCGCTTATTAGCACTGTAGTGTCTAGGAAGTGGACCTCTTGTGTGGACTAGTCCAGGCTGAGGTTGATGGTAGGAAATCGTTGAAATCTTGGTGGAATTCCTTAAGGGCCTCCTTCCCATGGGTCCAGATGGTGAAGATGTCATCAATGTAGCGCAAGTAGAGTAGGAGTGTAAGGGGACGAGAGCTGAGGAAGCGTTGTTCTAAGTCAGCCATAAAAATGTTGGCATACTGAGTGGCCGTGCCAGTACCCATAGCAGTCCCGCTGACTTGAAGGTATAAATTGTCACCAAATCTTAAATAGTTGTGGGTGAGGACAAAGTCACAAAGTTCAGCCACCAGGTTTGCCGTGATGGTATCGGGGATGCTATTCCTGATGGCTTGTAGTCCATCTTTGTGTGGAATGTTGGTGTAGAGGGCTTCTACATCCATAGTGGTTAGGATGGCGTTTTCTGGAAGATCAGATTGACAGAGCCAGAAGGGTACCGAGAAGTCATCTACTACAAGACAGGCCCAACAAAGAAAGTTAGACTGACCTCACACTTGGTAAAGCAACCCCCACCCTTTCATGTATTTATATCTGCTCCTGCATTTTCACTCCATGCATCTGATGAAGTGGGTTCTAACCCACAAAAGCTTATGCCAAAATAAATTGGTTAGTCTCTAAGGTGCCACAAGGACTCCTTGTTATTTTTATTCATTAGGTAGTCTATCACAAACTTCAAAGATACATATAGACAATGACATTACTTCACCCAAGATTAATCTAAATGTTAATATTCCCTTTTGATCTCTGAATTAGTAGCTATAGTGACAGACAGGAACTGTCTGTTTACATGGGTAGCATCTAAGGTACACATAATCGGGTATCACTTCTAACTTCTAACAATATAGGTTTGCATTTCAAAGTTTTAGCCTACTTACCCATAGAATGGTTCTAATTACCATTTCTAACATGTCTTTAAAGGTTGGCCTTGGGTTAGTTAGTCTGCAAGCTGTTTAACCCTTTCTGGCCATGAGTTATATTTTGTATAAGATTTGTTGCAATTATATAACAGTGGTAACAATAATGATTTGCATAGTTATATTTTAATTAGACAACGTTAAACATGTACAAGCCAAAGTTTCCTCCAGCAAACCCTTAATGACCCAATCCATCCATGTTGCTCTGTTTAGAGCTGGCATTGAAAGTCAATGGGACTTATGCTCTTAAGTCACTTAGGTGATTTTTGAAAATTCTACACAATGCTATACATATATGTACTGTTTAATTACTGTATTCACTACTGTACAATTACAGAGAGTAATAGTGGGGAAAAATGAATGCATTTTGTTGGAATACAGCAGTTCTTTCTTTGGCATTGGAAAATACTGCTGGTTTCAAGAAAATGAAGAATCTCATTCATTCAGTGAAAGGACCATAAGCCAAGTTTCCTTTAAGTGGATGAATTATAGCACTCACAAAATGAATGATTACACAGACTAAAGTGGGTATAGTGTTGCAGGAGTATTCCATTCTTCTCTGCCTAGCTCTGTTGCATTGTACACATCCCTCAGAATTCCAGTAGGAAATCTATTGTGAGAAGAAATTGCCAATAGTGCTAATTGTGGTGGTTTTGTGATACTGATATATTTTCAGAAGGGTATAGGTTATGACTACTAAGCTCATTTCATTTGTGATCAAAGGCAGCATTGAACACAAGCCTCAGGGGAGGGAGTATAGTTTATATATTGCATCACTTCGGCTCATCAAAGCTTTTTTTTTTTTTTTTTTAGTTTAATCCACAAAATTTGAGAGAGCAAACAGGTGAATTTTTATTGGATTTTTTTTGTAGCTCTCTGTGTGTCTTTACAGAGGCAGTATATAGGAATATTGTTGAACAGACCCATCTCAGAACTACTCATCCTGATCATCTAGTTAGATGGGGATGCAGGACATTCTCCATTTGTTAGGACCCATTTTCTAAGTTGGTCACTCCAGAAAATAGAGTTACAGATGTGAGACATAGAAAGGCTGTGGTAATAGAAATATTGACAGCAAGATCTCTGGCAACCATGTGAACTGTTTGGTGACTTCTCTACTGGGTGCAAAGGTGTTAAATCTCCCAAGACATCTAGAGACAACATCTAGTAAGTGGAGAGGATTGTGGTCATGTTAGATACATTTAGATTACTAGGGTAAAGATCTAGATTGATGGCCTTATGGTAGCTTTTTCTGAAATGCTTCCCACTCCTTGCTTGGGCAGTGAGACAGAAGAAGCTTCAGACTCTCAGTGCATAGATGAAAATAAGGTGTAAAGGAGAGGGATTTACATTTACTGGGCACCTAGACCCCTGCGGAAGGAGGAACCTATATAGAAATGATGGGCTTCGCCATAACCAAAGTGCTGGCAAAGGAAGCTACCAGACTTTTGGTATATTATTTAAATGAGGACCTAGGAGAAAACTAACAGGTGCTGAGGAGCACTCTGATTGGACAAAGACATCTGGAAGACATGGATGTCAGTAATACAAACATAACTCTGCATCCCATAAAGGATAGGACATAAATTATAGAGTAGAGTAGAAGAAGGTCATGTTGAGACTAGTTAGGTAAATTCGAGAATAGCAACAAGGTATCAGAGTAAGGAGTTAAATGAACGTAGGCACACAACCAAAAATAAAAATGGAGGGACCAGATGTTTGGCCAGTTAGTCTTCTTTGATAGTGCAAAGCGTGAAAGTTGACCTAAAGAGAAAGCAGATGAGCCCCCTGGTGGGAGAGAATCCCTGGATGGCGTAAAGTTGCCAGAACCTGCTCTACGTCACTTTCTTCTCCAGCCCTCTATTAGGGGGCAGGAGGAATATGCTGGGGAAATCCTCAGCCATTAGAGAAGTCCATAGGGGACCATTCCAGCCAATATAACTTAGAGTAGCCCTTGGGCCGTTGGCTAGCCCAAGTATCAGGAGGGCATAATGATGGCTTAGAGCCATCTTTCAACCAACTGACATTGAGCAGAGTTTGGTTACAGCTACAGATCTGTTCCTAAAAATATCTGTACCAACATAAAAAGCTTTACAGTGAAAATAATTAAACTAGATTGTGTAGCAGTGGAAGAGGACCTAGACATAATAGGCATTATTGAAACATGGTGCAATGACAAAAAAAATCAATGGAATAATGTTATATAGGGCTTTCAACTGTACAGGTAGAACAGATTAAAGCGTAGAGGCAGTGAGTAGTGTTATATCTGAAAGATGCTTTAGACTCTAAAGAGATATAATTTCTAACTGCAGAGGACTATACTATAGAATCTGTATGGATACAAATCTCAGGTTTCAGAGTAGCAGCCGTGTTAGTCTGTATTTGCAAAAAGAAAAGGAGTACTGGTGGCACCTTAGAGACTAACAAATTTATTAGAGCATAAGCTTTCGTGAGCTACAGCTCACTTCATCCATCCGATGAAGTGAGCTGTAGCTCACGAAAGCTTATGCTCTAATAAATTTGTTAGTCTCTAAGGTGCCACCAGTACTCCTTTTCTTTTTGCAAATCTCAGGTTGTGTGAGTACAAATATACTAGCAGCCTCTGAAATGCAGTTATTTGTAAGCTGGTGTTATACTATTATCACAGACAGTAATAAACAACATTGCTAACATTATGCGGTATGTGATTTAAAAATTCCTTCTAAAATAACCTCAAATTTTTTACAGGCTTGTTTACAAATGGATCCCACTGATAGGATCTCATCTACAGATCTGCTGCAGCATGACTATTTTACTAGAAATGGATTTATTGAAAAGTAAGTATTTTGTTGGCCACTAAAACATAAAAAGCCCTAGTTTCAGATTTTTATCATTTATATGATTTTTGTAAGAGCTACAGTAAATAGGGAAGTACATGGTAGACAAATATACAAGGGTAATAATTTAGAACAAGTGTATTTTTTGTGAAGCTATAGGAACATTCAATGATTGACTGTTTTATCCCTAAGATCTAAAAGAATTCAACATCCCTGCAGGTAATAGATCATGATGAAAGTTGTGCTTCATTAAGTACTTGTGCCCACTCTGTCCAGTTGGTGGGTCTAGGGTAGCTGAGGATATAATTACAGCTGTTCTACCTGCCAACAGTAAACCAGAAATGGGAATAAGAATGGCAGTGTCCCCAAAATTGAACATAAGATTTTTAGGAAAACTGTTCTATAAGATAAACTGAGAAATCTTAGCTATTATGGCCTCCCAAAAGGAGGCCATAATACAGGGGTGATTTCACAAATTCCGATCATGTCCCTACCTCACTGGGCCAGATCCTCAGATGTTGTAAGTCATCATGATTGTGTTGACTTTAATGGTGCTATGGTGACTTACACCAGCTGGAAGATCCAGCCCTTTGTCTGTCATAAAGGAATCTCTGTTAATTCTGTATAGGTCACAGAAAGTGAATTTTAACCCCTGTATGAGGTATGATTGAATATTCCTGAGCCTTTATATAACATAAAACAAGGGACATTATACTTCTTTGTAATTTTTATTTGCTTATTTGTACAGCTGGTATATTTTATAAAAGTAAAAATAGCAAATTAAATGGAAGAAATCCTGTTATGCAAAGCACTGATACAATTACAGAAAATACCGTCAAGAACAGAAATAGTAATGTATGAAGCTACACGTCTAACTAGAGAAACAGTACTGTATAATTATACATGGCGGTGGTTGCGCTGTCTATTATTAAGGTTGCCCAACACTTCTCATTATAAGACCCGGTTTTCAGTTGCTTATGATGTTGCCAAACTTTAACTGCTTGGGCTGCAATTTTACATGCCAGGTGTTTACCACTGGCTGAATTTTTCTCAAAAATTTCAGCAAAAATAGTTCTGTTGCTTCTGAGACTGAAGCAAGGGAAAATATGTTGTTTTGCCTGTGTCAAAAAATTCTGGCAACTTTTTTCTTTGAACAGCACTGTAACACCTATGCTTTGAGAGCAGGGACTTAAACTTGTCTCAGGGATATGCTTTTTGCTATCAAAGTGAAAATTCATCCAAGTATGAGCAAGTTATAAGCCTTTGCAAAATCACAGTTTGTGTGTGCTTGAGACTTCTTTGATTTTAGTTGCTAAAACCTCCAAAAATTCCATCCTCCCTGAGCATACTTCATCCACTCAGAGCTCCTAGAGCATGTTCCCTCCAGCCCAAAGCTCAGGGGCAAAACTGGGCTTTCCCTGCAATGGCTCCCATCTGCTCTGGGCTGAGGTGGGGCCAGGCACTGATACTGAGAGCTGGGAGCCCGTCTCTTCCCTGCCCTCAGTGAGCCCTGGTCTCCTTGCTGGCACCC
This sequence comes from Dermochelys coriacea, assembly GCF_009764565.3. Lineage (NCBI taxonomy): Eukaryota > Metazoa > Chordata > Testudines > Dermochelyidae > Dermochelys > Dermochelys coriacea. The sequence goes on from NC_050075.1 coordinate 12,769,418, forward strand.
AGGCAGCATGGAGGAGGAAGCCATCTGAATCAAATGCAGTGGGGACAGACAGAAGCTGGACCGCGGGGTGGGAAAAGAGTAAAAAGGGGCAATGAGTCTGTTGAGACTGGGACTGGAGGAGGGAGAGAAACTGAGACTGGCTGGTCCAGGGCCGGTGCAAGGACGTTTCGCGCCCTAGGCGAAACTTCCACCTTGCACCCGCCCCCCCCCCCCCGGAACTCTGGGGCAGCTCCCCGCCCTCAGGTGCCTCCTCCCGCGGCAGTTCACCTCCGTCAACCCCCTCGGCCCGGGGAGCCCCCCTGCGGCAGCTCCCCACCGTCCCCTCGGCCCAGGGAGCCGTGTGCAGCAGCTCCCCGCCGCCGCCGCCGCCGCCCCCCCTCGGCCCGGTGAGCCCCCCCTGCAACAGCTCCCCTGGGCCCGGGAAGCCGCGTGCAGCAGCTCCCCGCCCCAGCTCCCCGCCGCTCTGCCTCCTCCCCGAGCACGCCGCCGCTTCTCCCGCCTCCCCGGCTTGCGGCGCCAATCAGCTGTTTGGCGCTCAAGCCTGCGAGGGAGAGAAGCAGAGCCGGGCGGTGCTCAGGGGAGGAGGGGGAGCAGAGGCAGGGAGCGGTTCCCCTGGGCGCCGCCACCCCCCCGTTACTTGCTGCAGGCAGCCCTCCCCGTCCCGTCCCGTCCCGTCCCACCTCCGCCCGCAACCACTTGGCGCCCTAGGCGACTGCCTAGTTCGCCTAGTGGTTGCACCAGCCCTGGGCTGGTCAAGCAAACTGGGGGTGGTAATTGTGGGGAAGGGAATGCTGGAGCTGGGGAGGAGAGTCTGGGACTGGAAGCTGGAACAGTGGGGAGTGAGAGGCTGGGCAAGGAGATTAGGATTGGATGTGCAGATGGGGCGAACTAGGAGTGGGAAGGGGAATTAGAGCTCAGAAAGCAATCCCAGAATGGGAGAGTAGGACTAGGATGAGAAACTTGTGGAAAAAATAGTCTGTGAACATGTTATTAAAGACTGTATTGTAAAACATGCACAATAGGTCCGAATTAAGGTTGCCTTAATTCTGGCATTTCCTAACCTTTTAGAGCTTGATTTTGCAATCTTAAAAATGTTCATATGAAGTTTTTTGTATGTAATACAATGTATGTGTAACAAAATTGACTTAGCATTGCTGTTGAAATCTTAAATTTTGCATTTCCTTATATTTATTGAATTTAATTGTGCTAAAATTACTTAAATAAGTGTTGCATTTAATTGTCTAGGTTTTTTTTTTTTAAACTAAGCAGGTGTGAAAAAAGTGATTGGCTGTACTTAACAGTGTTAGCATTTAAATGGTCACAATTAGATATCTTATAATTTGTTAGGGCTAGAAACAAAATCATTATACCCTTGGAAAGGGAAATTACCATCTTTTTGTTGAGACTCTTTTAGCCCTATCTGATTGCAAGATATTAGACCTTAAAACTGTCATATTTTCATCTATAGACAAGCTGTTTTAGGCCACGTTTAGATTTTTTGGGCTCTCTTTCGCTCTTGTATGTTGAAGTCATGGTAACTAAGGCATCTGGATTCACAGGTGGATGAATACCAAAAATAGTTCCAGTAGCATTTTAAAAACTCTCCAAAGCACTTTGGAAAATACATTTTCTCTGATATATACAGAGGACATGATGTTGTGGGTAGAATAAAGGTTTTATCAACATTCTTCTGGGATAGCCTGTATAATTCACTCTTAGCTTCATCACTCATCAGTAACACAGCCATTCCTAAAACTTTACATTATACCACACTCCTTTTATATTACATCACCGTGGCCTGCATTTAGATAGTTAGCCACCTGTAAGGCCTGGCCTGATGCCCACTGAAGTTGATCCGATTTCTTCCATTGTCTTCAGTAAGGCAACGCCTACACTATAGGCCTGAGCTTTTGGGCACACACATAGGTTTCTGAGGTTATGAGCTGGGGGGCGATTCCCAGTTTGCATACACATTCTCTCACTAGCTCTCAGTGAGCTAATGTGCTAAAAATAGTAGTGGAAGCATGGAAGCATGGGCAGTGGCAAGTGTTGGCCTGGGCTAGCCAGCCCGAGTGTGTACCCACAAATTCTGGGTGGGCTTGTACTCGGGGTGGCTAGCCCATGCTGCTGCTTGCCACTGCCTGTGTTACTGCAGCTACACTTCTGATTTTAGCATGCTAGCTCAACGAGAGCTAATGTGAGTATGTGTACCCAAGTGGGGGATCACACCCCTATCTCCAAGTGTAGATATAGCCTCAGTGTTGAATCAGTTGTATAGAGAACAATAGAAAATGCACAAAGAAGTTCAAAGCTTAAATGTTACCGTTTCTATGAGGGGAGGGGCATAATGGGTGTGCCACTTCGCAACCTCAGAAACCCAGGGGTATGCCCAAAATCTCTGCACACTCAAGTGCCCATTAATTTGTGGTATTACCTGTTTTGCATGCATATACATGGCAGATTTTTTGTACATTGCAAAAATGTACAGATTTTTCCCAATACACACACCCTCAACGAAGCAGGCAGAATGTCTACATCTAACACACTACAGCAGCACAACTGCTGTAGCGCTTCACTGGGTATGTCTACACTTAAGACGCTACAGCTGTCTACACTGGGGGTTAGGTCACCTTAACTATGTCACTCAGGGACATATTTTTCACACCCTTGAGTGACGTAGGGAAGCCAACTTAATTTTTTAGAGTAGACAAAGCCTGAGTAGACATGACCTTTGCTGAAGGGAGGGCTTCTCTTATCACTGTATCTTATCCACCTCCCCAAGAAACAGTAGTTAGATCGACAGAAGAATTCTTCCATCAACCTGGCACTATCTACCCTATGGGTTAGGTTGGTATAGCTATGTCTCTCAGGGGTGTGGATTTTTCACACCCTTGAGGGATGTACCTATACACATGTAAGTTTCTAGTATAGACCAGTCCTAAATGTTTGGTTCTTAAGAGCAGTTGTGTACGATAATTTAAATGTTTTAGTTTCTCTGTGTTGTAGTTTTGAGGAGGACTAGTGTCAGCCACCTTTCTCAAAACTGATTTCTAGTGGCCAGAAAAAAAACAAACAAAAAACATGAAATTGAATTAATGGTTTGGAATAACACTATACTTTTCAGTTTGGAAGTATAACTAACTGCTAATTAGTACAGTGAATGTAAATTAGACATGATGCAAAACAAGTGTGTGAATTAGATCAGTAAAAAGAAAAGGAATACTTGTGGCACCTTAGAGACTAACAAATTTATTAGAGCATAAGCTTTCGTGAGCTACAGCTCACTTCATCGGATGCATTTGGTGGAAAAAACCACCAAATGCATCCGATGAAGTGAGCTGTAGCTCACGAAAGCTTATGCTCTAATAAATTTGTTAGTCTCTAAGGTGCCACAAATACTCCTTTTCTTTTTGCGAATACAGACTAACATGGCTGCTACTCTAATTAGATCAGTGTGAACTTTCCTTTTTCAGGATTAATTCTGTTGGTGTCAAGTATTTAGCAAAAAAGAATTAAAGCATCTATCAAAAATGTTGCAAAACTGGCTAGACATATGTTGAATCAGTCAGACCTAAAAGGGATTTTGTTAATGTTTGATGCCAAGAAGTTTTCTTGAATTTTAGAACAACAATAAATAGACTGGTATATAATTTGTCAACACTAAAATTGAACTCTCTAAACGTGAATAAATTTTGCCTTTTGCAAAAGACTTTCTAAGGAACATAATGTACTTATTAGCAAACATTTTTTTAAAAACCTTTGTCTAAAGAGCCAAAATCAAATTTGTAAAAGATATGTCCTTTATTGACATGCTTCATAGTTTTGCCAAATATAGTTGCATCATGCATAAATCTGTTCATGACATATTTGGCAGGTAAATTTGTTAATTAATGGGTTAGGTTAAGTACTGGCCATAAAATGTTAAGGGAAAAACTGTATGTATGAAAATAAAAAGAATATTTCACTTTATCAGATTCTTACCAGAACTGAAGGCTAAATTATTACAAGAAGCAAAGTTAAATTCTCTTTCAAAACTCAGAGAGAATAATAAAGAGATTGAACTAATAAAAGATGAAAAGAGAACTATTCATATTATTGCCTCTCGGAATGGTCCAGTGGTTGGGAAGGTGAGAATTAATTTTCTTAAAATATGTATTGTTGCATTAAATTGTCATCTTAAACTGTATAACTACAATATAGAGGTACAGTAGAACCTCAGAGTTACAAACACCTCAGAAATGGAGGCTGTTTGTAACTCTGAAATGTTTGTCTGAACAAAATGTTATGGTTGTTATTTCAACCACTGTATGTTGACTTAATACAGCTTTGAAACTTTACTATGTAAAAGAAAAATGCTGCTTTCCCCCTTTTTTTAGTAGTTTACATTTAACACAGTACAGCACTCTATTTGCTTTTTTTTTTTTTTTTTTTTTTTTGTCTCTGCTGCTACCTGATTGTGTACTTCTGGTTCTAAATGAGGTGTGTGGGTGATGGGTCAGTTTGTAACTCTGGTGTTTGTAACTCTAAGGTTCTACTGTAATAGATTGGACTGTGTCTCTGATGTCAGTGTAGTTAGAGTAGGAATGAATTGGTCTGTTACATTTAGAAAAACAAATATTATCAAAATGAAACAAAATTGTTAATCCATTATTTTATATTTTGATAAATTCATTGGGACCCTGATTCAGCAGTCAATCCTGATTGAGCAAAGCACTTAAGAACATGCTTAACTTTAGGGATAGACTTAAGCACATGCTTAAATACTTTGCTGAACTGGAGTCTAGATATCTGTAGTTAGAGTAAATCTGATGAAAAGATGATGAAATAAGCAAGGGTCCTATGTGACTTCATTTAGATACCTTTCTAATCTGTCTGCTAGCTACCTGTATATATAACACTTTCTATTGCCATTTATATCTTACAGATGTTTTGGGACAACAGTATCGAGGATTCTTCCAGTTTTAAACCGGTCCTCAAACTAGGGAGCAAGGAACATTTCTTGGTGACTTGCAAGTTATTATTCGTATTGTGGTAGCACCAAAAATGTTCTAGGCACTTTCCAAAGACAGATGAAAACACATACCCTGCCTTTAAAGGAAAGTTTGAGACCACTTTATTAGTTGAGGAATCCATAATATTAGTGTTGTTCAAAAACACCAATAAGATACAAGTAGCAAGACTGGTACTGGAACAATTTGAGAACCAAGCAGTGAGGGGCTGAGAGGAGAGATGATCCATGAGAGGCTATTTTTGTTATGAAGTGGTCCCCATGATGAAAAGGTAGGAGAATCACAGTATTCCAGAAACAAATAGTACTATATTAAGGGGACACAATCAATCTGAAATCCAGTCAATTTCAAAACATGAATTAAAAGTACTTTTAAGTACTAAGTCTAGATCTACTGGCAAATTTTGTGGTTTTGTAATCACACTTCCCTATTTGTAAAAATGTTTTTTCTATTCTCTGTTGCCGTGTGAATGACGACACAAACTAAATAAGAGATTGACTGGTTATAAAAAGTGGAATTGACTGTTCACTAAGTACTGTCATAATAAAAATAAACAAAAAATAGATTATTATTTTTTCTCTAATTGCTTATAGTTACAGTAAGTAATCTTGGTTGTTACTTGAAGTGTAATTTTTATGTTGACTGCATGTCCCTTTAAAGCATAGTTATAGCCTTTTATTCCCCTAGCTACACTTTGCAGGTATGGATAGGTCCTTTAATTCCGGACTCCAGTTAGAGTGTTAGAAAAATATGTTCAAATCAGCAGTCTAAATTTAGTTCACATTTTGTTTTTCTTAGGCCACATCCTATTTCCTTGATGAAGTCATATATTAAGGTTATTCTGCTGATGACATTCTGACCAGAAGCTAGTTGGCTACTATGTTAGGATCTTGCAGCAGGTAAGTGATATTTTCCCCTCTCCTTCCCTTCTCTAGGTCTAGCGAGGGTAGAAAGAGAGGAAGACCACAGTGCTAGGGCTCAGTTTGTGGGTGGGAAGCCAAGAATATAAGTGAGTCCTCAGCGGGAAGGAAGCCTCGGATAGGACAGATGGGTGCTTCTGCTTACACACACATACACACTCACGCTCTCTCTTTCTCCTGAGTAGCTCCTGCTCTGTTCTTTCCTCTGTTGGCAGCATACTTCCGTCACCAACTGATCTACCACCTGCAAGAGACAAATTTGGAGAACAGGAGATTAGCTGGTGAGTGGAGCAGGCTACTGCTGGTCCAGGGAAGGGAGGCCTAGGAAGGAGCTGGCTTCTGGCAATAGACCCAGAACATTTCAGGGATAAAGACTCTCCCCCACCACTATGTATAGAAGTGGTTGTTTGGCCTGTCAGCAACTCCCTTTTCTGCATATGCTTGGTTCATTTGTCCCACCACCCTCCAATTAACCCTAGGACTGTAGTCCTCCTATAAGACATACAGCAAGAGTCAAATCAAGGAAAATATGAGGAAAAACATAGTCCTAGTAGCTTGCTAGACCTTCATTTAAGAGACGGGGGAAATGTCACTTACCTGTTGTTGCAGTGTCCCTATCTGCTCTGGCCAGTCACCATCAACAGAGTAACCTCAGCCCCTGAGCAGACAGGGCTGGGAAAAAGAAAATAAGATCTCACATTAAACTACTGACTTGAAACTTATTTGTTGTTGTTGTTAATTTTAAGCTGTAGCTAGAGTTTTATTCTGACGTGTGGCTGCCAGGTTAAATAGTCCTTTCATTAACACTTCCATTTTTAAAAGTTTTCAAGTTATTAAATGGCAAAAGAGTCTGCCTGAAACAAACTTCGTGTTAGAAATACAGTTTATGTTTCCCTCTACTGGGACAGCAATATAATAGTTTATTATTATTTATTTTTAAATGATCTTGCCACCTTGGTACATTTGATGTTGTCATTTGGTGCTTGAATTTGAACAAATGAATTTACAAGTTCTAAAAATCTTTGATGGTCTGAAAAGAGCCTTTGGACTCCCAAAGCATAAACAATGGTAGGGTCCAGTCCTACAGGGCAATAAGCACTCTCCACTCTCACTGAACTCAATGGGAATTGAAAAACACTCAACACCTTCCATGACCTGGACCTAGCAGACTAAATTAGGTGACATATTATGTTTCAGAGTGTATGTATATTTTGATGTAGTATCTGTTCCAGGATATTGAAAAGGACAAAAAATCAAAGGACTTAAAAGTAAAAGGTACAAAAGTGAAAGGAGGGAAACCAGAGATTCCAGAAATAAAAAAGATTGAACAAGAAGATGCAGTTAATCAGTGGGCTCCTTCCTCACAGAATCCTCCCAGTTTTCCTCAAGAGAGTAAACCTACAATCACTGAGATAACCACCACTGCAGCAGCTAGCAACGATCCCAGCGGTGTGAAGGAAGATCCTCCACTAATAGCAGTTGGTACAACAATGCCACCCATCAATCCAAATTGTGGGAACCTTACTACTGCAAATTTCAATTCACTCTTCCCACACTCAAATACAAGGTTAGAGCCTATTGCTTACATAATGAGGTAGTGTTTGAATAGATAGTCACTCTTTAATTAATAGAAATATCTTTTGAAATTAATTCACTTTTACTCACATTTACGAATCTAGTGATGGTTTGGTTAAATGAACAATCCTTTCATTTGTTTAATATGCGGTATGACTAGGGCTAGCTAAAGGCCAGCTATGGCTGTGACATTTCACAGTGCAGCCCACATCGCTGCTTCATCTTAAGTACACAGATGGAGCCCACAGAGATGACTTGTCCTGTCATGGATTGAGCCAGGTCAGGTCTCTTGGGTCAAAGATAGGACAAACTGAGATCAATCATTTCTACAGGCCACACCACTATTAAAATGAGAGTAACTGTTCTTTCAGAAGAAGAGGGTTCTTGTAATCTGCTTCCCCCCCCCCCCCCAAATAAGATGTAGCCTTTTAGCTTTTGACTAGTTGGCAAGTGGTCCTCTGGCTGGAGAGTGAGCACTGTAAAAGTGGCTGCAGCATGGTGGTGGGCATCTGTGAATATTATGGGAGATGGAAATAGATGCATGGAAAAGTCAGAGGAAAGTCTCAAGGCAGGAACTCGTGCATATAAATCCTTGCCCTGACAGTGACTCCCTCTATGACCTTAGATCCGTAACCTTAGCTTTTCTTTTGTCTGTTTCCCTTCTGTACACTAGGGATAATATTTCCTATCACTATCAAGAATGTTGTAAAAATTAATTAGTTAATGTTGTTAAAATAATTAAAACATGAAATATAGTGTTTAAATACTAAGTATTACTATTAAATGGCAGTCTCCAAAGCTGTGTTGAGTTATGTCTGTTCTCAGATGCCAGACACCACCCCCACCAACAAAGCTAGTTTAGAATACATTTGTGAATGTGCATGTTTGTTTACATAACGAGCACATACAGCACTTAACTGATAATTAATGTTGCATATTATAGTTGTATTTCTTTGTCATAGGCTACCTGAAAAAGCAAAGAAAAGAAGAAGCCCTTGGCAGTCAGTGGGACAAATAGGTACAAACAACAGACAGGATGATGGGACTCTGGCTCAAGTATGTTTACAAAACTGGTCATTTAAAATTAAACCCTTTCTGCTCTCTTCCATAGTATTCTGTATTTCATGCTACTGTCTTATCTGTTTGTACTTTTCCTGTTGACATATAAGACTTCCATGTTGTGAAACTCTTATTTAAGGACAGGCCTAGTTGTTTCTGGAGACTCCCAGCTGGTGGAAGGGGCAGGGGATGTGGAAGGGTGTGGGGATGGAGGAGCAGCTCCAGAAACTAGAGTAAAAGAAATTCAGACTCTGCATGAAATCCCGGACCTATTAATGGGTGTTTCACCATTAATGTCAGTGGATCCAGGATTTTGCCCTATATTCCTGAGACAGTTTTACACTGTCACGAACATCTCTCGCACTAGTGTCACTGTTGGGTTTTCTCCATGATAATCCTTGACCAATTACCAATCATACCTTCATCCCAAGAACCCCACTTTTTGGCAATAACAAATACACTCATTTCCCTGCAGAGCTCACTTCCTATCTTTTATTGTGAAAACGCTGGTGGGGCCAAAGAATAACACACGTTTTTATTTTGGTGTGTCTCAGGTCAACTGACCATTCCCACATGCAAGGAAGTATGACAAAGTAATTGTATGCTTCTGTTCTTCATTTTTAAATTGGTAAGGTGGCAAACAATACATGGTGATGTAAGTGCCTATGTCCCTGAATACCACCACCTGCAGGGGAGCAAGAGCTACATTGTGATAGACCTTTTTTGAAAGATAAAAATTCTAAATGTTCTCCTATCCCATAATGATTCATAACTGGTAGTGATACATAGTTAGCTTCCTCTAGCATATGAAGTCCTTGGCTTCTGGAACATTATTGAAGTTTGAACTTTTAATATATTTTACTTTGTTTAGTTGCTGGCAAGCTCTTGAAACATGTCAAGAAAGATATAGGTAACAGCCATACCCATATCACATACAATTTTAAATATATTGTGATTTTCTGTTTAGACTCAAACAGAAAAAGTCACACTGTATGAACGAGCTGCTCAGATGGATCAAATGGCCAATATGAACCAAAAGAAACGCAGTATTTCAAAATCTGAAAAAAAAGACATCCATTTCCCAGAACTGCCAGTAACAGCACAACAAAAGGAGCTGAAAGGAATGGAAGGTATGAAATTGTAATTGGCTTTTGCTGTTTGCAAATCTGCATCAAGTGTCAGTTGAAGAACAGGGTTAATCTAACCAAGACTTAGATACCAGTATGTGATTTTTGGTGGAAGATGCTGAGAAAAAAAATACATCAGATTGGACAAAATCACTGCTGTGCACTCATCTGAGTCTTTGGACTGGACAAGCGTCCTCATTTGCAAATTGAAGTTAGCACCATCTTTTAAATAAGTCATTTATTTTTAACATATTAAACAAACCTTAAAAATAGAGTTTGGAATTTTTTGTCAGCTTGTTTTATTTTATTTGTATTTCCACGTATGTGAACTGCCAGACAAATGAGCTTCAATCAGGATTTCTAGGGAAACAAAGATATCTTCCATTGTTGTATGCAGTTATGTTGTAACTGTGCTGGTCCCAGGTTATTAGCGAGACAAGCTCAGTGAGGTAATATCTTTTATTAGACCAGCTTCTGTTGGTGACAGAGACATGTTTTCGAGCTTACACAGAGCTCTTCTTGAGGACAAGAGCTCTGTGTAAGCTCAAAAGCTTGTCTTTCTCAACAACAGAAGCTGGTCCAAGAAAAGATATTACCTCACCTACCTTGTGTCGCTATGGAAAACAATGACATCTAGAGACTAGTTCAAGTAACAGCAGCTGTGTAGCCAAATGGACACCCTTAGTAGCATATCCATAACTTGGTTCTTGTAATTAAAATGATCACAGTCTGAATTTTAAATGGGAACTGTATCTCATATTCAGTGCTCCAGCATACAATAACTGGTTGTCTTCTTCTGTAATCTCCACACTCAATTTTCAGTTTTTTTGGGTTTCTTGTTCAACACTATTTCAAAAATAACCATTTAAACATAGAAGATGAAACTGAAGGAGCATGTAGAAAGGAAAAAACTACAATATGCAGAAATAATAAGGTATCTATTTGTAAAAGTTAAACAGGTAAAAGTGCTGAAGAGGGAGTCAAAGAAATCTGAAGTATCTAAAATACCATCTTTACTACACGTGGATCAGAATCAAGAAAAACAAGAGGTAAATTAATATGGTATGTTTGTTTAGTAGAGAAATGGTGTGGGTTGGGCTATTGACTCACTATGTGAACATGAGGAAAAATTACTGTCTTGTGTCTTAGTAAACCTAGCTGGAAATTGGATAAAAACTTAAAATCACAAGCTCATTAAAAACTAGATGTTGTATCTAATATACATTTCCCTTGTTCAGTAACTTACAAATAAGTATGTTGCATAATTAAATTTGTAAATAATAGATAGCAGTTATTAGCCATATTTCTAACCGAATGCATCCGATGAAGTGAGCTATAGCTCATGAAAGCTTCTGCTCAAATAAATTTGTTAGTCTCTAAGGTGCCACATGTACTCGTTTTTCTTTTTTGCGAATACAGACTAACACGGCTGCTACTCTGAAACCTATTTCTAACTCAGTAACTGAAAATATAACTCTACTGCTTCAGAATGTAATACATGATTAAGAATTGGAACTTTACTTAAGATGAAGATAAATGACTACAACTGGCAAACAATGATCTACTGTCAGAATCCATGACTGCAGAGAATATGTTGAACTTAATACACAATAAACCAGTTCAGACCCTGTGTAACCAGATGCTACTTTATTGACTTTACTAAGCTGGTCTTGATTCTGCTCACTATATCACCAGATACTCCTACAGAAAGTCCTTGCTTTCCATTTTCTTACAATGCAATCAAAATAGGTAAGAGTTAAATGCTACTGTGTGGAAGGTTCAGAAGCAGATCTGCCAGTAGTCTGAGGATCTCTGCACTCAAGCAGGGCATCAAAAATCAATCCACATCTTTCCCTGCTTGTAAAGGGAAGAGGTTTCCAAATTTGCATTGCAACCAAACACAGTAATTATTCACCCCAAAGCGAGACATGTCTGGGGGTGGATATAAGGATCAGAGTATGACTGTCTAGTTGCCAAACACAGAACAAGTTCCTTCGCTATTCCTTTGCTATTTCCCAACCTAAATTTACACACAGTTGTAATACTGTAGCAGTTTATAATTTTGAAACATTGTACAAATATTAACTAATTAAACTTCAGAATATCTCTGTGAAGCAGCAACGTAAGTATTATTTTCTCCATTTTCCAGAAGGGGAAATTGAGACCCAGAGAAGATAAGCACAGGTAGCTTGCCCAAAGAATCACTTTGAATCAGTGTTAGAGCTGGGATTAGAGTTCAGGAGCTCCTCGCTCCCAGTTTCATTCTGTTCCAGTAGGTCATGCTGCATCTCAATATCATAATTAGGCACTATCTGAAATCCATTTGTGTGTGCGGAGGAAGATCAGGATTTCAATAGATAATGCATTGTTCCATAATGGATCATTTTTAGCATAAACAATATTTAACAGAAGGGCAATATCTTACAAACTGTCACCAATAAAAAGAATAAAAGTCATGCATCTCCAGCGGTGCTGGAACAATTTGTATAGTGTGGGTTCTAAGAGCCATTGAACCAAACTGTAAATCCTATATATGATCTAGCACCTATGTGCATCTCTTGTGCTAGACATTCCATTAATTCATGTGTACTGTCAGCAACAGATTAGGCTTTAAAAGAAATTGGGGAAAGCACAAGGGTTGCAACATTTGTGGGCATGTCAGTGAATCAAATAACATACCAAACTCCTCCTTTTTGGCTTTACCATGCTAGATCACATGTTTATGAAATGATATGAAATATTGTTTTACAGTAAGAAAGACTGAAAAAATAGATTTATTTGCAGTCCATTGTAAAGTGTATGATTATAAAGTGTGTAACTTAAATGTATTGCATACTTGGCAGTATAACCTTAAACTCTCTGTACCTCAGTTCCCACATATATCAAATGGGGTAGTCATCCTTACATAATCTTCACAAAGCACTTTGAACTCTATTGAGGAAAAGTTCTGTATAAATGTCAGCTATTATTAAACAGGCTGTATCGTGAGCTTCTTACTCCATTTTTACTGAGGTCAGCTCCCACTAAAGCCAGTTACTACTTACCTGAGTAAGAGCTAACTGAAAATTGAGTAAGGAACTAGGGATTTTTCCCATTATTATTTGATTGTATTTTCCATAATTTTCAGATTTCATATATTTACATAGTGAGAACTGAACTGTGCCAGAAAGGAAAATTCATGCATCTTCAATGATATAAAAAGCTTCAATAGTACCCTAGTTTCTGTGGATATACACTGTGAAGAATTGTTGCATAACTGAGTCCTAGCATCTTTGTGCAGAAATATTACAAGAGTCAAGAGTAAAGCTGAACACAACTATATACTTTTACATCATAGAGCATTATGGGACAATGTTATATATTTGGAAAAATCTGACATTGAATGAAATAATTGAGGATGACAGTTGAATGCCTGCCCATTCAGTTCAGTACCTGCCCATTACACCAGTAGTTGATGCCAAGTGTCTTATCTGGCTGGACAGGTGGAAAACAAAAGACAGCACTGTCTTAAATGTCAAGGGCTTTAATCTTCATCATCAGATAGGATCTGATGGAGGAAATGAGAAATAAGAGAGTACACTGCTTAATTTCATCAAGCTTGGGTCTCTAGTAGCTATTCACACTAGTGAAGAGGAGTTTGGGGAATGGTTAAAGGCATCATTTTCCATTGATTCACAAATCTGACGGCTTTTAGCAGTTAGTGCTGCAATGCAAAAACTGTTAGCAGATAAACAGTGTTAATATAAAACTGAATAGATGTAAGAATGAATAGCCAATCAATTAACATTCCTTATCAATTTATTTTTTAGAATACTGGAAGTACACAAAGTGAAAATAAAACCAATCTGCCAGATGTAGAATAAGCAGTGTAGAAGCATGAAGCTTGAGAGACTGCAGAATCACAGTACAGTAAAATCTGTGCTTTTCTATTTAATCTTTCATAAATGAAGATAATTGGATAATTCTACAGAAAATTTTATAGACTTCATGTAATATATGGTTATTCTCCAGGAAATTACTTTAGAATGCATTGGTCCTAAAATTGCTTACATAAATGAAGCGTACATTAAACTTTTATGAAATCTGAAACGCACAAAACTTATTTTTGAAGGCTAAGTACCAACATTAGGCTCCTTCTAGTACTGATGTATAAAATCTGTACACCTATCACTACTGGATGTCCAGCTGATCTAAGACTGGCTAAAGGTTATTAATTAGTCTGGCATTTTGAAAGAGCCTGTTACTCTTTTCTCTGATAGATGATGATTTGAGACTTCTGTAATAGTGTACCAGATAATAATGGATCATTTGATGTGTTCAGATGCTTTAGGGTAATGTGGGCCAAATTTTCTGTCTGTTTAATTTTAGCACCCATTTTTTCCAAACAATTTATTGTGACTGCATATGTGATCGTGTATACATTTTGCATATGCAGATTGGGCATTTTAATGGCCAGCTACCCCATTTATAGATTGTTTGCGTATGCAAAGTTGACGTATGTGCACTTTATGTACAAAAGTAGGTACACAAAATCAGATGTCAGGGTTAAAAACCTGGCCTCTTGTGTTTTCTGGTTTATTATTTTGGATGGTGAGCTGCACACATCCTTTGCTCATTAGGGTTGTACTTACCATTTTTGTTGTAGTTTCTGAAAATAAAAGAAATTAAATCCAGACATTTATGTGCTAAAAATATTCATGCTCTTGGAGTAAGCAATTGTTAAGATAACTTACTCTTGGTGTAACTCTCAGTAAAATTATTTGGCTCACAGAAAATTCCTGAGTTAGAACAGCCAAGACAGTCATTTTAGCTCACTTTTTAATACTTTATCATTTTAAGGGAAACCAGTTGCAAGGTGGAAAACATTTTCCTTATATGAACTTTGAACAAAGCCATTGGGATAGGTGTGAAACTTTAAACAATAGGTTTCTACAGCGCATTGTTTCACAGCTACGTCAGCTTTTTATTGATAAACGGGTCTGGGAAACATGTAATAACAAAAAAGTTAATGTTAAAAGGGAGAAGGAATATATTTCCAGTATGTATGCAGAATATAACCAAGTTCTTGTTTCAGCTGTGGTATTACAGTATCTGCAGAGAATGCTACAGTTAATTGTCCATCTATTTTTTTTTTTATTCAAGTGAACCATAAGAGTTCATTCTATGCTGAAACTTGTCTCAGACAAGGAGTATTTTTAATAAATAAATTGTTTAGGTGTGTGTGTAATTCTTAGAAATAAAAAGGCTTGCTCAGTTTATAGACTTTTTGTGTTCTGAAATATTATTTCAAAATCTTTAATGTAGTTAAATATGTTTTGCAAGCTGACAGTCCATAACATGAATTGGCCCTTGTGGTATTTAAAACAACAAAAATATATCAAGCTTCTGACACTATAGTAATGTTTTAACCATGTTTCTCTAATTTGCATGTCTGACTTAATTTAACACATTTATGGATTAACGACCCATTAGAGGGATCAGTATGCTTATGTAAGAGGAACCTGCATAGCACTGCAAGTTTAACAAATAAGAGCATGCATCTGTGCAAGGGAAAATGTACTCCAGGAAAACAGATGCATACTGGAAGAACAGAGAAAGATAACAGATCATTAATAGATATTTTGTATTCCTTATTGCTATTTCCTATGTTGCTAATCCTGCCTTTATTGACCATAGGCCATATTCAACAACAACGTAAACAGTTACACATCATGTGTAAGTGTGTGTGTGAGAGGTGAACTAGTGTAAATCTGAGTGATTTGGCATTCAGTGGGTGTGCAAAATGAATGTAAATTGTATGAAGAGGGGATGGAAGGATAGGTGGCATGTCAGGAATTAGGAAGCACATACCAGCTCTTCCTGCTCTAATTTCTCATTTTAATTATTACATATTTTAACTTCTCTATTAACTATATTTATTTTATTTTCCAGAAGGTCACTGGAGCAGCTGGAAAAGTTGTTACATCATCACTGACTGGATGAATCAGGATTTCCTTTATTCCTTGGCTTTGTCTTTTTTCCAAACTATTAGGTCACAATAAACTGGAGGAGGTGAAGCTCCCTCATACTATACATACAAAGCTGTAGCATCAAAGTTTGAAGTTTCTAAGTACTGTAACAACAATTTAGCTAACTGCAGCAATGGTTTGTAGTGTATCCTCCACACTGCAAGGAGGGAGAAGAAGCCACTGAGTACCTTATTATGAGGACCCTCATTCTCCTTCTTGTCTTTATCCTTAGGAGATAAGGAAGAAAAATACTTAGTAGTAAAATATGTAAAATTTTATAGTGAAAAGAAACCAAATGGAGAATTAAACATAACTTAAAGATAGGTATTTGGGGCTAAGGGAAATCTAAAGAAAAGAGTGGAACATTTAAAAAAGACCCAACATGTAAACTTTATTAAAAGTATCTGTTTCACTTTATGGCTATTTAACATGGTGGCTGTTTAAATCTAGCAATTAAAATATAATATTTAAATACTACTAACATTTTTAAAAAGCAGATTTTATGGTAGCAAAGCAATCAAAATTAGGTTACTTGAGAACAGTTTAATTGATTTTTATTTAATGTTTGAGGCATGCAAGATTAATATACCAGGGTCCATACAATTTTGCCTTGCTATTTGCTATAAGCCAACTATGCAGCAGTGACACTCTAGCTCTTCTTAAGCGTTGACAGGTTTAAATGGGAAGTATTTGACTGACAGGCACTAATTATAATAAAAACATGTTTTTGTGGGTTGTCTCAGCTGTGAATGTGAATTAGCTGTACAGTCCGCCCCCCACAATGCAGATTTGTTGTAGGCAAATGTGTAATATCACGAGCGTGTAGCCAGCAGCTTGGAATTTCTGTTTTATGTGTGCTGGATGATCCTTTGCCACCTCCTCACCAGCACTGAACCAATACATTCCCAGAGTGTACCCACCATTATACACAGTGCTCACATAGTGGGGATATTTGAATTTAGAGATGAGAGACTATGCTGAGATTTGAAAGGTTGGGGTGTTATTACTTAGTGCTAGATCTCTCAAATATCAGCCTTTTCAAACCTCTCCTGCTGCAGGGAACCATTTCTTACCTTAAATGTGTTTTGGGGGATGGGTGTGCATGGTGTCTAGTAAGCCCATTGCCACCTATTCTGGAAAAGGCCTTGGAGTTGGAGGTCAGATTTGGGAGGAAGAAGTGCGCTTACCACACACCCAACCCCAATACAGAAGATGGGCAAACATTCACCTAGTGTACTCTGAAGATCCTCAGAAGAAAGGGACTGCAGCTATGAGGCTCAAAGACATGGTGCTAGGGGGAGGCTGCAAGAACAAACAGATAAAGATTTTCCAGTTACAATCGCCTATTGCATAGAGCGCTGGACTGGGACTCAGGATACATAGGTTCTATTGCTAGTTGTGTCAAGAGCCTGCTGGCTAATCTTGGACAAGTGACTTTGCTATGCCATGCCTCAATTTCCCCATCTGTAAAATGGAGATACTGACATCCTTTGTAAATTGCTATGAGACTCTGATGAAAAGGGCTTATAAGAGCTAGGTATTATTAATTGAAAACAGTCAATTTCCCCAAAGAGGGCCAATAGTTGGACTCTTCTGGAAGTGTGTTTGCCCATCCTTGCAGGAAGAATAGCATACGACTATGTCCACCCTGTAGAGTTAACCAGTGTAACAACAGTGCTATCAAATATCATAGATATAGGCAGGAACTTCCCTCAAGGCAAAAATGTTCAACTGAGAATAGAACTGCATATGTGTGTAATATGAAAGCAACCACTATATTCACAAGTATTTGTTACATGTATTGTTGCAGCTACGGGCATGTTTCTGCTCACAAGTTTACAGATCATGATTTGTCTTTGGAAGACTAACAAAAAATTAGTGTTCTGATCCTAAAAGGTGTGAGATATTTATTCCTCTGTGCCATTCTCTGAGTTTTTCTGCAGAAAGAGTGAACAAATACACTAGAGTGTTAATTAAACAGAAAATAAGTGGGAGAGCCAAGAACAGAACCTTATGGTCTCCTGACTCCAGTCCAGTGCCCTATCCACTAGACAACACAGTGTCTGTTGTCTGCCACAAATGTACTGTATGAACTTCGACAATTGTAAAACCTCCCTGTGCTTCAGTTTCTTTTCATTATAGGAGTATTTGGAAATGTCTTTCATTAGTGTTTGTAAAGTGCTTGGAGATCCTTGGATAGGTGATGATAAATAAGTCCATCTTAAGACATGAAAAGTAATTTTTCTGCTCTACTCCACACTGATAAGGCCTCAACTCCAGTTTTATGTCCAGTTCTGGGCATCACGTTTCAGGAAAGATGTGGACAAATCGAAGAAAGCACAGAGGAGAGCAACAAAAATGATTAAGATATAGAAAACATGACCTATGAGGAAAGATTGAAAAAAAAAAATGGATTTGTTCAGTCTTGAGAAGAGAATACTGAGTGGGGACATGATAATAGTTTAAGTTCATAAAAGTTTGTTATTAGGGGAAAGGGAAAAAATTGTTCTTGTTAACCGCTGAGGAGACAAGAAGCTTAAATTGCAGCAAGTAAGGTTTAGGTTGCACAGTAGGAAAAACTTCCTGTCAGGAGAGTTAAGCACAGAAACAAATTGCCTAGGGAGGTTGCGGAATCTCTGTTGTTGGAGGTTTTTAAGAACAGGTTAAACAGACACCTTGCAGGAATGTGCTAGTTATTACATTGTCCTGCCTTGAGTGCAGGGGACTGGAATAGATGACCTCTCAAGGTCCCCTCCACAGTCCTACACTGCTATGACTTTATTAATAGTATTTTTTTATTATTACTCACATACAGGCAAACTCAGTGTTGTTGAAAACGCAAACAACTTTACCAATGGCACTATAGTTGCATCCACTTATGCCAGAGGTTAGTTTGTCTCATTATCCTCTATGACCCTCAAAGTCATTTCCACAGAACATAATAGTAATTTTACAGATGGAGTTAAAAGGAAATACAGTTTAAAGCTGCATAGGGTATGGGGTTTGTCCCTTTAATTTCTTTCATCATTCATCATCGGACCAAATTAATTCGTTGTGCAACTTCCATTGGAATAAGCGTTATGGCAGGGCCTAATTTAGCCCACTGTGGGTCTTTTGTGTTCAGTCTCATGCCATTTTTCATTAGGATTTCATCCTTGCCCCAATGTCTGCATATTGGAGGAGTTTCCTTTGTATGTAGAACACCTTACTGATCAATATTATACCAGTTATAGGTGAGTTCCTTGGGAGATGAGCATTATGTCAGCCACAGCTGTAGCTGGGTGAAATGTATTGTGAAACATTTGCTGAAATCTCACTCTAGCTCAAGAATTTTTCAGTAGCATCTAGTGCCCAAAAAACCATATCACCGAGGAATTCCTCATTTAATGAAAACATTACCTGACATCCAGGAGAACCCAGCACAGTTCCAGTGCTACTTGTGAAATGCATGGCTTTATTTTCAGATGCTTCCTCCTCTGTTAGCCATAGAACTTAAAACCCCACCTCATCTGCATTTGAGTTATACATAAGGCAGCTGCAATGAGCATTCAGGATTGGTAGCCATCCAACAGTAGCATCCAGCCAGAACATGGAGAAGCCCTATTTGGATATTATTGGTGAACAACCTTCCCACATACCATCTTCTTGGGGTATTGTGATGACATGATTTCAGCTATGGGCCAGTCTGGCCCTTAGAAGAGATTTCATCTTTCTTCTAAATCCTTTTCTTTCACTCAAGGAGAACTCTGTGCTTCTGATTAAAGTTTGAACATTCTTAAATATGCCTGAGTCCTTTAAAGTTATTATCTTCATTAGTAGACATTCATAGATACTAAGGTCAGAAGGGACCATTATGATCATCTAGTCCAACCTCCTGCACAACGCAGGCCACAGAATCTCACCCACCCACTCCTGCGAAAAACCTCTCACCTATGTCTGAGCTATTGAAGTCCTCAAATCGTGGTTAAAAGAGATAGTTTGTTAATATCAGCCTGATTTGTTTTAATATGCAGTTAGGATACATTTTTTTGTTCTATATGGTAACTTAAGGTACATAGTGGAAGTTGAATGCAGCTTAGACTAGCATGGATTTACACGTGAAATATATTGGCAGGAAGAAACACCATTCTTTATACTGAACTGGTCATATGATTGGTATTTGGCACTGACTCGGAGCCTGACTTGCTGAAATACAATGGACTCCTTTAACTGTGAAGCTCTTCATAAAGTAAACATCTCCCAAGGTCTAGTTTCTTTCCAGTACTGTTTCACTGCAGCAAAAACTCCATTATACTGTAATACTCCATTATATTCATGTGGAAACATAGCATAGGTTAATGTAATGTATTCGATACTTTAAATTAAGTCTTCACCATCTGTTCCACCTTTAATTACAAATATTCAATTCACCATTGTGTCATAAAAACTAGACTAGAAGTGATTTAGATACACAGATATGTTTATGTTCCAGACTGCAAGCATCTATTATGTATATAAAGGGTTCTACCTGACTAGAAACCATTGGTATGTAGTACCATCCCTACTCAAAAAAATATTCCCTGGGAGTTTCAGTTCGTTAAATAGGTAGTCACTCCCTCCCCTAGAAATTGTGTTCTCCTGTGTTGCTGCTCTGTTTCTGCCTGAAAGGCAGCTGCTTTTTGGGGTGGGTAATGCAGTCCTTAGAGGGCTTTAGGACAAAAGGTGCCACAGGAATGTAATAAGCAAAGGCCACAGACACATTTGGGTTGTATTTTCCATACCAAACTACCCTCTTCAGAAGTAATAAATGACCCTATTTTTCTTAGACTTAATTAGCAGTATGTTTTTTTTTTTTACTTTAACAATCTTACTTGACTCTGATTCACCTTCTTGGACACATCTTTAAATGATAAAAAAAAAAAAAAAAAAGACCATGTTATTTTGTGTACGGCAGTAAATCAGCTAACATCAGTATTTTCCTTAAAAATGGAAGAAAATACATAGTAAGGAACCTTGAACAGAAAATTCAGGTTTGTCTGAACACAGTTTATCAGTCAACCAAACTGAAACTAATTTGGTTACTAAAATGTAGCCTCAGGGTTGATTAAAATAATTTAAAAAAATCTGTCTGGGAGTGGGCTCCTGACTCATCCTCTTTAACATCTGTCTATACCTTTCCTCTTCTTCCCAATGCCAGCTACCTATCCACTGGGCATCTTTCTGATCATTTATGGCATATGATGGGTTCCAAGTGGTGTGAGGAGTGATAAGTAAAGTGGTAACAGTTGGGTCACCTGGGAAGAGCATTTACATTTACAAGTAGAGGAATGGCAAGCGAGTATTTCCACTTTGCCAAAATGTCATTGTCATCCTCTGTCAAAAACTGAAGTAGGGAGAGGGCTGTTTGTTCACCAATAATTAGAGAAACATGGTTTTCTTTTTAAAGAAGCTTTGTATTTTGCAGGTATCATATCTCAGTAAACAATATCTGCAGCTTCTAACTATTTTAAGTATTTACATAACCCCCATGACTGTGGTATTTATTCTCATAACACAACTGTGAGGTAGGGAAGTGCTACTATACCCATTTTACAGATGGAATAGCGAGGCACAGAGTGTAAATGACTCACTCAAGTACACACAGGAAGCCAGTGGTGGAGCAGGGGACTTGAACTCAGAATTTATGGAATGCTGAGGCTCGTGTTCTGACAAAAGGGCCATCTTGAAACATTTCCCATTTCAATACAATTGAAATTGCTTGGATTATAGCATTTTTTCTTCATATACTGTAGCATACGTATCAGGGCAGACAGTGTTGCCCAAGAGGGGGCACTGGATTAGAATAAAGAAGATGGATTGCATTCCTACTGCCACTGGCTTCCTGTATTGCTTTAGCCAAGTAACTTCAATTCTCTCCGTTTCCCTATCAGAAAAATTGGATAATAATATGTATCTATCTTTGAATAGACTTTCAGATGTAGAGGTGGAAAATGTTTATTAATTATTATTATTAGGTATTTTATTACATTAATAACACTATTTAGAACTTACATAACTCCTTTCACCTGCATATCTCAAGCACTTTACAGGGTGGATAAGTAATATTATGCCATTTTACAAATGGGGAAACAGGCTTGGAAAGGAGAAGCGACACTCAAATTCAGACGAGTGAGTGACAGAACACAGATCTCCCGTCTCCTACTCTGCACCAGTAAGCAGATTATGCTGCCTCCCACTGCAGTGTAGTGTTGCAGTTTCTGAAGAACAAGAATTATCTTTCTGGAACACTAGAGTATGTTAAATAGTCACATGAAACCAGCAGAACTTGTTTTGAAAAAAGCCACCCCTGCCTCAGGGTTACAGCAATGTACACAACTTTATTTTTTAAAAGCTTACACCGTTTTATTATTTTTTTGGCTTGGTACAGTTTGGGAGTCTCTCCTGCTGGAGCTCCATTATACCTGTTTTGTTTGACCCTGCCTCCTTCTGGAGTTGCACACTGCAGTGTAAAAAAATACCGAAGTGAACCTACCTTAGCCGTTGTCTGCACTGGAAAGTTTTTTCAACACAGTCTATGGTGTGAATATAAACCAATACACCACTGTACATCACAGTTGCTTTTAATAAAGGGGACATGTTATTCAATATAGAGACATGTGAACCATAAAAAGTTGGAGTTGGGCTTGTTTCAGCTAAGGCTCCAGAAGTTCAGCTGCTTATTCCGGAACAATCTACATCTCTTTTGTCTGCAAATTTGGGCCAGCAAGCTCACAAAATAAGCATTCTTGTGAGATTTCTGCTATTTCCTGCCATTGCCAGATATATGACAATACTCACTCTTGTGGTGCTTTCTGCTCCTCATTCAGTAAAACCTTCTATATTCTAGTCTGCCACAGAATTCAGCACCAGCCTGTCATAAGTCCACAGGTCTTGCATCAGAGTTTTAGTCCATCTTACCACAGAGCATATCAACCAAAAGGTGTGTTAGTTTCTTTACAGACATACAAGACAACAAGCCCCCTCTCCAAAAGACTTACAATCTTAAGGCCATGATCCTGCACCTAGATCCATGAGACGTCCACGCAGATCCAGCTGCAGGAGCAAGATTTAATTAGACGAGTGGGATAGATGAAGAGGAGAAGAAAAAGAGATATATTTAAAGAAAAAAAAAAGTATTGTATGTCCTTAAATTTATTCTCTTTGTAAAGGTCTATAGACACCCATGACTCACCATACAAATGTTCACTATAGTCCCAAACCTGCAAAGATTTACACACATGCTTAACTTTACTCATGTGAGTAGTCCCATAGAAGGATTTCTCATAAGAATAAAGTTAAGCACATACTCCTCACTTCTGCAAAGATTTATTGAAGAATGTTACAATAGGATCCAAAATACTAACTACTGCTTTTAGTACATTGTTACTGCTGTGCTGGTCTGAACTTTGAAATGCAGTACTAATAATGTACTTCAAATAATCAATATTTTCCTGGTCAAATGGTGGGAATATCGCAGAGGAAGTACTGCCCTCTAGATGTTCATTCTGGCCCTTCAAAAGAAATCTGTAAGAAATAAATAGTATGTGAAGTCTTAAACAGGTTTTATACAACAAATTGCACACTTTAATGCTGCAAGGTTATCCCTTGACAGTGCAGAAGTAAGGGGAGTTAGAAACCACCTTTTTCCTATTTTAATAATGAAACTAATAACATGTTCACATTATTAAATCCCCTTAAGGATCACTTTTAAAATATTTTTTTAAATCTGATAATTAACTTGAAAGTCTTGTTGAGTCATTCCTATTATAAATAAAGTGATCAATACATACATTATATCATGGGACTGAAGTTACTAAGAACATCTGCTGCTGCTAAACTAAGTGCCATGTTATCGGAGCAAACATAGTTTATAACAACAGCTCTATGAATATACAGAGAAAACAATACCACAGCAGAGCACTAGGGAGATTGCTGTCTTTCAGATGAAAAATAAAATCAAAGTCCTGACCCGCCACATAGTAAATTGCATAGTAGTCTGTTTGTTTACATCAGAAGGATAAAGGGTTGACTTGATACAGCTGGTATTTGAATCTGTTCAGTTGAGGTTAGGTATTCTACTTATGCTTGCATTACTAAGCTATCCATTCCAGCCAGTTGTCATTAGGGACCACATGTCTTTAATCCGCTTCTCAAACAACATAGCACCAGGAAGTGCCTTGGCTTTCTACAAAGAAAAGAACAAAGCTTTGAAATAAAGGCAAGTCTCTATTTCAAATTTAAAGAAAACATCTCTCTAGTGTTGTACAGTGAGTGACTAAAGAGAAACTGTTTCTTAAAGACACAGGTATTGGCAACCAAATAAACTCTTCAGAAGCCTATATACATAGCACTGCTTTTGAAAAGACCTTCTTATAAGGATTCACCATCTAAACAATCCCTTGCTGAGTCCACAACTCAACGTGCCCAGACAAATAGCTACTAACTAACCTCTCATTCCATGGTGAAGTAGCAAAACACCAGAATAGTTCCTTAGGTGAACAATGTTTCTTGTTCTGAGATCAAGCCTTCAACCTATTGTAAAATCAAAAACACCTGCTTGTTACCAGCAACCTCATGTAATGTTTGCTCCATTGTGTGGTAAATTGGGCAATGAAACCCCACTGTGCCAATTCACTCATATTTCCCTGTATTTGGGGTCCCTGTATAGGCTAAAATTATTGCAAACATATCACTTTTTTGTCTCCCTTTATTAATAATAATTTGATTAAAACCATAAGACAAGGGCAAAGTGCTACACTTAGGAAGAAAAAATCAAATGCACAATTACAAAATGGGGAATAATCAGCTATGCAGTATTACTGCTGAAAAGGATCTGGGGGTTATAGTGGATCACAAATTGAATATGTGTCACCAATGTGATGCAGTTGCATAAAAGGCTAATACTCTGAGGGGTATTAACAGGTGTGTTATAGGAAAGATCTGGGAGGTAATTGGTCTGCTCTACTAAGCAGAGGTGAGGCCTCAAATGGTGTACTATGTCCAGTTCTGGGAGCCACACTTCAAGAAAGATTGGATAAATTGGAGAGAGTCCAGAGGAGAACAAATATGATAATAAGTTTAGAAAACCTGTGACTATGAGGAAAGATTTATAAACTGGGGATATTGAGTCTTGAGAAAATAAGATTGATGGGAGACCTGGTAACAGTCTTCAAATATATTAAGAGGTGATATAAAGAGAACAGGGATCAATCGTTCTCTACGTCCACTGAAAGTAAGACCAAAAGTAATGAGCTTAAATATATTAGGAAAATCTTTCTAACTGTAAGGGTACTTAAGCACAGGAATAGGCTTCCAAGGGAGGTTGTGGAATCCTCATTATTTGAGGATTTTAAGAACAGGTTAGATAAACACCTGTCAGGGATGGTCTAGGTTTACTTGGCCCTACCTCAGCACAAGGGGCTGGACCAGATGTTGTCTTGAGGTCCCTTCCAGCCCTACTTCTATGATTCTACAATTATACTACTTCTAGTTTCCAAATAAACCATAGAATTGCCAGTACCAGCCAGAACAAGTAACCATGGCATCATTTGTGGACAGATATAAGCACAGGAACACAATTAAGATTGTACTCAATACAGTATTTGTTATTATGCTAAAGGCAAATGACAAAGCCATTTTTACAACCAAATAGCAACTCCTTAAGTTCTCATTCCTGCAAACACTTTATATTAATGCTTAAGTTTAATCACACTCAGTGTGGATGGAGTGAATTGTGCCCACAGACCAGTAGATCTAACACTGCTGGGTTGTCAAGACTGGGAATTTCTGCCACAGCTATCAGGGTACTCTTGAATATGCCTTTTCTGGACCAAACAAATACATTCTTCCTAGGCAATGCACTCAGTTTTTAGTGAAACCATTTTTTAAAGTAAAACAAGAATTACAACTCACAGAGCTAAAATTTCTATTTAATATCCCATTCATTCTCAAGGCCTGACAACGAGGATTCTGTGTAATAGAAAAACACCTGTGTGCTGCTGGCAAACTGCTGCCTCCCGGCACTGCAAAGCTAATTGGGCAATGAAGAGAGAGCTAAAATACTGCTGCAATGGACCCCCATATCTCCTTTTCACTCATAAATTCCCCTAATAAATTTACACTAATTACAGGATTGAAAATTTGGGAGACAGTTCAAATTGCCTTGGGTAATGATAACTTTCTGAAACCCATTCCTCCTCCAGACAAAGCATCTGATATCATTAAATAATTACTGAATTTCAGCTGGTGAAAGCAACACTCTTATCATTTGGAAAGACCATTTTTGTTATCTTTTCAGTCTGCATTCTGAGAAGAAGAAACCATTCTGTTAAATCATCCCAGTCACATACTGTACAAGCAAAGGCATCAGATTAATATTATACAAGATCTGGCTACATGAGAGTCCACCTCCATGTCCCACCCACCAAGTAAAATCAGCACCAGTTAAGATAATGACCTTGTGAAGGGGTGTACCAGGCTTTCACAGCCCCCTGTTGGAGACCCTACTGCTCTGCTATGTCATCCCCACCCCTGGGAGCAAGCAGAAGGGAGGGAAAGAGTAGCAAAGATTAGTTTTCTGGGCTTACCTAGAGAGAACTTACTATAATAGCTATTTTGGAAGCTAA
Source organism: Dermochelys coriacea (assembly GCF_009764565.3). NCBI lineage: Eukaryota > Metazoa > Chordata > Testudines > Dermochelyidae > Dermochelys > Dermochelys coriacea. The sequence continues at coordinate 12,795,759 of NC_050075.1, forward strand.
AGAGACCTGTTCCCCTAAGACCTAGAAGGGCTAGCAGCAGCCTATCAGGATCCTGCTGGCCCAGATAAAAGGAACTGCCCTGGCCTAACAGGTTAGTTAGTTCCTTGCTGGGATCATAGGGGAAGGAAGGGGATGTGTGCTTCTCTGGCCAGAAGCGCCTGAGTTTGTTTTCTGGCTGTATTTTGTGGATTTTAGGTTAGGGTTAGGATTTGTTTGTTTTAGGGTTTGTGGATTTTAGCTGGATTTTTCAAGTTCTAAGAACCTTAACCCTGAGATAAGGGTGAAGATAAAGAAGCTAGGTGGGAAGAGGCATAGGGAAGAAGTGGTGACAGACTGAATCAAGCAGTACGTGTCTGCTGTTTATAGGGTTTTTGGGTTGAAATCTTGTGTAACAGCTGGGCCCAGTTCCCTGTATGGTCCCAGGTAAAGTGACATAAACACCAAGAAAAGTTAGAGCTTATTTGGGAGCCTGAACAAAGGGCTAAATTTAAAAGGCCCAGAATCAGGGCAGAAGATCCTAGTAAGGGAAGATAGGCTGTTTATATATTGGACTCTTTAATACCCCAGAAGGGGTTCATTTGGACTTTGTGACTGGGCTGAAGGGCTGTCACTGAAGACCTACTGAGGTTGGCCTGCAGGAGGCACTGGGGTGAGAGAAAGATTGCAATACCTCCCCCATAACTCAGAGAGAGGTTATGAATCTATTAGAGGAGTGGGTGGATGAGGTTCTATAGTAGGGGTGGGCAAACTTTTTAGCCCGAGGACCACATCAGGGTTCTGAAACTGTATGGAGGGCAGGTGTAGTGTATTAAATTGCTCCCCATAGGAATGTGCTACTTATGGTGTACTACTTATGGCTGCCAGTCCTGGTGCTCTGAGTGGCATGGTAAGGGGGTGGGGAGCAGGGGGTTTGGATAAGGGGCAGGGAGTCCCAGGGGGCAGTCAGGGGAAAGGAGGCAGTTGGATAGGTGTGGGAGAGCCAGGGGGCCTGTCAGGGGGTGGGGGTGCAGATAGGGGTCAGGGGACAGGGGAGGTTGGATAGAGGGTGGAGTTCTGTAGAGGCAGTTAGGGGCGGGGGATCCTGGGAGGAGGCAGTCAGGGGACAAGGAGCAGGGGGGGTTGAATGGATCTGAGGGGGCAGTTGGGGGCGGGAAGTGGGAGGGGGCGGAGGCTAGGCTGTTTGGGGAGGCATAGCCTTCCCTACATAGATGTAGAGTATTAAATTGCTCCCCATAGGAATGTGCTACTTATGGTGTACTACTCATGGCTGCCAGTCCTGGTCCTCTGTAAGTAGCACATTCCTATGGGGAACAATTTAATACACTATGCCCGGCGAGTCTCGCAGCCCTGCTGCCCAGAGTGCTGATGGCACAGCGAGCTGAGGCTGCACGGGAGGGACCGGGGGCTACCCTCCCTGGCCGGGAGCTCAAGGGCCGGGCAGGATGGTCCCATGGGCCATAGCTTGCCCACCTCTGTTCTATAGCCTGTGATAAACAAGAAGTCAGACTAGATGATCATGATGGCCCCTTCTGCCCTTAAAGTCTGAGCCTCAGGAGAAAAAAAAAAGGGGGTAGAGGAGGCAGGGCAAAATGGAGAGGAGCTTGGAGTGCTGGGAGAATGATACTGGTCGCACAAATCCTTGGGGAAGGGAGGTCACAGCAAACACTCAGCGGAGAAAAAAACGTATCCATAATTAGGGCTGTCAAGCAATTAACAAAATTAATTGTGATTGTGCAATTAATTGCACTGTAAAACAATAATACCATTTAAATATTTTTGGATGTTTTCTACATTTTCAAATATTGATTTCAATTAGAACACAGAATACAAAGTGTACAGTGCTCACTTTATATTTATTTTGATAAGTATTTGAACAAAAGAAATAGTATTTTTCAATTCACCTAATATAGGTACTGTAGTGCAATCTCTTTATCATGAAAGTTGAACTTAGAAATGTAGAATTATGTACAAAAAAACTGCATTAAAAAATAAAACAATGTAAAATTTTAGAGCCTGCAAGTCCACTCAGTCCTTCTTCTTGTTCAACCAATCACTCAAACAAGTTTGTTTACATTTGTAGGTGATAATGCTGCCCGCTTCTTGTTTACAATGTCACCTGAAAGTGAGAACAGGCATTCACTTGGCACTGTTGTAGCCCGCATCGTAAGATATTTACGTGCCAGATGCACTAAAGATTCATATACCCCTTCATGTTCAACTACCATTCCAGGGGACATGCAACCATGCTGATGACGGGTTCTGCTTGGTAACAATCCAAAGCAGTGAGGACCGACGCATGTTCATTTTCATTATCTGAGTCAGATGCCACCAGCAGAAGGTTGATTTTCTTTTTTGGTGGTTCGGGTTCTGTAGTTTACGCATTGCAGTTTTGCTCTTTTAAGACTTCTGAAAGCATGCTCCACACCTCGTCCCTCTCAGATCTGGGAAGGCACTTCAGATTCTTAAACCTTGGATCAAGTGCTGTCGTTATCTTTACAAATCTCACATTGGGACCTTCTTTGCATTTTTGAAATCTGCAGTGAAAGTGTTCTTAATGAACAACGTGTGCTGGGGCATCATCCGAGACTGCTATAACATTAAATGTATGGCAGAATGCAGGAAAAACAGAGCAGGGGACACAATTCTCCCCCCAAAGAGTTCAGTCACAAATGTAATTAACAGATTATTTTTTTAACGCGTGTCATCAGCATGGAAGCATGTCCTCTGGAATGGCAGCCGAAGCATGAAGGGGCATATGAATGTTTAACATATCTGGCACGTAAATACCTTGCAATGCTGGCTACAGAAGTGCCATGCAAATGCCTGTTCTCACTTTCTGGTGACATTGTAAATAAGAAGAGGGCAGAAATATCTCCCGTAAATGTAAACAAACTTGTTTGTCTTCGCGATTGGCTGAACAAGAAGTAGGACTGAGTGGACTTGCAGGCTCTGAAGTTTTACATTGTGTTGTTTTTGAGTGCACTTATGTAACAAAAAAAATCTACATTTGTAAATTGCACTTTCACAACAAAGAGATTGCACTACAGTACTTGTACAAGGTGAATAGAAAAATACTATTTCTTTTATCATTTTTACAGTGCAAATATTTTATGTAATTTACAACACAATACAATATATATGAAAATTGGAGAAAAACATCCAAAATATTTACTGTTTCAATTGGTATTCTATTGTTTAACAGTGTGATTAAAACTGCGATTAATGTTTTTTAGTTAATTGCATGAGTTAACTGCAATTAATTGACAGCCCTTTCCATAATTCAAGCAGAAGAAGGCAGGGTCTGATGTCATTCTGGGCACATAGAGAATTGGGAAGGTGGTTGCTGCTGGGTTTGGGATGTCCTGGATTCCTGAGTTGACTCCCTTCTCTCTTCCCCTCCCAATGCTTTTCATCCTCTGACAGCCATATGGATTGGGGAAGTATGTCCCAGCTGCTTCAGATCTGAGAGGGTGAGGGGACAAAGGAAACCTAGCTGGGCTTCAGCTCTTGTCCTGCTCCTGGCTGTTGCTGGTGGGGGAGTTGCTTAGTTTCTGGGAATTGGCTCCACTCCACAGGAATGTTCTTCCTCCTTGTAATTTGGAATTATGATTTTTTTGTGTATGATTTATTATTACACTAATTTAAGTTATGCCTGACAGTATCTGCTCTGATGATGCCTGGATGAAGTGGCAGGTGTGATTGCAGGTCAAGATTAAGGTGTACTGATAGCAGCACCTGATGGCATAATGCCAGACTTGAGTCAGTCCTGTTAGCCCACTTGCATAAGCATTAAACTTGCTTCCAAACTTTCCTCAAGCCAAAAAAGTGTATTCACTGTAGATACTGTATAAAGTGAACTGTGATACATCAATAATTTCAGGGTGCTGCAGCATGTTCTTATACTCCACCCTTATAATAGGGATTTTAGTTTGAACATTTTGTTATGTAAGATGTAAACTACATTCAGAACCATAATAATTATCCTAACTGCATCACTATCTATTTATAACAGCCAAGATGTGAGGCACAGAAATTCAGTATAGTATTGTCTAACGAACAAAATGTAACAGGGTGGATCTGTTCATTACACTGAAATCTGATTACGTATTTATTAAAAAAGGAGATTCTTTATTAGTACTAATAATGGATAAATAATAACCTAATGCATTTATCAGTCACATTGAAACAAAATTAAAATTTTGATCTAAGAATAGCTTTTTCTGTGCAATGCCTGTTATATTCACAGGCCTTTTCTCATTTTATCAAGTTTCTTTGTACTTGAGCATGAATATGGAGTCTCAAATGGAATTTTTTCTCCCTCCTGAACACTTTGCCCTACATATAGGAAAAGGTCAGAATTTATTTGAACTCTGACCTGTTTACAAATGTGGAGTTGCCTCCTCATCAAGTCAATAGGAGTTGCAAGTGCTCAACACTTCTCAGAATTAGGTCCCTGAGCTGAAGATGAACTGCATAAAAGGCACTGGTTAGCATTTGCTTTAGGAGTTGTATTTTGGATGTGAACATAAATACAAGTGAATCTGCCCTGGAGCAAAATTCTGTGTCTTCCCCTTCCCTAGTTGTAATATCTCCAAACCAAAACCAATATTAGCCTCAGCCCTGGATTATCAATCACACTGGCTTGGTGACCCTGTGATTAAACTTTTCATTACTATTTGAATAACACGGGTGTGATTCCCATAATCTGTACTCTTGCTTCCTGAACGGCAAGGTGCTGAGTGCACTGTGGAGACAGTATGCATGTGTCCTGAAGGGGCTTTTCCCTGCAGTGATCTCTCTAGCCAATCTGTTTTTTCCACCAAATGCATCCGATGAAGTGAGCTGTAGCTCACGAAAGCTTATGCTCTAATAAATTTGTTAGTCTCTAAGGTGCCACAAGTACTCCTTTTCTTTTTGCGAATACAGACTAACACGGCTGCTACTCTGAAACCTGTCATTATGCAAAGCACTGAATTTAGCCATATAGAGTGGAAATCTGTCAACTTCATGAAAAAACTCGCACAGATACAGACAGACATCATCTTCCTCTCCAAATGCAAACAGATGGACATCATACCGAAAGGACTGAAGGTAAAAAATCCATTACAATCTACATACCACACAGACTATGCTGACAGCTTGTGCCACACACTCTCAAAGAAACTGCGGAACCACCTGATCAACATCCTCTACAGCAAACAGGGAAAGATTAAGAATGAGCTCTCAAAACTGGATACTCTCATAAAGAAGGTTTCAGAGTAGCAGCCGTGTTAGTCTGTATTCGCAAAAAGAAAAGGAGTACTTGTGGCACCTTAGAGACTAACAAATTTATTAGAGCATAAGCTTTCGTGAGCTACAGCTCACTTCATCGGATGCATCCGATGAAGTGAGCTGTAGCTCACGAAAGCTTATGCTCTAATAAATTTGTTAGTCTCTAAGGTGCCACAAGTACTCCTTTTCTTTTCTCATAAAGAACCAACCTTGCACACAAACTTCCTCGTGGCTGGACTTTACAAAAACTAGACAGGCCATTTACAAAACACACTTTGCTTCTCTACAAAAGAAAAAGGACACTAAGCTATCTAAACTACTATATGCCACAAGGGGCCACAACAATGGTTCCCGTAACCCACCCAGCAATATTGTTAATCTATCCAACTGTACTCTTAGCCCAGCAGAAGAATCTGTCCTATCTCGGGGCCTCTCCTTTTGCCCCTCTACCCCCACGAACATGATACAGTTCTGTGGTGACCTAGAATCCTATTTTCGACGTCTCAGACTCAAGGAATATTTCCAACACACCTCTGACCAACATATTAACCCACAGAGACCTTCCTGCCAACACTACAAAAAGAAGGATTCTGGGTGGACTCCTCCTGAAGGTCGAAACAGCAGGCTGGATTTCTACATAGACTGCTTCCGCCGACGTGCACGAGCTGAAATTGTGGAAAAGCAGCATCGCTTACCCCATAACCTCAGTCATGCAGAACACAGTGCCATCCACAGCCTCAGAAACAACTCTGACATCATAATCAAAAAGGCTGACAAAGGAGGTGCTGTCGTCATCATGAATAGGTCGGAGTATGAACAAGAGGCTACTAGGCAACTCTCCAACACCACTTTCTACAAGCCATTACCCTCTGATCCCACTGAGAGTTACCAAAAGAAACTACAGCATTTGCTCAAGAAACTCCCTGAAAAAGCACAAGAACAAATCCGCACAGACACACCCCTGGAGCCCCGACCTGGGGTATTCTATCTGCTACCCAAGATCCATAAACCTGGAAATCCTGGACGCCCCATCATCTCAGGCATTGGCACCCTGACAGCAGGATTGTCTGGCTATGTAGACTCCCTCCTCAGGCACTTCGTTACCAGCACTCCCAGCTATCTTCGAGACACCACTGACATCCTGAGGAAACTACAGTCCATTGGTGATCTTCCTGAAAACACCATCCTAGCCACTATGGATGTAGAAGCCCTCTACAACAACATTCCACACAAAGATGGACTACAAGCCGTCAGGAACAGTATCCCCGATACTGTCACGGCTAACCTGGTGGCTGAACTTTGTGACTTTGTCCTGACGCATAACTATTTCACATTTGGTGACAATGTATACCTTCAAATCAGCGGCACTGCGATGGGTACCCGCATGGCCCCACAGTATGCCAACATTTTTATGGCTGACTTAGAACAACGCTTCCTCAGCTCTCGTCCCCTAATGCCCCTACTCTACTTGCGCTACATTGATGACATCTTCATCATCTGGACCCATGGAAAAGAAGCTCTTGAGGAATTCCACCACGATTTCAACAATTTCCATCCCACCATCAACCTCAGCCTGGACCAGTCCTCACAAGAGATCCACTTCCTGGACACTACGGTGCTAATAAGCGATGGTCACATAAACACCACCCTATATCGGAAACCTACTGACCGCTATTCCTACCTACATGCCTCTAGCTTTCATCCAGATCATACCACTCGATCCATTGTCTACAGCCAAGCGCTACGATATAACCGCATTTGCTCCAACCCCTCAGACAGAGACAAACACCTACAAGATCTCTATCATGCATTCCTACAACTACAATACCCACCTGCTGAAGTGAGGAAACAGATTGACAGAGCCAGAAGAGTACCCAGAAGTCACCTACTACAGGACAGGCCCAACAAAGAAAACAACAGAACGCCACTAGCCATCACCTTCAGCCCCCAACTAAAACCTCACCAACGCATCATCAAGGATCTACAACCTATCCTGAAGGACGACCCACGACCCATCACTCTCTCAGATCTTGGGAGACAGACCAGTCCTTGCTTACAGACAGCCCCCCAATCTGAAGCAAATACTCACCAGCAACCACACACCACACAACAGAACCACTAACCCAGGAACCTATCCTTGCAACAAAGCCCGTTGCCAACTCTGTCCACATATCTATTCAGGGGATACCATCGTAGGGCCTAATCACATCAGCCACACTATCAGAGGCTCGTTCACCTGCGCATCTACCAATGTGATATATGCCATCATGTGCCAGCAATGCCCGTCTGCCATGTACATTGGCCAAACTGGACAGTCTCTATGTAAAAGAATGAATGGACACAAATCAGACGTCAAGAATTATAACATTCAAAAACCAGTTGGAGAACACTTCAATCTCTCTGGTCACTCGATCACAGACCTAAGAGTGGCTATACTTCAACAAAAAAGCTTCAAAAACAGACTCCAACGAGAGACTGCTGAATTGGAATTAATTTGCAAACTGGATACAATTAATTTAGGCTTGAATAGAGACTGGGAATGGATGAGTCATTACACAAAGTAAAACTATTTCCCCATGGTATTTCTCCCTCCCACCCCACCCCCCACTGTTCCTCTGATATTCTTGTTAACTGCTGGAATTAGCCTACCTTGCTTGTCACCATGAAAGGTTTTCCTCCTTTCCCCCCCCTGCTGCTGGTGATGGCTTATCTTAAGTGATCACTCTCCTTACAGTGTGTATGATAAACCCATTGTTTCATGTTCTCTGTGTGTGTGTATTATAAATCTCTCCTCTGTTTTTTCCACCAAATGCATCCGATGAAGTGAGCTGTAGCTCACGAAAGCTTATGCTCTAATAAATTTGTTAGTCTCTAAGGTGCCACAAGTACTCCTTTTCTTTTTGCGAATACAGACTAACACGGCTGCTACTCTGAAACCTGCAATCTAGGAATAGCTCTGATAGACTCTCATCCTCCATCTGGGCAAAGAGAGCTGGTCATTATTACAGAGGCTTTGTGAGATGAGGTGTTAATTGGAGTAGGGGATTCTGAAAACCCCTGGTTATAATCAGCAGAAAATGTCTAGGAGAAAAACATAACCAACTCAGTTTATGTTAGCAAAGTTCAGCATTCTCAAGTTGGGGAACTACCATTCCTTGCTTGGGTTCAAGAAAGGGAAAAGGAGTTACAGCTCACAAATAGAAGTAAAATCATGTATTCTCTTGGCTAAATTGTGTCTTGCTCCCCTCTGTTTTCCTTGGAGCTGGGCTATAGAAGCATAGCTGCAGAAGAAAGGTGCTCTGGTGTTTTGGATTTGTAAAGAGCAGATCCAGGTAGAATGCCTGTGGGACTACAGGGGGAAGGGCAGTGCTTTGCATTCTTTATATTTGCTGATGAAAGATGCAGCATATGCTCTTCCTGGGTTTATAAAAAGGTAGGGGGAAGGAATCCTGGTCTCTTTGCCAATTTAGCTGGCTCCTTAGGACTATGAAGCATGCCTGATTGCATTAGCCAGCTGCCCTCTATGTGGGCAGGAATCACTAATGTCTGTGTTTTGCCTCAGCCCTGTTCACTGAGATAGGAAAAGAAGATACTTTCTGCTCCTGCACAGGTCTAGCTAGAATTTAGACCTTACATTTTGTTTGAGGTTGACTTTTAAGGAAGTGAAGACCACAGCCATTTAGCTACATTAGATACTTTAAAATCCTACATAATTTGGATTTCTGTAGTTGGCTGTTTCAGTCAGAAACAGTTGTCATTCCTTTGTGTGTAGGCAGGAAGAGCAGAGAAGAGATTCCATCCAGTGCACAAGAAAGATTAGGTGGGATTTATGTCTGTACAATGCACGTGGGAGGTGCCAAGTGTATGTTCCTTGCAATAAAAACCTGTAACATATTACTTCCATGACAGCTGCCTGTTTATGATCTTTTCCATGTTCCAAGAGTTTAAAAGAAGCTTCTGGAAATGATCATCAGGCAACAGGAAAGCATTTATTGAGAGAACTGGTGGTGGAAGTATGTTGATGTGAGCATGTCAGCAAATCTAAAGTAGTGTGAGACTGATTCAGCAGAACATTTAAGCATGATATGCTTAAGTTTTTTGCTGAACTGGAGCCTCTAAACTCACCACTGTTGCTGACTCCTCTGTGGCCTGTGGCAAGCTACTTACAGAGGAGGAAACTGAGATAGAGAGGGTAACATAGGGAAGTAAGCATTATTACCTCATCTCAGAGTTGCTGCAAGATTAATGAGAGAATGTTTGTAAAGTGTTTTGAAGATTCAAAGTGTTAAGTAAATGCTAAGAATATTATATTCAGACCCAGCTACGTGTTCTGCAAATAATTAGGGGAACAAGTTGAACACAACATGGCATGTTTCAGAGTAGCAGCCGTGTTAGTCTGTATTCGCAAAAAGAAAAGGAGTACCCGTGGCACCTTAGAGACTAACAAATTTATTAGAGCATAAGCTTTCGTGAGCTACAGCTCACTTCATCGGATGCATTTGGTGGAAAAAGCAGAGGAGAGATTTATATACACACACACAGAGAACATGAAACAATGGGTTTATCATACACACTGTAAGGAGAGTGATCACTCAAGATAAGCCATCACCAGCAGCGGGGGGGGGGGGGGGGGAAAGGAGGAAAACCTTTCATGGTGACAAGCAAAGTAGGCTAATTCCAGCAGTTAACAAGAATATCAGAAAAAAGAAAAGGAGTACCGGTGGCACCTTAGAGACTAACAAATTTATTAGAGCATAAGCTTTCGTGAGCTACAACTCACTTCATCGGATGCATTTGGTGGAAAAAACAGAGGAGAGATTTATATACACACACAAGAGAGAACATGATTGTTTCATGTTCTCTGTGTGTGTGTATATAAATCTCTCCTCTGTTTTTTCCACCAAATGCATCCGATGAAGTGAGCTGTAGCTCACGAAAGCTTATGCTCTAATAAATTTGTTAGTCTCTAAGGTGCCACCGGTACTCCTTTTCTTTTTGCGAATACAGACTAACACGGCTGCTACTCTGAAACCTAAGAATATCAGAGGAACAGTGGGGGGGGGTGGGAGGGAGAAATACCACGGGGAAATAGTTTTACTTTGTGTAATGACTCATCCATTCCCAGTCTCTATTCAAGCCTAAGTTAATTGTATCCAGTTTGCAAATTAATTCCAATTCAGCAGTCTCTCGTTGGAGTCTGTTTTTGAAGCTTTTTTGTTGAAGTATAGCCACTCTTAGGTCTGTGATCGAGTGACCAGAGAGATTGAAGTGTTCTCCAACTGGTTTTTGAATGTTATAATTCTTGACGTCTGATTTGTGTCCATTCATTCTTTTACGTAGAGACTGTCCAGTTTGGCCAATGTACATGGCAGAGGGGCATTGCTGGCACATGATGGCATATATCACATTGGTAGATGTGCAGGTGACAACATGGCATGTTTTCTTGTGATGAAATAAAAAATATAGGAGGGTGAGGGAGTGCAACACTGAATAACAAAAGTATGTGATTTGAGAGATTTACTGTTGAAAGGACTAACTTCATTTGGAAGAAAATGTGGGTGCTATGTGATTTTGAAACTCAGATCCATGGTTTCTCAGGTTGGGGACACAAAATTTGAAGTTGAAAATGTTGGGCCTATGATTTTGCCTGAACAGGGGGATATATTTATACTTGACTTTGTCCTGGGTTGTGTGTCTGTGTATGAGGGGGTTGTTTAGATTTTGTTTTATTTGGTTTTATGTTTGGATGTGCAGAAACACAAAGAAATTGTTGTATTTTTGAAAAATAAAGGAATAGGGCCACCCTCTCCTTGCTTTGTAGCCAGATTAACCAAAAAGTTCATATTTAAAGTGTTCTAAACATACTGATATTTTCAGAGTAACATTTTTTATAAAGTGTTTAGGTTCTTCACAAAAGGGTTTATATAGGAATGTAACATTAGCCAGACCAGATCTTGCCTCCTGCAGTAATCCATGCCTGCTACTTCAGAATAAGGCAAACATCCCCTTTAATGCTCCCTGTTTGCTGTATGCAATCTTCTCTACAGCTTGATACTTTGTCATGCTTTGCAGGCCCTTATTTCTGCTTATTGTTGGCTGGAAGGATCTGGTGGTGGCAGATTCATCACTTTTATCAACAGCTGTGGTCCTGAGGCCTAAAATCATTTTTAATATAACTCTATGGACTATGATGGAGATATACCAGGGAAGAATTTGGCCTTGCATTCGTAATAGGGGGAGCCATGTTGACATTGTCCCTTTTGTTATGCTCATCAGTGAGGATTTGCTGCTCTATTTTTGTTGTTGTCCTCTTCTCAATCTGATACTTTTTTTCCAAAGATGCTTATATCCTCGTTATGGGGTGAATCAGATAGCTCATAAAGTTTGCAGTGCCCTGCTGGTGACTAGTGTCCACAATGGCAATATTTGTAACATTAATTATGATGCATTTAGGCATTTTTACAATACCACTGATGGAAACACCCTCTCCCAACTCTAATATTAGAGCCTTGAAGGTGTCACTGTAGGTCATGTGTTAATTAAGTTGAAAAGATGGGCACTGTCACCCATTAGAGGAGCAGGTAATTTACACTTATAAATGCTACATTTATTTTATTTTCCCATGATAGATTTTGTTCCAGCATGAAGAAAACAACAAACGCCTCCCATGACCTGTTTAATAAAAAAAATTATTTTTTTTCCTAGGCAATATTAAGGGGGCGGCCCCAAACTCTCACAATTAATATCACCTTCCAAATAAGACTTTCTAATAATGGCAGCGGTGACCTGAGTGCAAGCAAAGCTATGTCCAGCAATCAGTTGGCTCAGCTTTACTCAAATACTACAAACTAGATGGGCCTAATTGAGTGTTGTCCTGAAACTTGTGAAGTCATTTAAATCAGTCTAAAGTGAGCATAAAATATGTTGGATCATATTAAAGAAATTCTGTATTAAAATCACAAATGAGTTTGATTCCCCATAGTTTAAATTCCAGGGTATTACTAATTAAGAGGTCTCTTGGATTTTGGTACTGTTTCTCTCCCTCTATGTGTGAAACTTGCAAGCTGCTAATTGTGTGAGTACATTCTAAGACAGAGTCTGTTCTCAAAGCAATTCTTTATAACAACTACTCACACAGAGAGAGACTCAAAGCAATACTCTGTTACAACAGAAACAGCACCCAGAGACTCTCCGCCCTTTTGTTGTATTCATCTCGCTTTGTTAACAATTGTGATTAAAATAGAGATAGAGGATGTATATGGATGGATGCTTGGTGTGGATAATAACGGGCTCTGGTAACTATGATAACAACCTTGCAGAACCTGTATGTGTGTATGAATGAATATGTGACTAAATATGAAATTGAATGGAATGTTATAGCTATAACTAACTGCTTACTATGATTCTTTCTGTATTCACAATAAATGTGGCATTTTGCCTTTTCCCCTTTAATAAGATCCTGCTGGTTTTTATTTTATTGTTATAACAAACACAGTTATCACTGTAGGCTGCACCAATTTTAGCCTTTCTGTGGACATTTCATGCATACTCAGCTAGAAAGTTATAGTAGTCTAATTCAGTGGCTCTTAACCTTTCCAGGCTATTGTACCCCTTACAGGAGTCTAATTTATCTTGCATACCCCCAACTTATACCTCACTTAAAACTACTTGCTTATAAAATCAGGCATAAAAATGTAAAAGTGTCACAGCACATTATTGAAAAACTGCTTATTTTCTCTTTTTACCATATAAATGATAAAATAAATCAATTAGAATAAAAATATTGTATTTACATTTCAGTGTATAGGATATAGAGCAATATAAACAAGTAATTGTATAAAATTTTAGTTCGTACTGCCTTCACTAGTGCTTTTTTTGTAGTGTGTTGTAAAACTAGGCAAATATCTAGATGAGTTGCTGTACCCCCTGGAAGACCTCTGTGTACCCCTGCGGTACACATACCCCTGGTTGAGAACCACTGGTCTAATTCAGAGATGATGAAAGTTAAAGAACCACTCACAGTGACTAGATTCTCACCTGAGAGTAAGGGGCACAATTTTGTTGCCAAATTAAAATGCGAATAACATCTTCCTAACAATCGCTGTATATAATAGTACTAATGATTGAAGATGGCTCAAAGGCTTTTCAGAATCTTTATTTCTATGGTCTTATTTCCCCAATCATGGGTGAGGCTAAACTATTGGCAATTTCTTCTAAGTGGTTCCTACTAAAACCAATCTTGGTTTACAGTTGGGCCACCAGCTCGTCATCCATCTGCAGACAGTGAGACACCTTGCTGATGATGGAAGCTGCATCAGTGGAGATATACAGTTGGAATAATATTCTCATTAAGGGCACATGAATCTGTGTAATCTTACCTTGAAGTAAAAAGAAAAGGAGTACTTGTGGCACCTTAGAGACTAACAAATTTATTAGAGCATAAGCTTTCGTGAGCTACAGCTCACTTCATCGGATGCTCTAATAAATTTGTTAGTCTTTAAGGTGCCACAAGTCCGCCTTTTCTTTTTGCGAATACGGACTAACACGGCTGCTACTCTGTTACCTTGAAGTGTTATACAGGTGGCAGGAGAAGGGATAGACTACTGAGCTGGGGGGGGGTCCTCTGTAAGAGTGACTTTGCTAACAAGGACCATGTGCCCACCACAGCCCTCTGTGACTTCTCTACTAGAAATGAGTGGATCCAGCAAAGGGCAGATGCATTTAGGCATTTTTACAATACCACTGATGGAAACACCCTCCCTTCACTCCTGCGGGATCTCAGGCATGTCATTAACACTGTATGATCAACAGCATGAAATGCCCCAGCCAGGTCGAAGGGGATGCATGTAGAGGCGGGCTCTGTCTCCTAGGCCAGGAGCAGGTCACTTGCCTCCTAGCTTTCCCTCTCCTAGACAAAGCAATGCTTTTCGCTACGCCTCACCGGGCATGCCGACCCTTCCTTGTAAACGGAAAGCTTCATACCGCTTACAACCCATGGGCTCCTTTACCCTTCTGTTGTGTTATGGTGACTAATGCCAGCGGCCTGTCTGATGCTCTTAGGGAAACCACATAGCTGATGCTATCCTACAGGCTAGGTGAGGAACAGACACCAACCTACCGGCTCCCTGCAGTGGGTGTGGAGGGAGTACCCGGCTGGGGGAGGGCGGAGTCAGGCAGGTGGCCTGGAGCGAGGCGCCGCACCCTGGCGCGAGGGCGCCCTAACACCGCCCTCGTCTGGAGCCCGGAGCCCGCGGTCGAGTCCGACTCCAACACCGCCAGCTGTACTGCGCATGCTCTGATCGCCTCCAGCCGCTCAGTTCGGGCACCTCCACCCGTCGCTTCGTTATTGGTGCTGCGCATGCGTCCCTCCGCTCGCGTCTTCCTTTTGCTCCAGCGGTGCACATGCGTCCTTCCCTTCGTCCGCGCCTCGCTGTGAGCATTGCGCATGCGCCAATGCTGACATCGCCACGGCGTTGAAGTAGGCCTGCGCTGATATTTCGGGCTTCGTCCCTGTGCTACGATCATTAACGCATGCGCTGCCTCTCTTCGGCCGGCCCCGCCCTCTCACTCTAGGTAGCACGCACGCGCTGCCTTCTCGTCCGCTTCTGTGCATGCGCCGTGTTACCCCTCCCCCTCCGAAGTGAAAGCAGAGGGGGTGACGTCAGGGCGCGGCGGCGGCGGCCATTACACGGAGGGGAGAGAAGAGCGAGTGAACGCTGGAGCCGCTGCTGGGAGCCGGAATCTAGCTGTGGAAGTTGCTAGCGCCTCCCGCCGCCGCGACTCCCGTGAGGCCGCGGCCGCTGCCTGGAGCGGATCATAGGGGGTGGCGAGGCAGAGCCCAGCGGCAGCGGCGGGAGCCGGTGAGGAGAGCGAGCGAGCGAGCGGTCGGTATGGAGGAGAAGGTCTTCACCAAGGAGCTGGACCAGTGGGTGGAGCAGCTCAACGAGTGCAAGCAGCTGTCCGAGGGGCAGGTGAAGAGCCTCTGCGAGAAGGTAAGTGGAGGTGGGGCCCGGGGAGGCAGGGAAGAGCGAACCTCTGCGGTGAGGCGAGGCCGGGGAAAGGGAGGCTGGGCTGGGGGCGCGACGCGGAGGGGGCGAGCAAATGAAGCGCCTCTGAGCGGGCGAGGGGAAGGAGGGGGCTGGGGAACAGCTTGGGGGAGGGGAGGGGAGAGGAGAGCGGGGTTGGTCTCTCCGAGGGGCAGCTGGGGGAGTCCCAGCGGCAGAGTCGGGGAAGCGGTGATGGCCGGGGGGGCTCCGTGGATGAGTCTCCTCCGGCGGGGCCGATGTTTGCTAGCGCCGCTGCGGCTGCCTGAAGCTGTCTCACCCCGCGGGGATAGCGGGTCCTAGAGCTCCGGGGCGGGCGGGCGGGCGCGGGGTATCCTCCTCCCGGGCAGTTCTGCGCCCCCTGTCGCTCCGCTCGGGGACTGACTCCTTCGGCTGCTCCTCGCTGCCTCCTAAAATGGCGCCTCTCGCCCTGATTCTCCAGGCGAAGAGACTCGCTCTTGGGTACATCAGCCATGCTCGGCGCTCGGGGGATTTCGCTCGCGGTGTCATCGCCTAGCTCTCGCTGGCTCCGTGCTAGACGTACGAAGGCAAATCCGTACAGCCACATTTGCACGTCGTCCAAACGCTAGCCCTCTTCTCCCCACTGCCCCAGCCCCACTTTCCATTTTAAAAACGTGTTTGAAATATCTTTGCAATTGTTCAGTTGTAGGCCCAGAAGATGGGAGTGTTGTGGCCACAAATTTGTGTCTTCTGTGTTATGAGGCTAACCTCCAGCCCACTCTGTAATTGTTATGTTGGAGCGCCGGGGAACAAGATGCCAGTCCCCTTGGGGCAGTTAATACACGTTTGTTTTTCTTGTAACAATCTGTCAAAATAGCAGGCATTACAATGGAAGTGGAAATTTTATTTTAAGGTGGTAATGTAACTGTTCCCATCCCCCAAAAGTAATTTGAATTTGGGATTTTCTGACTCCTTCATGGCATTCATTTTTATTTTTAACTTCATTCTGTGTTTGGAATGGCCTTTAAAATGTAGTTGGGAATTAGATTAATTTGAGGTATTGGTTTCTGTTTGTAGGAGTTTCTAAATTTTGTCTAAAGGAAACTTACTTAAGAAGTAACAAATTTACTTCCTGTTTTGTAACGGGAGTTGTTATGGTTGTTGAGGATCGGATGTTTTAATCTGGTTTGGGTGTATATTGGATGTTATAATCTATGCTCATGGTTTTCATGAGTTTAGAAAAGCCCTGCAAAATTTACCTAGAGAATAATCATTTGATACTTTTTTTTTTAAGGTAAACTAGTGGTTGGACAGGTACATTTTCATAAGTTTTTGTAAAGCTGTTAGAGGATGTATAATTTCTTGCTTTTTATTTCCCCTTCAAAGTGTGCATTAATGCCAGAAGGTGAAAAATTTATGCTAGTACAAATTATTTTGGTTTTTCTTAGACTAGTCTATTTCAGTGCAGTGGCTTTCTGACATGTTGTCACCAAAATCTTACATGTGTGCAAATTGTAGTTGCGTTCCTGAAAAATGCAACTTTAAGTGAAACGATGTTAAACTAATCCAATTTTCCCATAAGATTGAATGTAAATGTGGGGGGTTAGGTTCCAAGGAAATTTTTGGGGGGCAGACAAAAGGCGCATACTGAACTGTACTGTGGTTGGGAGGTGCCCCAGCTTACCCCATGCAGGCACAGCCCACTGCAGACAGTGAGGCGGGCAAGGATGCTAGGAAGCACCTTGTGCAGCGGCAGCTTCCCCCCAGAAGAACAGGCGCCGACTTTGCTGGGGGATGCTCCAGGCCCACCTCTTCCCACACCACTCTACCTCCTCCCCGGAGCACGCCGTGTCCCCGCTCTTCCCCCTCCCTCCCTGTGCTTCCTGAGGAGCAGAGGTGCTCCTTCCTCTCAGAAAGTCCTAAGTGCCGCCAGACAGCTGTTTGGTGGCAGGGGAAGTGCTGGGAGGGAGGAGGAGGTGGCTGCAGAGAAGAGGAACTTGTGCAATGCTCCCTTGTAAAGTTGCTGCTCTTCCACAGAATTTTACAAGCAGTGGACAGAGCAGGCAGCCAAATGACATAAGGGAGCATTGCACAAGTTTAAATGCACAACTTTAAATTTAAACTTTAAACTTTAAATGAGCATGTTCCCTAATGGAGCAGTGACACAACTTCGAAACAATGTTAAGCGGAAGGATGTCAAGTGAGGAGTTACTGTAGGTAACTCTTAGGTAAATGGAAACCTGCACCATGGTAAGATCATTTGGAGCAATTAATGATGAGGCATTCTCATTCCTGGGTTTTAGAAACACTTCTTGTGTAGGTCACAGTACCCTCTCTTTTAATACTGACCTGTTTTTCACAAATGGCGTTCTAATTTGGAATACTGATCAAGTTATGTTGACTTACAATTGAAAAGTTTTTATGGCTTAGCATAAGCATAATTCTAGTGTGGGGGAAATATTTGCGGAGTGAGACATCATTGATGTTCACCTACTGTAAATACTCTTTATCACTAATACTGAACTACAGTGTGGTGTTTGAATCTGCTTCTTTCCAGAGGGTTCTTTGTAATCTTGATAGTCACTAAAAAGTACTTTAATATGCTCTTGACTATTAATGTACTGAGTCCAAACTTTACAACTGTGAAGTATTTCAACGCTTTAATTTTGTTCAAAATATGGCACACATTTAATTCTCTAAATTATAATGTTTCAAATAGGTAATAAGACGTATGTGCAAAAATTAATTTTAGTCATATGATGCTTGAACACAATATACTAATCTTTTTCTTAAATTAATCTTCCAAGTGATATATAAAGTGGTATCTGATAAGTGAGTTGATGCCTGTACCTATGCTTTAATACTTATTAAAATAATGCATAATGTTTTACAAATACACAAGACTAGTTCCCTGCCACAGTGCGCTTGCAGTTAAATTAAACACCATGACATTCTTGAGGTTATCCATCTTGCTGCCAAATGGAATCCACATCTCTGAGTTAAATGCCCAACCTTCCCTGTCTGATGCATGGGGAGAGCTAGGTGCCTAAGAATGGAATCCATAGAAGCCGGCAAATTGAGCATAGAAATGCCATACCTCCCTGGCATGAGTCCTACTCCTCAAAGGGAGTTATTTGTCGAACTCATTTTTGGGGCTCTCAGCCATGAACTCTCTTCTGGAGTTAAACACCCTAAACCAGGGGTGGGCAAACTACAGCCCAACAGCCGTTTTAATCTGGCCCTTGAGCTCCCACTGAGGAGCAGGGTCTGGGGCTTGTCCTGCTCTGGTGCTCCAGCCAGGGAGCAGGAATGGGGGGGCTGCTCTGCGCAGCTCCTGGAAGCAGTGGCCTATCCCCTCTCCTGCTCCTACGCGTTGGGGCTGCACGTTGCCCCTGCAGCTGCTTAAGGGGCAGTGTGTAGCGAAGCCACCTGGCAGCACAGGAGTTGGGGGGCATGCCGCTTTTTCCGGGAGCCACTTGAGGTAAGCACCACCCAGAGCATTCATCCCTGAGCCGCCCCCGTCCCAGTCCTGGTCCCCCTCCAAACCTCTTGGTCCCACCCTGGAGCACTCTTCTGCACCCCAAATACCTCATCACTAGCCTGACCCCAGAACCTACACCCCCAGCCTGGGCCCCAACCCCCTGCCTCAGCCCTGATCCCCCTCCTACCTTCGGAACTCCTTGGTCCCACCCTACTACACTCCAAACCCCCCAGCTCCACACCAGAGCCTGCACCCCACCTGGAGCCCCCTCCTGCATCCTGAACTCCTTATTTCTGACCACACTCTGGAGCCCACACCCCCAGCCAGAGCCCTCTCCCACACCCCAACCCCAATTTTGTGAGCATTCATGGCCCACCATACAATTTCTATACCCAGATATGGCCTTTGGGCCAAAAAGTTTGCTCACCTTTGCCCTAAGCCATTGCCTCCTCCCTCAAAAAAACAGACTGAGGAGGAGATAGTAGTGCCCCCTTATAACCTTTAGCCCAGTCGATAGTGCACTCACGATGCGGTAGACAGTAGGTTCAGATCTCCTTCCCATCTGATGTGGACCAGAGATTTGAAGCTGCCTTTCAGCAGAACGCCCTAGTCACTGGGCTAAGTGCTATTTTGGGGTTGGTATTTCAGTATCTTCCATTGAAGCTGTTTCACTATATATAAATTAAATAATAATTGGGCTGGAGAAAATGAAAGTGACTATAGCTCAGTGGGAAGCTCATAGCTATAAAAGTGACTATAGCTCATTCTCCTGTTGGGTGGGAGATGTGGGATCAAATCCATGCTGCAAATCAGAGGAAGGAATTGAACTCAGGTCTCCTGCATCCTGGCAGAGTGCTATAACCACTTGTTTAAAGGTTATATGGGGTGGACACCATTATCTTCCTGTGGGGTTCTGTATGGGGCCTGATCCAGTAGATGTGGTTTAAGGCTAATTCTAATAATGCCTACTGGATTGGGCCCCTCAGAGACGGTAGTGGTGGGAGAACACCTCCTTTTAAGGTCCTGCTGGGGCTTTAGGCATGAGAGAGTCATCTGGAGTCAGGACTGGGGCAGTATTTGCATGATTGCTAGCAGATTTTTAGGTGCTGCTGGGACTTCACGAAAATAAATGTATGGACCTATGGCATTAGGCAGCAGCTGCTGAATCGGTGTTTTGAGGATCTGAATTTTGGACTTGGGTGGCCAAAGTGGCAGTTAAATACATAATATTTCTTCTATTGTCAATCTTTCCATAGTGCTTATGTATAATGGTGATGAGCACTGCAGAAATACCTCTTATACTGCTAGTAGGAAAGATGACATGCTCAAAAAGGTACTCAGTACATGTTGATGTAGTCCTGTTGGAAACAATACTGTGTTAACATGCACTATGAATCTTTTAGAGTGCATCAGCAGGGCCTACATAAGTCAGGTAGAATTCTTCCGTTGACCTAACATTATCTACATGGCGGGGGTTTGATTGGCTTAACTGTGTTGCTCCGGGGTGTGGATTTTCCCTATGTCTGAGTGACTTAGCTGGGTCTACCCAACTTTTTAGTATAGACCAGGCCTTACTGACTCTAAAGGTAGTTTCAGTGAGAGATTGGAGTGGAAATGAAGCTTCCTGGTGGTTCCAAGACACGAATAGAAGGCTGGAAAGGGAGGGAATAATTGAATGGGATTAAGGGAGGGGTTATTAACAAAATGGGATGCTTGAAAGTGGGAGTTGAATTAAATAATATTTAATTATATCCCTTTTAAAGGGGAATGGTAGTATTGAATATATAGTATGTTTTACAGACTTCTTTTAGTGCTGTGGTAAGAAAAATCCAGTTTAGAATGGATTCTTGTATATTTTGTCCATAGCTTATCTGATAAGGATGTTCAGACTCTGAACTCTGCCATTCAAGAAGTTGTATGTATTGTAAATTGGAGCTAGTGGAATAGAAATAAGCCTAAGAGTTCTGTTCTTTCCTTCTTCAGCTCTCCTGGTTAAGAATACATGTCTGTTTGCATTATTCCATGCTGTAATATGATTCTAATCTAGTTGCTCCATTAATATACCACCTCATAGTATTATGCCTGGTCATATAGCAATGGTGACTGCTATAACTTGGCAAAATGTCCGCTGGATATATGAAAGAAATGAGTCCTTGAGTAGTACCAAGCTTCAAATTTTTTTTTTAAATTAAAAATACAACTTCAGTTATGAACGGTGGTCAGATTTTTCAACAGTTAATATTTATTCTGAGATGAGTAGTTTCTTAGTGTATAACTGACACATCCACAGGTGTTGCTTTGCATAAGTATTCCATAGACTTGAGTTCTTAACTATATTAAAAATTTGGACACATCACTTAAACCAGAGCTTGTTGCTTTTTGGATGGCTATGCTGCTAATGTTAATTTTTGATAACATTGCATTGGGTGAATATTCCTTAATGAGCGTTTATGTATTGAGAGCAGTATAAATCCCCCATGATCAGGCTTAGAACAGCTAAATTAAGTTCTGGAACATGAATTGATTTTCATACTCCTTGGTGTCCACAGTGCATTACTGGGAGAAGGGGCAATGGTCTGGTTGCCCCCTGGCCTGTCGCAGACAAAGTATGCTGAAAAGAGATGTTGCAGGAGTGTGTTGTGTAGCTTCAGGAGGTAGGATGTCACCTTTATAGATGCATTAAGAGCTGAATTATAATATAGTTTCTAGAAACACCAGTCAGTGTCTTGTTTATATGACAACTAGCACAAAATAGATACAGTCCCTGCCCTGGCGATCTTTGTCTATAATTTGGCTACTCCTTAGACTTTTTTTAAGGGGGGAGTCCATCATTTATGTAGGAAAAATTTTTTTCTTAAAGGGTAGCTGCAACTGCTTGTTCTATCTCTGTATTTCTGTTGCTAGCAAAATTAACTAGTAATGAATAGGTACAGTTAAACCAGTGCTGAACATGGATTAACTGCTGGTGTGGCAAGAGCAAACAGCATTCAGCACTCTTCCAGAAACTTTGGTTCAAACCTGCTCTTACCATAGTTTCGGAAACAGCATGGAAAACACTGTCCTTGGCTACACTTGTACTTAACCCATGTTCAGCACTTGTCAGTAATAGGTAACTTTTCTAGAGTAAACATGCTTATAAAGCCATATGAACTCAATTGGACATACTTTTGTAATTAATGGCATAATTTACTTGTTACAAACTTTTTCATTGAGTCAACTCTTCATAGCCATCTAAATTTGAAACTTAATTTGTACTTCTAGTTTAGTTTGACACTATTTACAACTGAGAACAAACCTAGCAAGCAGGTAATTTATGCCCATTGTTAGACCTCTGAACTTGAGTGTCCACTCAGCTTTAATTGAAGTGGTGATGGTGTAGGTTGAAAGCACAGTTTGTAGCAACAAAGCTTGCTTATGGATCCTGAGGGATAATTTAATTTGATCCAAGATGTGTGGCCCGGCATTCCTGTATCTTAACTTTATGCAAAACTGAGTAGCTCATTAAATTGTCTGAGAGCTCTGTAAAAATGATCTTGCTTTGTTTGAACTTACTGCAAACAGCTGAAAAGCTGCACTAAAGGGGCAGCTGGGGATTCCTTGTTAGTGTAAGTGGCATAGCCAGCTTTACATTCTTTCCCTTCTTGTGGGGCTCACTATAAGAGCACATCTTGAGCTTTGGAAGCTTGGGGGAGTCTGTTTTCCATTTCTCTTGGAATGGCTAAAGGTGATTGAGCGCCATCCTTGCCTCTCTGCCCCCTTGAGCTTGGTACAGCTGAGGACTGAGTCATTGATGTGGAGGGCATATTGTCACAGCTTGCACTTTTAAAGAACTGTTGGTGCTTTGTGGAAACCTTTTGATAACTTTCTAACTAAAAATGTCCTGCTTTATTCGGCACTGGCGTACTCAGTATTCAGATGGAGTACTGTATCAGTGTGTCCAGTTTAAGAAAGATCTGGACAAATTGGCGAGAGTCCAGAGGAGAATGCGCGCACACAAAAATTAAAGGTTTAGAAAACCTGATCTGTGAGGACAAGTTTAAAAAAAGTGGGCATGTTTAGTCTTGAGAAAAGAAGCCTATGGGGGTACCTGATAAGTCTTCAAATATTGTATAGGCTGTAATAAAGAGGATGGTGATCAAGTTCTCCATGTCCGCTGAAGGTAGGCAGTAGGACATAAATCTGTTTAATCTGCAGCAAGGGAGATTGAGGGTAGATGCTAGGAAAAGCATTCTAACTGTAAGGGTATTTAAGTTCTTGGAGTTTTAAGAACTGGTTGGACAAACATCTGTTAGAGGGGTCTTGGTTTACTTGGTCCTGTCTCAGTGCAGGGCTGGATTTGAGGACTTTTCCAGATCCCTTCCAGCTCTGTATTCCTATGAGTAAACGCTTTTTTTTTAGTGAAAACTATCTTTTCACTCTTTAAAGTAATCCTAGTTCTTATGAAAAGTAGTGGTTGCTAATGTAATGCTGAAATCCTATATCCACAGAACAGGTATGTGACAGCCAGCAGCAGTGTTGTCTTACCCACAGTGTCCTTGCCATGTACTTCAAACCTGATCTTAGGTGTTGAGTTCTTGTGCTTCAAGCATTTAACAGGCAGGACTGAAGTGCTGATTCCAGTGTCCATATTACCAAAATCAGTGTTCTGCTGAGAACTAACCTTAGGGCTCATCTACATGTGACAGTTGCACTGGTTTAACTAAAGATGTGACTTTTAACTAGTTAAATTGTGTGGAAATGCTTATTCTGATTTACTTTAAAGTGAATTAGGAATTGGTTTAAGATAAATAAAAATAAGCCGTCTTAAATGGAAGAAAGCATCCATGCAGAGGTGTACAGTGACTTAACTAAATGTTTAAAAATCGACTTAAGTTGAAGCAATATAACGCTTTACTGTAGACAAGACCTGAACAGTTGGCTTCATGTACTACCAATCTGTTTTTGAACCAGTCATCTAAGGATGAAGGGGTGGTTTACTTAATTACCTGAGTCACTCATTCTGTTGTGACTCTTATGTTAAGATTTCATAAACTTGAGTTCAAGGATGGGGAAAAGCAGCATGACCTTTGCATGGTGGAAAATATAGTGACAATTGCTTTAGAGGAGCCTGTTCTATTGACATTTCTGGACAGGTCAGCTGTTAAGGGAATGTGATTTCCCCCCTCCCCCCCAAGTCTTTAATTTAATCTAGTAACTAAAATGAATACTTTAGCAGAATGTTTCTGTGATTTCCAGGTTTATCGGTAGGGGAGGAGACAGAAATACATTAAAACTATTTGCAACCTGGATTAAATCTGTTGCTTTGAGTTAAAAATAAAGGGTGGAGAGTGCTTTGGCAGAATTGAGGTTAAAAGCGCTGTAGAAGCTTTTTTCCTTCGGAGGGGGAAACTCTTCCAAAGCATGAGGAGTGAAAAATAAATTACCTACCTATATTGTATTGTAGAGTGTATTCACTTGATTTTATTTTTTAATTAATTTTCTTATGAATGAGTTGTTTGTTGATCTTGCTTCTATCAGTGCAATAAGGTTGGTTTAGTCGCACCCTCTGTTACTCAGGCAAATAGCAGTCTGTGGACAGGGAAGTGTTTGTATCCTTCGAGATTGAGGATTGCTACTCATTTCAGGCATTTCTATATTTTGTTACTGTGCCTTCGGTTGGAATGGTCAGCCCCTGGGTAAAACTTTTGAACTCCAGTAGTGGTTCAGTTTACTCACATTTAAAGTTAACCTACTATCCATATGCTTTTTACAGCTTTTGGTTTTGTTTTCACCCTAACAATAAAACCATAGGTTGCATGTAACTGTTTTGATTCTCTTGGGCACTTTTCTCCATGTCCCTGGCAATCATTAAAAGAAAGGGCAGCAAGTACACTGTATGGCTGTACTATGTATCCATAGCACGTGTATTGAAGGGCCAGACTTGCATTGTTTCATTGAGCCCTAAATATTCACCATAGCTAGAACTGAGAACATCTGGAAGTTCAGGAAGCGCACAATATCAAGGAGAGGCCAGAACAGAGTATTTTCAGTTCCAAGTAATAGCCTGGCCAAATTGCTATTCCTCCCTCTGGATGGGCGTTTACTTTCAATGTAAAAGCTGAAGTATGAACTAAAAGTCAAAAACCCCTAGAGGAGAGCCTTATCTGTTGATCTGACTCCTGCACATACCCACAACTTTCTCATCAGCAGTTTCTAAGGTTCCACATAGGTCACAACTGGCTTGTTAGGCTAAATGGCAGGGGAGGCCAACATCTGCATTCTAAGAATGTTCATAGAAGTGCAATTTTTTTCAGCTGAGTCAGGTATTTATTATGACAGGTTTCAGAGTAGCAGCCGTGTTAGTCTGTATTCGCAAAAAGAAAAGGAGTACTTGTGGCACCTTAGAGACTAACAAATTTATTAGAGCATAAGCTTTCGTGAGCTACAGCTCACTTCATCGGATGCATTTGGTGGAAAAAACAGAGGAGAGATTTATACACACACACACACACACACACACACACACACACAGAGAACATGAAACAATGGGTTTATCATACACACTGTAAGGAGAGTGATCACTTAAGATAAGCCATCACCAGCAGCAGGGGGGGGAAAGGAGGAAAACCTTTCATGGTGACAAGCAAGGTAGGCTAATTCCAGCAGTTAACAAGAATATCAGAGGAACAGTGGGGGGTGGGGTGGGAGGGAGAAATACCATGGGGAAATAGTTTTACTTTGTGTAATGACTCATCCATTCCCAGTCTCTATTCAAGCCTAAGTTAATTGTATCCAGTTTGCAAATTAATTCCAATTCAGCAGTATCTCTGGGCCTCTCCTTTTGCCCCTCCACCCCCACGAACATGATACAGTTCTGTGGTGACCTAGAATCCTATTTTCGACGTCTCAGACTCAAGGAATATTTCCAACACACCTCTGACCAACATATTAACCCACAGAGACCTTCCTGCCAACACTACAAAAAGAAGGATTCTGGGTGGACTCGTCCTGAAGGTCGAAACAGCAGGCTGGATTTCTACATAGACTGCTTCCGCCGACGTGCACGAGCTGAAATTGTGGAAAAGCAGCATCGCTTACCCCATAACATCAGCCATGCAGAACACAGTGCCATCCACAGCCTCAGAAACAACTCTGACATCATAATCAAAAAGGCTGACAAAGGAGGTGCTGTCGTCGTCATGAATAGGTCGGAGTATGGACAAGAAATACAGAGAAATACAAGAAATACAAGAAATACAGCTGGCTGTATTTCAAGGAATCCCTGTTGAGGTTACAGGGACAAACCATCCCGATGAGTCGAAAGAATAGTAAATATGGCAGGCGACCAGCTTGGCTTAATGGTGAAATCCTAGCGGATCTTAAACATAAAGAAGAAGCTTACAAGAAGTGGAAGGTTGGACATATGACCAGGGAAGAGTATAAAAATATTGCTCGGGCATGTAGGAAAGATATCAGGAGGGCCAAATCGCACCTGGAGCTGCAGCTAGCAAGAGATGTCAAGAGTAACAAGAAGGGTTTCTTCAGGTATGTTGGCAACAAGAAGAAAGCCAAGGAAAGTGTGGGCCCCTTACTGAATGAGGGAGGCAAGCTAGTGACAGAGGATGTGGAAAAAGCTAATGTACTCAATGCTTTTTTTGCCTCTGTTTTCACTAACAAGGTCAGCTCCCAGACTGCTGTGCTGGGCAACACAAAATGGGGAAGAGATGGCCAGCCCTCTGTAGAGATAGAGGTGGTTAGGGACTATTTAGAAAAGCTGGACGTGCACAAGTCCATGGGGCCGGACGAATTGCATCCGAGAGTGCTGAAGGAATTGGCGGCTGTGATTGCAGAGCCCTTGGCCATTATCTTTGAAAACTCGTGGCGAACGGGGGAAGTCCCGGATGACTGGAAAAAGGCTAATGTAGTGCCCATCTTTAAAAAGGGAAGAAGGAGGATCCTGGGAACTACAGGCCGGTCAGCCTCACCTCAGTCCCTGGAAAAATCATGGAGCAGGTCCTCAAAGAATCAATCCTGAAGCACTTAGAGGAGAGGAAAGTGATCAGGAACAGTCAGCATGGATTCACCAAGGGAAGGTCATGCCTGACTAATCTAATCGCCTTTTATGATGAGATTACTGGTTCTGTGGATGAAGGGAAAGCAGTGGATGTATTGTTTCTTGACTTTAGCAAAGCTTTTGACACGGTCTCCCACAGCATTCTTGTCAGCAAGTTAAGGAAGTATGGGCTGGATGAATGCACTATAAGGTGGGTAGAAAGCTGGCTAGATTGTCGGGCTCAACGGGTAGTGATCAATGGCTCCATGTCTAGTTGGCAGCCGGTGTCAAGTGGAGTGCCCCAGGGGTCGGTCCTGGGGCCCGTTTTGTTCAATATCTTCATAAATGATCTGGAGGATGGTGTGGATTGCACTCTCAGCAAATTTGCGGATGATACTAAACTGGGAGGAGTGGTAGATACGCTGGAGGGGAGGGATAGGATACAGAAGGACCTAGACAAATTGGAAGATCGGGCCAAAAGAAATCTAATGAGGTTCAATAAGGATAAGTGCAGGGTCCTGCACTTAGGATGGAAGAATCCAATGCACCGCTACAGACTAGGGACCGAATGGCTCGGCAGCAGTTCTGCGGAAAAGGACCTAGGGGTGACAGTGGACGAGAAGCTGGATATGAGTCAGCAGTGTGCCCTTGTTGCCAAGAAGGCCAATGGCATTTTGGGATGTATAAGTAGGGGCATAGCGAGCAGATCGAGGGACGTGATCGTTCCCCTCTATTCGACACTGGTGAGGCCTCATCTGGAGTACTGTGTCCAGTTTTGGGCCCCACACTACAGGAAGGATGTGGATAAATTGGAAAGAGTACAACGAAGGGCAACAAAAATGATTAGGGGTCTAGAGCACATGACTTATGAGGAGAGGCTGAGGGAGCTGGGATTGTTTAGTCTGCAGAAGAGAAGAATGAGGGGGGATTTGATAGCTGCTTTCAACTACCTGAAAGGGGGTTTCAAAGAGGATGGCTCTAGACTGTTCTCAATGGTAGCAGATGACAGAACGAGGAGTAATGGTCTCAAGTTGCAATGGGGAGGTTTAGATTGGATATTAGGAAAAACTTTTTCACTAAGAGGGTGGTGAAACACTGGAATGCGTTACCTAGGGAGGTGGTAGAATCTCCTTCCTTAGAGGTTTTTAAGGTCAGGCTTGACAAAGCCCTGGCTGGGATGATTTAACTGGGACTTGGTCCTGCTTTGAGCAGGGGGTTGGACTAGATGACCTTCTGGGGTCCCTTCCAACCCTGATATTCTATGATTCTATGATTCTAAGAGGCTACTAGGCAGCTCTCCAACACCACTTTCTACAAGCCATTACCCTCTGATCCCACTGAGAGTTACCAAAAGAAACTACAGCATTTGCTCAAGAAACTCCCTGAAAAAGCACAAGAACAAATCCGCACAGACATACCCGTGGAGCCCCGACCTGGGATATTCTATCTGCTACCCAAGATCCATAAACCTGGAAATCCTGGACGCCCCATCATCTCGGGCATTGGCACCCTGACAGCAGGATTGTCTGGCTATGTAGACTCCCTCCTCAGGCCCTTCGTTACCAGCACTCCCAGCTATCTTCGAGACACCACTGACTTCCTGAGGAAACTACAGTCCATTGGTGATCTTCCTAAAAACACCATCCTAGCCACTATGGATGTAGAAGCCCTCTACACCAACATTCCACACAAAGATGGACTACAAGCCGTCAGGAACAGTATCCCCGATACTGTCACGGCTAACCTGGTGGCTGAACTTTGTGACTTTGTCCTGACGCATAACTATTTCACATTTGGTGACAATGTATACCTTCAAATCAGCGGCACTGCGATGGGTACCCGCATGGCCCCACAGTATGCCAACATTTTTATGGCTGACTTAGAACAACGCTTCCTCAGCTCTCGTCCCCTAATGCCCCTACTCTACTTGCGCTACATTGATGACATCTTCATCATCTGGACCCATGGAAAAGAAGCTCTTGAGGAATTCCACCATTATTTCAACAATTTCCATCCCACTATCAACCTCAGCCTGGACCAGTCCACATAAGAGATCCACTTCCTGGACACTACGGTGCTAATAAGCGATGGTCACATAAACACCACCCTATATCGGAAACCTACTGACCGCTATTCCTACCTACATGCCTCTAGCTTTCATCCAGATCATACCACTCGATCCATTGTCTACAGCCAAGCGCTACAATATAACCGCATTTGCTCCAACCCCTCAGACAGAGACAAACACCTACAAGATCTCTATCATGCATTCCTACAACTACAATACCCACCTGCTGAAGTGAAGAAACAGATTGACAGAGCCAGAAGAGTACCCAGAAGTCACCTACTACAGGACAGGCCCAACAAAGAAAAGAACAGAACGCCACTAGCCATCACCTTCAGCCCCCAACTAAAACCTCTCCAACGCATCATCAAGGATCTACAACCTATCCTGAAGGACGACCCATCACTCTCACAGATCTTGGGAGACAGACCAGTCCTTGCTTACAGATAGCCCCCCCAATCTGAAGCAAATACTCACCAGCAACCACACACCACACAACAGAACCACTAACCCAGGAACCTATCCTTGCAACAAAGCCCGTTGCCAACTCTCTGTCCACATATCTGTTCAGGGGACACCATCATAGGGCCTAATCACATCAGCCACACTATCAGAGGCTCGTTCACCTGCGCATCTACCAATGTGATATATGCCATCATGTGCTAGCAATGCCCCTCTGCCATGTACATTGGCCAAACTGGACAGTCTCTACGTAAAAGAATGAATGGACACAAATCAGACGTCAAGAATTATAACATCCAAAAACCAGTTGGAGAACACTTCAATCTCTCTGGTCCCTCGATCACAGACCTAAGAGTGGCTATACTTCAACAAAAAAGCTTCAAAAACAGACTCCAACGAGAGACTGCTGAATTGGAATTAATTTGCAAACTGGATACAATTAACTTAGGCTTGAATAGAGACTGGGAATGGATGATGGTATTTCTCCCTCCCACCCCACCCCCCACTGTTCCTCTGATATTCTTGTTAACTGCTGGAATTAGCCTACCTTGCTTGTCACCATGAAAGGTTTTTCTCCTCCTCCCCCCCCCCCTGCTGCTGGTGATGGCTTATCTTAAGTGATCACTCTCCTTACAGTGTGTATGATAAACCCATTGTTTCATGTTCTCTCTCTCTGTGTGTGTGTGTGTGTGTGTGTGTGTGTGTGTGTGTGTGTGTGTGTGTGTGTGTGTATAAATCTCTCCTCTGTTTTTTCCACCAAATGCATCCGATGAAGTGAGCTGTAGCTCATGAAAGCTTATGCTCTAATAAATTTGTTAGTCTCTAAGGTGCCACAAGTACTCCTTTTCTTTTTAGGTATTTATTATGTAGTCAAAAGATCCTCACAGCTTTTAGAATCACCCTGACCGAAACTTACTCTTCCTCTCTCCTCCCCCACTCCCTTTGCTGAAATGTACAAATAAGGAATCTTTGCACACAAAGAAAAGAAATAATGTCTGTCACTGAATGGCCTTGCTTGGAATTGTGGTCTAGTACCAGGACCTGAAGCTGTGAGCCAAGGCCAGTCTTCATCCCATTCAGCTGATCATTCTGGCTTTATTCATATCCTGTGTAGCCAATCTAGGGGAGGAAGTTGGAGGAATGGATGGTGTCTTCAACCTGGTCAGAGCATCCTCTTTCCTGGTGACTGAAAACAGCACATTATAGAAGATGTGTTACTGCTGAAACCAGTCTCCATCTTGCAAGACATGCCAGTTTAACATGCTGGGGGCATCCATGGGAGCAAAAGCAGCTCGAAGTTTTGGTCTCCTAAAGGAGAAAAAAGACACATATGCTAACTGCTACACTTGGGACAGGCCTACAGAGGAAATATCTTTATTACTACTCAATGTATGCGACTTGGGGTTTGTGCTTTCATGAATAGCTCTGACTTCTGTGCAAAGATTGGGTATGCACGTTGACTTGAAATCAGGTCTGTTAGGGATCTAAGAGGGTGTGATTTCTTCAGAATAAGATGATGTATGCAGATCATTTTAAATAAAACTTAACATCCAAGCTCCTAGTTGGTGTTTACCTGTTGGTTCTTCATGAC
Organism: Dermochelys coriacea; assembly: GCF_009764565.3. NCBI lineage: Eukaryota > Metazoa > Chordata > Testudines > Dermochelyidae > Dermochelys > Dermochelys coriacea. Next base: position 12,826,665 of record NC_050075.1, read on the forward strand.
GTACACTGTGCTGTATGGTTTGTTTTTTTTTAGGTTTTCTACATCTACAGAATTCAAAGTAGTTCCTTCGCTATTCTGTTTCATATTTGTGTTGGGCATTTAGTCAAGTTTCTCAGAGCAGGGATCCTATTTTGTCTTCAACGTTTGAGCTGTTGTAAAGTGCTGTACGTACCTGATGATGATGATGATGATGATATAACTGATCAAATGCATTGGCTAGGAAAATTCTGACTGGAAAACCATGGAAGGACCTGAAGAAGGAAATCCAGGAACGATTGAAAAATGATTATGCCTGACTGGAGCACTCTGGCAGTGTAAACAGGCTGAAAAACAGGTGAATCTAGGGGAATTCTCAGATGGCCAGAAAAGAGAAGCTCTGCTGGAGCAAGGCTGATACACACCTATGTCAAACTCGTGTGGCCCGAGCATAGAGAGGTGGTAAATGGGGCAAAGCTGGAATGCAATGTGCCCCAGCTACGCCCAGCTGATCTATTTTAGAGGAGCTCCTGGGTGTTTTGGACTTTGGCAGGGCTATATCTGCTGAAAATCTACCCTGAGAATCAGGGAGTTGTAAGAAATGCATGCCAATATGTATACATACGCATGATCCTTCCACACCCATCTTTGTTGCATCAAGTAGAAATTCTGTGCACCAAAGAATCTGGGACACAACCTATGACTCTTGCTAAGTGAAACTATCTGCTTCTTAATAGCAGTGGCAGGTGCTGTTGACCCATCTTAAAACCAAATTGACCATTGGTAATAAATGGTTACTGAAGGTTAATAGACCCATAATTTGCTCTATGCAAAAATATTTGCATTGTGTATTTAAAATGATTGTTTTTGCAGAAATGTGCTCTGTATTCAAAAGCAAATCTAAAGAATAGTACTTTATATTTTTGTCTTCTTCCTAGGTACTGAGAGCTCATTACAAACTGCATAGGGTAGAGAGCAATAATCCAACAGTGTATTATTAAAAAATAACATGTTAAATTTTTTCCTCTGATTATACTCGTACTACAGCATGTTGCAAACCGAATTCCTGTTTTTGACAAAACCAATATTGAGTCTCTTCCATTTGTAGTCTGAAGGCTTACTCTGTCATTGTCAAATTGCTTTTGAGAGAGCTGGCTGGGTAAGCAGACAACTCAAATGCCAATTGTAAATGAACTTTAGTCACAGTGTGACTAATCTGAAGTGTATTTGATAAGTGCTTCTTTTGTCTTGAGCTTTTGGATTGCCCTGCTGAGTAAAACAGGTGGAATTCTCCATTAACAGCCTATATTACATCATGTTTTGGTGACTTCTCCCTCTGCCTCTTCTCTTTAAAGTGGAAATACAAATTTTTTTGTAGCAGTGTACTTCTGTCCAAGACTATTGCTTCAGCATAGGTTTTTCATAAACTGTGTTCATCTTGAAATCTTTAATTCTTTTCATATTCTTGAAATCTGTACCTCTGTGTTGTGGCTTTAAGACTGGAAAACGTAGCTAATGTTAAAAAAGGATGGGTACAAGTTCTTAAGATTAAACAAATATGGGTCTTTTAAAAGCTGACCAAGGATGAGTTAAGATTTGAACGATCTTTATCTTGTAAAGATAGGGACAACAAAGAGGTATGTGCAACTTTGATGTAAAGTGGTGTTAACCTTGGATGAAAAGTTCTTAGCAGGATCTTCTTTGTAGCACTTGTGCTATTTTTGCATAAAACTGCTTACACATTCTATTACAGCTGAAATTATTCGTAAGGACATTTAGTGGCAAATTTGTGCACCTTAACACATTTTTGTTCTTACAATGTTAACTTTAAACTCTAGTCAGGAAAAGAGATGTTTAACATAATGGTGAAGATTAGCAAGGCTTGATGGAGGTATGCTCTCTTTTAATGAAGAAATCCAGTTAGTAGAGAGACACCATAGGGAGTGTTTGAACTAATAACATTCTCAATACTCAAATTAGCAATTGTGACAACTTCCTTGAGTTTGATCCTATGTTTTTTGTGCACGATTATGCATAATCAGTTACTTTTGGAAGAGACAAGTGAGCCACATCTGAATGACATTTTTTTTGTCGTCATATTAAACATTTCATATTAAAGAACTGAGTTAAATAATATGAAAACAATATTTGGCAACTAGCATTTTTGAAACATTGAATGAAATCTGTGCTCTGAGTTAAAAATAACTTAAGCCAGAATTCTGTCCTAAAGTTCCCATAGCAGTAAGTAGCCACCACCAGCCTTGTGTGACTTCAGTCTTGGACACAGCATGCGTAGAAGACACCAGCTGACCCAGGTTTCTCTTATGTCAGTTTGAATGTCTTGAAACTGGATTAGTTTCGTGATGTGTATGTGTTATATTCTAAGGACAAAAGAATTCTGTCCCTCAGGTGAGCTTTATGTATTCTGGGATACCTATCGCCTTTTTTTTTTTTCTTTCCAGGTTTAGATGAGGTCTGGTGAGTTAGATCTTTCTTTTTAATATTTAAAGTTTAATCCTCTCTGGCATTGCTTTGTTTAAAACTCTGTTTTATAGGTGATCAGCTGGATGGTGACTAACCTGAAATGTCATCTCAATGTTCCTGGATATTATCCAGTGTAGCAGCTATGGTAACACTGTGGAAACTTGGATATACAGAAGCATGTTTCATATCAATGTTTCTGAATATAAACAGTACATTAAATGAAGGTGGTTGACTTGAGAATTTCTCTAGTTCCCTAAACTTTAAATCTAATGCTCTTTAAATGGACACACATTCGTTCTACCTACCATGCTTTCAGAAGACGACTTTGTGCTTGACAAAATAAAGTAAACTGGCGCATGGGTCTAAATTGTCAGTTTTTCTGTTTAGGACTTCAAACTGACCCTAAAGTGTTGGTGAGCTATTAGAGTTGAAACAGACTGTTCACGGACAACTTAAAGTATAAACTAATATCATTATATTTATATTTTAAGTAATCCGTGAACAGAGTTGAAACAGAGCTGGTGTACAGATAGGCTTACAAGAGTATGTCACTGCTAATTAGACTATTTATTGTTTCAGAACTGTAAAGCAAGATACAGATTGGTCATTGTAGCTCTACATTTCTGATTAGTTGTAATGATGCATCTAGAAAAGTGACTTTTCATATTAAATAAGTATATTGGAGCTACAGAAGTTAAACTGAAATATCAGGGAGGTCTTTGTAGAGAAGTAGCTTGTTAAATGTGCTCCTGTTTATATTGCACATATCCCCTTGGCTTGGGAAGTAAAAAAAAAAAATTTGGCATATATCCTGTGCCCAAAATGGGGACAAACTATGATAGCTGGCAGCAAGATCATCTGATTTAATGCAAGGAATTGAATGCTTTAAAATGATTTTCTATGCTATATTTTACTACTTATGAACTGATGTCGTCTTGTATGAAGTCTTTATGTAGGGCATACAAATGGCAGCCCTAATACCTATGATACTGACATGACGTTCTGTTCCTCCTAGTTTCCATACAGTAATGCTGCTTTTCTAAAAAAATATATATATTTTTTGGATGGAGAAGTAATCCGTTCCTTTTTCACTGTGGGGTATTGCTTGACATCCTTTCCCCTAAGAGATCAGAGTAATAATGCATTTCTCTTTAAGTAGTCTCCACTGTGGAAAGAGTTGGGTTTTCCCCCACAACCAGGAAGGAAAAATAGAATTCTGGGTCTCTTTTTAAAAAAAAAAAAAAAATAGGTCTGTAGCCAAGAATCTTTATCCTGTGCAATACATTAGATCTAAATTATAAAGCAGAGACCTAGAACTACCTTCATCTGTCTTTATTGCCCCTGAGTAATTGAATGTGGAGGTTTTGGAGGGGGGAACTGAAAATTGTCTAACATATTTAGACACTGCAGAAAATTTAAAAGAATACTGTGTCAAGAGTAGGATATTGATTTCTATGATCAGAAAAGTTTGGAGGTGGCTTTAGTTTTTGGTATTGGCAAAGGAATGCATTTCTTTTTGGGGGGAGATAGAGGGGGACAAAAAGGTTAGAGATTACTTTAAAGTTAGAGAGGGTTATGAATTTATCTGCTTAGCCCAGCAACCATTAACACCAAGTACCTGCCCCAGTGTCTCCCACAGCATCCAACAATGAATGATTAAGCTTGAAGTTTCTGCTAAATGATGAGCAATAAAGTAACTGACTCTAAAATATTCATATTGTAATTGTATCAGCACTAACCCATTGAGATAAATAGTTTGCCTTTCTCTGAGCTGTTCTAGGCTGTCCGTGGACATGGCTCTGCACCACATAAAGGTCTCCATTGGCACACTTACTTGCGTGATGTCAGCCTTAATATTTCACAGTAGTCAACTGAAAACTTCTCCTTTGATCATTGTAGTGGTATACGTAGTGATTGAGTGGGATGAAGCCAATGATGTTGCATGACAAGGAATCACTTTTCAGAATCTTCTTTTGAGGTCCTGACTTAAATTGGAAATTCAGCCAGAAATAGATCTTTGATTCCAGTTTCCCCTAGTTGTAAGTAATATTGGGATTGATTAAATCAATCCCTTATCACAAATTTGGTGTTTCCATAAACTACTTTTAAAAACTAAAGTTTTACATTTTGCAGAACAGAGTATATTTCTAGTTAGAAATCTTTCTAAATGCAAAAAAAATGGTTCTTGAATCTGCAGGCAGTCTGAAACAGTGGTGTATTACCCATTTATGTTGATATATCTCTGAAACCTGATAACATCAGAAATGTTAATGAGATCTTTTTCATGGCTCATGATCTCAGTAGAAAAAGCTGGTGTGTTTTACCCAGTATCTGGATTTGTTTAGAAAGACGTCTGACAGGAAAATGGTTGCAAATTGTAAAGGTTGAACCAATTGACTTTTTTCAAATATTTGATTTTGTCTTCAACATAGGAGTATAGGAGGGTGTGGAAGTAGATTAATTCTAAATGCATTGGAAGATCTGTGGGATGAATAAAATCTTGGGTATAGCAGGACCATTTTGACTTTAAATATTAGAGTGAATAGTTTTGTGTTCAGTGAATTTATTCTACATTCCTTGATATCCTTAAATATTTTTCCAAATTAGACACAATTTACAGATTTTCAGTGGCCGTAGTGTGGTAGCCTTGTTATGAGAAATAGTGTTAATATGATACGCTTTTAACTTGACCCACATTTTATTTCTTTAGAAAGCCACCAACCTTCTCACTCCTAGGGTAGTACTAAAATAAACCTACTTTTTTTTTAAAAAATTGCCAAAGCATTCCAAGAAGGTAAAAGTACATAATAAACAGGAATCTATTAATTCACTAGTGCAGGGGTTCTCAAACTTCATTGTACCGTGACCCACTTCTGACAACAAAAATTACTATATGACCCCAGGAGGAGGGACAAAGCCTGAGCCCTACTGCCCCTGGCGAGGGGTCCAAAGCAGAAGCCCAAGGGCTTCCACCCCAGGGAGGTGGCCTGTAACTTGAGCCCTGCCACCCAGGCCTGAAGTGCAGGCTTCAGCTTTCGGCCTGGGCTCCAGCAAGTCTAAGTCATCCTGGCAACCCCATTAAAATGGGGTTGCGACCCAGAGCTTGAGAACGGCTACACTAGTGACATTGTCTCCTCGGGGGCAGAATACATGAGCTACTTACCAGTGCTAATCAATACTGAACAATTTGAAAGCAACAAGGGAAGAATATCATCTCAGAATTTTGGAATTATACTGCATGTTAGGCAGAATCCAGACTCCCTGATACTAGACCAGTAATAGCAGTGATAATGCTGCTATACTTGTAAAAGTTGCTATGGTATAGTAGGACCAATTAGTTTTGAGGCATAAACTGCTGCAACAGGCTTAATGTCTGTTTTCAGCATCCTTTTCCCTCTTCCCCCCCCCCAACAACAACACAGTATTAAGCAGAATGACATACTTTGAGTTCAGTTATTTTAAAACTACTTTAAAAATAGTAAAGCAAGAATATGCACTTAACAAAATATTTGGGGTAAGACAGATCAGCCTTGAAAAGGCTGTGCCAAAGTACTTGAAGGGAGCATACGGTAAATGATCTGGGAATGGTAGAGCAGAGCTTTAACATCATGGCTGTTTGTAGACAATTTCTTAACTATTCTATTCCAGGCTAAAGAAATTTTGACAAAAGAATCCAATGTACAAGAAGTGCGATGTCCAGTCACAGTCTGTGGAGATGTCCACGGGCAATTTCACGACCTCATGGAACTCTTCAGAATTGGAGGCAAATCACCGGACACAAATTACTTGTTTATGGGGGACTATGTTGACAGAGGATATTACTCAGTTGAAACAGTCACACTGCTTGTAGCTCTTAAGGTAACATTTTCCTCAAGTTTATTCTGTATTTATGACTGTATTTAACTTAAACTGTTTTATAATATATACTTCTTGTGCTTTCTACATCTAACACTCCTGTTAGATGTTACCTCTGTTTTATAGATGCAGAAAATGACACTGACTAAATGACTTCCTTAAAACCACAGTTTGTCACCAGCAGAGCTGGAACTCCTGAATCCCAGTTCTTTGCTCAGACTAGACTATTCTGCCTCAGCAAAAGTTGTGATTTCTAAGAATATTTTCTTGAAAACCAGTGCTGTATTTATTAACTAGAACAACTTGCAATTCATGTTTGAAAGGATTGGTTTTATAAATGGCAGTTTTCTCAAGTTTATGGGTCTTGCACTGCTGGGCAAAGGCTGGGGGATGAATTAAGAGGGTTGGAGAGACTATATCCACAAGTAGAGGAGAAAACTTGAGGTGTTTCAGGCCTGACAAAAGGGAGAGCCTAAAGATACTTTAAAGTTTAATAAAAAGAAAAGGAGTACTTGCGGCACCTTAGAGACTAACAAATTTATTTGAGCATAAGCTTAAGATGAGCTATTACCAGCAGGGGAGCACGGGGGGGGGGAGAGAAAAACCTTTTGTAGTGATAATCAAGGTGGGCCATTTCCAGCAGTTGACAAGAACGTCTGAGGAACGGGGGGGTGGGGGGGAATAGTTTTACTTTGTGTAATGACCCATCCACTCCCAGTCTCTATTCAAGCCTAAAATAATTGTATCCAGTTTGCAAATTAATTCTAATTCAGCAGTCTCTCGTTGGAGTCTGTTTCTGAAGTTTTTTTTGTTGAAGAATTGCCACTTTTAGGTCTGTAATCGAGTGACCAGAGAGATTGAAGTGTTCTCCGACTGTTTTTTGAATGTTATAATTCTTGACGTCTGATTTTGTGTCCATTTATTCTTTTACGTAGAGGCTGCCCAGTTTGACCAATGTACGTGGCAGAGGGGCATTGCTGGCACAGGATGGCATATATCACATTGGTAGATGTGCAGGTGAACGAGCCTCTGATAGTGTGGCTGATGTGATTAGGCCCTATGATGGTGTCCCCTGAATAGATGGTGTCCCCAGGCTTTGTTGCAAGCATAGGTTCCTGGGTTAGTGGTTCTGTTGTGTGGTGTGTGATTGCTTCTGGTTGCAGGGCAGTCTGTAAGCAAGGACTAGCCTGTCTCCCAAGATCTGTCAGTCACCCCCACCCCCACCCCACCCCACCCCCTGCTCTCCTGCTGGTAATAGCTCATCTTAAGTGATCACTCTCCTTACAGTGTATGGTAACACCCATTGTTTCATGTTCTCTATGTATATAAATCTCCCCACTGTATTTTGCACTGAATGCATCCGATGAAGTGAGCTGTAGCTCACGAAAGCTTATGCTCAAATAAATCTTTTGTCTCTAAGGTGCCACAAGTACTCCTTTTCTTTTTGTGAATACAGACTAACACGACTGCTACTCTGAAACTTTTAAAGTTTAATGAGTCAGGGTTAAACTAATTGGTTATAAATCTTCTGTAAATTAGTGTACTAAACTGAAAGCTACTAGGAAAAAGCAGCTGAGAGCAGATAAAAGCTTATGTGAAATCCATGAATAGTAGTGGCCACAGACCTTATCTCAGCTCAGAGTTTTGGCCCATAGTGGGTCTTTGGCAGCTCAAGGTCTTTTATTAATACATCTTCTGCTTAAATGTTTTTACTCTTAGCTTTCTGCAGATTACATCTTAAGAAATAGATCTGGTCTACATAACTCTTCTGTTGGGCGCTTCATGAAAAATATAGCCTAGCCCTGTTCTCCCTTGGTTCTGACTTTTCCTTCTGGGAAAACTGACTTTTTTTTTTTAAGGGATGGGGTGATACTTGATAGTCATAATAAACGCTTTGTTGTAGGTCCGTTACCGTGAACGCATCACAATTCTTCGGGGGAACCATGAAAGCAGGCAGATAACACAAGTATATGGTTTCTACGATGAATGTTTAAGGAAATATGGAAATGCAAACGTTTGGAAGTACTTCACAGACCTTTTTGACTATCTTCCTCTAACTGCCTTGGTGGATGGTCAGGTATGTTGAAGTTAGTCACTTTTTTTTTAAAAAAAAAGCTGAGGGTTTTTTTGGTTTTAAGAGTTGCTTTTAAGAGGTATAGAATCAAGATTAAATCTCATCTCTCTTCTTACTGCTTATTTCTCTGTTGCAATTTTGCTGCCTATTATATTTTACTAGCATATGTATTAATATAAAATACTCGCAAATCAATTGGATGATTCTAACAGATGTACAACTCTTCCAGATTTTTTGCCTACATGGTGGCCTCTCGCCATCCATAGATACACTGGATCACATCAGAGCACTTGATCGCCTGCAAGAAGTGCCCCACGAGGTATTGATAGATCTATTATCAAAATGTGCTATTTGGACACAAGTCTTTCCATTTCAGCATACTTTCTTTATATCCTTGTGTGCTTATATAAACATAGTTCAAGAATGAAGTTCATGGCAAACGCATGTGTATTCATAGTGTGGTGATGTCCGTGTCCCTGCAGACTGTCTGAAGGAAGGTAGCGGTATGCATATATTATTCTTGCCCATGTTTTAGAGAATAAATTGGAGGAGGAGATCATACTACCATACTGTCATAACAAGCCCTTTTAATCTGAGGTCTCCAGTCTCTTCTTAGAGCAATTCCATTCCTCACGAAGATTCTTCACTTACTGTAATCGGTTGCCAGGGTTTCCCAAGTTTCAACTGTGCTGTTAGTATATTTAAGTGAACGCTTTAGTCTGATAGATAGATAGATAGATATCCCCCATAGGTCATATGGCTGAAAATTCATGACTTCAAAAATGTGTTACAGGGTCCGATGTGTGATTTGCTATGGTCGGATCCAGATGATCGTGGTGGCTGGGGCATTTCTCCTCGTGGTGCTGGTTATACATTTGGGCAAGATATTTCAGAAACTTTTAATCATGCCAATGGCCTTACGTTGGTTTCAAGAGCACATCAGCTGGTAATGGAGGTAAGTATTGTGCAGTGTTTTAAATACCCACAATTTGAGCAGTTGATACTTAGATGCCATTATCCTAGTGCTTCTGTTTCAGAATGAGCTTCTATGGCAATACACCATCCTCCTCCGATAGGAGAAAGTAAAGACACCCAGAAGCTTCATCCTGAAATTGGAAGAGCATCAAACTTCTGTAAAAAGAAAAGGAGTACTTGTGGCACCTTAGAGACTAACAAATTTATTAGAGCATAAGCTTTCATGAGCTACAGCTCACTTCATCGGATGCATTTGGTGGAAAGCTTATGCTCTAATAAATTTTAGTCTCTAAGGTGCCACAAGTACTCCTTTTCTTTTTGCGAGTACAGACTAACACGGCTGCTTCTCTGAAACCTATCAAACTTCTGTGTAATAGTTAACGTATCTAGAGTCCAATGCATTGCAACTACCAATCTTCTGCCTTGCTTTTGAGAATTAATTGCAGTTTTACAAAATTAAGATTTTTTTTTGCAGTTGACATGAGTAAATGTCACACAATAAAATCAATTACCTATTTGTCTGTTGCTGAATCTGTATTGATTAACTTCTCCTTCTGATTCCTCACTGCTTAGTTTTTAATATCCTTAGATGTTCTGCCTAGAAGGGTTCGATGAGCCATAATCTGTGAACCACTGATACTGTCTGGTTCTTACAGCTACATACAGAGAGGAGAAAAAAAATGGATGTTTGAAGGACACCTTAATAAAGACTTATTTGATTTTTGTATTTTTTTTCCCTCTTTAGGGGTACAACTGGTGCCATGATCGGAATGTAGTAACAATTTTCAGTGCTCCAAACTATTGTTACCGTTGTGGCAACCAGGCTGCAATCATGGAACTTGATGATACTCTAAAATACTCCTTGTAAGTATTTAAAGATCAGATTCTCATTAAGCAATGTAGTTAAGAAAACAGTTATAAAAATAGATCACTTTATATTGCTGTGGGGGAGAGGAGTATGGTAACTGTTGAGACTATTCCCTTTTTAGATTTATTTGGCATTTGATATTAGTGAATGGTGGCTGTCCAGACATCAAGTAGAGTTAATTCTCAACTGCAATTCTGAAACTCTTTAAAGATAAAATTAAACTTCAGTAGCTTTACAGAGCTGTGCAAATAGAAACCACTTGTATGAATGTTAAATATTAAGACTAGATAATTTGAATGTGGAAGAAGGGATTGTTAAACATAGATTCCAGAAATTACATTTTAGACATGACTGAATTAAACACTTCATATTGCAGCAGCTAACTATATATATTAATATAACGTGACTTGATATTTATTTACTATTTTTTAAACTATTTTTTGTTTGGTTGGTTTTTGGAATATTAACCATTTTTCTTATAAAGCTGTCATTGAAGCTCAGCTCAATCTCTTCTCTGATGGTTCTAAATTCAGAAAATATATTTCTTCCAATGTTTGCCCCACGTCAGAGGTTATTAGAATTCTTCATACGTTTGATTTCATAGGGTAGGGTTATAAATTGAAAGCATTTAGTTATAACAGTGGTTTTCAACCCGGGGTCTGTAGACTAATATATCAAGGGTCTGCAAAAGATGACTCTGACAGTAAAGCTTCATATCCAAGAAAAGGCATTCCGGTTTTCTGCTCAATCAAAAGTATGTGAATATCCCTCACTTACACGTCAAAATCCAGAAGTGGTGATGATACCAGAGAAGCCCACAGTTTAGCGCCCTTCCTCATGTTGCATCAAATGCCGTGCTGAGCATACGCAACATTTATATTTCAATTCTGTTCAGTCAGTCTAAGACTTCCATGGTAGGGATCCGTGAACCATAGGTTGAATTTCCAACCTCTGTTCAAAATTTATTAGGGGTCCCCAAAATGAGAAAATGTTGAAAAGCATTGAATGCTTGGAATATGAAAAAAGAGTGAGAATCTGGAAATGTGGCATACTGCAGCAATGGTATTGGTACCTTGTAGACTTCCTAAATGCACCCTAGTGTGTGGGTACTGTAGAGAATGCATTTTAGTGACAGCCTTGGATTTTTTTCACCAGTCCTCGGTTCATATTGACTGTAGGAAAAAACCCATTTAAGCTATGGGCTCCAACTCTGGGTTTAATATTGAAGAAAAAGGTACTTAAATATAATGTAAAAACACTTCAGAAGACCTTCATAGCTTGAATAAGCAATTCTTTAAGAAACACACCACCAGTCCCAGAATTCTTATGGGGAAGACAGCTAATCTGGGGCACAAATATGGTAATTATGAATTCAAGTCAACAAAATCTGTAGCAATTTGAATAAAAACGTGTTTTCTTTCAGCTTGCAATTTGATCCAGCACCACGCAGAGGTGAACCACACGTTACTCGTCGCACCCCAGACTACTTCCTGTAAAGATTTTACACTTGTACAGTATTGCCATGAACCATATGTTGACCTAAAGGAAATGGGAAGAGCAACAGTAACTTCAAAGTGTCAGAAAATATTTAACATTCAAACTCGTTTTCACATGGACCAAAAGATGTGCCATAATAAAATACAAAGCCTCTTGTCAACAACCGTGACCACTTTAGAATGAACCAGTTCATTGCATGCTGAAGCAACATTGTCGGTCAAGAAACCCGTTTCTGGCATAGCACTATTTGTAGTTACTTTTGCTTTCTCTGAGAGACTGCAAATATTAAGATGTAGACATTAACACCTCGTGAATACATTTAACTTTCCATTTAGCTATAGCTTTATTCAGCATGACTGTAGATAAGGATAGCAGCAAACAATCATTGAAACTTAATGAACATTTTTAAGATAAGTACCAAGCCCGCCTCTTATTTGTGTTCTGAATCTGTTCTGATTTGTTTTTTCAGGGAATACTGTTTAATTTAATTGTATTGATTTATTGTGTCTCATTTTTTTCCCTCCCCATTCTGCCTCCTTCATTGTCCCTTGTAATTGTCCAAGCATAGTGAGTTATTTTGAACAGAACTGTTTTTTTTCCTGTAAAATGATGATCCTGCAGGAGAGCACTGCAGTGTTTTTTCATAATAAACTTGTGAACTAAGTATCTCGGGTCAACTCTGCTGGTTTTCGTAAAAGGTTGATTAGCATGATGCGTTTTAAGTAGCATTGGGGTAGAAGCATGTTCTGCAGTGCTCTTTAATCCATAAATAGAAGGGGGTTATTGAGCCATACTTGAGTTCAATATGTCAGTTTTGGGGGTTTTTTTTGCTTTGCAGTTTAATAGGAATTTTTACAAGTAGCTTGTACTCTGAATTGCTTTTGCTCTCATTCCTTTCCCATGTTTGTAAACACTGGTCTATGGAGTGAACTTGCTACCGGCTCTTAACTGACATCATTCCCTGCTGTCTCACCAGTCTTTCCGTATTACATAAATGGCATGCTGGATTTTCTGTTTCAAGGAGGTGCAAGGCAGTCTCTCTGCAGAAGCATGTGAACAGAGCAGGTAACTTGGTGACATTCTATCTGCAAATACACAAAAGCAGCTCTCACTTAAAGTCAATGGGTGCTGCATAAATAGATCTAAGTACAGAATCTGAACTAAAATAGGTTTTTGCTTTTCTCCCTTTGCATAGTCATCCAGATCTTTCTCTAAGACTTTTCTCTAGTTTCTCTGCATAATCTGTCCTGTTTTTAAATTACTTGGAAAACCAAGGAGAATGTAATATGTGTGTTTCAAGATTCCGTGAACATGTTAGACTTGGTCTTCATAATGAGGTGGTTTAATTGAAAATTGGTGAGCTATATGGTATCATTAACCATTTAAAAAACCTGTTTGAAAGATTCCAAAGGAAGAAGTGCTTGCCTATTTAAAAATGTAAATATTGCTATTAAGTTACCTTCCTCCAAGTTTGACAACTATGAGCAATTGGTCAGTTGTGTTACTCAGCACCAGAGAAACCGACAATTCCCATAAACAAAACTTAGATTAATTTTGAAGCTGAGTTGTCACTTGCTTTGGCAGAATAAATAACGTAAGAAATGAGCTGCACACCACATTTAAGGTGGTAGGAATTGCCGTGTTTCAGTTACATACAGAGTTAATCAAACTATGACTACTCCTGTTTCTCCTTTCACAGAACCGTAAAGGTTTGATTTTTTTGCAGCTCACGTTACGAGTTAGTGCATGAGAACCAGAAAGAATCTGAATAGTCTATTACCATGAGTAAAGTGTTCTAATCAGTTAAAACTTTCAGTTTTAGTAACTTAAGATACTAGGAACACAAGTCTCTTAGCCCTGGTCTACACTCAAAACGTAGGTCAATCTAGCAACACCATTCAAAAATGTGTGAAATTCATGCCTCCTAAAATGTAGTTAAGCCAACATAAGCCTGGTATAGAGATCAGTAGGTCGACAGAAGAATTCTTCCCTCAACCTAGCTACAGCCTGTGAACGGGGTGGATTTACTACAGCAACAGAAAACCTTTTGTCACAGTAGTAAATGTTTTCACTACAGTGATGCAGGCGCAATGCTTACCTGTTGTGATCAGTGTAGACATTACAGGGACTTTTTAACAGAATAAAGGGCTGTCTGTGAAGCACTGTCACCTCATTGTCTTTTTTTTTTTTTCTCCATTACTAATTGTGTAGTACTAGCAGTATATTTGTTGCTTTAGACAGGTGTGAAGAGAAGATCTCTAGAGCTTAGCATACTGTTAAAGCTGCTTGAAACCTCTTTATGGATAGAGTTAAAACTTCATGAGACTGATAGTGTGAACTCAGCCTTCAATTAACATAACTGTCAGAATACATTAATCATAACCCCTTTGTCCTAGGCAGCGGATCTATGTGAAACTGTCCGGGAGTTTGGACTGAGTGGGCAGAGGGCTGCTGCTTCCTATTTAGTGTTTGTATGTGTCTGTATAGAAGAACGTGAAGACAGAACAGAAAAGAACAGAGATAGAGGCAAGAAAGCCTGTAAGCACAATGTGACCCTGGGAAAAGCTAGAAAGCTTTTGGGTCTGTTGTTGGTTAAAAAGGCTTGGGTCTAAAACTCTTCCTTTTTATGGAAGGAACTAAGAACATTTGGAGAAGTAGCATTTTGTACAGTTCTTCGTATATAAACAAGATTGTATCAAAGAAAATACCAGACTCCATCAACCTCTACTCCCAGCTGGAACATCCCCAATGCCCAAATTTTTGGTTAGCCACTTAGTCAAAAAGGGACAACACTGTGAGAGAAGTGGGTTCGAGTTTCCAAGGAGCAAGATTGAGTACAGTATTCCTGTTGAACCAAGATTAAACAAATTAGAAATGCTTGTAAATATCAAACATTCAGCAGAGGTTTAAAACAGGAGCTCAAAACTTTGCAAAAGGAATTAAGATTACCTAAAACAAGCTGAAAATTTCCCATAAAGGACTCTGACTTGCAGGCTGATATGAGATCCCTGTTGGAGCAGCAACTACAAAGTGATGGGACAGATTTGGAAATCCAGGAACACAACCAGGCTGGAATAGTAAAACAGATGGAGGTGACCAACAATATGATTTCCATAGACCAGAACATTTTCCACAAAATAGAGACCAAGCAACCTTTTGCCAATTTAGAACTTGCTAATAGATGAGCTGCAGCAAGGACTTAAGGAGCTGAAAATTCAACTCCAGAAGGAGATCAAAGTATCACAGATCATAGTGGAAGGCAACTTCTTGGATGAGGAACTGCGTCAGCCGGAGGACTTGGGTAAGAGCAGACATTTACAACAGTTGTTGTACCCTGTTTGTAGTTGAGAAGAGAGGTTTGGCTGTCCCATTCCAAATGATGCAAAAGACAACTAACTTTGAGAGGGAAAAACTTCTTGAGAGGCTTATTTGGCTCAATTCAACATTAGAGATCAAATGTGGTAGGGAGCTGAGAGATCCTCTGGCCCTGGGGCTTTGGCCCCCTCCCTTTTTGCTATAACTAACCACTGGGTATACTGAACAAATGGCTTAGATTCCTAGACATTTGTTATAGCAAGGGTGTACTGTATTTAATTTGTCAAAATTGAATGAACTCATCCGATCTTGTGATACTTATGTTGCTAGGAGACACACAGTTGCACACAGTACAGTACTTCCACGAGTTTAAGCAAATGGCAAATCCCAAGACTCAAACTGCAAAAATAAATAAAATTAGTGCCTTAGATTGTGCAGAGCAGCATCCCAAGCAATGGCATGCTGATGGAGGAAAGTTGCAACATCACATTAGACCACACATGTAAGTCAAATATTGATGCTCTTAAATTCTGATCAGCATCATAATGCCAAACACAAAGCAGAGGCAGATCTGACATCAAAAGCAAAACATCAGACAACTGCCATATCTTTTTAATGGCAGTACCTAGAGTCGTGATGCTCGAAATGTGGCATTTATTGAACTTGTCGAGGCATTCTCAACTGCAAATATACCAGTAGAGAAACTGGATAGCCCATTCTTAAGGGAGTATATTCAAAAACAAATTCCAAACACAGGTGCTCTTCCTTCTGCTAATAAGCATCACCAAGATTACTTACCCAAGATGTTTGAAGTACACAGAAAAGAGCTGAAAGAGCATATGAAAAAAGCTGATTGTGTGCACTGTTTGATGAGTCAACAGATGGCAAAAATTATGTACTGCATATCATTGCTGTACCCCAAATGAATGGCTCAGAAAAGCTACAGTCATTTCTTTTGGACAGTTCTGTTCTTAATCTGGTAAATTATTCACCTTTGTCACAAGCTGTCACCAAACTGCTAGACCAGTTTTGATCCAGACTTTAAGGTGTCTGGGATAGTAACAGACAATGCAACATACTGTACTTGAGCATATACTCGGGTTCAACAGGGCCTGCTTCCTAATATGGTACATGTACCGTGCAATGCATATATTGTAAGTCTGACTAACAATCAGTGGCATGTTCATTTTTTCTAAAATCAATAGTCATTGCTGCAATGAAGAAAATATTTAAACACTGCCCAGCTCGCAAACTGTGTGTCAGGGTTTTCTTTGCAGGGAAAAAAAAAAAGCTTAATCCTCACCAAATGCTTGTGTCCAGAACTAGTAGTGACATGATGAAATTCACAATTTGAAGCAGTTCTTTACCATGCTGAACATGTGACTTCCATGAGTTCATTGAAAGTGAAATGGAGATTTCACCTGACATTCAGGTAATGGACACACTGATCTTTCTTTTAAATGACATGACCTTGCCACTTCACATAATAATTACGCAGAATGCCAAATCATTGATGAAAACCATTAAATCTTTTGAGATGTTCTGTTTCTATCCATCAATCATACAACACTGTAATGGATTTGACACGCTGGGCAGACTCCAATGCAAAAGAGAGACAGTGAAGATGCAGAACAGAATGCATTCTAAAAGGAGTGTTCAAGAAAATGGCAGACAAACCTGAAGGATTACTACTACAACACACGAGAATGTTGCCAGACCAGCTCAACAAGGACCAAGGTTCAGGCAGCCTGGAGAGTCATTTATGAAAGCAGTTTGGGTATTTGATGTGAAACAAGTGCATATATTATCAGAGCAGGCAGTCCCTCTGGAGACAACCCCTATGTTTGGCCATGAAGCTAAAGCATATCTTGCCCCATACACACTTTTTTACAATTGAATGTAAATTTAATTATCTTGGAGAGTTTGGGGATTCATCTGCAGTTCTGCAGCGTTTTCCAGAGTTAGCAGAGATAGCAAAATGATTCCTGTCAGTCTTGCCTAATTCTGTGGATGCCAAGTGTGAAGTATCTCCTTATGGACAAGTCTTCACAAAGCAAAGACTGGGCTTGAAGGTGACCACTGTAGCGGGATGTACTGCACTAACATTCAATACCTGTAAAGTGTAAAAGGCTTAAGTGACTGGACTCGATTTCTACAGCAGTTAAGACTGTCTTCTTAGTTTTATATTGTACTGGTCACATTTTTAATGACTAATACAGTTGCAACAAAATGTCTGGTTATCGCGTGACAGCCCCCCCACCCCCAAAATAGCAGGCATAACATAATACCTGAGTTTTTATATTTTTCCAGCAAATTTTTCTTAAAATAGGTCTACTCTGGCTTTTCCAAATTCCTTCAATTAATAAAGGTCCATTGTTACTTTTCCATTATTTTCCATGCCTTATCTGCAATTCTGCTGCAATTATTTGACAATCATCTGCAATTCAAGCAGGGCCGTAAACATATATTGTCTTAAGATTAATTTAATACATTATATCAACTTGTCTTAATGCTAATAAGTGCTGGAGTGTTTCTGCAGACGCAAAAGAACTCTTTGGGGGACTGAGCTGAAGGACACAGCTTAGTTCTAGCCTCCAGAGGAGATACAGTGTTGTTGCTGAATTCCATAGTGCAGGTTATTACTAATGGATTAATCAGTTGGGAGAGAAGTGGCTAATTTTCTGTTATCGGGTAAGAAATTTCTCATTTATTTAAATCACACTTCAGATATTCAATATGCTTTTGTCTCAGCACTTGTCTGAACAAGTCTTCAGTTTATCTGTATGTAGCATTAAATTTGAGGTGTATTCCCTTACCCGCCAACACTTACTTACCTCTGCATTCATGTAAGAATTAATTTAAATGCTTACAAAGTACCAGAAACTATATACACACACAAATATCTCACATCCATGTAAGAACAACCTTCCCCAGGAAAAATAGGAAACTATTTTTCCTTCTTGTTTTCTGTTTGCATTAGAAACCCTGGCACCTTCTCAAACTTTCTTTCCAACTTTTTTCCTCCACCTTTTATGCTCCATTATCTTGCATTTGAAATACATCTTGAAATGTTCCCCACCATGAACTTAAATATTGTCAATCCTATTCTAGCCAGCAATTTTGGACTAGTTTCACTACCACTGAAATGAACAAAGTCTCCTCCCTGTGGTTGCTTTACATATCCCATGAGAACACTTTTAACTACAACACGTGTTCCATCAGGGATTGACAAGAAGTGCTGCATGTGCAAATGTAAACTCACTGCAAGGTAAAGCAGTGGAGATGGATGTCTGTTCAAAATTTCTGTTAATGTTGCTTCCAGATCTTTCAGCCATTCCCCATCAAAGGATTTTAAAATATACATTTGACTGGGTGGAGTAGGCTGAGGTGTCCTGCCACACCTGGCCTAGAGAAGGAACAGTAGAGCTAAATACTCCAAGCGGCTTAGAGAGACTGCGAAGAAAGCAGCCAATCGGAGGGTTGCAAGCTAGTATAAAAGGAGCTGCAGTTCAGACTAGAGTCAGTTCCTTGCTGGAGCAAGAGGAGTGAACATGGTGCTCCTGTCTGGCCAAAAGGAACTGCAGCACCATGGACAGCTCAGTGCTGGCAGGGACCAGGGGGAGCAAGGAGGAGCTGCTGGCTGGCTGCTGGGCCTGAACATAAAAGGGCCCCAAAGTAAGGGTGAAGCTTTGGTGGAGGCTGGGGCCACAGGGAAGTAGCCCATGGAACTGAAAGCAGTTTCATTAAAGGGACACAGTGGTGAGTGGCTGCTATTCTTAGGGTCCCTGGGCTGGGATCTAGAGTAGTGGGTGGGCCTGAGTCTCCTCTGTGCCCCCCCCCCCATAGGCCACTGGGAAAAGTGACTTATAATTGGACAGCGATAAATCCCCAGAAGGGGATCTGAACTATTTAGTGGCCCAGCTAGAGAGCCGGTGCTAGAATGGCCGAGGAGGAAGCCTTGGGGATATGGACCAATACCAGGGCTGGGGCTGTTTAAAGACTGAAGACACGCCAACCAGAAGGGGCGCGCAAGAGGTAGGTGCCACACCATTACATTTGGTACCAGAACTGGGGTTTCTTTCAGACCGACCTCTGATCAACAAGAGGTACGACCATTGAAGAGGATTTACTTGTTGGCAGCAGGAGTAGCAGCTGTGGACCCAGGCCCTCCTGATGCAGTTGACAGAGAACTTACAGAAACAACAGGAAGTCCAGTTTGTGGCACAGCAACAGTGGCAGGATATCCACTCCAAACTCAGGAGTGGATACACAAGCGGTTGGGTCACATACCACCTAGGAACCCAGTTCGTGATGGAAATGGTGATTGGTTTGGCTCCGGGCCTGGCAAAGCTCAGACTGGATGATGATCCAGAAGCCTTCCACCAGACCTTTGATCAGGTGGCAAAAGCAGCAGGATGGGACGAGTTGTCTTGGGATCGCCCGCATAGCTCCATTCCTGACGGGCATGGTGCAGGTAGTTTGCCAAGTGGTAAGTGATGAGCAGCTGAATTCTTACCCATTGGTGAAGGCAGCTATTTTGGATCAGCTGGGGTTGACTCCGGAGGTGTACAGACACAAGTTCTGGACAGAATCGTTCCCACAAGGGTTGCACTAGTAGCCCAGCAGTTGAGACTTGGCAATGCACTGGCTTTGTCCAAAGACCAGCTTGGTGGAGAAGCTCCTAGAGCAATTCCTAAATGTCCTACCAGGAGGGGCACGGAGCTGGGTAAGGCATTTTCAGCCGGCCTCCATGTGAGAAGCAGTTGAGTGAACTGAGGCCTAATTTGAGGCCGAAGGAGGGGAATAGCCCAAGCTGTTTGGTAAGCTGAGGGGGTTCACCAGAGGGTGACCCAGGGAAGCTCGCAAGGGGAAAAGAGCCTGAGAGTTCTAGACTTGGGGGATGCGCTGCAACAGCAAGGGGTCTAGAGAGCCCTGCAGCCTATGGGAAGTACAAGTGGGAAGGAGACTCTGTAGTCTGCTACAGATGTGGCCAGCCCAGGCATATTAAAAGGAACTGCCCAATAATGGAGTGTGACTACTTAAACTGTTACAGTAGAACCAATTGCAGGGTCTACTCCAAAGATCAGGGTGGTCCCACTGTGGGTAGTGACAGACTGGGAGGAAGTTATGGGTCTGGTAGTCTCAGGGTGTGGGGTACACCTTGGTGTGGGAAGACCAGGAGAGGGCAACTGGCCTGGACTGACACTTCCCAGTAAAAATCTCCTGTGTACATATGGAGACTTGAGTCTATCCCATGCCAGAAGTTGGGCTGGAGAGCTTGACTCCCTGTTGGCGTGGTCAAGGACATGCTGTGGCCCGTAATTTTGGGAAGAGACTGGGTGGGTTACTCAACTCTCCTGTGGGAAAAACCAGGACTGTGACCCTGGACCAAGAGGGTCTGGGCCCACCTGGGAAGGAAAGCAGGGGCTGGGAGCCAAGGTACGGAGACCCTGGAAAAGAGCCCAGAGGTGAGACTAGAATGGTCCAGACATGAGGGATTCACTGAGGAAGTGCCTACAAGTGTTGGACAAGGCCAGCATCTCCCAAGGGAAAGTCATTAGCCGGCTGGCCGGGTAGAGCAGTAGTTGGCTGAGGTGCAAGTGGAAGCCAAGGGGCAGAGGGAACAATGCTTGGCTTTGCAGGAAGCACTGGCCCAGGGAGAAAACTCTGCGAACCATAGCAGGGACCTAGACAGAACCTTGGGCACAGCAGGATACCATAGAGACCCAGACAGAGTTCAGCAGGGTACTGTAGGAACTCTAGCTAATATACCCAGTGTGCTTACTAGCACAGAGGCCCAAACAGAATCGCCCCAGCAGGAAGAGGCGAAAGCAAAGAGCTAGAGTATAGAACAGGACACTAGGATAGGGAAGGGAATAGCACAGGCAGGCTTTGTGAGCTCCCTCCTAAGAGAGGATGACCTGGCGAAATGATTGGACGCAGCAGAAAAGTAACTGGAGGACCTCAAGTTCAAGTACAAACAGCTGACCAAAGATCTCCAGTTCACTGAGGATGAAAAACAGCGCTTGCTCCACATGGTATATGATTAGGAGATGTAGCTAGAGACTCTGTGTACAGACATCCCGAAATCCAGAAGAAAATGAATCAAAAGACCATAAACACACTCTTCAGGTAAGAAAGATCTGGGAGAGTAGATCTTGAGAGACCAGGGCAAAGTTCATGTAGCGGTTCTCCAGAGATTTCGCCTTTTATGATGAGATTACTGGTTCTGTGGATGAAGGGAAAGCAGTGGATGTATTGTTTCTTGACTTTAGCAAAGCTTTTGACACGGTCTCCCACAGCATTCTTGTCAGCAAGTTAAGGAAGTATGGGCTGGATGAATGCACTATAAGGTGGGTAGAAAGCTGGCTAGATTGTCAGGCTCAACGGGTAGTGATCAATGGCTCCATGTCTAGTTGGCAGCCGGTGTCAAGTGGAGTGCCCCAGGGGTCGGTCCTGGGGCCCGTTTTGTTCAATATCTTCATAAATGATCTGGAGGATGGTGTGGATTGCACTCTCAGCAAATTTGCGGATGATACTAAACTGGGAGGAGTGGTAGATACGCTGGAGGGGAGGGATAGGATACAGAAGGACCTAGACAAATTGGAGGATTGGGCCAAAAGAAATCTAATGAGGTTCAATAAGGATAAATGCAGGGTCCTGCACTTAGGATGGAAGAATCCAATGCACCGCTACAGACTAGGGACCGAATGGCTCGGCAGCAGTTCTGCAGAAAAGGACCTAGGGGTGACAGTGGACGAGAAGCTGGATATGAGTCAGCAGTGTGCCCTTGTTGCCAAGAAGGCCAATGGCATTTTGGGATGTATAAGTAGGGGCATAGCGAGCAGATCGAGGGACGTGATCGTTCCCCTCTATTCGACACTGGTGAGGCCTCATCTGGAGTACTGTGTCCAGTTTTGGGCCCCACACTACAGGAAGGATGTGGATAAATTGGAAAGAGTACAACGAAGGGCAACAAAAATGATTAGGGGTCTAGAGCACATGACTTATGAGGAGAGGCTGAGGGAGCTGGGATTGTTTAGTCTGCAGAAGAGAAGAATGAGGGGGGATTTGATAGCTGCTTTCAACTACCTGAAAGGGGGTTTCAAAGAGGATGGCTCTAGACTGTTCTCAATGGTAGCAGATGACAGAACGAGGAGTAATGGTCTCAAGTTGCAATGGGGGAGGTTTAGATTGGATATTAGGAAAAACTTTTTCACTAAGAGGGTGGTGAAACACTGGAATGCGTTACCTAGGGAGGTGGTAGAATCTCCTTCCTTAGAGGTTTTTAAGGTCAGGCTTGACAAAGCCCTGGCTGGGATGATTTAACTGGGACTTGGTCCTGCTTTGAGCAGGGGGTTGGACTAGATGACCTTCTGGGGTCCCTTCCAACCCTGATATTCTATGATTCTATGAGAGAGTTCTGTGAGAGAGAGCCCTGATTGAAAGGGGCAAGGACTAAGACAAGCACTCAAGGCAGAGGCTCAAGAAGAGGACCCTGGTAGATCGGAGCACAGAGACTATTACTAGTAGCTCTACAGACAAAGAGGTCTGGGAAGGAGAAGACCCTGCCAAAGTGGGGCAAAAGATGGGGTAATAAGAGCAATTACTCTCTATAGAACTACCAGCCCAAGCCTGTCTGTCCTGTTTCTTAGCCTATAGTTCCAGCTATGCTACTAATAAATGTGATGGGTAAATAAGTAAAGGCAAATCAACTCTTGCACTTGCTTATGAAAACTTTCAGAAGAGCAAGTGGGTGGAGGGAGGGAATGGGGAAGATTTTTTAGCATAGTAGGAACCCTGACTGACTCTTAGTCTGTCTTCCTTCCCATCCCATGGATAATTAGAAGCTAGCTTTTCTGACCCTGCATCCCTGGGCTGAGTTCTCTTTAGATCTTTAAGAAGGCAGTAGGTTGCAAAGCAAGTTTCTGAACCCAGACAAACTTCTTTTCTGGAATCTGTCATATTTGCAAGCAGCAGTAGTTTCATTTCATTCTTCAGAAGTCTTCACTTGTGTTGTCGCTGAAGTAAACAAGCAGTTGCTAGGATGGCATGTGATTCTCTGTTTAAACTGTATGAAATGTAATAGCTTTCCACCATTTTGTTCAGATCTCTTCCTGAGTCCTTTCCTAAATTCCCTCTAATGCTCTCAAGTATGTATTTGTATTTGCTCTCTCCTATTCTATTTAGTGAGCATTAGATACAACACCCAAGTGTGGAGTCTGTCTTAATAAAATTATCTCCACCATTTCACTGCAATCTTCTATCCTTATAGGTCAAACAGTCCTTTGGGCCTAGAGGGATTCCCTAGACAGGGGCATAGTGAAATGAAGGGTATGTGCTGAAATGCCATCTGAGAGTAACTGGGCTGTTGGGAAGAGGGCGGTGATCAGTTCTCAATGTCCACTGAAAGTAGCCCAAGAAATAATGGGCTTAATTTGCAGTAAGGGAGATCTTAGGTTAGCTATTAGGAAAATCTTTTTCACTATAAGGATAATTAAGTCCTGGAATACCCATCATTGGAAGTTTCTTAGAACAAGTTAGAAAAATACCTGTCAGAGGCAGTCTCGATACTTTGTCCTGCTTCAGCAGGGGGGACAGACTAGATGATCGCTTAAGGTCCTCTTCAGCCCTACGTTCAGGGCTGTAACTAGGGTGGGGTGAGCAGGGCAGCTGCCCAGGGCACAAAGCCGACGGGTGGAAAAATGAAGTGGTGCAGGATCAGGCCCAGTGGTGTCAGCCAGAGCAGTGTGAGCTCAGTCCCTCCCTCCCCCCGGCAGAGTTGGGCCCAGCAGTAGCCAGAGCCCAAGGTGCTTAGTACCATCCCCCTCCCCACAGGCCCAGCAGCAATCTTGCCCCATGGCGCTAGGATTGAGTCAGCAAGTGGGCAGGGCGCCGAGTGCTTCCAGCTCGGGGAGGGGGAGAGGCCCACAGGGAGGTGCTGACTGACAGCCTGGCACTGTGTCCTAGATCTGTGCCAGCCACCCTGCACCCTGCCAGGGAGCACGACACTGCCCCCCCCCACCTCCAGTGGGTCTCCTGGCCGCAAGTACCCCCTCCAGGACCCCCAATATCATTTCTAGTTGCCCCTCAAATACCCCCTCCCACTCTCCCAGAACACACACACACACACACACACACACACATACCCCCTCCAGCACTCCCCAACTGAAACCCCCTTCCAGCTCGCTCTCCTCCTGGCAGTGTCCTCTATTTGGGAACTTGAAATATGGTCATTCTAGGGGTTGCTCCGTTCTCAGGGCCTTGGGTTCCGGAGCTGGTGGGAACGAATCTGCCCCGCCAGCAGCAGCCGCCTGCCTGCCAGCAGCAGCCGCCTGCCCCCAGTGCTGGGGCTGGGCACTGGGCTTGCCTGGCCAAGCTCAGAGCTTGGGCTGTGCAACCACAAGCCCTGAAGCCATGGGGCTGGGGCAGGGGAGCAAGGGGCTCCACAGTTTGAAATCCTCTGTAGTAAATGGAAGGCAGAAATCTGGGGAGGAGCACAGACTGCATGCCTCCCCAGATGTCGCCTAGAAGGGGCGCAAATATGCTTTCTCGCCCCAGGCACTAAAATGATTCATATAAAGTTACGGCTCTGTCTACATTTATATGATGATCTAATACAGCAGAGGTTTGGGTAGGCAGGACAACTGCTATGTTGTAGAAAAAAGTCTGTTCCCCTTGAACTGCAGTACTGAATTAACTATCTCTGAAACTTCCTTTTACAGCAATGTGGAATATTGGCAACTGGCCTGTTATTTGGGTCTTCCTAATTCTGAGTCGGCACCGTCTGCTGGATAAAACTAAACACATTCATTCTCAGCCATTTACTTACTGTGGTGCTGTTTCTCTCACTTAAAGATAAACACACACACAGAGCACTGGGGTTGTGTCCATTTTCTCTGTGGGTAAAGATAGTTTGAAAAGGTTTAAGATTTCTTCCCCCCCCCCCCCCTTGAGGAGAAGAGGCAAATGCAGCATTCCTCACTCTTTCATCCCTCTAAACCTGAGAGCAGCCACTGCTGCAACCTAGAGGATCCTCAGAACTGCTCTAAATTGCAGTAACTGGGTTTGGAGATTTGGGGATAAATCTGTATTACTCTCTGCACATGGTGGACATCTATCAGGGAGATATCGTTAGCAACTCCATGGCTAAAGTTTTGTTTTTTTCACTTAATTCCATATTTTAGGTATTTATGTGGCCCCCGTGCCTGCATTATCTGAGCTCAAACAAATCTCTTGATTCTCAATGGAATGTTAGTTTCATCACCAGTCTTGCACCATTTTCTCTACTAGCTATATGGTAGCAATTCTGTAACCTATGCATGGATGTATGTGTAGATATCCCATGGTGGTAATGATGAGACTGAGATAGTGTGGTATAAATACCAAGTGAGGGGGATGATAGGGTTGGGCAACATCCATTATAGATGCATTCAAGGTACAGATTTATTTATTATTTTTCCTTTTTAAACAGTCACGTAAAATCATTTTTCATGTCAAAGCATTACTCAATCTTTCATTAATCCTCACAGAACTGTAAGAGATAGGTAAGTAGTATTATCCTTAATCTACAAAAGGGAAGTGACTTGCTCTTAGGCTTTGCATAAAGTTAGTGGCAGACCTGAGGTTAGAGGTTTGGGGTTCTTAGCTTCCAATCCCATGCTCAGTCCTCTACACTGAATTGCTTCTTACCATAATCCAATTTCTTTTTCAGACTTGTTAATATTTATGCTTTGTATGTCTAGAATACTTACTTATACTGAGGATGTTTGAACCTGCCGTACACCTAATATGGTGAGACAAACTGCATCAGCTGTTTAACTGCTGGCCCACATCTCTCTCAGAGGAACATGATGCTCTTCATCTTACTCACAAGATGTTGCTGTCAGATGGTGTTTTTGAAGGGAAGAAACTGTGTTAGTGTGGTTACTGTGGAGGAGCATTTTTCTTTTCTCAAAGCTTTTTAAAAGTATAGAATAGTCTTTTTTTTTTTTTTTTTTTTTTTTTTTGCATAAAAATATAACAGGAAACACATTAAGACTCCATGATAGCTATACAATAGCTCAAAGGCTTGTTTGAAACAATAAATAGTAACATAGGTAGACTTATCAGCTCCGTAATAGTCTGACAAATAGTACATCTGAATAATACAGAGTGCATATGATTTTTCACAGCCACTGAGCCAGTGCCTGTTTTTAAAGATAGCAGAGGTGAAAGTAAGCCAGTACGCCCTGGTACGGCATACCGGCAAGAGCTGGTGTGCTGTACCGGGACCGGCTTTCCCAGATGGCAATTTAAAGCCTTGGTGTAGCAGCGGTGGGGCTCTGGTGGGCATTTAAAGGGTCCTGGGGCTCCAGCCCCGCTACCACGCCAGCCCTTTAAATCCCCGATGGAGCCCTGCTGCCAAAGCCCTAGGGTAGTGGCGGTGAGGCTCTAGAAGGGATTTAAAGGGCCAGGGCAGTAGCGGTGGCTGGAGCCCGGGGCCTTTTAAATCCCCGATGGAGCCCGGCTGCTGCTACCCCAGGGCTCGGGCAGCAGGGCCCAGGTGGGGATTTAAAGGGCTCAGGGCTCCGGCAGACGCTACCACAGTGGAGCTCCAGGTCCTTTAACGCTCTGTCAGAGCCCTGGGGTAGCGGTGGCAGCCAGGAGCCCCCAGGGCTCCTCAGTGATTTAAAGGGCCTGGGGATTTAAGGCCACACCTCTTCCGGTTGAAGCTACGCCCCCTGCTCAAGACTCTGGCCTACCAGTAAGTCCTTTAACTTACTTTCACCCCTGAAAGACAGTCTCGCATCCCATCCATCTTTGATCACATCACTGTCCTCGGCACCCTTCTCGGCCTCCCTCCTGCATGCCATCCCATTACAACCTCTAAATCTGCCTTCTGATATTCCTCATTCTCCCCATCCATTTTTCAGTGTCTCTGCTACGCCTCACAGTCTCTTTTGAGCCTCCTGAACCATGGAGAGGCAGCCATTTTTCTTGTGGGTCTGGGTTTCAATGTAATTAGAAAACAGTGAGCAGTGGCAGCCAACTTTATTATAGGCAGCCTCGCTGCCACGTTCAGATAGACTGTATGGAAATGGTAGCCATCTTGCTGGTTTCAGCCCCACTGACTGTAACAGGAGATGGTGACCATTTTGAATAAGTGAAAAATTGTGCTGGCAGCCTTTCATCATGTTTTCATGAGATAAGTTTAAAAAAAACAAGAGAATTGTGAGTTGGCAATACAAAGTATGAATTAACTATTCTGAGAGGGGTAAACGCCTCTGCTCCTTGTTGATCTGATGAAAGCATCAGCTCTCAAGTCCAGGGATGACATTTTGATAACATTAACTATTTCATGGCTGATTAGTTTAGTTGCTGGAAAGGGGGAATTTAGTAAGGGGGAATCTGGAGTTTTTGTGGGGAAGGAAATGTAGAAGGAACAGTGGAAACTCACAAAGGCATAGTTAGGAGGATGTGGGAGGAAGAGATTCAAAGGGCAGAAATACACACCACCCCCAGTTGGGCCCACTTGTATCTTCTCCTTGAGTGGTGGATGCAATGACAGGACAAAGCACAAATAATAGATAATACATGTTTAGTTACACCATAAAGGCTGTATTCTCCCCTTGATATCTGTGCAAACCTTTCATTAATACCATTAGGTGAAGTGCTGTACAGTGTGAGGGGGTGGGAGAGACTATGTTCTGAATTTATATACATACACCCTCTCATGGACCATAATTAAGCATGGATGTAGGAACTGGTAGTATATTGTATAAAGAACAAACAACACAACATCTCCCAATGGGTCTGACCTCCTGGTTTAGAGGGAGAGCTTACAGTCTCTCTTCTGGCATGGGGCCCCCCACTTTTTGGTGTCAAAGTGGATTAGGTTTACTGTTCCTTCAGAGATGTAACAAAGCAATATGAAAAACAGACCAGCTGTTACCGTTGTCTGATCCTCTGAACCATGTTTTTTAATATAACATGAGTTACAATGGAGAAAGAGGAGATGGATGCAGGTTGATTTTTTTTTTTAAACACACTATACTTGTTCCTATGACAAAGTTCCTCAAGTTTAGCCCCTCCTTACAAAAATGTAGGCAAAATTAGATATCTCAGAAAGGAAAACTACTTTGTCCAATCCAGATCTGGATTTAGGCAATCCGAACTCTGTCCACATGCCATTGCCCTGCCGTCCACTTGGAGCAGTGATTAATTAGGGTTGCCCTGTCACCCCTCTCAGCCAAGTACAGGCAGTAGCATGCCCTCACACCCCAGAAGTGGCAGCAGGGATCCCCTCTCCTTTTGTAGAGGCAAGGGTGTTGTGATGTAGTTGACATAAATTGTGATCGTATAGATCATTGTTGCAACCAGGGTCCTATGGTTGTACTAGTTCTTATACAAAGGCGGCCAAGTGGGGTGTCTATGGAAAGTTTGTAGTTTACTGGTTATGATTATGCTGACTGTATGTGTATCATTTTTGTATTTGAAGTTATGAATATTGGCTATGTATTTGTTTGATTCTAAGTAGCCTCAGTGAAGCATTTGGTCGGCTTCTTGAGAAAGGACTGTTCTCAGTAAGTGCCCAATCAAGAAACACATAATTGACAATGGACTTTGGGAGACGCCAATCCACATCTGAACTTCCCTGGGAAAGTTCAAACTAACATGTAAACAATGATGTCGGCCTGCAAAAAGCTGAATCATTCACAGACGTGACTTGCCCAGGTGGCTACAGACTCCATCTTGTTGCTGTGATCTTGCACAGGAGAACAAAGGGGGTTCTGCCCACAAGAGTGAGAATATAAAAGGCCCTGGAAACCCCTCCATTTTGTCTTCATCTGGCTCAGAAGATAGCCTCTCTACCCCAAAGAGATGCCTGAAAGAAACTGGAACAAAGGACAGTAACTATGGGGATGTGAGTGATTGCTGGACCCAGACTAGGAAAGAATCTAGCTGTGAAAGAAGCTTATCGGAACATCTCTGAAGGTGAGATTTACCTGCATTTAATTTCCTACTGTATTAGGCTTAGATTTGTGTGGTTTTTGTTTTATTTTGCTTGGTAATTTACCTTGTTCTGTCTGTCATTCCTTGGAACCACTTAAATCCTACTTGTTATACTTAATAAAATCACTTTTGTTTATTAATTAACCTAGAGTAAGCCATTAATTCCTGGGGGAGCAAACAGCTGTGCATCTCTCTTTATCAGTGTTATAGAGGACAGACAATTTATGAGTTTACCCTGTATAAGCTTTATACAAAGTAAAACTGATTGATTTATTTGGGGTTTGGATCCCATTGGGAACTGGGTGTCTGGCTGCTAGAGATAGGAAAACTTCTTAAGCTGTTTTCAGGTAAGTTTGCAGCTTGTGGGGGACGTGGTTCAGACTTGGGTCTATGTTTGTAGCTGGCTAGCGTGTCTGGCTCAACAAGACAGGGTACTGGAGTCCCAAGCTGCCAGGGAAAATGGGCTCAGAGGTATTCTCAGCATATCCTTGGGACTGCCACCTGGGGTCTCTATGACCCAACCTGTCACAGGTGTATTGAGGTATCCCTCAGTACTTACTCCCAGCAGGTGGGGTGGATGGTTCATGGTTGTTGCACTCTTCTTCTCCAACACACAGACCTAATCTTTATTAGGAAAAAAGTGTTTATAGAATGTGTGTTTAAAACCTACTTTAGACAGCAATTTGTATTTTCATACGTGTTAGCTTCTCAGGGTCAACCCTAAGAGGGAGCCTAGGTTTAATTCATCGAGCTAATGTGTTAGAACTACTGCTTGTCTTATTTATGCAGGGGTTTTAATGCTACACTATGGTTTTATGTTAAGAGGTGTTCAACACACAGCTTTTTCCCCTAGTATAGACATGGCTATAGAATCCTTTGCTGAGATGGTGTTGGTGGGGCCCCTTGGAGTCTGGGAGCTAATACCTCCGTGAGATCCATGGAGCAATTCTCACCTCTCAGAGCTATTGTTTCAGGCCCCCTGAAGACATCAATACATTGGTCCCACAATGCGGTTTTAAGCTTTTCTTTGTAACCAGGAGAACAAGAAACTTGCATCTTCTTTCATTGAAGAGGGGGAAAAAAAAGTCATCACATGACTTCACAATGGGGGCTCTAGGCCTGGGTCTATGTTGTCTATGCCTCAATAATCTGGCCATGGAAACACTTTTCCCTGGTGGAAGTGGCTGGTTGCAGACAGCTTCAGAAAATTACATGCCAATTCTCTTTTTGAAGACTGGTAAACATACAAAAAAAGGTTCATCCCTTGGTATAACATTTGGACAGACATTTCACTTACCCACAGTATTTCGTGATGACATCCTCCCATCTCTACTTGCTCATGGGGGGGGGGGGTAGTTCAACAACAAAATACCAACAAACAGCAGAACAAAGTTAAGTATATGTGGTTTCTTTTCCCATCCACTGACTCCACAGGCATCTTTATCGTTAATATTTTCTCCCATCTGTCCTGTTGGATGTGTTTATGTTGTTGTCTGAGTACCCAGGAAGTCTGTGTTCTCTTTATGGTGGCACCTTGCTGCTACATGGGACTGGTTCTGCTAGTTCTAGGAAAACAAGACTCTTAAAGGCAATTAGTGACTTTTACATCTTGGAGTGTGAAAGGATTTTCCCACCTTCAGTCTACTATATTTATACTTGAGCTAAGCAAAGCAGATTATCTTCTCTTTCTATTAGAATTGTTAAAGTGCACAGGACAGGTATAATAATTAACATAAATTATATATTATGACAGTATCACCCAGAGGCCTGGATCAGGAATTCATTGTACTGGATGCTAAATCAACAGCAAATAAAAGCTAGTTTAAAGAGCTTACTTTGAAGGGACTAGTGACCCAACATAGGGACAAGACCAATAGGGAGTTGAACACTGTGAAGGTGGTTGGGGAAGAAGACAACAAGGGTAACAGTAATAGGACCACAAGGTTACATACATTAACTGCAGTTTAGAGGCTCTTCTCTCTTTCAAGTGGATAGGCACTACTAATGAATTAGGCCCATATCCTCAAAGGTATTTAGGTACTTATCTGCCTCTTTAGGCATTTTTCAAAAGGTGACATTTTCAAAACTGTTGCCTAGCCCTGCAGGCACCTGTGTTTCTGCTGGTTGGTGTTCCCAGAGTCACTTAAGGGCTGATGCCACCCCACAGCTAATGAACCACTTGGAGGCCTAACTCAAGCAAAAGCCCTGGAGACCATGAAGTAGGATTCTCATATTAAGTGAGGGAATGGCTATCTTGCCAGTGGGGCCTGATCCTGACTTCATGCCTGGCAGACCTCAGCAGAAGGGCTGGGGCAGGCCACTACTAGGTTTAGGGGCAGTACAGTGTGACACTCTGTACCTCAGAGTAACACCCTGGAACCCCCATATTCACCACTGTCATATAATGTTGTGTACAAAGTGTACTTTGTGAGGTATCATTTTGTGAGGCTCCCCGTTCCCGGCCAAGGGGAGCTGCAGGGTGCGGTGCCTGCAGGTGAGGGCAGCATGCAGGGCCCTCACTCTCCACCCCCAGGGGTTGCAGGGATGTGGTGCTGGATGCTTCTGGGAGTGGTATAGGGCCAGGGCAGGCAGGGAGCCTGCCTTAGCCCTGCTGCGCCACGGGGCTGGCAATCCGGTGGGCCAGATCCAAAGCCCTGATGGGCCAGATCTGGCCCACGGGCCGTTGTTTGCCCACTCCTGATGTACACAATAGACTGCTTGACTAGTAAGGGCGGACCCTCATGTCACAAGCATATATCTAAAAGAGGGGAAGTAACATCATCACTTGACCTCTCTTCTCTCCCCTCCCCAATTCAACACCTGAAAGAAATGTCTGGCTGACAGACTTGAACTAGTCAGGATGATCCCAGACTGGAAAAGAGTCCAACATGTTTATTAAGGATTATTCCATCTGACAGGGTGAGACACTGCTTGATTCAAATCCTGTTTAGTTTGTAGAACTCGAACTGTGAATTTATTTTTGTTTAAGTAACCAACTTCAATCTATACGCTTGCTACTTATAATCACTTAAAATCTATCTTTCTGTAGTTAATACCTCTGTTCTATATTTTACCTAAGAGTGTTTTGGTTGAAGTGTTTAGGAAATCTCAGCACAGATTACAAAGGCTAGTGTGCGTCCTCTCCACAGCAGGGGAAGAACGGACTGGGTAATGAATTTACACTGGTCAGGCTTCTGAACAGGGCAAGACGGTACAGTTCCAGGAAGCAAGGCTGGGGAGCTGGAGTGGTGGGGAGGGAATTGGTTGGAGCCTCTCTATTTTTGGTTCATGAGCGGCTGGCAGAGCATCCATGTAATTCAGTTGGGTGTGTCCCTGCCTGTGGATTTCTGTGCAAGTGCAGTACCTGCCCGTGGTTTGTGGCTTAACAACATAATTAGCGTGAGAAGGATGCACCAGGTTTGTGGAACAGAGAGGGCTCAGTGGTCCCACAGTCCATGTTGCACTCTAGGAGCACCATCACACACAGCATCTGCAAAAAAGCTGGTGGTAAAGGGAAATATAGGGTGAGCATGAGAGCACCAGGTCAGCTGCTTAGAATCATAGAATATCAGGGTTGGAAGGGACCTCAGGAGGTCATCTAGTCCAACCCCCTGCTCAAAGCAGGACCAATCCCCAATTTTTGCCCCAGATCCCTAAATGGCCCCCTCAAGGGTTGAACTCACAACCCTGGGGTTAGCAGGCTAATGCTCAAACCGCTGAGCTATCCCTCCCCCTATTCCTTGCTGGCTTCTGAGGATCCCTTGCTTAGGTGCCTAACTTGTTTCCTGCATTGTATATGGAGTCTGGGCACCTTAGGGTTGAGGGTTCTGCTAGGCAGCAGACAACCCTAAGGGTTAGGTGTTGCAATGCAGAGCAGAACAATACCTAAGTACTTGGAGGTTCTGGGCCCAAGGGTCAATTACAGCTATGAGCTCCATGCTGGCAGACTCCCCTTCATAGACATCAGTAGGACTCCACTCAGAGCAGGAGTCCACCTGCCCGGAGCTCAATGGAGGTCTGGGGTTTAAATGATTAATGATCACCAGTTAGACTCAAATTTAACTAAAAAGAAAAGGAGTACTTGTGGCACCTTAAAGACTAACAAATTTATTAGAGCATAAGCTTTCGTGAGCTACAGCTCACTTCATCGGATGCATTCCGATGAAGTGAGCTGTAGCTCACGAAAGCTTATGCTCTAATAAATTTGTTAGTCTTTAAGGTGCCACAAGTACTCCTTTTCTTTTTGCGAATACAGACTAACACGGCTGCTACTCTGAAACCTCAAATTTAACTGTGTGCCACATAAACTTATGTGAAACTGCAATCCATCCAGTCATTATGCTTATAAATTTCCAGTTTAGACTGGCAAACCATTGTCTTAAGCAACAATTTAGAGTTATCATCAAGATCTCCAATACTATTTTATTTAGTTAAAGACCAAATTTTTGCTAGTCTGCTGAGTCGTTGCATAAGGCAAGGTTTTATTGTGTTTTACATCTGAAAGGGTGACTCAAGAAACTGAAGTAATACAGACTGAATCCATTATTTTAAGCTTCTCTCACCATTATTTTTCTTAGATCTCTTATTTTGAAATTTTACCTCACACTGAGGCTTTGAGAGGATGACAGGAACCATACAAATAGGCCCTTAAACTGAATCAGGATTACTCTGAATAGTGTTTTATTCTAATATTAAATAACGTGAAAAGTGCCAGAGGGCTCTAGGCCATTTGTTTGCAAGAGATGGCACTGAGCCAACCTTCCTTCAGAAATCAAGTGCTGCAGTAGAGGCATGGCATTTCTCTTAGTGGAGATGGGGTTTAATGTAACGATTGACAGCATTAACACATTAATGTAAGAGGATTTTAGCTGACATGCAGCTTTTAGATTAAAGTGCTGCTTAGCAAATTTATCCTCAGCCCTCAACATTAATTTTTTTAATAGCCTAGTTTTTCTCAAGCTCCCTTCATTAGACAATAATTGTATCCCTAGCTCACTCAGAGGAATTGACAACCGTGAGTGTCTTTGTTTTACACTCCCAGTCCATGCAGGTAAGTACAATACCTTGAAAGCAGAGGTACAAATCTTTGCAGAGTTGACTCAGCCTTCTGAGGTATAGAGTAAAATATATGCAGTTATGCAATCATAACCCTTTAAGTAATCCCACCCTCAACAGGATAGAATCAGAACCTCTCAACGGTGGCATAGGCTCTGTACTGCTGACAGTTAATGAAAATCATGCACCCGCAGAGGCACAAATGTGTGCATCAGAGAATCAAAATGAAGACCATAAAAAGGATTCATACAAGAATCTTAATGTTATAGGTTTCATTTTTTATAGTGAAAATAACTTTGCTGTAACCAGTTTAATAATTTTTCTTCCACCAATAAAAATGAGGGGACACCAATTTGTGTAGAAGGTAGGGAACTTGGGGATTAAATCTCTGAAAATGAGGTGCACTTGACAGAGGGGACAGATTTCCCTTTAGTGCAAGGGTTAGAGGTCTTTGTGTTTTGGAGCAGAAGGCTGAATTTTGTTCCTATGAAGGCTAGAGTAGCGGAGGTGTTAACGCCCACCCTGTCCAAACTGGACTGAGCTTTGTTATGATACTCCTCCAATGCAGTTTTCAAGATGCATCAGTATTATCGACGTAGCATTTGCTCGGAATTACGCTACACCTAGGAAGATGTGGTCCCTTCCTGACAGGTATTAATGAATCCTAGCATGGAAATATCATCACTCCCATTTTGCTAATGAGACGTGCCAAGGCCACGCAGGGAGTCCGGGCCAGAAAGGCCACCAGAAGGCACGAGCGCCTATGCGGGGAGGAGTCTGCACTACTCCCTCTCCTGCTGGGTGAGGAAGGTGGAGGGGGAGATGAGAAGCTGCTGGCTAGAGGCTGGGGCCTAGGAACAGGGCAACAGGAGCCTTAGCCCTGCAGGCCGCCTACAGCACTGGCCAGGGCCATGCAGGAAACACGTGCTGGCGTAAGCCCTCTCCGTCCACTATGAGGCTGTTGCCGTTGCCATGTGAGGGAGCATTTCTGGCAGGGGCACCCACTGCCTGAAAGACGCCGTGGCTGTTGCTTAACTCCCCCAATCTGTTTACGTGCATGAAATCCCTTCCCCCTCGCCCCCCTGTATCTAAGGTGGAGGTGAGGAGGGCGTTTGTGTCCCGCGGGAGGGCTGTATTTTACGTTTCCTCACGATCACTCAGGCGATCTGCGCGGACGCCTACAGTGGGTCTGTGACGAAGCTGGGCGGGGGGTCCTTCGCTCTTCACCTCCCGGAGTCCCGCCCCGCCTCGCGCTATAAAAGGCGCCGCTGCAGTCGGGCCCCAGTTGCAGCTGCTGCCGCCGGGTCTCGGTCAGCGCGGAGGGACGTGGAGCCGGGCGCCGTCTCGCGGTGAGGGGCTGACGGCTCAGGTCTCTTCCCCAAGCTGGCCTGCGCCTGCCCGCGGCGGGGCTGGCAATCCCGGGAGCGGGGCCGAGGGCTCTAGGCCAGGCCAGGCCGCAGCGGCCGCCTGGGGGAAGCTGGGCCTGGCCCCGCGCGGAGGAAAGTGGGGAGGTGGTTGCTATGGGCTGCTGCCTGGGGAGCCTCCTCTTCCTCCCAGTGGGCTGGGGAAGTTCCTCCGGGCCAGGGGGCTTCGTACCACTTAGGGCGCGGGGAGGGCCCCGGGCTTCCCTGGGCGAAGGGCGGGCAGGCCGGCCGGCCTCGGGAGGTGCGGAGTAACGCAGGATCCCTGCCCCCGGTGCTGCTCGGTAGAAGGACCCCTCTGAGCCCCTGCAGCGCAGGCAAACCCCGGTCTGCTCTTTGCTCTGCCGTGTTGTGCGTTGCCCTGGGCTCCAAGGAGCACTTCTTTAGTGTGTGTGTGTGTGTGTTTGTCAGACCTTAAACAAGTGTTTGAAACGTGACCCTTTTTAGTGGCTGTTGTGTGGGAGCCTGAGAAATACAGGGGACGAGCCCGGAGTACGTCTTTTAACAGCTTCGCCGGGCACAGAGTTGGCTAAAGATACCGTAAATGGTTCAGCTGAGCAGCTGCTCCAGTAAAATATGAGCACAGTGCTGTAATTTAAGTACATCTCTTAAGAAGTAGTAGTAATAATAATTAATAATAATACTAAAGCGCTATCTGATTAAGTGTTGTCAAATACAGGATCTGCACTGTTCTGCTTAGTCACTGAGCTGAACTGCTGTCTGAGGCTAACTTGTTTTCCACGTCCTACACTGCAAATGTATTCTCATCCAGGAGGTACTCTTTTTACTAACGAAGTACAAACCCTGATCTCCGTGATAGATGATGAGAATTAAACTACTTAAAATGTCCTTTTGATTAGGACTTCTAACAGTAAAGCCCTGTTTGTGATGTAATCAAAGTGTATTTGAGTTTTGGCCTAAAACTGAAGTGTGAAACTGACCTTAATGTAAATAGTTTTGCATAGTCTTGAATTTGATCAGGCAAAATCTATGGCTATATCCCATCGTGCAGTATTATGTAATAATTCTAGACTTCTACAACCTAAGCATGTATGAACATTAATTTTACACTTCTTGCATTTGTTGCACCTTAGCATGACTAAGTTTTGGCTGACTAGATCCAAATAGCATCTTGACATTATATCTATGGTTAATTTTAAACGGTTCATTGTGTGAAAATATTCTGCGCTGCTTAATGTCATGTAGTTAATCAGGTCGTGCTAATAACTACTCAACCTATTGTGTCAATGCACTGACTATACAAGAAAACTTGATGCTTTCACACTAATAACACACACAAACTTGAAATTGCTCCTTTCAAAAAACATTCACATGAAGGGAGAAGTGTAAATTTCAGTTTAAAGAAAGTATTGTATTTCTTGATCACACTAAGCAGCAATTTCTATATGACATCATGCAGTTAAAATACTTAGATGTATGAGACTCCCTTCACTGAATATTTCAGCATGGTTAGATTGAAAATAGGGCATTTAAAATACTGCTGACTCAGTCTGCTTATGGAACAAGCAGTGCTATGAGGTAAATCAAATTACTTAGCAGAAATTTGCTGTATTGACACTAAACAAACTGGAAGCAATAACTTAATTCCAAAATTTCAAGGAAACTAATATGAATGCACTGGGGGAAGCTGGGCCATCCGATGAAGTGAGCTGTAGCTCACGAAAGCTTATGCTCAAATAAATTTAAGGTGCCACAAGTACTCCTTTTCTTTTTGCTAATAAAATGCAGAAAGTCTAAATAGTCAAAAGTAGACTGTGTCTTGTCACTGCTTTCCCTCCCTCCCAAAAAAAGTAAAAAGGATTGCAGGGGTGACTGGTTTTAGATGTGAAGTTATATTTATCTCTCTAGCAAATAAGCTAGATTTGTACTTGAGGAAATCTTAACTTCACATTGTAGGACTGCTTAATAATATTGAATGATGTAACTTTAGTCAATATTCAGCACTCTTAAAAGAGAAACCATAGTTGTAACATTGCAGCATTACATTCAGTATCCTATTTCAATGAGAAATGCAGTGCTCATGAGTCTGAGTCCATCCAAAAATACCCATACCGCTTAAGATATAGTAACATGTTCATATGGGGTTAAAGGATTGGCCCTAACTCTGTCAAATATAAATTGAGATTGCACTCATCCTCTCAGATGAGGTTCTATATTCAGCTTGCGTGCTGCTTAATAACCTGCACTGGCTGGGCTTCATTGGGCTGGATTCGTTGCAGTACTCAGGATCAGCAGTATTGACATGCTAGAGTCTGCCTTGTGGAGCATATAATGCAAGGTAGCTGAAAGAGATGCATCCAGTCAGCTGCTTTAATTGCAGTAGATCTTGAGTCTGTGGAATCTTAGGTTCCCTAACCCTTACCTTTTGTCCCTAAAGCTTTTTCTAGCAGGTTTTGAACTGGATTGTCTGGCTGTGTCAAATGATGCATGACTTAGCTCTCTTATATCCACTAATGGAGCTCTAAACTGTGATATCCTTCTGCAAAGCAAAATAACAAATAGGTAATAAATGACCAAAAAAAGATCTTGAAACATCGAAGGCACTAGGACTAATGACTTCACACAGGCTCTTCTCCAAGTATAGCTGCCTTCAAAGACCTTTCCTGTTAACATAAATTGCTTTCACAGCTAGTATAGAACCAATTAGTCTGGACTAATTCTTTAACAGTGCAATAGAAGCAACTTTGCTTTCTTCTATTAGCTGTTAACTGGAGAAATTCACTAATACAGCTTACATATTAATTTTAATGAATTAAAGCCAGTTTCTAAAATTTGAAGTAGCTTGACTTCAGAAGCACTCTTGAAGGACTTGTAGAGAGAGAGAGATATCTTTAATGCACTGAGGCACCATTATCATCTAGTCTGACCATCTGCATAGCCATAGAACCTCACCCATAACTTCTGCATCAAGCCCATAACTTGTATTTGAGCTGTAGCATAACTGTTAGGAAGATCAGTTTTGTGAGGCTTGATAATCAGACTCCTAATAAAACACCTCCAGGAAACGCACATGCTGCAACAAGAAGCAGTAATCTTGCTGTTTCTTGTTGTTCCTGAACTTAAGACTTATGCTCTAAAATTCTTTTCCTCCCCTCCCCCCCAGACCTAGCAATGTATTAAGTAAGGTCTTGAACAGTAAGTGTGGTGGCAGGTGTGAAAAGCTTATCCAGTATCCGTTCTGAAAGCTCTCCAATATCAGTAATATGTCAAACTTGTTTCGTCCGAGGGAGACTTGTCCAAGAAACCAGAATTTTGAAAGTGCCATGGGATCTAACTTCACCTGAATAGTCTCCAGATGGCAGAAGGGGCTAGCAGATTTGAAGAAAGATTGGTATTTGGAAGCACTTAGAAGTTTTGGTGCGTCATTTAAAACCATATTCAAGACCAGAGAGGGATGCTACTGCATCCGTAGTACTGCCAACATATGGCTGGCATTCATTCACATTGCATCATTGCCCTAAAACTTAAATATGAAATGTGTTGACATCTTGTTCAACATATTAGACACTTCCTAATTGCTTAGTTTAATCTTGGACTACGCCTTTTCCACTCTCGCATCCTCAGCTGCTTTTCTCTAGAAGTAGTGAATTAAGACTTGCTTATCCAAACAGTAAATTTTGTAAAGATGTCTCTGATTTATGGGGGATGCTTCATTTGCCCTTCCATATACAATGGTGTGTCCCAACTTGATGGCATTCCTCTTGAAGAGGCAATGTGAATGGTAAAGATGGCTTTTGTAACTTGAACAGCAGTTTGTATTACACTAACTTCTCTGCAAACTATTTCATGAAAATAACTGGTGACTTTCTTATGTTGTAGATGCCTTCCATTAAACTGCAAAGTTCAGATGGAGAAATTTTTGAAGTTGACGTTGAAATTGCAAAGCAATCTGTAACTATCAAGACTATGTTGGAAGGTAAGAGTCCAGATCTGAGATAAAAGCTTATCGCAAATTAGTGTCCCAGGAAACATCATGCAAATTAGAATTTTTAAAAACTGAGGTGCATTATCACAACTCCACTTAAATGGTTCTTGGAAGCACTGTCTTAGGCACAAATATAATAATAAGAGGAGGGATTAGTACAACCACAAATAGCAAAGCAAACACTTTTATATAAGTAACACTTAAGTGTGAGTTCTTGTGGTGTAGTTGTAAGACAGATGAGTTTTGATGTGCAACTTACTTGGATATTTAGGCCTAAAGTACAGGTACTGATTTGTGGTGGTAGGCAAGGAGCACAAATTGATTCTAGGCATCTGATCATGCTAAATAGCTGATTTCTACAAAACACTTCTATTCTGGGTTGAATTTACTGGCGTTGTATGATGGCTACTAAGGTACAACAAATGTAACTTAAACATCAAAGCTAAGACATGAAAGTGTGTTTAAAAAGTGTGGGGGGAAAAAAAAAAAGTAAATGGTGAAGGGGGTACCAGACTGGCCTTATTGTCTGAATCTTTAGCTGTTAGCTGCTGCTGCTTTTTTAAAACTGAAATACCCATTATGTCTCAAGGTCTCATTTACATTAACCTCATTTACATTACATTAACTGTGGCAGCTTACAACGGAGGACAGACTGTCAGTGCAAGTCTACTAGATATCTTCCAATTGATGTGAAAACTACCTTTCTTTTGTTTTACTTTCTGTTGTAGAAGTTTTGTCATCGTAGCCTCTGCAAAATGCACCTCTGTATTTGTATATGTCTGTGGTGTGAGTGTTTCTCTTAAACCTTGTCTACAACATTGGGGGAATTTTGCATCATGGCATGTGGGTAGAATTCATGTCCCTCAGATTTCTTGGCTTCCCCATGGAAAAATGACTTTCTGATGGGGGAAGCAAAGGGAAACTGTAAGAGTGGTCACGTGCCCCTCCCCAACAGCTCGGGCATGTTATTTCAGGCGCCCAGAGCAGCTGGTGGAGAGGTAAGGCCGGCAAGGGGATGCCAAGACTGGTGGCACCTATCCTGTGTCTATCCTTCTAGTCCCGGCTGGGCTGTGGTTGGGGGAGTACAGGCCTTCCTCTTCCCCTGCAAGGAACAGCGGGGCTGGGTTAGACCAACCACCAGACACCTCCCCTGGCTGCTGGAAGTGCCGCATCTCACCCACCCCAGCTTCTTGCTCCCATTGCTCCTTCAGCTGTGGTGGGAGGGTCAGTCACTATACAGGCAGCTGCTCCTCCCTGCATAGCCCCTTGCCGACCTCCAACCACCTTTACCTGGACCCCCCTGCAGAGTCCCATTGCCTTTGCACCCCCAATGAGCTCCTCTGAATTCAGATCATGCCCCCGACCCAACCCACCACTCAGCTGCCTGCACCCAGACTGCCCCACCCAAAGCCCCCTCACCTCACCTGGATCCCTCCATGCTTTGATCCTGCCAGTCTGAGCCTGCCCTGGTTCGGAGGTCCAAGGCCTCAGGGTGTTTTTGGACAGACTGGGCCCTTGTGTTGTCAGGGTCAGGTGCAGCCTCACCGCCAAGTCCCGTGCGTGGGGGCTGCAGGGTGATCTCCCACCTTTGTGTAGCCAGTGGCCTAAGCTCCCTACTGCTATGCTGGAGCCTCCATTTATTTGACTAATAAATTTGGAAGAATTTTAAAATACTGTGTGCAGAATTTTTTTTATTTTTGATACGGAATCCCTCAGGAATAGTCTACATTAGGCTTCTTGGGCAAAAAATTGCCAATTGGTGGAAGCCCTGGTATATACAAGGCTTTAGCGCCAGAGTCCTTATCACTGTTGCTTTTAGCCTGTTTTGACCAGAGTGATGACATGGTGTTAAGTGCCAGTGGCCTTGGGCAGGGTCTGCCCCAGGGTGTCTGTCATGAACCTTCACCTGTGAAACGAGTGGCACTCCTCTTCCAAACTACAGTCCCTCTTGTAGACATGCTGTAGTCTTTTTTTTTTTTTTTTTTTTTTTTTTTTTTCTCCAGTCTGCTGGCTCACTTTAACTGGCATTACTACTTCAGAGAAAGGGCCTATACAGTACTGAATTATGTCTTATTTCTTATCTTTTTCTAAGGTGTCAGAAAAGATGCTTATTTCTAAATGCAGTTATTTCCTGAAATGTGACGCATTTGTCAGTCAAATTCATATTGAATACAGCTGAAAATAAGAAATATAAACTGTTTTTATAGCCAGTCAACTATTTTCGTGGTTGAGCTGTTTTGGTCAGGGATAGTCTGAATGGCAAATTTGCATTCGTCATCCTCAGGCTGACTGTTAGAAGTCCTCTTAAGATGCTAATTTGGACTTCTGCACAACTAATTTGTGGATATGCCTTCAGAAAGCCTTTTACCAAAATAAGTACAATGGGAGGAAGCATTTACTTGATCAGTGATTACAATCGTAAGAGTCCGAATTAATTTGGTTTTAAATTTACTCTCTCAGGAGTGATGTCTATCTAAATACTTTTGTTCAAATGCCTGGGTTTTATGGAAACAGGCTACTTCTTGAACATTGAGGATCAGACTACATTATTGCAGTGTGGGTGTGGCAATATGCTAGAAACTGGGGGCCTCTCTGATATGCTCTGTGCCACCAATATTAGTGTGGAGAAAGGATACATATCTAAAACTTGTAAGATGTTGCTTTCTCTAGTGTACCTCCCTACAGAGTAAAGGTTAGATTATGCATACCATTTCCCTTGTTCAATTTTCCATGTTAATGTTGGTTTTATTTAGGCAACTTGTTTCTTAGATAGCTTTCCTGTTTTTGTCCTTGAGGTTTGAAGGCAGTTGGGGAGAAGACAGTAATATCCTTGAGCAGCTGGCCGGGTGGATTTGATTTAAATCATGATTTAAATCACTGGTCAGGAATGCTCAATTTAATCACTATTTCTACATAAAAGTTGGTTGGTATAACCTTAATACATATTCTTCACAACTCTGAGATGTAGGTTTCATTTTTAGAAGGTGTACACTATATATACATTTTTAACCTGATTTATTTTGAAAACTTTTCAGATTAGTTTTACAGCTATATCAGAAAATGGATGATTGTTTGGTTATTTCATTTACCAAAGGTAATTGAAGCACATAGTTCACCTCCCAATGACTTCATAAATATCTCCAATTCAACAGGGTAATCATTAATATTTGGAGGATTTTCTTGCCAGGCTGTGTTAGGAGGAAAACATCACCAGACAGACATTTAAATTGTTTTGTTAACTAAAACAATGTTATGTATTCAACAGCAAACGTATAACATTTTAACAAAACAAACATGAATT
Organism: Dermochelys coriacea; assembly: GCF_009764565.3. Classification (NCBI taxonomy): domain Eukaryota; kingdom Metazoa; phylum Chordata; order Testudines; family Dermochelyidae; genus Dermochelys; species Dermochelys coriacea. Next base: position 12,869,427 of record NC_050075.1, read on the forward strand.
TTCAAATTTAGTGAAACATTCACGTTTTTTAAAATCAGTTTTGCTTTTATTTTTTTAACTAAAATAGTTAATTTTTGTGTGTTAAATATTTCATTTAAATCAATTGTCAGCTACGTCAACATGAGAAACTTAAAATATTGGCTTACGCAGCTAACTCTGTAGTCTTCACCTTCATTTTCCTGTTTGTTCATAATCTGGAAAAGAAGAACAAGCTTTCCTGCTTTTTCAGGTCCAAACGATTTCTCAATTTGGAATGAATTAGTCCAAAGGAAGAAAATATTCTTTCTACATTGGCAGAAGAAGCTACTGCTGTTAAAAGTGAGATTATCACTTCAACAGTCTCTGAATCCAAGTGCTTGAGTGACTTTCACTGGTGTGACTTTCTTTAAAACATCAGCAGCAAACATATATTTCTTGAATGGTTCTTATTCCCAAACTGGGTCTCTTTTATGGCCTGTTGCCATTATAGTTTTTCCCTTCTAGTGAGAGAATGGTATGGTAGATCTCAAATCAATGAAGGCTACACTCAAAAAGATCTCAAGACTTCTGGAATATACTGCTCAAACAGTTTCACTTTTATTTCTACTGCCTGTCCCTCCCTTCTCACATTTATCTCCAGGCTTCTTGTCCAGATCTATTCCACCCCCAACAATCTTCTGTTCATTGAACTTTTTGAAACTTTGTACTTTTAGAGAGAGGTAAGGGATTGACTCTATGTACACAAATTTGAAGAAGGACAATATGGTTGAGGTCTGTTGTTTCTCACCTTTATATATTTGTTTAAAAACATTTTTGCTGTTAACAAACATGTTATCTCTGGAGAAACAAATCCACAGTTTGAGAACTGCAAAACTAAGCATCTCTGATGATATCTTCTAGACTGAGCACTGAGTCCAATAGGGTAGATAGAAAGATTAACCTAAATCTATACAGAAGCCCCTGGAGCACCATAAAATTGGGTCCCTAATCCATGAACTATTGTAACTCATTTACAAAACTTTTCTTAAACATTACATGAATATATTCTCCTACTATAGAATTAGAAGTAGTAATCCCTATTCCATGATTTTGATATTTGAGCTATATGACTTGTGAAGAGAGGCTGAGGAAACTGGGATTTAGTCTGTCGAAGAGAAGAATGAGGGGGGATTTGATAGCTGCTTTCAACTACCTGAAAGGGGGTTCCAAAGAGGATGGATCTAGACTGTTCTCAGTGGTCGCAGATGACAGAACGAGGAGTAATGGTCTCAAGTTGCAGTGGGGGAGGTTTGGGTTGGATATTAGGAAAAACTTTTTCACTAGGAGGGTGGTGAAGCACTGGAATGCGTTACCTAGGGAAGTGGTTGAATTTCCTTCCTTAGAAGTTTTTAAGGTCAGGTTTGACAAAGCCCTGGCTGGGATGATTTAGTTGGGGATTGGCCCTGCTTTGAGCAGAGGGTTGGACTAGATGACCTCCTGAGGTCCCTTCCAACCCTGATATCCTATAAAGAAAAGGAGTATTTGTGGCGCCTTAGAGACTAACAAATTTATTTGAGCATAAGCTTTCGTGAGCTACAGCTCACTTCATCGGATGCGTTCAGTGGAAAATACAGATTTAAATCTCCCCACTGTATTTTCCACTGAATGCATCCGATGAAGTGAGCTGTAGCTCAAATAAATTTGTTAGTCTCTAAGGTGCCACAAATACTCCTTTTCTTTTTTGCAAATTATTCAGGATAATGCTTAGCTCTGATCTCCCGCTGACACAAATTGCAAACAAAAACATCTGTGGAAGTCTACCAGATGGTCTGTATGTACAGCAAACTATGCCTAATCCTTCTCAATAGGGATGCCTGTCTGTGCTGTTACTCATTTCTAATGTTTGTGATTTTGCGTGTATGTTAGTGCCTTAACTTCTAGAAATGTCTCTTATAAATCTAGTTGAACAGACTGGATGCCCTCAAGTAGAAATTGTTTTTAGCAACAAGATGCACAAGGTAAAATACTATAGACCTTTAAAATTGTATTTTTTACTGTTTGTCCTTCATTCCCACCTTGTAACACCACCAAAAGCTGCTTAGTGTGATGCTGCTCTGCATGACCAATAAGCACAATTGGAAAACATGATCAGGAAGTTATAAAAGTTCTCTCAGCAGGTGGCAGAGAATGCAATTGCTTGGTAAGCCCATCCAAAGGGATCTTCCCACTTTTAGAGTTCAGAAAATTGTTAAACTCTTCAATGTTATCAGTGGCTTTTGGTTTACTTTGAAAATCAGAAGTAGTGCTTATAAACAAATCTATGTAATACCATAAATAGCACACTAGACAAACCATGTATTGGGAACTCTGGAATCACATGGCACTGCCTCTTACTGCTTTAGAATCCCTTGTGCAAATAAGACACTCACTGTTGCTCCCAGACATCTGAGCTGCAGATTCATATGCTGATGATGCAGGATTATCTTTCTGAAGGGGAGCAGGAGGAGAAACTGGAGGGCTGAAAGGGGGATGGAGGGACAGGTAGGGTTTTGACACCAAGAAAGCAGGAGGCAGTCTTTCCTAGTTTGGGGGTGCTAGAGGCTTCAGCCAGGACACATCTGCTCTCTCCCTTGGAGTGTTTAAATTCTTCATTCCACAGTCCAACACTTTGACAGCTAGCTTCTCTCCCTGCACCTATATATGTCACTGCATTCAATGAAGTATATTGGAAGTTTCCAATAAAATGATCAGTGAAATACACAGTACCTGTTATAGCTCACTACTGCAAGTAGACTTGGATAACAGTAGCATTTCTGTTTAAAATTTCCCAATAGTGGTAATTCTGGAGTGCCAGTGTAGGTAGACACTGGCATGTTAGCCACTTGTGTGTAGGCTTGCTTTGAGGAGGTAGAGGTTGTGGTGGTGCAACAGTGGTGTATTCTAACTCAGTTAATTTCTTAATGTATTGAATGATGCAGATCATTTATTCATCAAATGCATAGATAATTTTATACATCACTTTATGTGGCTGCATAACTTTACACAGGGCATTCAAACTAAGATAACATACCAATTCTGATATCTTGATTTGCAACAAAATGGTATGGTGCATCATTTAATCAGGGCAGTTACCTTAATGTGGTATTTATCCTGTGTACTTTAATACAGGTATGGATTAAAGTCTACGTTGTGAATTGCAATGTGCTTTCAATATTCTCTGCATGATGCTGTTAGTATCTTAATTCTGAATTTGATGACTCAGTAGAGCATAAATGTGTTTAACACATCTCAGGTATACTCTGAATTTTTTTAAACAGTCATTGGTTTTACTACCTTCCCTAAAGGATTTTTCTTAACATTGTCAAGTGAATTGTCATTGCCTCAAATAGAGTGGAAATTAACTTGGTTGGATACAGTGTTGTAGCTGTATTAGTCCTGGAATATTCGAGGCCCAAGGTGGGTGAGGTAATATCTTTACCCATCTTGTCTCTGGATACTAACACGGCTTTTACGTTTCAATATACAATACCTTGTAAGCCAAATACCCAGAATCTCTATGGCTACGGTATTAACTGCTCCTGCAGAGAGGACAAAGTATGGTTTGTAGTTCATACAGTAGCTCTTTAAGATCTCACTTATAGTAGATTCAAAGAGAATTCTTTTTTGGAACACTTGTAGCAAATTTGGGACCTAAAAGCTGGTACTGACGAAAGAGTTTTTCTTCCAATTATCCAACACTGTTAATAGTGGGATTATATTGAAATGGGGATCAACAGAACTTCTAAGGGAAATTTTAATTTAAATGCCTTGCAAATAAGGAAACATAAATGCATCAGTGTATATATAATATAAATAAAAAATACTAGCTACTTGGGTATGATGAGCATTCTGTTATGTAGCGTGTAAAAGTGATGCAGCCATGGTATTATGAAGCCTTGTCTATGACTGCTTAACTTTAGCAGGAGACCATAATCGGAATACAAATTGAGTGGATTAGCAACATTCTGTATCAGAATTGTATACTGTAATTGTGGATTGAAGAAACCATCTGAATTTCAGAAAAATGAGTGAATGGCAAGTTACAGCATCTAAATCTTCTTTGCATTCTTAGATCTGGGAATGGACGATGAAGGAGATGATGACCCAGTCCCTCTTCCAAATGTTAATGCAGCTATATTAAAAAAGGTAAGATGCTACCCAGGTGCTTTTAGTAGCTTTGAACTACAAAAATGTGTAGACTGAGCCATTGCTTAATGAGAACTGGAAATATTAGATTTAAACGCACTTTCTTGTGTACCAGTTACATTTTTTAGAACATAAACTGTTTATCAGTCAAAAGCAGGATTTGTTGAACTGCAGTTTCAATTTTTAGATAAGATTTTCTTGTAAATCCATACAGATAAAACAAATCTTTTCATATTAATGCTCAAAGAGTGTGGGGCCAGTAGCAGCGGTAATAGCTGTTGCCAGCCATACTATACAAGTGCTGTGCACCAAACTCACCATCCACAGCCTCATTATTCTTGTCATGGGGTTCTCCAGTTGTAGACTTCTTGTGGTATTATCTGAGGACTCAGTTGAGCACACCAAATTGAAATGAAAGATTGGGAGGCTTATGTTCAGATCATTAAATGCACTGGCTGGAATCTATTGTTACTAGGTGAAATGGAAGGAGGAACAAATTTGTGGGTTAGGCCTCTTCAAGGATCCTGTCTGCATTGTGTTGGAAGAGTTTGAACCAATTTAAATGTTTGAAATGCATTGAGTTAGTTGTATAATAAGCAGCATTTGACCAGTGAGGCTGGGACAGTGCGTTATATAAACTCCTAGCCAGAGTGCAAAAGGAGACTGTGAGAGCAGGCAACCCCTATTCCTTGTGCAGTGCTTAGGTAACACTTCATTAGTCAAAATTCAGATGAAATAAAAAACGTAATATTAGTAGATTAACTACTTGTTTTCTCCCTGACACAAATACATATCCATTTATGCAGAGTAGCACTAATGCCTGACCATGCTGTCTGCCAATAGATGGAATTTGGTTTGCTTAACAAGAAAATTATCTGCATTTCTCAACTATCTTCAAAACTGTAGGGAGAAGGTCGTATTTAAACCCTCTTGTGTTAGCATTAACATTAAGAGCACAGTTCTGTGTGTCTGTGTTGCTTAGACCGGGGTGGCAAACCTGAGCCTGAGAAGGAGCCAGAATTTACCCATGTACATTGCCAAAGAGCCACAGTAGTACATCAGCTCTCTCTCCTGCCCACTGGCAGTCCTGCCAATCAGTGCCTCCCCTTCCCTCCCCCAGCCTCCTGCCCGGCATGATCAGCCGTTTCACGGTGCACAGGAGGCTCTGGAGGAGAGTGGGGGAACAGCGAGGGCATTGCAGGCTCAGGAGGAGGAGCAGGGGCCTTGGGGGAAGGAGTGGAGTGGGGGCAGGGCCTGTGGAAGATCAGGGGGTTGATCAATGAGCACCCTCCAGCACACTGGAAAGTTAGTGTCTGTAGCTCCAGCCCTGGAGTCAGCATCTATGCAAGGAGCCGCATATTAACCTCTGAAGAGCCATATGTGGCTCTGGAGGCACAGGCTGGCCACCCCTGGATTAGACAATGCACTAATGCAAATGTAAGTCTGCTCACATACTTTCTGGGAAATCTCCAGAACCAGAATGTCTGACTTTCATTACCCAGGCACACTCAACAGGATTTTAAAAGGCTTTGAAATTCCAGGGTCTTGTAGTTAACTGTTGGGTCTGTACATGTCTTACTATCGGGCACAAATAACACTCTCACAGCACATTGTGTCCAAGATTTTGTGCATTTTTTTGCAGTTTTGGGAGAGTAACTGTTTCTGTAATCTGAATTCAGTCTAAACAGAGCTGATGAGAATGCTTAAGAACAGTTTTTTTTATATTGATTTTCATGTCTTAATATCAGGTGATCCAATGGTGCACCCACCACAAGGATGATCCACCTCCCCCTGAGGACGATGAAAACAAGGAAAAACGAACAGATGACATCCCTGTGTGGGACCAAGAATTCCTGAAAGTAGACCAAGGAACACTTTTTGAACTTATCCTGGTAGGGTGTCCATGTTCCATTTAGATGCTCTCTTCAGCACATAGCCATATTCTCTAGGCTTCTGAACTTTAGCTTGGTGGTGTAGATAGAAGTGGTAGAATTGGTCTGACTTTCCCCATTTAATAGTAAAATCATTCAAGATAATACGTGTTGTGGACACCCTTCAAATACTTACTAACTACTAAGCAGCCCAATCTATGCTTGAGGACTGAAGTACAAATTTGATGTTTAGCTTTGCACTCAAGTTCAGTAATCAGGTCTTCTACCTGAGTCATGTTTGTTGCAAACACGGTAACTTCCTTCATTTGAAAAAGGATTGTGTACTAGATTCTGTTCAGCAGCCTGAACCCACTTCTAACTTCAAAATTCAGTCTTAATGTTTTGAGGCCTAGTTCCCCCTGACCCTAATGGTATGCAAGTTGGTGTGCACTTAAGCAATGTGCTGTATTGCTTGGCTAGCCAATTGGCTGCCCAAAAGACCTCATTGTTCATAGGCTTCTGTAAGCCTTTTCTAACAGGAATGTCTCAAATTTTAAGTTTGCTTAGAACTATTCTGAACCGTTCCACTAGGACTGTCCTATCTGCTATACTTAAACACTTGCTGTAATGAGCTACCTAATCAAATTAGTTTATCATAAAATGAAGGTAGTCCGTATTTGGTTTAAGTTGTACATCCACAGAGGCAGAACATTGACTTTAAATCTGGTGACTCTTTTTGCAGGCTGCAAATTACTTAGACATTAAAGGTTTGCTTGATGTCACATGCAAGACTGTTGCAAATATGATTAAGGGGAAAACTCCAGAAGAAATTCGCAAGACCTTCAATATCAAGAATGACTTCACTGAAGAGGAAGAAGCACAGGTACTCCATAGTCTGGGTTTCATTAAATTCTTGATTGCTTATGTACTGAAGTATACACTAGTGTTATACACCTCTGCCCTGATATAATGCGACCTGATCTAACGTGGGTTCGCATACATCGTGGTAAAGCTCCGACACACTGCTCTGAACAGCATGTTAAGGGTGCCGGGCCGGGGCGTTTGGATAAGGGGCAGAGGGTCTTGAGGGCGGTCAGGAGTTCTCTCTTCCCCCCCCCCCCCCCCCCAAGAGTCTGGGAGGCAGGAGCTGTGGGGGGGCCCTGCAGTCCCAGAGTTGCCCGGGGGATTAGCAGGGGGCTGGGAGCAGCCCACTCTGCTTCCCCGGCCCCAGCCGTGTCATTCGGGGGAGGGGGTTTGGGGGAAGGGATTCTCCCCGCACTCACTGGCAGCGGCGGAAGTGGAGCAGCCCGGCCCCAGCCTACTCCACTCTGCCAGCTCCCAGCCGCAGCTCTCCGCTTCCTGCTGCAGGTGAGTACAGGGGGCCGTCCTTTCCCCAACCTCCTCGCACTCACTGGCAGCAGGAAGCGGTGCATGGGAGCTGGCAGAGCAGAGTGGGATGGGGCTGTGTTGCTCCACTTCCCACTGCTGCCATTGAGTGCCTGTCAGGGGGTGTGGATAGGTGTCGGAGCAGTCAGGGGACCGGGAGTAGGGGGGTTGGGTAGGAGGTGGGGTCCTGGGCGTGATTAGGGACGGTGGTCTCTGGAGGGGGTGGTCAGGCAACAAGGAACAGGGGCAGGACAAAGCAAGTTCGATATAACGTGGTCTCGCCTATAACGCAGTGAGATTTTTTTTTTTTTGGGTCTCCTGAGGACTGCGTTATATCGGGGTAGAGGTGTAGCTAATGCGTTCCAACTCATAGACTTCCCAGGTAAAACTAGGATTTTTGGTCTAACTATTATAAAGTGTAAAGCAATTGTGCTAGAATTGGTGCCTCATTTAACTTGCCACTTGTTTATCCCTGTGTAGACATACCCTGTGGCTGGCCCAGATCAGCTGACTCTGCTTATTGGGCTCAGGCTCTGGAGCTGACAAATCACTGAGTAGAGGGTTGAGCTCAGGCTGGAGCCCGAGCTCTGGGACCTTGGGAGAGTGGAGAGTCCCAGAGCTCAGGCTCCAGCCTGAGCATCTACAAAGTTGTTTTTAGCCCCCCAACCAGAGCCCCTGCAAGCCCAAGTTAGCTGACCTGGGACAGCTGCGGCTGTGCTGCAGGTTTCTTATCCCTGTGTAGACATACCCTTACAGGTTAATATTTAGCATGTTGCTTTTTTCACAAGTGAATTAATATCACTATGTCAGACTTGCAGACTTTTTGACTGAGGTCAGATTTACACTTAAAATGTAGATTGACCTATGTCATTTGGGTGTGGGGAAATAAAATTACCCAGCCCCTGAGTAATATAGCTGTGCTGACCTAAACCCTGGTGTTAGCTGCAGCTAGGTTGAGGGAAGAATCACTGAAGCTAAACCAATAATAGGACATCCTCGGTTGCCATAAATAGTCCTTTGTTGCCCTTTCCAAAGCCTCAGCAGTAAAGCTGTAGGTGTGTTAGGGCACCCACCTACAAAGATTCAAGCTGCTCAGAATTTCCCTAATAAGGCCTTTCAAAGAGTTAACTAAAACAAGCTGTGCTTTATGGTCTACCTTAAAATTGATCATTAAACAACCGTTTTTAAGCAGAATACTCTGGAAGCTGCAAACCTCATTGAACAAGTTATAGAACTTGAGTGTAAAGTCAATGCACTTCAGCTCTTTCTAAATCATGTATAGCAGTGGTCACCAACCTGTGGCGCCTCTGCCAGTCAGTCACGATCTCGGGGTCACTAAAATCGGTGGGGCTCAGTCAGGAAGGTTGACTACCTGCTATGGCCCCAACACTGCTCCCAGAAATGGCTAGCTGTTGGCATGTCTCTGCGGCCCCTGGGGTGCGGGGGGAAGGTGGCTTTGTGGAGCTGGCCAATGGGACCAGAGGGGGCACTGCTTATGGGCACAGGCAGTGTACAGAGACCCGCTGCCCCCCCTTCCTCCAGGAGCTACAGAGACGTATCAGCAGCTAGCTGCTTCCGGGAGTGGTGTGGGGCCATGGCAGGCAGCCTGTCTGAGCTGAGCTGCACTGCCAGCCGGGAGCCGCCTGCGGTAAGCCCCTTCCGGGCCGAAGCCTACACCTCTCACCCTGTCCTGTGCCCCAGCCTGGTGCCCCCTCCGGCACCCAAACTCGCCCCAGAGCCCGCACTGCTCACCCCTTGCCCCAGGTCAGCCAATGCACACCTCACAGTTGAGAATGTTACACGGATTTGTGACAGTCTCTGAAGGATTTTGGTTCCATAAACCACAAATGACACTAATCAAAAGTAAAATTCATGAAATGTCCAGTGGATTCTATGAGATTAGGTACAGTGTGACCATATGATCTCTGCACCCAAACTGTCTTCCAGAGCTTGCACCCCTGCCCCAGGCTCAGCCCAGAGCCCCCGCCACTCCAAACTCCTTGGCCCCAGCTAGCTATTCATGAGTAGATCATGCACACTATTTTAGGAAGTGGTTGGAAGATGCATATATTATCTTCAGCACCTTCTCAATCTGCACTGATAAATATTTTACAAAAATTAGTTTCAATCATCCAAGTAAAAATCCAGCATTTCTTCCAATGTCACCCTTTTTGTGGGAAAGGAGCGTAATCCAGGATGCCACTGGGGCTGTTTTTGTCTAATTAGTTTTTAGAAGTTCATAGCATGTGTCTAGTACTACATCTAATTAAAGCTTTATCTCGTTTAAGGTACGCAAAGAGAACCAGTGGTGTGAAGAGAAGTGAATTTTTGTGCCTGACACTCTTAACACTGTAAGGATCGTTCCAAATACTAGTTGCACTGCTCTGTTTATAATTGTTAATATTAGACAAATGCAGCAGCAAATGAAGTTGTATTAGCAGGATATTGTTCCCTTTGCATGTGTAATGTTTTTTTTGAGTACAGATTTAAATCCTATGGTTGAGTTTTTACCAGTGTAATCAGATGTCTTTTTACTTTACTCAGCAATGAATAAAACTGAACTAAGCGTGGATTCTGTATGGAAAAGCACTTCATGTTATCCTGTTCATGACTCTTAACTATCCATGTCCAGTTACAATGTTATCTTAAGATGTCAGAATTTAGATAAGCATTTAAACTCCACTGTAAATAAAACCACTTGCAAAAGTTTTCTGAAAAAGAATTAACAAAAAGCATATTTTTATTCAAAGGACTAAAGGGTTTCTTTGGGAACCAGGCTGAGTGAAGAGTTCTAAATATGAAGGATAATTACCCTTGAAGTAAGTTAGTACTTGACACAGTTCTTAGTTGGTCACAGGCAAATACTTAGGGATTACAAAATCTCTTCAGTGGCTAGTACTTTCTAAGCCTGTTTTGGTTTTACCTGCAAAAGACCAGTCCTAGCACAAATGTGGCTTTGGCAAAAACTGGGTAAGCTAGTTACAGTTAACCTGGAACTCTTTAGCCATGTAGCTGAAGACCTGCCTCTAGTTGGTACAAAGCAAAATCTGAACTGCTGTAGGCACAGGAGAGTTATGAATTTTAATAGGAAAAGCTAATTCCCAGTTTGACCAAAAACATGACTGACTTTACCAAAGTTAAACTTATTGATCCAGCATGTCATTAGTAGCTGGCTTTAGGCAATTCTAAACCTGCTTGTGATGTAGCTTTATTAAACATGGCTTCATGTGTCTGCAAGAAATATTTCACCTATGTACTGTACACGAAATCACAGCTTGTAGACTCTTCATTATTGCATACAAAACAAAGCTAATGCTGTATCTAGTGTGACTTCTTTTGGACAAAGCCGCTTGCAACTAGTTAAACAGTAACTGGTTTTCTGACTTTGACAGTTCCCTTATAGGGAATAGGAGATGGTTTGTAGTAAACATTTGAGGTGTGATCTTAGCTTATTGCATTCCGTTTTCTGTATAAACCTTAGTCTAGAATTAACCTTAATAAATATACTTCTCCATTTTAAAGATAATGGTGTTGCACTAAGTGGTGTTAAAGGGTTAACGATGGTTGTGTGAGAAAAATCTTGTTAATTTAACAAGAGCAACTTGACAGCCTCTAGAACACTCAGTGAATAGCATGTCTTACTAAACATTAAAACTTGAAATTGCTGATAAACTTCCATGTAGCTGCTGCATAAACAAAATCTATGTAGAGGAAATTTTAACATCTGACTGTGTTAACTGACTGCCAGTTTGCACTATAAACAGTTTCTCCAACTACAGCCCATGGAACTGAGTGACCAAACAATGGAGAGTTGGGTATAGCTATTAAGATGTGGGCAACAGCATGAAAAATTGGAGAGCCACTGCTGTAGCATCCAAGCAAACTTGCTGTCCACCCATCCCTTAACTTGCTTCCTCCAGCCTGCCACAGCATCTCCAGAGGGGTTGCTGAAAAATGGGTCCTATGTTCAGAGTAATGGTAGCATCATTGGAGCATCCTAATGCTACCAAAAATAAATGCTCCTGGTGACAAATGGGGCCTCTTCTATGCAAGCAGTTCAGTTAATCTTAGAAATTTAAACACCAAAAATCTTCTGTAGGAAACAGTATACTCTTTAGGAAAGAAAATGAGACCCACTGCTATGATTAGTGGAGTAAGTTAATCCTGTTTCGAAAACTAATATTAAAGCCAGGCCATGGGTCCTTAGATGTTCAGTTCCTTCCTTAACACCAGTATCAAGATGAACTTGTGTTTAGGCTTTGTTGTTTTATGTTGCATCCAGCAAAAAAGAGCTTAAACTTGCTTAGTGTATCCCCTGAGACAAGGGTTGGCCATCACTTAAAAGTGATGTGATCTACCCTACTTCAAACGGATTCTTCTTTTTGGTGGGTGGAAGAGAAACTGCAGTCCTACACATCAGGGGCAGTTCCTCTCCTCTCATTGAATGTTCCCTTCCCTTATCTTCTAACTATGTCTTATGATGAGGCAAACCTACATGCAGCTCAGCTGCACTCTTGCTGTCTGCAGGTACATCCTGACTTAGGCTTGGAGCGGGTATCAATGCTCAGCTGTACCATAAGGTGAGGACTGTGGCAGGGTTTAGGATGGGGAGGAGGCAGAAGTGTAATGCCACATGGTAGAATGGGAAAAGTGAGGGGGGCAGACTCAAGAATATGGATTGAATTGCCCAAACTGTGTGTAATGCACCTGAGAAGAGGTCTCTCCTCTGGTGTGAGAATTGCTGATCTTCATTGGAGGGTTTGATAATCCAAGATGTTTGTTCATTATACTATCTGTCTAGATCTTTTAATGCTAACTCATGTATGTAGGATTCTTATGACCTCAGAATAACAAACTCTAATCTAAAATGCTACTAGGAGCAATGGTGGTCTGATATTCTAACGAGTCTCAATAGTGTTTAAAAATAATAAAAAAAAAAAAAAATCATAGCATAATGCTGGAAGGTTGTGATAACTTCGGTGCTTACTGAGACAAGGAGAAGCACACCACCATTTCTAATCCAAGAAATAGTGTTACCTAAGCCATTCCAGGAGCAGTTGCAGGCATTCAAGACTGGCTTGATGCTGTTACCTAAGAATCTCCAGCTTGTAAATGGAAGTGGAGTATCTTGCTCTGAAATGACTTCCAGCTGTTCCTGTACCAAAGTTTGGGGAAAGAGCTGTTTTGTTTTTTTTTGCTCCAAGGCAGAACATGCCCTCTTAAAATGCTACTTGCTGCCTTAAGTGATTTCAAGTAGTAAAGCTACAGAGGGGAGTTTATGGGTGCCCTTGATTTGGGGCACTGTCAATAGAAATCTCTGTGCTAAGGACCATGCTGGGGAAGAAGATTAGCATGGGCAAAACTTTGTCTTTGTGTGTGTGAAGGGAGAAGCAGTGTGATAAGTGCTGTGGGAAGGTCTTTGCAGAACAGGCCTAGTTAAAAGGACTACGGTAGGAAGCATACTCAATTGTACTCCTACTAGTTCTGAAAACTAGAAGGGTGGGCTGCCCCATCAAAATAGCTGATTATGCCTCTGTTTAGGGGAACAACTCGCCATGCTTTAGCTGAGGCTCTAATCTACTGCGCAAAAAGCACTTGCTCTATGACCCACTGTGTTCCTGTTTTGGTGAGCTGGAGAAAAGAACCCTGCCAGTCCCACCCCCAGCACAAGTCACGATAGTCTTGTACTAGTGGTTCCCCTACCCCCAAACTTTCAGGCTGTTGGTAATCAGCTACTGTAATCTGATCTCTCTACTCTTCCAGTTTTAACAAGATTTAAATCCAACACCTCATCCTTTAGCCTTAACACATCTTCTTTTATAAGTATGCATTAGAAATGTCTCTTTGGGGAATTGACTGGCTCAGGAGTTATTACAGGAATCCAGGCTTCATCTTCTGCAGTGCCAGTTCAAAACCAGCCAAGGGTAGTAGTAAGTAACGCTGCTAGCCTGTGAAATGTTAGTTGCCTTACTCTCAGCAGATAAGGTAGGGTGAACTTAATCAGAGTCAAAAAGGGATAGGAGGTTTCTATGGATATCAAGAGTAGCTAGGGTTGTTTATAAGTAATGCGGGAGGGAGGAGAAGCTTTGGAAGAGAGATCTATATGGCTCACATTTCAGAGCTAAAGCCAGGTTACTAGAGAGCAGGATGAGATTGGAAGGAGCGGATAGGGATACTGCATATTTTATAGCTGCCTATTGCAGAATTCTTATACCTTTCTCTAAAGCATCTGGGTTTTTGATTGATTGTTTGGGCCGGAGGGCTGGGGGGGGGGAGAAGGATATACTAGACTGGTCAATCATTCATGTAAGGAGGGGGAGAAGGAGCTCCCCTCATATATAAAGGTGGTAGTTCTAGGTTACTGAGACATTAGCATGTATTGAGTAGAATACAGGAGGTAGCAGCCCAGCTTCTAGCAGTGATGTGGATAAATGAGCATCTTTTACCAGCACTACATTCATTTCAGAATGCCTATCTGACCACTCTGATTCTTTAAAGGCAAGCTATGCCTATGTTCTTTTCTGTTTGTCTTTTTTCCCCTTGCCATGTTCAGTAACAGATACAGCTTTAGTGGCTGAACCAAGGCAAAGGGTGACTGAACCAGGCCCTTCTGCATGGGAAAGAGGATTGGTGATAAAGAAATCTACTGCTTCAGCTGCTAGCATTCTCCATGTCATTCATATACTCACAGTTGGCTACATGCAATTAGTCTAAAAGCCCTGCTGCCTACAAGTGGGGAAGAAACACAGGAATCTTTAAAATAGTAAGAAATGAGATCTTGCAATATAATTTGTATAGGATTATAACCCACAGTGGCCCTTTTTGAAGGGCCAGGCTGGCACACTTTATTTATAAAGCTATAAACATATTTTGAACATAAAAGCCAAAAAATACAAACTCAGTGATGTAAAAAAAATTACAGTATATGGTGGATAGTTACTGGACAAATGAAAGTACAGCTGCAAAACACTTCTGTGCTACATACATACAGTGGTTTTACTTGACTTAATGAAGTGGTATTTCTGTGACTTCTACATTCAAACAGGAAATCACATGGGTAATTAAAAAAATGAAATTGTCTCATGAGATTTTACTCATGCTGCAGTAAAAATTTACAGGCAAGGTTTTGTTTTGTTTTTTTAAAAAAGTAAAACTTCCTATAGCATCTCTAAAGGCATTTTTTTTGGTATTTAAAAAAATTAGGATCTCTGTTTTTTGGCTTCCTATGGCAAGTTGTAAAAGGTGATAACATTTACTCAATATTTTTCCTTGGAATGGGCAGCTTAAAGGTCTCCTTGCATGTTTCAAAAACCAAACAATTGAAGTCTACTCTGTTACACACACACACACACACACACACACACGGTGTAAATTGGAGTTACAGTCCTCCACCCACAGGACTTACTGAATTTAGCCTGGTATCTGAGAGCAGAGGATAGGGTCAACAGCTGAACTTGTACACCTAAAGCAGGGCAAATTATATTTTGCACAAACTCAGAACAAGGCTAGAGGTTAAGGGACACATTTAGTGATAGTGTACAGTAGTCAGAAAATGGGTATAAGTTGCAAAGGGATCCAGTGATCCTCATTCCATAGCTATGCAAACATCACTTTGGGTAGAAGAGGAAAAGCTATAGCAGGAACGGGGGCTGTTAGCCAGAGTGCTACTAAGCAGATCCTGCACCAATGGGAAATAGAAATCAGCTGCGTAGACTGTGATATCAGGCAGCCCTTCCCAGATGTTGCCATGCATTTCTGGGGTCCCAATTAGCATTAGACTAAGTGGGTGCAACTTCCACTGAATGCTGAAGGCAGTGGTAGTGGTGTCTGTTTACTCCAGCATTGAGTTTGGCTCTTGGTCAAATGGTGCTATTTATATACTGCAGGATTTTCTCCCATAGTATCCTGGAGTGTTAGCTAGTCACATCTGTTTGTCCATTTGTACTCTCCTGTGATGGCTGCTAGGGGGTAGGTTACATTTGTTTTGCACAACCATAGTAGGTGCAAATTTCACTTTACACCCAATTTTTTTACTAACATACCCAACCACTAACTCATGCTATAGCTGAACCATATCTTGTGGTTTTAATAATACTACTACTTGTCATGTCCACAGCACTTTATATCTGAGAATCTCAGAGCACTTGAAAAAAGATTAGCATTCTCATTTTACAGATGGGGAAAGTGAGGCACAGAGTGGTGAAGAGACTTACGTAAGGTTACAGTCAGTGGTTAAGCTGCAACTAGTTACCTACCTCAGCTTTAACCACTTTGGTTAGAAATCATTTAAATGCTACTAGTTCAAATATTGATCCAGTGCTAGATAATTAACCATGTGGTGACAGTCAGCATATGCTTTTACATATACATGTGTGGCAGTGTAGACAATGCCAGTGGTCTAAGGGTTAAATAGGCTCTTTTGGATTTGTGCTTGTAACTTCCATTAGTACCAACAGAGGTTACAGTTGCACAGAGAACAGAAACTAATAAAGCAACAGCTTTAGATTTTCTTGCAAAGAATTTGCATCGTTCTCTTCTCCACCCTCCTTCCCCCCAAAAAATCTACAGCAACTTCAAGCAAAAGGAACTAAATGGGGGTGGGGGGAACCAATAACTATAGTGCTCTACACTATAAGCAGCTTTCTAATCTTCAGTCTCTGATATAGATACCTATTAAAAAAAGTTGGAATAAACATATATAAAAAAGGTTTTGTTGCTTTAAGAAAAAAAATACAAAAATAGTTTGTATATCAAAGGTTCTTTTAAATTTCTTGCAAGCCTATATAATACTACTTTAAGTTTGTATTCAGTATTCTAAATCCTATTGTGTACAATAGAAAAAATAGCCCCCCCCCCAATGTTTTATGGTACTTTTCTCTTCAGTCTAGAAGTAGTAGTAGTTTTTATAAAGCGGGAAAAAAACCAAGGGTCTGGATTCTGATCTTAGTTACAATGGTATAAATCTGGAGTTATGCCAGTTCCTTTTGTGGAATAACTCTGGATTTACATTAGTGGAACTGAGATCAGAATCTGGCCCCTAAAGGTTTTTGTTTACCAGGCTCAAAATATAAATAAAATATCAGAAATCCATAGACACTTTCAAGAGCGAGAGAATGTATTAATGTTTGACAGCCACTAGATGGGAAAAGGAGTAGAGAGGAAATCATTTGCATTGTAAAATCTACAGTTTAACTAGCTAGTAGATGTTGTATACCAGCTCATTTCACGTATAACCATATTTAGAGCTTGATCCTGCACTGCATAGCTGCAGAGTGACATCTGAGGTTAAAGGTGATGGGCAGGGAGTGTGGGGGGCAAAACCCTACAGCAGGGACTCTGTGATCTGCCTCAAAATCCCTGCCTCCAAGGGGAGAGTGGAGCTAAGCGCCTCATGAACGTGATGAGCATCATGCTCAAGCCATGTCCACTCTACCCTACCCTGGGTTGGTAAGCGTAAGGGAGTGAATCCACAGGGGCTTGAGTTACAGCAGCTCTGTGCAGCAGGCCATGCTTTGACCTTACATATAGCCTCTATTTCAGGGGTGGGCAAACTTTTTAGCCTGAGGGCCATATCGGGGTTGCAAAACTTTATGGAGGGCCGGGTAGGGAAGGCTGTGCCTCCCCAAACAGCCTGCCCCTGCCCAGGCCCACCCCCTGACTGCCCCCCTCAGAACTCCCAACCCATCCAACCCCCCTGCTCCTTGTCCCCTGATGGCCCTGCCCCCTATCCACACCCCCACTCACTCACAGGCCCCCTGGGACTCCCATGCCTTTCCAACCCCCACTGTCCCGTGTCTGCCCCCCCCCAGAACTCCCACACCGATCCAACCGCCCCCTGCTCCCTGACTGCGCCCTGGACCTCTTACCATGCCGCTCAGAGCAGCATGTCTGGCAGCCACACTGCCCTGCAGGACTGCGCAGCCCGCCACCTCGACTGCTGGCCACATGGCTGTGAGGGAGGAAGGGAGGACAGTGGAGGAGGGGCCAGGGGCTAGCCTCCCTGGTGGGGAGCTCAAGGGCCAGGCAGGATGTTCCCACGGGCCGTACTTTGCATACCTCTGCTCTACTTATACTTGGGCTGATTCTTAATCTCGCGCACCGTGATGCAGCTATTATGCAAGGACTTGTAGGATCAAATATTTAATGGCAAATGGGGTCTACTTTGAGCCTTTGCAAGGTCCTTTATTGAAGGAGTCTGACTCTCCAGTGTTTACCGTGAACAACCTGAGCAGCAAGGAGGACTGCACTTGACTGACATGTTACTACTGTATTTTAGCTCTAAAACAAAGAAACATTGGATAGATAGACCTTCAAGCAGCCAGTCCAAGCTTCCTTTTCTGCCTTGAGTGCTCTCACTGTTTGTCTGCCATTCTGTATGCTAAGAGAACTTGACATGTCTGCAAAGACCTGTTACTGTAAACAATATTTTTCTGTCCTCAAACAAGAAGTTGAATAATATTCACCTCATTTGCCTATATTTCACTTTTTTCTTGTGAGCCAGTCAGAGTGAAATCTAGCTTCCCAACATTTAGCTCTCGGACAGAGACGGGCTTTTTAAAAAATGCTCCTGTACCAGCTTTCCTAACTCCATGGTGAAATAGCTACAAGAGATCTGTGACTGACTACAGTTCAAAGCTGTTTGGGATGCAAGAAACAGAAACCAATGCTTAAGATTTATAGCACCTACCATCTACTGCAACAAGCCAGGGAGTTAGCTTTCACTTTCAGCTACTTGAGCAGATGATGCAGTAAAAGGAAGCTCAGGGTGGGGATGAAAGATTCGTTTACTGATGGGCATTTTTAATTTTGGCGAGTCCTCATTTCAACCTTTTTATGGAGGGAGACACCATTTTTCTATCTTTGCTCCAGATAAAAATGTTGACTATTCCATCATCTTTGAATCATTTTGGGGCTCAGGACACAGCTGCCCCTTGACTTTGAAAACACAGTTTTACAGCATGGTGAGTAATTTGGATGGGCCTCCAGTCCATTTCAATGGGCAGCAAAACCACTTGGTAAAAGCAAAGTGCCCAATGCATTAGTAAGTGTTGACTTGTACAATGTGGCACTATGTTCCTGTTGATGGCACACTGTACTCTGAGGAGTCGCTGGATGCTACTGACACGTGTGGCGTGGATGAGCACAGGGTGGATGAGCAGTGAGTGGTCAGTCCAGAGGAGCATGGAGGGCTTTTGACATGAATAGAGGTGGGGAAAGCATTGCTTTGTTCTTTGTGTGCGAAATCAGCAGGTGTCACAAGCTTGTCTGAAGTAAATGCAGAGGATATGCATTGGAGTGTATCCAGAGGGGAGGGAGGGGAGTCTATAGCACTTCCATCGGAAGAAACTGGGCTGGAACAGCGTCCTTCTCCTTGTAAGTACCGAATGCACTTCTTTTTCCTCCTAAGAACAGTGAAGAGAGTTATCTGTAAATAAAGGGTGAATTTACAGTGTCATATTTAAAATGAAAACATTACAGTATTCACTGTACACAGGGCACACAGCAGAAACGAGTGCTAAAAACAGAACATCAAATTACAAAAAAAAAACAAACAATCAAATTTATTTAAATGCTGAGCCAACAGCCCCTCTCTTCTGGGCCTGTAAGTCTTGCTCTCTGCTACTCTTTGTTAGACAACCGTGTAACTGGACTGTGCAACTCCGTAAAGTATTTGGAGATAGCCTTTGGCTGACAGACAGTGTGCAGAACAGAAGTGGAGGACCAAATTCAGCTCTCAGCTGAACTGGTATAAATGCAGAGTAATTTCAAAACGTCAACACAAACGGGCATAACTCAAGAGTAGAACTGGGCCTGTGTTCGCTTTGATTACCTTCAATTTCCAATCCTTGTCACTAGATGGCAGCATAACAACAGAATTCAGGCTTACTTTATTAGGCTGATGGATAAAGAAACAAAGGCCCTATCAAATGAAGACCATCCTTTTTCAGTGACAAGAAGATAGTTGTTTTATAGGTCTTTTATACAGATCAATAACCTTAAAGAGTTTAACCATTTTGATATCTAATAATAATGGACAATTAGACTAATCCAGAATGAGCCAAGAAATACAGCTTCAGCTGATACCATTATTCTCAACATCTCTAGTGTGACCATTCATAGCTCAAAAAACAAGTCAAGTGGAGAATATAAGGGTCAAGCAAACAAGTGCTAAATATTTAAAGCTACTAAAATTTAACTCTCCTTCATGATTACTCCCTTCCTTAGGCACAGCCCTTCTAATGGCAAAGTTGTTCCATTTTCAAAAGGTGCCTTTTGCTCACCATTTGAGTTGTGTGCTGTATTGCTGACCTAATGGGAGCAGGACCAAATTCAAACCTGATGTTAATGGGTTGAAACCCATGATACCAAGTACAGTAGCACCCACTTACTTTAGCTGTAGGGGGGCTTGTGTCCGCTCATCCCTGGTGATTCAATAGGTGCACCCACTTACATCAGATCTGAATTTGACCGCAGTCTAGGGCCTGGTCTATACTTTGGATTAATTCAGATGTCATACCCCAGCAACAAGTATGGCTGCAACAGCTGAAACCCCATGTAGAATCAGGGAATGCTGTGATTGGCACTTCTTGAATTTACCTCTGCTTGACACTAGGGTGAGCTGAGCAGATGCAGATTTTGGCTTTCCTTGCCTATACCTGGCATTTGCAACCTTGCTGACTTCCTACAAATGAGACCCAAAACAAAGCCTAGGTTTGGTGAAATTGTGCAAAGGCTTATGGTCAGCATGAATTGCCATGCAAAGTTCAAATGTGAGCATGGGTGCCCTTCCTCACTTCTAACAAAAGGGTGCATGATTACTCTGATATAAGTGCTACCTTCTGTATTAAGTTGGAGAAAAGAGCTGATTCTCAACTCTGTCTTCCATGTCTAGCCCAGGATCCCAGGAGGAATAAAGGAGCTGGCCAACAATGTACTGAAAGTACTAAGTCTAAGGAGCACTTACTTTGTGCCTATGTAGCTCAAGGTCATTTCTGGGAAGATGGGCAGTGTTGCATTTGTATGAGAAAGCTGGGCCTGGCTATGGCTGGGAAAGAGTCACACCTGCTACAGAAGTGGGTCACTTTGTAAGGGGAGACAATTATGAAGCAGCAGCCAGGTCAGATCCCTTCAGTAAGAGGGTGCTCAGCCTTGGTAACGTGACAATGAACCGGAGGCACAGAAAGGGCTGCCGTTATCTGGCCCAGACAGCAGGTCCTTAAGTGAGGGCCCCTGTGATAGGGTGTAAAGCCCACACTGGTTCCCAGAGGGTTAGCAGAAGTTTGAATGCTCAATTAACGGACCTGCTGGCACTAGAGAGGTCTCAAGTGGGTAAATTAGCAAGTCCACCTGGAAGTGAATCAAGTTTCCTTAAAAGGCTTGAGAGGGCTCAGCTGGAGACAACCCTGCTGTCTGAAAATGGGCTGATAGATGTCAGGAGAGAGAACTGGGAAAAGCAGTAAGAGGGGAGCTAGTTCTGATGGTGGGTCTCAAACTAGGGTTAAAGCTCTCAGGAGATGGTGCTGTTGCTCAGCTGAGGAGCAGAGTACTGCAGAAGGCTTGTGAAGAAAACCAGTTCAAGCCCAGCAAGGACAGAAGTGGTTTAAGTTTGAACTTTTAGTTGGGGATTTGGAGAATTCCAGGGGAACCTGCAAGCCAGGCCCTGCAGGAAGGGTAAAGCCTGGGAGCCTAGGGGGCAACGTAGGTATGTGGTGAGCCTAGGAAGGGGCTGGTATGGGGGCCGATGTACTGGCTGAGATAGGAAGAAACTCAAGGCGGAAGCAGGTGGCCTGAATAGAGAAACCTTGCCTGCTTATAAGAGTCTCTGGGCTGGAGCCCAGAGAAGCTGGAGGCCTGGGTTCCCTTACTGGCTGTCAGCAAAGGTTATGCAAAGACCCTGCAAACCAGGAGTGGAAGGCCTAGCGAGCTGGGACTTGGGTCTAAGAGTTGGCTTGAGGATGCAGGACTATTGTTTTCTGGATTTTTGATCCTCCTGGAAGAGGAGATGCTTTAAAGTGACCTGGCTGGATGGGTTGAGTCACCAGAAGAAGCATGTCACCACAGAGCCGGAACAGCTGTTGGCAGGGGGCACAGAGAGCACTCTATGCCACAAGGGGGTGTGCCAGTGGTGAGTCCTCTTCTATAGCTTCCTTATTCTTATCCTTTCCAGTCCTGTAAGTACTTTGAAATACTGGTTTTACAGAATGGTAGGAAGTGAATGACTAATGAGGGTGTTTGGCCAGCCTACCACGCAATGGTCTGGCACTCAGACCACACTAAGCTGAGATCTAGCTGGACCACATAAGCTAAGCAGGTACTTGGCTAGGATACAGGGAAAGCCCAAGTGCTGTGAGAAGTGAAATGGTGCTGGTAATTCAAAGGGAGAAGTGTCACCTACTGAACCAGTGCCCAGTCATGTTCTGAGATCACTGCTGTGACTGGTGGTTCTTTCAGATTGGACGTAACGCTTTCAGATCACTCATGGCCTCTCGAGAGAGCGGATGTTGCCCCAGTTGGATTCTGTTGCTGAGGTTGTCTACCTCCTTCCCTGTGGATATTTCAGTTGGACATAGACTCTTTCTCTTTCTTTTCCAAGTTGTTGAGTAGTGTTAGTGTGGGCTGTGTGTTACCCCAAAGGTGGCTACACTTGAAGTGCAGAACAAACAGATTTCTCTATATATATATCTTAAACAATCGGTTGTAAGACCTGTAACATGTGTTTAACATTTGTTAGTATTTATGAGATTTTTATGGTAGCTTGACAACCTACCAATAGTTCGTTCTGAGAACCCAACAACGATAGCATGTTCGTAACCATCCCTGTTCAGAGGAGGAGGAGGGGGACACCATCCTGAACTCTTCTACAGCTATAGTTTGAAGTGGAAGCCAAGGCACAAGGAAGAATGATTTGGGAACAAAGTAGTAATTGGGGAAACAAGGAAGGATAACTACAGCATCCTGCCCTTCCCCTTCAGGATTAGCCAGTGGAAAGGATGGCAGTTTCCCCAGAGGATCGAAAAGAGGCCAACATTTTCAAAAACTGGACTCTAATTAGCAGTAGGGCGCTCATGTCCCTCCATTCTAGCTGCAGCGCCACTCACTGAGTTTCCTCTACCTGATCCCCCATTTGTGGCTCTGCCTCCTAGGCAGAGACAGCCTGAGGCATAGCAGATGGCCACCCACAGCTCCTCCTAGAAGAACAGATGTGTCACCAGTGCCATTCTGAACTGTTTCCTACATCTGCCCACCCTGGTTCCTCCTGAAGGGGATCCTTGACCCTGTCTAGGCCTCCACAGTGTCTCTGGATCCCAAATTCTTTGCAATGGCTGTGCAGTGCCTCCATTTAAAGCACAACCGCACAGCACTCTGGGGCATATCAAAGACTGAAACGTGCTCAGCTACCCATGGCCGAGCAGGAATAGGGATCACCTTTTGGAGGAAGAAAAACTGCGAGGTACAGGACTGGGTGGGTTGGCCAGAGGAGGAAAGTGGTCAGAGGGAGCCAAATCCCTTCAAGTCTGGGATGGTAATGAATCTAGGGCCAGCATCCTCCCTGGGGAGGTGCCTGGAGAAGGAGGAAAGTCAGCAGAGTCGGGAATACATATAATTGTCTGGCCTGTGAGTTTCTGGAGGGTAGAACTCCTGTTTATACTGGTGTATGGGCCACTTGCAGTTCTTGTTGTTTTAAGACAGCAGCTGTCATGACAACGCCATTGCTCACACTTCAACCAATGTACCTTCTGGGTGAGGAAAGATTACCATGAATTGTCCCTGTAAGAAGCTCAGACACTGGTAAGGAGTGTGGTGGAGGTAGAATAGGGAGAAGTGTTTTTGAATGAACCCCTAACCAAACCCTTGATTCAAAACTTTGCTCAATGGACTTTGATTAAACAACAGCTGGTCAGAGATTGAGAAAAATCCATTCTAAAATAAAGACAATGGGAAAATGGACAAATTCACAGCAAGAATTCACTAAAATATTCCACTAACTCTAGCCTCACATGACCACAGTCTTATGGACCAGATCCCTTTGTAGGACAAAAACTTTAACCACTTTGAAAAGCAAATTTTCACACAGATCCAGGCAGAAGAAAAGGGTACTTGGGGCATGCAGTCCATCCCATACATCACTGCACAAGAGTGTCTCCATAGGCCCCATTCATTCACATGCTATGAGGATGGATGCTTCAAAAGTGCATGTACTAATAATCATCTTCTCTGTAAACTTACTTGGCAGTGAGTCATTGACAGGTTATCCATTTTCCAATCTACTTGGAAATGCTAAGATTTAGCCTATGTTTAGTTAACTGTAAGTACATAGGAGGAGTTAAGCCAGTGTTCTCAGTGTTACAGCAAGAAAGCCTGGACTAAAGTTATCACATTGCCCCCAGTTCACCTGGCCTCTAGGATTTCTATATTCAAATCTCTAATTTCTCTTCAAACAGGAAGACCTATTTTTATAAACCTTTTATGCCACCTAACATTGGATCCTCTCCACTTTCTCTCTATTGTTTAAAACGGAGCCCTTCAGATGTGATCTCGCACGTCCTGAGGGGAACAACTCTTTCCTTGAAGATACTGGTGATTGAGTTTAGATTCCTAGCTGAGAGGGTAGAAAAGAACTTTGACTACAGTAGGTAGGAGAAACAAGTTCAACCCCCTGCTTAGGTGTCCCACTTCAGGAGCACAGCTAAAATACAGTACTCTAGGGCAGGCATACATCTGTCTCTGAGCTTGCTAATGAAAAATGGCCTTGTGTTAGAACATCTATTAACAAATATGGTATTAAACATGACTTTGCACTCACTGCTGTACTAGTGTGTCAGTGTTGTGGTTAACTTTAGGGTGAACCAGCTGGCATGGTATTAAACACGACAGTCCTTGTGTAAACTGAATGTTCACCACGGGTGTTCGTTCACACGGGTTTTAACAGGAGAGAATTCTCCACTGTAGACGAGCCCATGGTGAAGTTGTTTCCCCATGCCACCTCAGGCACTTGCCGCTGTGCATGAGGGGGTGTAGGAAGAAAACTGACTGCTGTTTTTTATACTCCATCAAAAAATGTTTGGGGGAGGGGGAAGGTTAATGAATTGAATGAACCTTTCTTTAAACAGTAAAATTATAAACAATAAGGAGACCTGCTGTGTCTGATTCGATACATTAACCCTCGAGGCCTAAAATTTACATGTATGCTATGCAACTTAAAAAATAAATGGACACACAAATACACCTTATGACTTGAGCTATAGAGACTTCAATGGATTGCTTAGACTAGATTCACTAACTACACAGATTCCACTATCTTTCCTCTAAATGTTGGGGATGGAAAAGGAGTCTAATAGGACCAAGCTTTCCCATTAGGATTTACAGATTATACTAGCAGAGCCAGAGGAAGATAACAATCTCTGAGGGGACAAAGCATTTTAATCAGTTAAATCTCTCCCATTTTGGAATGGATATTCTCTGGAGGTTTCTGTCCGAGGCAGAAGTCAGTGATGAGGAAACGTACATTTCTGAAGCCTCCAAGTTGGCTGTTGTGTATTAGTACCTGGAATTGCAGAACAGCTGCTATTACACAGTACGTGAAATGTCAGGATAAAAAATAAGAAAGCATGCTAAGGTTTTAGGAGCACTCCAGCAATGTGTGTTAGTTAGTAAGCAACATCAGGCAAAGCAAAGTGTTAGCACTGCAACCTAATTAAGAGATCTCAAATAAACTTGGGAGTAAAGATACGAAGACTGCCCAGACACCTAGTAATTAAGCTCTTCATGGCTGTATGGGAGACCCGGATTCAACACTTTGTCCTGGTCTGTCAATTCCCTGCTTGGCACTGCTGCTAGGGAAGGCCTATATCACACAAGAAGCTCTTTGACCAATTTTAAGGTGCAGCAGTCAGGGCTGCCAAGGGCACCCCTGTCTTCCAAGTTCAGAAAGATGGTGATTGTAGTGGCATCATGAGGTTGTGTTATATTAAAAATGGAAATGAGGAATTTTCAGGGCTGTACAAAGAATTCCTCAGGGGAAAGATCAAATACAAACGGAGGGATTTTGTGTAGGAGGAGAATACAAGGGGTTAACTAAGCCTCTTTAGGACCAGTGACAGACTGGTCCAATTTCCAGCATAACTACATGACTCGCATGAGGACACTGCCAGTTAAATAGGAAGGATAGCCAGTATCCGACACCCTGGCTCATCACAAGTGATTTATTTATTTTTCAGCCCCAATTTCCAGCCAAGAATGCACCAGCATCACAAGCTGTGATCAGCCAACATCTAGGCCCCTCATAGCTGCATATTCCTTTACATTAAAAAGCAAATAATCTGAATCTCTTATGCAAATAACTTTCTGATTTGGCTAGACAGAAGCCAAAAGATGGTACTATAATGCCCTCTAGCTCACAGATTGTACTGAGAACTATTCAGACACCACTTTCCTGTACACACCTCTCCTCTGCTCAGACTGCATTTACTTCTTACATGGTTGTCCAGAAGTAGGTCACGGGCCTCTCATGCCTGGGAATGTTTAATGACACTCTGATCCAGGTAATACTCATTCTGTTCACTTGTCAAGCTATTTCCACATTTGTTCCTTAGAAGCCTGAGTTGGTGGAGTCCTCTGACCATCTCATTGCTTGGGGCACTAGTGTTCTAGTGGCAGCGTGCTACTGTAATGTACACTTTTAGTCCCAAATGTAAATAGGTAAAGGCAGCACTTTGGGTACACTCTAGGGCCCTCAAAGTGGCGGTCATGTGGTGGAGGAGAAAAGGCTCCACATCAGGTCCATCTTTGGAAATAGGAAGGTGGGGATGGGGGGAGAAATAAGCATTTGTTTTCTTCCATTCCACACGTCCACCAGTGTGTAGGGATCTCTCACCCTGTAGATCATCCTCTCAAGAACGGTGAAATAGGGATCTTAATAAAACATGTAAAATATTACATGCACTTTGCCAACCTGGTATAAGAAACATATGTTGAATTTTGGGTCTAGCAACCTTGACAACATACTCTTCTTTCTCTTAGCAATTGAAAGAATTTGGGTAGAATCTTCAGAAATACCAGCCCACAGCAATGATACCTTAGGGAAACCTTCCCAGTTTGGAAGGAACAAATTTTAGCAATGCCAGTAGTTTTGTTTGTGTGTTAGGAGCCAAGGGCACTAGAAACATGCATAGAAAAATAAAACCACATACAGGGGGGGGAAAAACAACGCGCTCAGGAAAAGGCACTAAAAGCAGAGTAGAGTTTCTCTGATACACACCTGCATGGGCCGCACCAGTCCGTTTGTTGGTTGAGGCCAAAGCGAGCTCTGCATTTCTTAGGAGAGGCGGGATCTGAACACAGAAGCATGCGTGGCGGAGAATGGGCAAGACAGATGCACAAAGAGGAGGAGGAGGAGCAGGAGGAAGAAGAAAAGATGCAACATCATTTCAGCCACTTAAGACAAAACTAACAGACTAAAATCCAATTCTTCAGCAACAGAACTATTCATATACCATTTTCCTGTAAAAAAGGGATAGTTAGGCAAGTATCAGAGAGATTACACCTGGGGGATAGGGGGAGAGATGTTTGGGAAATGGCCTCAGTTACAGATGTTGGAGATTTTGTTCCCTCTGACCTGTGGTGCTCCCCCAGCTCACCCACTTCTCCATAAAGCCAAGTCCAGGCAGTCAGAATTCAGTTACAGGAAAGCTAGGAATTTACCAAGAATTCATTGTTGTTTATGGAATGTCAAATTTCTTAGTTTTGAAATGCTGCCAAATCAGAGAGCTGCCCATTGCCTCCTGTATTGAAATCCTTACCTGTTCCCTGGTTAAGTGGCTGACCAAAGAACTCAGTCCTCATGTATGTTAAAACAGAAGAGGAAAATATTGCAGAAGCAGATTGAAAACAAATAGCACCAATGAGACCCATATGGGGCAATTCCATTCTGCTTCCCTAAAAATTCTCTTTAGTTCTAATGGACAAGCTACTCTTTTCTGCATGTATTGCCCTGAAGTCCTGTGTAATGTTGCTGTGTGACATAGAGGCTGATTACAGTAGTGCCCTATTTTCATTTAGATACATGTGATCTAGTGTAAATGAGACCTGAGCAGTACCTTTGTGTCAATGTCACTCATTCACTTTCATAATTGCCAACTTCTGTTATGTTCTGTTAATCAGCAGCTGCCTTCCAGCCCAAAGAGGGCTGCATTCCAGTGGTGGGTGAAATTTATTATTTTTACACCACGTATATTACATAAAATCTTACACTTGTTATCAATCTAGGCAACAATTGAGATGAAAAGTTAACTTATTATAAGAAATGTGCAGTTTAGCTTCATGAGAGACACAAAGCAGATGCCTTGACGTTTTCTCTTGATGTGATATAACAAAGGTCCATTAGTATTGTTAATTTAGAAATGCTTCCAAATCTAGGATGTGAATAACTTTGGATGGTGTGGGTGTGCGTGCACATCTATACACACAGTGAAATCTGCACTAAGGTCCACTTCCAATAAAGAGCGCTTTGTAGTAAGCAACCATGTTAAAATACACCATGGTTTTCAGTGCAATTTTTTTTTTTGACTTTTAGGCTACTTCTACTACAAAAAGATTTGTGATATGGTCCCTGGGGTGGTCTTTAAAGAAGTTTCATAGCTCTTAGATACACAATATTGGTGCATCTAACAGATAAAGGCATCACTTTTGACTACAGAACATTGGTGCCTCCTGCCACTCAGAACCTAGTGGAGCATTTCCCCTGCATATCTCTGTGGCAGAACAAATTGTAGAGGTGACTTCTATTGAAAATGATTTATTAGCCACAATCTAGTTTGACTGCGGTGTTGTAGCTGGTCAGTACCAAGATATTAGAGACCAGATGGGTGAGGTAATCTCTCTTATTGGACCAACTTCCATTGGTGATAGAGACAAGTTTTTGAGCTACACAGAGCTCTTCTTCAGGTCTGGAATCTCTCTTGCTTAGTTTTCATGAATGCCATCCACGTTTTTTTTTTTTTCTTTTTTTAAGAAAAAGACAGTTATAGAAATAACTTACTGTGGCTTTAAAATATACCATTTTGTAGCTTTAGAAAACTGACTGAATGAACTAAAACATGGATGGCAAAATACAACACCCAATGATAAGCTACTGAGTAACATGCTGAATTCAGTACCAATTAGTTTACCTGAATTGGAGTCTTGCTGCTTTTCTCTTGCACGTCTTTTCTTTTTTCCCTAGGATGTAAGAGGGAAATAATATTAATTCGCTTCTCAGAGGACTGGTGGAGGCTGCTCAGTATTATGAATACCACAATTGCAAGGGACTGTCATAGGGCATAAGTAAAATTCATGAAGTGTCACAACATCTGGAGTTGTTTTTGCCCGTGAGGACTGAACCAAGCACCTTTGGAACTAAAAGCATGAGCCTCTCCTGCTTAAACTAAAAAAAAAAAAAACCAAAAAAAAAACAGGTCCATTAGCTCAGAGGCAGTAGCATACTCAAACCTCCCAACATGACCTGCCCAGTCTGATATGTAATCTCCCTCTGTCATTTCATTCAGCACAGATGATGCAACGAGGGGCCTTGTACAGAACCAGACAGCTTTCTGTGTCATCTGACTGGCCTTTGCCCATCAGTAATCCACACATTAGGAATTAAAGGGGTGTGTGTGATGTGTGTGTGTTTTGTTTTTCCCCTTCCCCAAAGCTATGGTTGATAACTTCTGCAAAAGGTTGCTGGTAAAACCAACCTTTCCTTAGCGTTTGAGATGCATGTACAGTACTTCCCATCAGTCATGGTTAAGATACAGTTTAGCAAGTCGTGGGAGAAACCACTGCTTCATTTTCTGTCTGGTTTAGAGCTATCTGTCTTCAGTTTCCAGAGATTATCTAGTCTTTGACCTTCATTTTGAACAACCTTCTTGACAATTAGGGACAGCAAACTCTACTATGAAATAATACCATATTTTTAAATACATAGGAAGAGACAGTCATTAACAACAACTGTTATAATTTGTCTCCCCTTCAGTGAGAGAAGTGCCGAGGTAGCACAGAGTGGGCGTTCCTTTGCCAGCCATGTTCCCAAATGAAAGCACAGACCAAAACCAGTGATTTATTCCACAAATCCGACTGCGCAGGCTTACGGATCTTCCACAAGGTAGCTGCCAATGGGCCAGCTGAATCTTTGCAGGAATGAAACACTGCTTTTTATCCATATAAATCCCAACTCAACACAGATGGAGAGACAGAAAGATACAGCGTGAGCCCTCATGGAAGGGAACACACTGGTAACAATTTAGGACAAGTATTTCAGCATACACTGGCAGTTACAGGATGCAACACACAATTTTTCAGAATTTACCACACAGCAAATCAATCTCGCTCCACATGCAGTAATATATATGGTGTATAGACAGACGGTTTGGGGCATTTAGGGCCAGATTTTTGCCTTGATGATCTCTGAAAGTGCCAGGGGAGGGAAGGAAGCTATAAGGAGCCTCCTACTTTGGGCCCCTGTGCAGCAGAGAGTCACCATCATGGCCCAGCCTTGCAGCAGGGAGGGGCCTGAAAGAGCATAGAAGCTTTGTGCTCCTCTTGTGCAGCAGGAAACTTAGAGATGGAATTTCCTCTTCCTGAAGCTCCTCTTGGAGGAATGTGTCTAAAGGCATGAGTAAACAGATAGGAAGGGATATCCCAAACATAGGTAGTAAATTCTGTAGAGAGGCTGGGACTTCCTTAACTGTCATGAGGGAGTCACTAAAATGAGAGGGGATGAGCAGTTATGTCAGTTCTGAGGATGCTAGTTATTAATAAATAATTAGCTGTGACACTCTGAGTACCTTTCCCAGACCAGAGGAAGAGCTCTCTGTAAGCTCTAAAGTTTGCCTCTCTCACCTACGAGAAGTTGGTCCAATAAAAGACATTACCTCACCCACTTTGTCTCGATAAATCGTTGTCAAGTAGTTAAAGAAGGAAATGCCCCAGTGTGGCAAATCATAGACTCTAGGCACAGGAGAATACGACCCCCAGTTAGACCAACAAAACACTTGATCTTAACCGAAAAACAGAGAAGGGATGGTTGGATTTTTTTTCCATTCCAAGGCTCAATGCTAGGCACATGGAATGGAAATCGATGCAGGTGAGATGGCCAAACAGTTTGTTTATATGAACACCCGCTTTTCCATCTACACATTCTGGTCCCCTTGAGTGAAACCATAGCTGGTGTTTTTTTAAAATAACTAAAAAAAAAAGCATTTGCTCAACTATCTAGGGCCTGTTTTTCACATTCCACAAATCTACTATTTTCTGGAATATATTTTCCTGATTTTTTCAAAGTCCTGGAATCCAATATCATAAGCACTTTGATTATTCCACAACAGGCTGCAAAGATGGTGCCTAAGATTTATATATAATTTAAGAAAAGTGATTAAGAGTTTGGAGACGACTGAGGCCCTGTCCACACTCTAGCTTTTACTGTGCTCAAACATGTTTAGTGTTAGCAAGGTGCTAACACTGCGTCCCTGATAATTGTGGGTACAATCAAAGCATGTTATATAACTCTAGTCTATGATCACAACCACATTACAAATTCAGCTGCACTGAAGCAGCTGGTTAGAACATAGCTGTTACCCCTCCTCCTTTGGACTAAACTCCATCTGAGTGAAATAATGCTGGCATTTTAAATCCAGGGCACTCCATTCAGTGTTGCTTGTCAATGAGTGTCTGATGCCAGCTGCCACGGTGGCCCAGGCTTGACTTATACCCATAAGTTGCTGGATAGTTTTGAATGCTCACACTCCAGCTAATGTTCTTGAAGATCAGGAGTAAAGATACCAGCACTACTGGGCTGGTCCTAGACTGAACTTTTTCAATGCCTCAATGGAAAAAACACATCGTCTGTTTGTTGCAATTTCTTCTCATCTGTTTCTGTTCTGTTATGTTCCATAAGAGAACAATGTCCAATGACATACTGGGCATTGACTTTAAAGCAACATTTAGCCCACACTGTACTCTGAGGTGTAGTGAAAGGATTAAATAAATTCCATAGCCAGTGAGCGATTCCATGGCCATGGAAGTGTGAAAAGCTCAGGGCTCCTGGAATTCTGCAGCTAACACTGGAGTCGGTGGGTACAGAGTGGCAGACAGCTATACGTTCTCACTGCTGCAGAGTTGACTAACATTCGCTGCAGAATTCTCTTACCCTTGCCGCAGAAACTGGCCCTGAAGTGCCGCAGAATTCCAGGGGCCCTGAGTATAACTGAGTGTGTTCACGGGCTGAAGAGCCTGAAGACTGAAGAGCAAAGTATTAAAATAGTAAAAATGGTAAAGTTTTAAAATAGTAACTGATCTCTAAATAAATCCAATACATGCATAGAAGTTAAACAGTGTTGTCAATGCCCTGGACTTTACTGCAAGTCTCACAATGGTTGTTTTTGAAGTCTCAGCTCATAGAATTATGGTATGGGAGAATCTCAGCAGACAAAAATAGCCCTCATGGTTGCAGGGAGAAGCTTGAAATCATGAACCTTAAAAGCTCAAACAGCTGAAGGCAAATAAAAAGAACCCCAAATGTATTACTTTCAAAATACCAGGAGGGGTGGGTGGGTGGGGTGGAGGGGGTGGTTTTGTTTTTAAGGTATGACTCTTGAATGCTTGGGGTTGGCAAAGCTGGGTATAAATGAGATCCAAAGAGCAAAGTAATGCTATTGATTGACAATACGGTACTAGTCCCATCCTTAAGTCACTAACTAATAATCAGCAAATCCCTTCTTGTTGCTTCCCGGTGTGCCAAAACTGATTCTGCAAAATGGCAACTGGCTGGTTAAACAACCCTAAGAGGTATCTTCTTTCTCTCAGTATGTAGATTTTCAAGACTATGGTCAAGATAAATTCATATGTTGCCTGTGTTTGTGGTGTTCTTCAAACTACCTCTCTTATCTGGGTTGCCAACACCATACGGCAATATTTCAATTGAATCCTTGCCTCCCCCTTCCTCCGTGTTTTCATTGGAATTGTTTTACATACTGATAGTTCTACTCACATTAGCGTTGGGTCTAAACTACTGAGCAACACTCTAGCTCCTCCCAGTGATTTACACCAGCAGTAAGTCTGCCCCCCCCCCTTTTTTAAATGAATAGACCAAAATATGCCCATGCCCAACTGAGGCACAGTGTGATCTTATTACCACAACTCTGGTCATTCCTCACAGCTTCCCTTCCTATTGCTTGTCACCTCACTGCATCACATAGAAAATGAAACTAAAATCTTTTGCAGAAGGGACCATGCCTTTTTAAGTTTCTGTGCAGTGCTGGGCACATTTTAGAAACTTGTAAAAATAAAATATATTTTATCTTCATGATAGTAAAACAGTGCACTCTAAAGGAAGCCTATGTTAAGGCTGAACAGAAGAGCTTCCATGGGATGGATAGTATTCTGTGCTGCTGAAGTATCATGAAGAGAAATGCTCTTCTTGGTGTACAATATTTGGTAATAACAGCCATGACCACGTTAGCGTTGTTAAGGACTCTTAAAAATAGCCAGGTTTGTGTTTCAATTTTCTTCCACTGCTCTGGACCCACCTATCAATTCTTCTGTTTCTTCTGCCCATTAATAAGGAAACACATTTTTATCCTCTACTTGCTTCTCTGACACAGAATGCATAATAACGCCCTTTGTGACCCAATGAGTTCTATTAACAAGCGCACAAGAGCTGCTGGAGCAAATCCGTCCTGTATGAAAGGGCTGCTTGCCGTGCTGGCTTTGACCTGTGACTACTTGTATGACTTCTTGTGGTTTGAGTGAAGGTGGAAAGCTCCGAATCGCGGTGAGCTTTTCTTCAGTGTGGGAGTAACTGTATTTCCTGTCTCGTATCAAGGCACATGCCAAGGGCATTGACCTAGATTCCTCCTCCCAAAACTGGGAAGACAGAAAAGCATTTGTTGTAGATATAGTGAGAAAAATCACAAAGCAGCCGTTTCCCGGCTTTGGGCACTCCTGTCCCAAAACAACTTTGGATGAGCTGATCAGCAGACTGCTAGAGCCTGGATGGCCAGCAGAAGATATGGGAGTTACTGGAGAATTGAAGGTAGGGTGAGAGAACGTTTCCAGAGCACAGATGGGAGCTTCCCACTCCCCCCCCCCCCCCTTTTTGAGGAGAAAAGATTCAGTGGGAGAAATGCAGAATGAGGAGGTTTTGTTAAAGGAAGCACTCCATTTTTTGTGTGTGTGTGTGTAAGCAACCTGCTGTATTGGAGGCTGCTGGTGTTGCCCTGGGTCTCATAACACCGCTGACTGCTGCTTCGGATACTGGTTTAGCAGCCATCCCAGTGGAATACACGCCACTGAGAATCCTGAAGAGCTACATGCAAAATCAGGAGATCCTTGGCTGAGGTTGGTAGAGCGCCGCAGAGATAGATGCAGGCTTGTGGAATGAGGAATCACCTGGAGAACAGCCTTTCAGGGAAGCCACAGAGTAGCTATAAACACAGTGGTGGCGTGATCATTTATCTTATCAGCACTAGGAGAGAAGGGAGCAGCTAAAAGAAAATGCAAGACTCTCATTGACTGCAATGGGCTTTGGGTCAAGTCCCAAGCTAACTAGTTAGGCATTTCTATCTAGGATCAAAATAAAGACTAGAAAAGCAAAGCTGAATGTGCATGTTTGTGTAGCACTCTTATGCCTATAAAATCACACTTAATGGGGTTGCCTCTTAAATGATCAGTACAGCTAAGAGAAAATGGGGGAAATGATTTATTTTTATAGTGGCTCTTCTCAAATGTACCACAGATTAGAAAGTAAAGAGGTGATGGGACTGTTTCAGACAGAAAACTACACCAGGGCTTGGCTACTGGAAGCATGTACTCGCTTGTAAGTTAGTAGTCACAGACATTCCTGGAATGGTCAAGAGGAAAAAAAACAGTGCTAAAGAGACATCAGGATTCATGTCTGCTTTAAAATACTCTTTAGGGTCTAGTTCAAATGAGCCTTTGTGTTTCAAAATTCTCCCTTACTTGATTCCAATAGATTCATCTCCTGCCACCTAAGGATGACTTAACTCTGTTCCCATTGAAGTGGATGGTAAAACTCCCCTTGATTTCAATGGGAGCAGAGTTTAGGCCAACAAGGAGCATTTTTGAAAATCTCATCCTCTGTAAGTAGAACAACCTAATCAGATTTCTAGACAAAACAAAACAAGTAACATTTCACTAATGTCTAATGAATTGATTCAGAACTGCTACCAAGGCTGCTGGATCCTATTCTAGGAATCTAATCAAGAAGAGACCAAACATACAGAGAACTGGAGAGCAATTAGGCTATATCAGAGATACCCAGATGTGGCTTGTGTGACTATGGCTTTGTCTACACTGGTGGTTGCGGCATGTAGAGTGTGCATAGCTGCAGGCTGCGTCCATATTGCAGAGTGTAGCTACACCCATCGGGGAAAGTCTCCGGCAGGGGGCAGCGGCAGGATGCTACACTAACTGCTATGAAGGCATGGCTTGGGTGCGCAGAGAGCCATGTAGGATACATACGCCAGAACCTTAGGATGTCTTTACTCTACTCACCTAAGCAGTGCCTTACCAGCTACTCTGCTATTTATACCTATGCTAGGCTGCTTTGCAGTGTATGTACTCTACATGCCGCCCTAAGTGTAGACATAGCCTATGGGTACTTGAAATCCCAACATTCAGAGTGCTTCATGGCCTTCCCCACTGGTTACTTCAGATCATGCTTCACATTCCCAACAACTGGTGGGGAACGCTGTTCTGACACTGCAATGGGTTGAATCCAACAGTGACAGCTGAGATGTTTGCGGAGCACATTTCTTGGTGGCCTATTCAGCAACCTTATTCTGGACACTAGTTTGAAATGGTAATTTAAAATAAAAACACCTGCCTCTGGTATCCCTGCTCTGACAGGAGACTCATGGAAGAGTTAGGCTTAGTCCCCAGACAGTACAACCACTGGTGCTACCATGTTTGGATATTCCTGTTTTAGTTGAACACCGTGAACATAACATTTGTTTGGGACCCCTTTAGAATCATAGGGTCAGGCAAAGACCTATTACTCAGGGAGTCAATCATCCTGCAAACACAGCATATGAGCCCTGATCAGACAACATTGTGCTTACCTTGATGTAGGTTCATACCCTTATTTATAACAGCAGAATCATGAATGGATTGAAAGTTAACCGAAATAGGCTGCTAACCTAAGGCCAGAACTAGAATCTGTACAATGAAGATCATTACCTCCACTGTTGTGGAATTCTCTCCTAATACATGGCAAGCCAAACAATATTGGAAAAAGTCCAAAAGCCACCAACTCAGCTAATGATAAAAGTGTCATAATAATGGTTAAGAGAGGATATAACCATGGTAAATGGAATTAGAGTGAAGAAACGATAAGGATCCCATTTGAAATTCCCCAAAGCTCATTAAAGTTGTTACAGTATCTTTATAGCTAATTAACACTACTGGTTAATTGTTATATATGGGTGGGAAAGACAACAGAATCAGCTTATGAATATTTTATGCTCTGTATAGTTAAGAAAACAGAAAATACAGACACTATTTCCAGTAACTTTAGGGCAGTGACTGATTCTGGGCAATAGAGCTGCTTCTGTACATTAAGCCAGAGCTGGCAAACTTATAAAAGGACTTTGTCTAGTTTCATACTGGTGTAAATCAGGAGCAATTCCTGTGACATCAGTGGAGTTACTCAGGTGTAAAACAAAGCTTAAGTGAGAGAAGCATCAGCCCCAGAGCAAAACTATATTGATGTTACATGTCACATCATTCAGTAGGAATATTTCTGATTTTTTAGATTAAATAAATAGCTTTTAAAATTATGATAGAGTACTATAAGGATAGGTGAGAGACGGCTTAACCAGTAAGGGAGTGTATCTGCAAAGCCTGTATATTTTCCACAGTTAAGGAACTCTTGAAGACCTACTGCCACCTACAGTAAATCTCCTGACAAACACAAAGTAGAAGGAAAGAAAAAAGTGCGTTTCCTATTGCCCCTAACCTCTGCTGACTTGTCTGTTGGTCTGTCTTTAGACTGCAAGCTCTTTAAAGTAGGGACCATTCCATCTTACCAGCAAAGTAAGTGCTACCATCAACAAATAATAAATGAGTATAAAGTCTTTAAACCATTAAGTCTCCACAGGGGAGGTAGCCATATTAAAGGAGAAGGATTTTCTCTCGGTTATTCCTGAATCATAAAGCTGATCCCCCTAAGGAATTCAGGAAAAGGGCCTAACAAGCACTATAGTGAGTACTGTGGAAGTCATTGCAACTCTCGATTTATCAATGTCTTAGGCCAGGAGTTCTCTAGATCTGTCATTCAGAGGCTGAGATTTCCTCCTAGACCCACTCCTTTCCTAACCTTCACCCCACCCTAAGATGTGGTTCTCAAAATGTTCCATTCTGCGGATCACCACAAAATGCTCCTCTGTTGTCCATGGACTATAGATGGAAAACCACTGACTGCCTAAGGCCACACATCATAGGAGTATATTTCCATAGGACTAATATTGCCAATGACCACTCAAGTAATTTAAAAATAATTTTGATTTCTACTTATTTTTCATATGAACTTGGGTATTTTTATTAGAGCTTCTACCTAAGACAATAAGTAAGCAAACCTCCTTGTTAATAAAAAACACACCATTTAGCAGCTGTTGGGAAATGTGACATGCTTGCCAAAAGTATACATTAATCCCCAGACAAAAAAAATTAACATACTGCTTAGACATATATTCTTATGCCTCTGGGTATATGAATACCCTCCCTTCTATCACCTATCTGTATGAGTGCATTGGTGCGCCTCATGGCTATCGGGAGATATGGTATCAGGGACAGCTGTTAAATAAAGCAGGTGACATTTTTCAAAGTTCAACTATAGCTTTCTAAACATGCTGCCAAGATGGGGCCTTTAGTCCCTAGCTGCATTAAGCACTCACATAGTTATCTCTAGCAGACCAGCCTGGGTAGAGCTGCATGTGAAGCTGCCGTTCCTTCCGGGCCAGTTCATAGTACTTGGCCTGCTCCTCCCGTGACAGTGCGTGCCACTGCAACAAAAAAATGTGTCCATTGTGAGACTCCTCCATGCATTTCATCACCATCTCCCTTTGCTGTCAGAATGAGATGAGGGCTAGATGGGCTCTCCTTCCATTATCCCTGGTGTAGCGCCGCTCATGTCAGCTGAGTTCCATCAGGGTAATTTGATGCTGGATATTTACAGTGGCATAAGGACAATGCTCACTTTTTTTTTTTTTTTTTTTAAAAGTGAGCAGCTCGCTACCTGCTTGAGGAAAACACTGGTATGTGATGCAAGGCTGACCCTTGAATCTGCAGTGGTATGGCTAATTGGCTTCCCCAGGGAAAAAAGTGAAGGTTCTCTATGTAGCTAGTGGTGCTCGGCGCTGGTGTGACTGGCCCAGAGGCTGCCTGAGTTGCTAGGGCAGCCCCAGAGCCAGTCGCATTGGCCGCTGCAAAGGTCACAGAATCTGTGACCTCCGTGACAAACTCGCAGCCTTAGTCATACTACCCCTTAAATTAGGATCCAGTGTCGGAGTGCTTAGTTTACACATCACTGATCTATCAGTAACAATCTTGTATTTTCACCCCTCTGCCCCCATATATTGAAAGGGGGGTTGTAAACATTCATTCCAGTAACAGTACATAAAAGGCACCTACCCTGGTGGTTTTAAAATGTTATTTAAAAAGCACTAGTAGAGGAGAGACCTTCCCATGGGCTTCATCCCTCTAAGGAACCCCCCCATCATTCCTACTGTTTGCTCATCTAAACATTTTATTCTGTGGAGTCACTAGTACACAGACCACATTTAAAGAAACCCTGATTTTTCCACAAAGCCTCACAGGTAATAGTTTTGTTGTTAAGTAGCTGATCAATTCTCTCTCTATGGGATTGTGAAGAAGAGAATGGCTTTGCTTAGAAGCAAGCAATATGTTCTGTTCTGTGGTCTTACCCTCCTTCCTAAAATCTGATTGATAGCTGCACTTTCTTTCAGGGTGCACTCAGCAATGACTTTTGCCCGCATTTCTTTCATATACAACATGAAAGCATTCAGGGGCTTCTTGATAGTGGGCTTCTTGGCTTCCTTCTCTCTCTTTGGTTCTGGTTGGGGTTTCCTTGACAGAAACAAAACGGTCAGTAACAATCACGCTCTTGCATCTCAGCTATCCAAACTGAACAGTAATCAGAAGAAATTGTTCCTTGTGAAAATATTAAATAGTAGAACACTTGACCTCAAACATAGACTAATGCATATTTTATGCAACTAGGGCACAGACCCTTCTAACGATCATGCCCATCATTACATTGGCGCCACAGCGTAGTGCCGCCAGCCTTGCTTGTCGAATTGACAGAGTTGCAAACGTTCCACGACTGGCCTCCATAGGGTTTTATCACCCCAAGTGTCTCCTCCCATACAAACAGTGGAATAATTGAGACTAGGACTAAATAGTTAAGGAGATCATTTTGATAGTCTCACCCTTGTCTCAAGACTTGCTGACTTACATGCTCCGGTCATAATGATCCATTTCTTGCTTCCCAGAGTGGGGTACTATGGCTGGATGAGGGATTCCAGTGGTGTGCATTCCAGAGCTCAGCATCAGGGGATGTGTAAACCTGCAATAGAGGGCATATCAGTGATCACAGGGACTTTCTGTGTAGCACATAGATAAATGGTTGGATTCAGCACTTAAAGGAGGATTCGGATATGGGAGAGAGACCCGGCTGCAGAACATTACTGCCAGATGAACAGGGAAAGGGGTGGCTGGGTACAGCTCTCTCCATCAGTAGTCACATCTGGCAGATGGAGAACACATCTTTTCTCACTAGATGGCACTCTTTGAGTTGTTTATAAGTCACAGGAACAAATGCTAAACCGAAGTAAACAAAGCAAATCATTGAGATACATCCCTTATCTTATGCCGCTCTGAAATTTTGTAGGGAAAGCATTTCTTCCTGAAATAATAATAGGGGTCCATTTAGGAATGCCAAGGTGCTGCAGATCTGCCAAGCCTAACCATCACTGCTGGTGCTCTAGCAGTAGTAGTTAAATAAAGGCAGCAGTGCTTCTCTTGGTGTTTGATTTCACCTGAAGAATGACACTTACAAAGGGGAGGTATGCCTTTTGCCTGGGGTCTTTTGATACTTTACTTTGGCTTCATCCATCAATACATCCTTGCTGAGTATTCCTTTGTCATGATGACAGCGGATGAGTGGATAACATAGTAGCCAAACTGATTAGCAGAAAAGATTTGGAACAGCATTCGGATTCCATGGGTTTTTTTTTTTTAAATAAAAATTAATTTGCAATGTAATCTAGCCTTACAGTGATCAGCAGCTTTTATTAAAAAAAAAAAAAGGCATTTTCAGATCTCGGTTGTCACACTATTTTTGTTAGTGTTACAGCAAAAACCAAAACCACATCAACATTTGGATCTGAATTAGGACCCCCATACACCTTTTTTTTTTTTTTAAACAGAAAAAGCATGAGTGTCAGCACAAATCAAACTGCAACCCTTGGAGGTACACGCAGCCCTAGCCACGTTATCCACCAACACACAAATGAGTTCATAAGAGGTTTTACTAGCTTACAAGCTTCATTAGCTCTGTATAGATTTTTGAGGTTATAGCCAGGCTTTGCCAAGCTTGCCATTTTACGGCTGGAGCTTGGAGAGAGCAAGAATTTTCCCTGGGAGATAAACAACTGTTCATGAGATGTTGTCACACACAAAAAAAAGATGTTTTGATTTGATCCATTGGCCACACTGTGGAGTTTGATCCTCCTATGACAAGGTGTTCTTTTTTGTCTACAGTATTGCAAAACCTGTCCCACTCTATAGTATATGTGAAAATGCCAACACCATGCAAGATGAGATTTTTGGGCAACCATTGAGGACTGTAAACTCCTCTCTATCATTTTATAGTCTATTTAGATGCTCAGACAAGAGAAGTCGCCTCAGGCAGCATGGTGGAAAACTAAAGTAATAGGCTGACTGTATTTTCCTGCCACGGTTCCAGGGATAAGTCCCTGAAGAATGCCTTCAACAACAGTTTGAATGTTATCCCCTACATATCATGACAACACATAGCAGAAGCAAAAGCTGGAGATGCGAACAAATGTTGCTTGCACATAAACTCCCATGGGGCTTAATCCATTCTAGCTGAAGAGACCAACAGGAGCATAGGGGCTTGCTATTGGTCGGCTGAAGGAACAATGCAAGCGTTTGTAACAAACTCTTCATAATTTTGTCCAAACATGTTTGTAAGCGCTCTAGTGCTATGTAATTGTAGGACAAATCCACACTTAAGGGGCAAATTGTGTTAACAGGCATGCCTGTGCAATCAGTGGAAACTGTGCACATGTATATGAAGGCAGAGTTGGGCCTAACATGCTCATAAATCTGCCAGGGTAACGTATGGAGAAGAGAGGGACGTTGCAGTACTCCAGTGTCCTAGGCTTGTGTTGCAAA
The DNA here is from genome assembly GCF_009764565.3 of Dermochelys coriacea. Classification (NCBI taxonomy): domain Eukaryota; kingdom Metazoa; phylum Chordata; order Testudines; family Dermochelyidae; genus Dermochelys; species Dermochelys coriacea. Next base: position 12,910,316 of record NC_050075.1, read on the forward strand.
ATGCAACTTGCTCTGTATGCAAGTTTTATTGTGTTCTAGCGGCCAGATCCTCAGCTGGTCTAAACTGGCAGAGATCCACTGAAGTCAATGGAACTATACTGTTCTATACCTGCTAAGTACCTGACCCTAGGTTTTTAAGTTTTGTGGGGAGGCTTCAATAAGGGTCAGCAAGGAGTTGGTTCCAACAATCCAGTGATGCAGCATAGCAACCCTGCATTCCAGTAGAAGGATGAGGAGAAGTGCAGCAGGAGACAAATGGAATTTAAAAGGCTCAGATGTTTAAATTTTGCAGTCATGGGGACAAATAAAATAACTGGTAGTGATCATACTCTCTGCCAGCTTTACAACCTGACCGAGAGCCAGTAAAACATGTCAGTCTCCGCACAACATAATTCAGTCCATTTTACTGAGGAAAGGAACATTGCTATCTCTAGTAAAGATTACAGTTCAAGGTAAGGGAGCTGTTTGGAGCGGCTGCAATGACACTGTATATAAAAACTGGACCTCATCCAATCTTTATAATATTGATAGTGGGGGATTTTTTTTTATATTTTTATACTTTTTTTTATTGATTAAAACCAAATCTTTGTGGCTTCTCCATGGAAACTCAATGTTTTTATGATTTTAGAAAGACTTGACTAAAAGCAAAATTCTTTCCCTGCTCTGAAAGCTTGACAGCCCCTCCCTGGACGTTTGCAGTTTGCTGCAAGCTTGTATGGCGCAAGCTGCGAGACCAGCAGAGCTGCTGTCTTGTCTCACACAGCTCATACTTACCTGGAGAAAGTAGCCCCAGCAGAGAGCGCTGACGAATACGGCTGTCTAAATCCACATGACGGAAGCGGATAGACAGACTGGCTCTGCCTGGGATCGGGAAGAAAGAGTCTATAAAGCATCTACATCCGTGTGGCTTTTCCTAAAAATATCCTCTATAATTGGACTCATTGCTACTCATTGATGTGAAAGCCTTAGTTGCTCCAGCGGCTAGAATGTATGCCACAACCATCTGTCTTTTCCAACCTCAGTGCAGAGGTAATGCAGATGGACCCAGACTGCAAAGTTCAGATCTGAATGTGGATCCTAACTTCCCCCAAATGTTGAAAAATACTAGAGCATTATGTGGGTGTATCACTTCATTAGCTCTAAACAGTTTAAAATCTGCTATACAGGTATCAAGATGAAAGGTTCAGGTGGATTATTACTGTAGGAACACATTGTTCAGTAGTGCGCACCCTAACTGAAAAGGTGTTTACAAGGCATAGACACTTGCTGTGCAATAACCAAAAGGAACTGCTAAGTTCAAAATCAGCCTCAGTCCCACTCTGGTGATTAGGGGAATGGTCAACCAATCAAATATCTGCACCTGGGATCACTGGAGTAGCAGGCTTTGGTAGATCTTTTAAGTCCGTAAGGAAAATAACACACTGTGCATTATACCATTTTAAAATGATCTGATTCAAAAGTAGGAGACCAACTCTCAAATGTTGAAAATTGGTGTAGCTCCATTGAATTCAACTGAAGACTCTGACTTCAATTGAGCAATGCTGATTTACACTAACTGAGGGTCAGGCCATGTATTTCTTCAAATGAAGTAACACTTACATTCCATACTCAGGACTGTGTATGGGCCAGGTTTGGAATTCGAAGCTATTTTGGAGTTACAAGAGTGCAAATTTCCAAGTAATGTTCTTAATCAATGAAAAACTTTTTCATGCTCAGATAGGTTAAAATACCACCATCAGAATGGATTTTCTACACGCTTTCCAAAAATTATTTCACCTCAGGCTTAAAGTTGGGCATGAAGTTTCAAACTTAAAGAAACTGATATGAGTGTGTTTTTTTTGTTTTTTTTGTTTTTTTTTGCTAAGCACAAGCAAATTGGGGTTTAGAACAGAAATGCTGCCTCAATCATTATTACTGAACATGATTGGTATTAACGGCTTCAATTGATTTCCCACCCTTCTGAAAATGAGGTCCATTATTATTATTATATCCCCGAAGCATCCAGATGTCCTGCAAAGGACTGGGATTGCCTTTTGCCTGGTGCTGTTCAGACAGAGGTAATTGCGATGCCTGCTCTGAAGGGCCATAACTGTAGAATCATGGTACTTAGCCCCTAAACCCGAAAGAACAAGGTTTTTGTTTATGGCACTCAGTGAATTACTGTCTCTCAGCTTGATGAAATCTAAAAAGCTCTGTGTGTATTAAAGTTAGTGCACATGGTTGAGAACTGGCCTGCTCTGTTTACAACCTGCCAGTCAAAAATCCCCCTCACACTACTTAGAAGTTAGTAGTGTATAAACATGTCAACAAACAGCCAAGTGCTACAATATATCAGGAAACCTAAACAACCTTTGAAGTTTAACATTCCTGCCCCAGGGGCGAGAAAACATTCAAAGTTAATCCAGAAGTGACATTCATTACTCTAGAGGCCAAGATATCTGAATATAAAAGGATCATGGCACTCCAGCCTTTATCCAAAGTGATTTTGACATGCAAATTAATTCAATTGCAAAACCAATCCATGATCGCTGGGAATGTACAATTAAAGATTTTTATCACCCCATGATGAGAGAACAGCTTTTAGACAAAGAGGAAAACATAATAATGAGACAGCAGCAAACCTGGTGCATAGTTAAGCTGGTGAGCTGTGCAAATGACACAGTTTACAAGGCTCTTGGTTAAGGTGTGTTGTCAGGCTCCAGCGATCAAACTCACTGGACTGGACTATAATTCGTTTTTATTCGAAGTTCCTGACTGTCATCCCAGCTAATTAAAGAGAGAGTTATTGCAGCTCCTCTTCTCAAAATGCTCAGCAGGAACAAAGACCATTTCTGCTGAACTCTTGTTAGGCAGCTTGCTAAGGAAAAGCTGCTTCCTGTATTAAGACCGCTTTGCGTTTGAAGTCAGCTTCATTCCAGAACAGTGAACCTTAAGAAGTGTCCACATACCACAGCACTAGTTATTGGCACAAGGGGTCTCTGCAGTGTTTCTTCTCCTACACAATTAGTTTCCACACTGTTTAAGCACCAAACCTCTGTAAAAGCATAAACTGGTGACCTATCTCTTTGATGAAACATTTGAAAATATCAGTCACACTTCCCTGAAGTGCATGGGGAGAGATACAGCATTTGGGTTGTAAACACACACAGAAGGTCTAAGCGGACACAGCTGAGAGCCATCTTTGCTTCTAGGCACTTCTCAAACGCAGAATTTCTTCATTTACATAACTCAGAGGCAGTTCTGACTGGGAACTCCCTTTGGGAGGCCCATCATTCCTCTGGGGGAAGCCAAGCTTGAAACTTACTGGAGCTTACCATGTGTTTCTGTTCACAACAGATCTTGAAAAATAAGGATCAAACTAAGTTTAGGACTGGGAACCTTGGGAAGTGCTTTTATGGAATTTTGTAAATTTCAAGCAGACAACTATTTTAAAAATTAAAAGTCTACATTACTTACATTTCCTATTTGTAAAAGTGCTAATTGAAATGTCTGCTCTCTGATCCACAGGGCTGTTTTTCTATTTGTCATTTTACCATATCGGTTTCATTAGTCATTAATGAACTTGTCTGACTAACTTGGTTAAAGGCGCCAAATCCTGCCAGATGCCGGCTGTCAGCAGAATGTATTTCCTGTCTGACCAACAAACAAACAAACACATTTTGAGAAATAGACTTTTTCTATGTAACTAGGCTGCTTTTAACTGTTTCCCATTCTCCCAGCTGTGCATTTGGCCAAGTAGCTGCTTTTTTCTCCAACTTTCCCCCCCCCCCCCCCACGTTACAACATAGTCACTCCTGCAGTCTCTCTTTGTCTGTCCTGAGGAGGAATCGCATTGTCTAAGGAGTTAAACCATCGGCCAAGAGCAGCTGGGTTAGGACAGAAAGCAAAATTTAATCTCCTCACAGCCAAACATAAATCTAAGGCTGGCCTCCGTCTCTGTTTCTTTGGGGTTAAATATTTGGAACACTAACAATAAACGAAAATCTAGTCAACATGTCACATCATTTGTTTCACCTCTCTCATTTTAAGATAGGTACATGTCTATATCAGGTTTTTGCAAGAGAAACAGTCAGGAAACTTTTGCACGCTGCTGTCCATTGATTATTTCACCTTAAGATTCCCCCATGCAAATGGTCAGTGAGGTATTTTCCCATACTCACCCTACAGCTGTAAATCTTGCCTCATGTCTCTACAATTTCAATATATTATCAGGAAATGGTGATGGTACTCACTGAAAATGTTAATCTAATTTGAAGAGAAATCACGCAAAAATGGCATGTCCTGACTCACCCGACCTGGTTCCTAAGAGTACTCAAAGTCACTCAGTTTTAATTACAAAAAAAATATTAATTAATAAGGAGTAAAGGATTTACATATGTCTCTGGGCCACTCAGAATGCAGGATTCCAAGAGATCATGGGTTGAATAATGTCAGGACACACACATCCTGCTGTTGGGCAAGCAAGCTTTCTGTGTACTCCACTGAGACAGTTCTCTGCCATACTGTGTTTTTCTGTCTTACGCTTTTTGAAAGGCAGCTTCTGGTGGACTGAATGCAGGGCTAGGACACCAAAGTTTGATATGCTCAAAAATAACAGCCCATGGCTAAATCCAGAGCTAGTATCTCTCTCAAAACAAGAAGCCTTGATTACACCTAAAGCAGGATGGGCAATGAACTGCTGACCTAAGCAGCTCTCAATTTTATTTATTTATTTTTTTAAAAATCACTACACAAGGTCATACGCTATGATGAAAGGCATTGGGGAATGTAGAGAGAGACCTAGCTAGTGGCCCAGCGTCTCAGTCCCAGCTCTGATGCTGAGTCACCTGGGGCAAATCCCTTTGCTTCTTTTTGTGTCTCTGCTTCCCATTTGCAAAATGGGGGTGATACTACTTGCCAACCTCACAGGCGAAATTAGGCCTTGTGAGTCCACAGGTGGGGCCATTTGTGAAGATTAAAGAGCTAATGTTTGCAAAGTGCTTTGGTAAACAAATTGTGCACCAGTAAATTATACTATTTAGAGTGGATCAAAGACCTAGAGAGTAAATGGACCTTGGTGTGACTTAGGATGCAGGTGTAAGAGCAACACTCAGTTTGCCTGCTGAGGCCCTGGATAAACTGTCAACACTTACCATCCCACAGAAGGTGTTATCTGTCCAACCCCACCAGGAGGGAGGGAGTAGAAACCAGGGATATCCGATGTTTGGGAAGGACGGTGTACACCTAAGCAGAGGATCAAGACTTTGGTTAGAGAAGGAAATTTGGAAAGAGCAAGCACTAGCATTTCCAGGTTTCTGGTCATCAATATGTTTTCAACTTCTATATTTACTTCCATGTACTCCAAGGACAGCCACTCAGTGTAGGTTTGTGACTCGTGAGGCCAGGTCTACTCTACCGCTTAAGCGGATGTAACTTATGTTGCTCAGGGATGTGAGAAAGACACACGTGCACCCCGCCCCGAGCGATGCAAGTTACAGTGACCTAAGCGCTGTCCACACTGGCACTATGTCCACAGGAGACGCTCTCCTGCCAAGGTAGCTTCTACCTCTCACAGAGGTGTAGTAATTATGTCTCCCATCAGCATACAGCGTGTTCACCGGACGCGCTGTAGCGCTTCTAGCGCAGACCTGCCCAGAGAAACATGTGTGACAAAAGCTTTTTTCCTTTGCACGATCGTTCCAAATGACAGGGTACAACAATTTATCCCTTTTAATGGTTTGGTTGTGTCTACACTGCATCTGGGAGCAAGCCTCCGAGCTTGGCTCCACAGACTTGTGTTGATTGGACTCTCTCTAGCACTCTGAAAATAGATATTGTGGTTCAAGCGCTGTTCTGGGCAGGAGGGGAGTGGGGCTTGGGAGTCCAAGCTCCAGCCTGATAGGCAAGGTCACAGCACCATTTAGCCAGCTATTTTTATAGGGCTAGCGTGAGCCCTGCTAACACCGTGGACCAGGGCTGGGAGGCTCACTCCCAGACTTGCCCTTCGGTGTAGCCCTTTGCTGGGGGGCAGGGCAAAGCAATAACCTTCTAATATTACTGCAGAAAAAGGATGAATCCTCTACTCCGTGTTTTGTTCATCCACGGGCCACAACACTCACCTGCCAACCAACACTGTGCTTTGCGTTTCTGTTCCAGCCCATCAGTTTCTATTCCTCTCTTTCCACTCACACTGCTCCTGCTCATCACAGATAAACTCTTCCTGATGGTGGTCATGGCAATGCTGACCAATGACACCATTCAGGAGCAAGGCCTTCCTTCCCTGTGGCTTCCTGCCATTTTATTATGCCCTCTTTATCCATAATGGCATTTTTCATGAGTTTTCCTCAGGGCCGTTTCTCTAAGCGTCCCTTGTGTATTCCATTTCAGAGAGGTCTTGATTTTAAGGGCCTGATTTTCTCTTACACCACAACCTATTTGTGCTGCTCTGTTGGTGTCAAGGAGCCATAAACCTAGTTCATGTGGCCAGCTGGGAATTCCCCTTTGTTAATGGGATTCCCTGGGTGCTCTTCACAGCTGTCGGTAACAGAGTGTGCTTAGAGGAAAGGGGGTAGAGCCAGAGAGTCTTTATATATTGGCTATTTTCCTGGCTTTCAGGACAGCTTCTCTTGGAGCCTTGGGCAGCTGGGAAGAAGTAGGAGCAGCCTTGAAGCTGCTCCTGTATGGAGGGCCAAATGGGTCTTCAGCTGCCCTCGGAATTGGGGAACTGAAAAACATAAGCACCCTGCTTTGCTCTCACTGCACTTGGCACAGGATTAAAACCCAGAACCAGGCTTTAGGTATCTACCTCCAAAAGGGACATGGAGAAGAAAGATCCCCAGATTAATGTCCCCCATGTGGGAAGAAAAAGAGAGCGAGCATGTGTGCATCTGTCTGTGTGATGAAGAGTGAGATGTTGCCAGGGAAATGCCTTGTGGTGAAAGGATATGAAATGAGTGATCCCTTGAACACAACACTGACCTTTTGTATAGTTACCTGGTGACAACAGAACGTCAAATAACCTTCCAGTTATGTATTAGCCAATAGATCCTTGTCCTGAAGGACACTGAGGATGTAAAAAGAAAAGGAGTACTTGTGGCACCTTAGAGACTAACAAATTTATTAGAGCATAAGCTTTCGTGAGCTACAGCTCAATGCATCCGATGAAGTGAGCTGTAGCTCACGAAAGCTTATGCTCTAATAAATTTATTAGTCTCTAAGGTGCCACAAGTACTCCTTTTCTTTTTGGAAATACAGACTAACACGGCTGCTACTCTGAAAACTGAGGATGTAGTTTGGCCTATCTCCAGGAGGAGAGCACTCTAGATTCATGGGTCTTCAACAGAGATTTATGCTGTGGGACTATTAGCAGCTCCAGTGCCAATCTTAATTTTCATGAAAGGACATAGGGCAGCTGCCAGTCCCAGGGGTAGGCTGGTGTTCTATTGTTTAAAGCTTTACATACTAATAGGAAGTCCCTGAAGCACACTCACAGGCAGGGACTTTCAAAGGCCCTTGAAGAGTCATGGAGCTATGTTCTGCAAGTAGTTTTCAAGAGTAGCCTGATATAAGGTGCATTGTGTTATATTCCCTCAGGAGCCAAGCAAGATTGGAAAAAATAAAATCTTCCCTTGCCACTTTTGTGAGACTTGGAAATCTGCCATTAGCTATGCTTCTAATAGGTTTTAATTTAACTTTGTATTTTTCTGATGACTTTATTACATGCTGGTGGCTGGCAAGCGATTTGCTGTCTGAAAGAAACACCAGACATATTCTGGTATCTGTTCCATGGGGGTAAATCCTCAGCAGTCTGTGGATTTACTGAGGGTAACACTGGTGAGACCAGAATGTGGCCCCTAGGGTTCAAACTGCTGACAAATCACCCTCACCTCCTTAGCCATTCCCCTTACTTTATGGCACATTGTTTGGCAGCATTCGTAACTCAGCGAAACTATCATTTTGCAACATACTCAGAATCTTTAGAAATAGAGATTACGTGGACTGGTGACTGTTGTATGAAATTACAGAAAATTCCCCCATTCCAAAAGGTGAGCAATAATACTGTGTGGGTGGAACACTTCATTTCTTTACCTCTCAATGGGGGTGTTGGCAGGATAGCTTCATATAAAGTTTAGAACGGTAGGTAGCCATGTGGCTTTGGTATGCAGGGCTTGGTGCGAAACATACCATCTTGTGTATGCACCTGGAGTTTTCCATTGACTTCCAGGTTCAAGATCCCTGTCAGAATTTAGGTTGACACAAAGCTGTAAATTAACCTAGTTTTACTTGAAACTATGCCCTCTGAAACATGCCCAAAGTTTGTGACTCTTAGCACAGCTTTGGATGGATTTGGAAGATTTTGAGTCTGTTGCACCAATACAACATATAACAGCAGCTTCTCACTAGCCCCCAAACCAAAAATGATTTATGATAAATTCACACATGTATTCACTTTTCACAGCACAGGGTCTAACCTCTCCTTATCATACTTTCCTCTATACTCTTCCTGAGATGATTGTCTGCTATGTATTATATTAACAAATAAGAGAAATCCAAATCCTCGAACTGTGTGACAACCACATACGCACGGCTGCAGACTGTAAAAATCCAGCTACACGCTAGACACAGATCCCAGTTAGTCAAAATATTTCCTGTTTCAAGCATTTATTTTCTCATAATGACAACCTGACAACTGTTTGGGTATGAGTCAAAGGAAAGGTTACTTTCCATTTTCTGGTTGACTTTTGTGAATCATCCCCAGACTCTGGTCTGTTCTAAGGCTACAAAGGGAGTTATTACATGGAGAATTAAGCAAAATGGATGATCAAGGCAGACACTTTTTGATGTTCAAGCCTCTCTTGGCCCTGACTGAAAGCATCCTCAAGGAGCTAAATCCCAAGCAATTCCCCTGCTAGCTGATGCCCCTACCTGTCCATGGCTCGCTGCACTTAGTGTTTGCATTGATGGTAACTTATTTTTTAAACTGGATATAGATTAAAGAATCTGGCCATGCTGGAAAAACACTGGCTATGTAGCAACTCTAATGTCAACAGCTTATGGCATCAGCCCCTTCTTCTAAGTCATCATGAGGACCCCTGCCCCAACAAGCTTACGTAGGATAAGAGTTACCTTGTTTCTGGTTGATGTCGGCTGGCAGGTGTGGTGAATGGGAGCCATGGCTGAAATGTTCGTTGCTGTATGGAATGAGTGGGGTGAGTGGATGGACTCCGTGGGACGGCTGCACTACAGGAACCTTGTTGGACTGTAAAATACAAGGGGAGGGGAAAGGCTTCAGCAATTTATGCCTTTGTGCTTTACAATCCAGGTATATTGAGTATCCGGTTTTAAGTGTCTAAGCAAATAACATTAGAACTGCTATTCCTAGCAACAGAAAAGGTCTGGAGCAGAGACTTTGGGGGGGAGGGATAGCTCAGTGGTTTGAGCATTGGCCTGCTAAACCCAGGGTTGTGAGTTCAATCCTTGAGGAGACCATTTGGGATCTGGGGCAAAAATTGGGATTGGTCCTGCTTTGAGCAGGGGGTTGAACTAGATGACCTCCTGAGGTCCCTTCCAACCCTGGTATTCTATGATCTATGAAAGTAGCCATTCCTACCTGCCTAAGACTGCAAGTACCCTCTATAGGCCTGGCTTTGGAAGTGAGATGCTGAGAATTTTATAATAAATCCTCTCAAAGAAAGAGCAGAAAAATAGCTTTACCTAAATAAATAAATAAATGCTACAGTCCCTTACAGGAAAGATCCACGCCAGCAGTGACACTGCTGTAAACTGGTGTATTTTGGACCATCACAGTAAAATAAAACACTGTTTTGTAATATTTATGATGTTACCCTGGACCAGCACAACCAACATGACGTTTTCAAACTCTGCAGTACTACCTATTCTGCATAGCATTTCTCAAATGTGGCCACCAGTGGCTTTTCTTGTGGCCATAGCCTCCTGGGCAGTGATGAGGGAAAGGGGGCAAAACAGGGTCCCTCCCTCTGAAGACGCAAATGCTGGAGGAGCAAGCAGATAGTGAATTCCCAATGTTCCTGGGGACGGTAGGGTTGGGCTCCAGCCCTGGGGTGATGGGCAGCAGGCTTTGGCCACCGGGCTCCAACCCCAGCTGTGGGGCTCACACCCCCATCATCCCTGACCCCCTGCTGCCTCCACCAGCCTGTCATGTTTCTCTCACTGTCTCCCTATCGACCTCCCCATCCAAGGCTTAATTTGTCCCTGGGCTTGCCAGGACTGAGTAAGTCTGCTGATGTGAAAAGTGATATTTGTATGTTTGTTAATATCACTTTTCACAGCAGCAGACTTACTAGCTAGCAAGTATTTTTTTTTTAAAAAGCAACCAAAAAAGCAAAAGAAACAACAACAAAAAAGACAAGAACCTGCAGAGCATCTTATTTGTGTTTCTATTCTGTTTAGGCTCAGTAAACAGAGACAACTACATTATTTTTGAGTCTGAAAAAAGATTCAATAAATTAGAATGATTTGGACATGTGTATATGCATATTTATTTGTTTTTCCTAAAGTTAATTCAGTATTTTAGGAAAAAATTGTCAGCATGGCCACCACCAAGAGTTGGTGGCCGCACATTGAAGCCACCAAAAAATTTGTTGTGAAAACCCCTGGCCCTACAATACCTTGTTTATCTCAGGATGATACTGAGTAGCAAATGTACTGCTATCCTAGCACCCTCTGTTTTGCCCTGCCAGTTCCCTTTGCTGAGGCACGTGGGGGTGTGTGTGCTCTCTCTCTCTCTCTTTTCTAAATCTAAATGTGAACATGTGTTTTCTAAAGTAAGTGATAGGCCCGGTGTGTTTATATCAAAGGTGCACACTAATACAGAGACCCAGCCCTCTTGACTCCAGGGGCCCCTCAGTTTAGCAGACTTGAAGCATGCCTATTTCTTGAGCTCTCAGACGTCGAGGAAATGAGTCAGAGGCGATGCAAGGAGGTGGGGGGACACATGAGGTCATGTGCACCCCTTGCCTCTTCCCCCCCCCCCCCGAGTTGCTGCTTGGCTTGTGTTGAGCATGCTCACACGGACTGAGCATGCTCAGTAACATCTGGTGAAGCCACTGCCCTCATCTCTGGAATAAGTTTAGTCACCTTTGTTAGTGTATAAAGTGCTACACTTTACATCTAGCCACTTCAACTACCAAATTCTTCCCTATTGGCAGAAAAACGTAATCCCTTGAAAGAAAGCTTAAAGAACACACAGAAAAATGATTTCAAGGAAAGGGATAAATTACCCCTTCTTAGTTGCCCTATATGACAAAGAAAAAATGGCACAGAAAAGTGTGTGACTAAAGGTAGAAAATAAATAGCACAAACTGCCCTTCTATGCTAATTTGTACTTACAAAGACACTTTCCACCAAATGCATCCGATGAAGTGAGCTGTAGCTCACGAAAGCTTATGCTCTAATAAATTTGTTAGTCTCTAAGGTGCCACAAGTACTCCTTTTCTTTTTCCCTGCCTCAGACTCTGCTAAACCATAGGCAGTGGTGTTTTTGAAGTAGGGACAGGTGTCAAACGTAGAGATTCTGGAAAGAGCACAATCCCTTCAGAGGCTGGTGAAGAAAGGAAGGAGCAAAAAAGTAAAGAAGAACAAATAGAAGCAAAAGGACAGTGTGTCCTGGGAACAGGCCCTCCAGATTCCTGAGCTATACTTTGGAATACCTAAAGGAAAGACTGGCCCCAAAGATTCCTATGTAGGTTTTACACTGAGTCAAGTACATTCCAGGACACAGAATTTAGGAGCTTCTAGGCCCACACTTTGGAACACTCTGGGTTTTTCCACCAAATGCATCCGATGAAGTGAGCTGTAGCTCACGAAAGCTTATGCTCTAATAAATTTGTTAGTCTCTAAGGTGCCACAAGTACTCCTTTTCTTTTTGCGAATACAGACTAACACGGCTGCTACTCTGAAACCTGTGATTACACGTACTAGTCACTGATTCTAGTTTGTTTTAGGTTTTCAGCACCTCTGAAAATCAGGCCCAAAACGTCTCATGAATGGTTCTCAGAAATGGAGAAACCCGTATTTAGTGGACACTTTTTGAAAACACTGGCTTTCCTGAATGTTGTGTAAGCACTCATCCAGACCAAACATCAACTAAATCTATACCTTCTACCCTGCCAAACCTGAGTAACCTCAGAGTAGCTTCCTAGTAGTCGTGGACAAATCTGAAGGATGCAGCAAACAAAATCAAATTCAGAAAAAACATTTGTCTCCCCCCTCTCTCTGTTACACCATCAGAGCAATCAAGTCCTGAAATCTTTGTGAAATCAGGCTTCTGTGTTAAGCACAATGCAGAATATTTCTGCATGTTGGAGCAAAGAAAAGGGAACTTGTTTAAAACAGTTGCAGTGCTTTAAGGAAAACACACACACAAACTTTGCTGTCTGCCTCAAGCATGTCTGCTGTTTCATACTTGCCCAGTTTCGCCCACAATTGCCTTTAAACTCAAACTGACTTCACCATAATTGGGGAAACAGACTGGATTTGTCCCAGGGAAAATCTGCAGACAACATTAGGACTGATAATAGTACAAGTTTTAGGAGGAAAAGAGTGGACCACATACAAATGCTGATCAGTAGTTAAAGGAGGGGACCCCGAATCAGCTCTCCTGGGTTCTATTGCAGCATCTACAAATGATTTGTTGTGTAGATGTAGGGAAGTCACTTATCTCTAGGCTGGATTCTTCACTACCTTTCATCTGGTTTAGCATTTACACTTGTACAATGTGAGTATAAAACATGACTTTTCTGATTTCATAGCAGTTTCACACTTAATCTGCACAGGTAGAAGAAAGTGGAGAATCAGGCTTCTGTGTCTTGGTTTTTTTCCATCTATAACAGAGGATAATAATGCATAATCCACAGCAGTTTTGCAAAGCTGAACTTGTATGAAGTATTTTAAAATCCTTGGGTAAAAAAATACAATATGCATTTATATAGCATCTCTGTATTAATTGGAAAATAAATAATCTGTGCTAGTAGAAACTGTTACTTCACATTTGTATACACCAACAAATGTTTGCTCAAGTAAATAAAACAAAGCAGCACATAAAATTTTATTTAAGAATGAAAGCAAAGCAACTCTCCAAACTCAGTGTTTAGTCAAACACTGGATCTTTAGATGTTCTACCATGAAGCACTGAATTTTGACCATTCTGGATCATGAGATGAAGTCTGGAATAGTTTTTCAGGGATATTTCCAAAATTAGCTATAGTTGAAGCCTAATTAAGTGCCAGACTTTCAAAGTTAAGGATATGCAACTCTATATGCATATCTCCACGTTCCTAACTTAATACATTAATAGCCAGCAGGCTTGTGCAAATCAGTTGTCTGTGCACACTAAAAATCACCCTTATACCCATCTGCTTGTATAAATATCTGATCTGTGCACACAGCTAGTGCTTTATGTGCAGAACTTAGGCACAAGCAAAATTATATGTGCAACTTCACCTGCCTAATTGATAATCCAGCCCTTGATACATTAAGGGTGGGATTTTCAAAAATGCTCAGTGGGCCTAATTCTGCCTCCTTCGAAATCAGTGATAAAACTCCCATTGACTTAGATGGGAGCAGAGTTAGACTAGTGCCAAGTGCTTTTGAAAAAATCTAAACCTAAGCATTTCTGTTGTCCACAAAAGGGCAGAATTTTCACTCTTTCACATCCGATCTGGTCTAAAGTGGAGCATCATTCTACTATTTGATCCAGGTAGGAGGTACAGTCCTGTGCTCTTCTGATGTGTGGACTGTGGGTTTCTAAAGCAATGAGTAAAACAGCTGGCCATTTAAAAAAACGTGATTCATCATTATTTTAATCCCCAATATATATAAAAAGTAATAAAACACAAAGGTCATGCAGTCACAGTAAAGGCACAAACTGACAGTTGTTTTTTTTTCCCATTAGATGCAAAGCAGGACACCAGGGCTTGGCATACAAAAGGGCTTCAAATCAGTTACTCAGATTTTCTGTCAGTTCAGATGGAAAACATATTGCGTACACCAAGATAAGTCCAGCCTTTCCCCCCGCTCCTGTTAAATTACTCCTTCACCTGTTTGTAATACCGTTTGTTACTACTCCTGGCCTGGCACACAAATCAGGCAGGCCAAGGCCCTAAGCAAACAGGCAGGAGAAGCATGTCAGTAAGGGACTGTCTGGGGGTGCTGCTTCCTCTCGAACAGCAAGTTGGCAATGGGAGCCTCTTTCCTGAGCTAGACAAACAGAGAGAAGGAAGGAAGGTTCTGGGAAGATGCTGAGAAACTGAGAAGGTGTCTTCTACTTTGATTCACAGCTTTAAATATTTTAGTCCGTATTTGTTCACAACCAGGACCCATCGTGGTTACTGGTCACCATCAGATTCTCTATAAGCTGCCAGACACTGCAAGTTGTAAAAACAGATCTGACGGCTATGAAAGCCTATACTCAAGACAGGGGGCATCATTTCCCCTTTTGATAAGGCCTGGATTTAGTTCCTGCAAACAATACATTAATACCTGAGAGAATCTTGAAGGTAAATCTGAAATTGCCAGCCAATAACTGCCTTATGCTAGGAAAACTGACCTGAAGACAAAATGTTTCCACAAGCTGAATTGCATTTAATATAGAAGTACCTTAAAAATTTTAATAATCCCTCCAGCCAGGCCCCTATTTAACCTTCAACCTATATTAGCTTTGAGAAGACAATTTGCAGGGAGAATGCAGGAGAAATAGAACTGTTACTGGAGGACTCTGAATGGTACTGCTTTGTATGTATTTTTATGTAGTTTAAATATTTCACCTGGAAAAAAACCATTGAAATGACATTGTAAGGGATGTGGTGGTATCAGAAATATGTTTCTCTAGAACACAGGGGAAACTGGGGTGGGAAAACGTAAGTTATACTAAAAATATGAGGAACTGGATGACTCTGGAATTGGTGAAGGGCTCTATGAACTTTTGTCAAAAAGTCACTGATTCAAATCTATTTTAGGTCAGTGGTGGTGGAAAGTTTTTAGTTATCTAAAATAACCTGTCTGGTTTCAGTCCAGCCTCCCATGCACAGATGTCTACATCAAAACCCACCAAAACTGGAGTCTTTGTTCGCAGTCTCAGTAGAGGCCAAGGAATGAATGGGCCACAGAGATTAACCTCTTACCCTTAAAAGTGGGACCATTCACACAACCCTACAGGACAGCTTACACTGCTCTGCTACCCACACAGGGCCTGTTTTACGGACAAGAGGATGAACACAAGAACTATTTTTCCCAAATGGGACACAGTATCTGAATGTTCTTGTGTCCCAGATCACCATTTTCTCTGACAAGTTTGACATCTCAGACTTGTCTCTAAACACCTACTTTCTTAAGTGTGCAACTGCGCATTCTCGCTTTGTTCACCCTGGTAACCAAATAACACTGTGTTCTGGTGCAGACTTCCTGTCACTGTCATGAATAATCTTATACTGCTCTTACTTTTAAGTAGCCACACTACTGAGATTATTTAGCCCCTACTAACCTGTGTGAAATTGAGGGGGAGGGGGGGAAAGAGACCCAGATAGTAGCAGCTATCACTCTGAAGCTGAAAAGCCACCTTCCTAACTAATGTAATTGGAGGGGTAGTGCAGAAATGCAAGTGCATTGATTATTAAGGAAGATGAACTGCTGGCAAGGGACAATTATGAGACTTCCTCCCTCACATATAGGTGTGTCCAGCTTCAAGAGAAGCTCTAGGCTAACTATCAAATTCTTATTCTTGCTGAATGGACATAAAACCAGAAGATTCATCATCACCACCACCACCGCAGTATCTTTCCGTTCACAGCAGGATGAAGGGATAGGCAACTCCATCCTTGGCCAAACGTGATCAAGATGCATGTGCAAACGGGTACCATTTATCCCTAGCTGCCCAAGATTCCTGAAGCCACCAGCGGTTTTACCACTGCATTATCCAAAACTGCTCAAAGCAGGTGTTAAATCATTAATGCAGTGCTGAAATGTCCACAGTCACAGGATCCTTGTCTATACTTGGAATCCCAGCATTGCTGCTGCTGGTGGAGCTGCATCAGTACTAGCAGGTAGAGGACATGTTTTAGAAATATTCCCTTGCGTAGACAAGTCATAACTGAAAGGAAGACACGTAGTTCTGGTGGCCCTTAACTCACTAGGGGCCTGAGCCTATGAAAGCCTTTTTATTAACTTCATTGGGAGTTGGAGCAAGCACCCAGGGTCAGCACCCAGCAAGCACCTCAGCTGGTCTGCAGACATGAGCTGTAAACTCTGGATATAGCATTCAGCATGATACCGAACTTCTTATGGATTCTCAACTGAGATTCCAGATCTGTGCTGCTTTGTTCACACATTAAAATAAGAAATGCAGGTAATACAAGAATTAATACATTAAAGCAAAAGAGCAAAACACATCCAACCACAATTTGAATTACACAACAAAGACAACAGAGGATCTGTGCATGGGGCATCTTTGTTGGGACAGACTTTTGCACATTTGATATAGGTGCTAATGTTTCAAGGAGGTTTTCCCCCACCCTCCATTTTGAACAAAATAGAACTAGAACAAAGATGTTTAATAAAACTACTTAAGTGGTGCATCTCCTGTAAGAGGGAAACTTACAAAAGTCATTTCTTAGATTTCCTTCTGTTTGAGAAGAAACTAGCTGGAGGATTTTGCTGACACTTTATAACAATCAGGCCTAGCAGCAGGTTACTGACACTCCCAGCTGAGATGAGCAAATTTCAGAACCTGCAATGTCACTCTATCCCCATTCAAAATGAAGAGGGCTAAAACTAACTGATCATGCACTTCAGATTCCTGAATCCTCAACATAAGGGTGAGGATTTATAATCAAAGTTTCTTCCATTACACTTTTGATATTTTAAATAATACTCTACCACTATTCTGCCCTGCCAGCTATTTTTTTTTTTAAAAAGGACTGCAAAGTATTCCTGAGGCTCTGGAAAACTATAGTCAAATGGCAGACTCTGCAGCTACAGAGCAGTCTGTTAGCACTTCATCCAAGTAAGCCACTACAAAATATACCAGTAATATAAAATAAATAAAACAGTAAGAAAGTATCTGCTCTCCAAATTTATGTTTGAGACATCATATGAAATATCCTAACCTCTGGCTCCCAATTCCTATTAACTACCTCAAATCTTTTCTTTAAAGCAAGAGCCTTGCTCTTGTACTTTCTTTCCTTTACTCTCTTTCAGGGAGGAACAGTAAGGGAGCACTGATCATATTTCAGTTATTGCCCTATTGTAAGAGACATATATTTTATGCCACCTCTGACTCCCTGGGACTGCTGTGGATTGGTTTGGGTTCCTGGCATAAATTAGAGTAGCCTCAGATCTGCTCTAACTTGTATCTGCCTTCAGCAGGCCCTTGAGCCTATTGCAGCAGCTGGAGATCACTGGAGCATAGCATGCTCTGGCTATGCCCCTTCCTGTTAACATCTATGCCAAGGGTTGGGAGGGACTGTGGTGTCAAGTTGGCTGAATCAGCTCTATGTCACCTGAGGATTTCCTACACTAGCCTATTGTAAGGCTGGTTTGCAGCTGCAGAGTGAAACACAATGGGCTCATCTGGTCCATCAGCTTCAATGTTTGAAACCTGGTAATGTGAAAATGATCTACATTTAAAACATTTTAATTTTCTTCTGACTTTTCAATCCATTCACTGATTACTTACTTTAAACTGAGTAGGTAAATTGCAAGGAGTGGATGACAGTTGACACTTGTCATCTCCAGACCTTACCAACATGTCAGCCATAAAGGAAACAGAAATCAGGTACTGACTGCAGGACATTTCTACACTGACCCTTTGGTAATTAATTGTGCCTGTTATGGAGGATCTGGCTCATGGCGCTTTGCACTGCCACGTTCTGTTTCCTCAACATCCAAATGGAAAAACACAGTAGGTCTTCTTTAGCAAAGGCAGAATTAATGATCATAACAACGTGTTCACTTACAGAACGCTTTCCATGCCTAGCTCTCAAAGCAATTTACAAAGGAGGGAAGATCACTAGCCCCATATTACAAATAGGTAGGCACGGTGACTTAGTTATAATCACCCAGCAAGTCAATGGCAGATTCGTGAGTACAACCAAAATCCCAAACCCCTGTCCAGTCCTCAGGACAATACTGCCTCCATGTCTTCCTGAAAATTAGTTTGGCAGACACCACGGAAAATGCCAGGCTTCTAAGGAGTGTAAATCTGGGAGGAGGGTTCTTTTCCCCCAATTTTTTTGTATTTAGACAAACAAAAAAGTAAAATTTCCATTTTTGCTACATAATTATTTCCCTGGTGATGTCGCTGCTGCCTTATAAGTGTATCACACACCATTCCTCAGGGATCATATGGTCTCCTTGTGATCACAGGAATATGCCACATGCAAGAGATCAGTAGGAAAAAAAGACCATCAGCGAGGATATATTTACGAATGGCTGCAGCTTAGTATAATACTTTGCCGTTCTGTAGCTCATTTCATCTCAAAGTCTTCAGATGTGCCCCCCCCCTTTTTTTTTTTACAGATGGGAAACAGAGGCACAGGAAGGTTAAATGACTTGCCTGCCGTCATACAGTAAAGCAGTGGCAGAGTTGGGACTTGAATCCAAAGAATCAGTTCCTAGTCCTGTCTTTTAACTAGTAGACGTCACTACCGATGTTATACATATGTATCATTACAAAAGCTTGCTGTGTAGATTGTCTGCTCTTCCCCTCTCCTATTGCACCTACCCACCTTGGTGAAATCTCTTCATGTTCTGATGACACATGCACATAGCAGCGAGCTACTACCAGTGAGCTCTGGTCACAAGAGGCGCAAATCTGGAAACACCCCCCTAAGTTTTTGTATGACTAGTCCCTCACTGTCACTAACCAAATACTGTACACAAGTCTGCCGCCGCCACTGCTGAGTTGAGTGATCACTGTGGTTTCTAGCATTCGGCAGGGTAACCTAAGCAGCGGTAAGTGCAGATTAGTCATATCACTTTCAAACTTTCCCACATTGCTGGCCCCAGAAATAGCTCATTGAAAAAGCAGCAGGCAAGTCTGTCAGCTCCCTTAATCTTTGGGGAGACTCTCCATGACTCCATGAGAAATTCTTGTGAATGAAAATAGTCAGAAATCTGGGCAGCTCACTCCATCTTATTTTTGTATTTTACCAGATTGACTTTAATTGGCAGAGATGAGCAAGAAAGTTATTCAGACAACTGAAGGAAGCATTTGATTTTCTATCTAATAGAAGGAAAGTTGTGGTTTCGGGGATTGAGCAAGGAACTGGGAATCCCTGCCTGGCAAAATAAAGAAATAGCATGGAATGAGCTGCCCAAAATTTTGAACAAAGATCTCTTTCCTGCTTCAGGGGTGAGTGGCTGATGTGTCGCAAGTCACTGAACTGCCCTTTGCCTCCGTTTTCCCGTCTGTAAAATAAGGATAATAATCCATCATTGCGAAGTGCGTGAGCTCAATGGAAGAATGAAAACCACCAAATAAGAGCTAAGCATTGTTGTACGTCTAGGGCAATGCTTTCAAAGTCACCTAAGTGAATTGGGAACCTAAACCCGTTTTCAAAAGTGACTTTGGCACTTAGGAGACTACATCCCATGACTTTCAGTGAGACGTGCCTAAAGCGCTTAGGCCCTTTTTGAAATTTTGACCCTTAGTCACTAACCTCTAGATCCTAAACAAAGTTGAGGACCTGCACAATTCCCTCCTTTTTTCTCTCACCACTTGTTCAAACATGGGACTGCTCTGACTTGTATTGGCATCTACACTAAAACAAAACAAAAAAACAACCCAAAATCCTTGGCAACGGGTCTTAAAGCCTGGGTCTACAGACTTGAGCTCGCACTACGGTGCTAAAAATAGCTATGTAGATGTTTCCGCTTGGGCTCTGAAAGTTGGCAATGGGGATAGGCCTGAGAGCCTGAATGAGAATGTCCACACACGACTATTTTTAGCACCATAACATGAGCCTTGCGAGATCCAGGCTCTGAGGTATGCTGTCAAGGATTTTTTCCCCATCCTTAGAGCACTATACGCTGGTCCATATCCTGCTTATAATTATATGTAGTGCCTGGATTCCCCAGTCCAAAAAGCTGAACTTAAAACAGCTGGAGATTGCCCCTGGAGAATTGCCCCTCTGTAGGGAGGTGGTCTCCATCAGCGCGAAGCTGGAGAAGGTGACAGTGCTGCCACCTGAACCACCTCTGTAGCCGCCTGTGCTGGAACATCAAGGTGACAGGAGGCGAGGGGAGTGCTGGGGCAGGGAAAGGGTTAGGGAAGGGTGTGTCAGGGCAGGGAGAGGAAGATCTGTTACACCCAATTTTCCACTGATGTTAAGGACCTTACATGTGAGTTAAAGCTGTCCCGCTTTGGAGCATGTCAGGCTCCCTGACAGTCTCCCCTCTCCAAAACACGCAAGTAGAGCTCAGGGAGGTGGAGAATCAAACCCAAAATATTTTAAAATGGATTAACTTTTCCTACTCGAAGTAGAAAATCCAAACATATACCACAGTTAGTGTAGGTCCTACACATAAACATAGCTGCACATGTTGATATGGATGGGAGACTGGCAATAATCAGAACTCATGTGAATATTCACCTCACTCTCCCATAAGAGCCACATAAACAAGGACAATTGTAAGCCGTACTCACAGAATAACCTTTTTTCATAGTCCATCTGGATCTGCTGGAAAACAGCAGTCTTCAGCAGTGGAGGCTTGACTATCTCAAAAGCCCAGTTATCTGAAGGGGAGTTGTGTCCCCTGGACAATTCAGATAAGAAAAGTTTGGATAATCAGCTGAGCTGGCTTCTCTGAGGCTAGCCTGCTCAGTGGAGCTAAAAATCTCGCTTCCTTTGTTTGCCCAGTCGAAAAGAGAAGCTCCAGTTCTGTAGAATTTTGTATATGTGCAGAGCTTAGTCCTCAGAGCCTAAGAGTTCTGTATAGCTGTTCGTTATGCTTGAGGTGGCTTAAGAGGAAAAGACTCTGAAGCCTGCATGCAGGCTTGCTGGGGAGCCATAATCTGAAGTAAATGGATATCTCCCACTTAAGACCTTAGAATGACTGTGGTTCTAACATACATGCTGCAAGCTATGCAGTCAAGTCAGGAGAAGTCGTCCTACATGTGTTTGTCACATTTCACTTCTCAGGGAGAGATGAGTCCACACTTAGGCCATGAAAAACAAAATGCACAAACATTTACTGTTGCTGATTCAATGGGGAATTATCTTTTTTCTGTAAAATTAGTCATCCGAGCCCAGCTTTTGTGCTTGAGAAATAAAGCTATAAGGTCAGGCTGCAGTGAATACGAAGCATGCTTTGCGTTGGAAGAAGTTCCCAAGCTCACATGGGGTATACCCACATGCCTTTGCTGATTTCATTTTCATCTCCTTGCACTGTAACCAACTCATATTAGTGCATAAGTATTAGGGACGTGATCCATGCTGCAGATTGGATCTGAAGTTTATTAGAAGCTCACAGGGGTGGGTGGATGTGAGTTTGCATGCAATGTTCTGATTTAGGCCCACTGCAGGTATTGGCCTGAACAACCTAGCTCAGAACCAGATCTGAACAGCCCCATGGTATGTCTGGAATCTGGCTGCTTTGCCAGTTTGAGCCATTGCGTAATAAAAATAAAACAAATGGAATTGTTCTGATGCTTGTTCTGATGCCCCTAGACATCTTAAGCGCTTGTCTCTTTGTGCTATTGCACCACAAAAACTTTACTGATAGAAAATATCACACCCAAAGTAAAAATTCAATATAATTTTTGTTGTTGTTTGAAAGCGTGTGAGCACATACCACTTGAATATAGCAGTAGCAGCCGCTGCCACCTCAACTCTCTTAGCAACTGGGCTACCTCCAGTGTCAACTCATTTCACATTTCTGTGCACTTTTTCTCTTTTCTCACTCTTGCTACACTGTCTCATCTCTCCAGCCCACTGCTGTAGCAGAAAGGAAATAAGGAAAGTTAATGCCGCTCACACTTGGGCGCTATTTTCCGTGGCTACTCTGCTCCCTTCACCAAATGTAGCGGGGTGGGAGGGGTTAGCATCTCTGGTGCTGCTGCTCTGTTCTGTGTCACTGAGGTACGGGCTATCAGATATGGCTTTCTGGGTTCGCGTGAGTACTGGCCTCTGACCTAGCTAGAACAAATGGAGGCCTGCCTGCTTCCTCTAATGAGCAAATGATGAATGCTGAAAAGAGCTACAAGAAAGTGGAGATGAACTAAAAGGACTGGATGAGTGATGAGTGGGGTGACAGAAACAATGGAAGGTTGCTGCTGCATTTTGAAATCCTAAGATAGGTACTCAGATGCGAAAGCCTCTGGGCCAGATTCCCAGCTGCAAGGTGCCCTGAGTGATTGGAGAGGACAAAAAGGAGCTAGTTTAACATCTCTGATTCTGAGACAAACTATGCACTAGTCACACAGCTGGTGCAGATGTGCCTGGGGCAGCTTTAAAAGATGATAGTTGGCCGTGTCCCTCAAAGGGCCATTGCCAGCTCAGAGTTTTACACTTTATCACTGCTCTTCTCCACCAGAACAAACCCCAAAGCCAGAGGGAGCCCTGCTTAACTTTCATATTGCAGGTTGAGTTTGCAGGAGATAAACTAGATAAACCATCATTTTACTGATAAAATTTGCCTTTAAAATTAGTAAGATGACAAGCATGAAGCCCTATGAGAAGCAGATGGAACATATCTCAGAATTCTATTTATTGTGCATGAGCCAGAATAGAATTCAGCTTACTCTCCAACTGCTGTGTTGTCCCAGGCTATAAGAACTTCTTCAGGGTAGGAACTGTCCTCCTACTCTATGCATGTTCAGCACCTGACAGCTTGGGGGGCAGGATTCTGACTGGGGTCCCCAAATGCTATTGTAATACAAATAAATAAGAAAAATAATAAGAGCAGCAGCAAGAGTAAAATAACATTGTAAAAAACTTAGTTTTGTCACTAAAGTGAACAGTGTGATGTTGCTGAGAAAAAGGCAAATGTCATTCTGAGATGTATTAACAGGAGTGTTATATGCAAGATGGGAGAGGTAACTGTTCCACTCTACTCAGCGCTGGTGAGGCCTTAGCTGGGTACCATGTTCAGTTCTGGGGCCACACTGTAAGGAAGTCATGGACAAATTGGAGAAAGTTCAAAGGAGAGCAACAAAAATGTGAGGTTTAGTGAAAATGACCTATAAGGAACAGTTGAAAGAACTGGGCATGTTTAGGCTAAAGAAGAGAAGGCTGAAGGGGGACACAATAAGTCTTCAAATATGTAAATAGTTGTGATGAAGAGGAACGGTGATCAATTGTTCTCAATGTCCACTGAAGATAAAACAAGCAGTAATTGGCTTAGTTTGAAGCAAGGGAGATTTAGTTTGGATAAGAAGAAAAACTTTCAAAGTATAAGGATAGTTAACCATTGGCACATGTTACTTAGGGAGTTTGTGGAATCCCTATCTTTGGAGGTTTTTAAGGACAGGTTAGACGAACACCCATCAGGGTTGGTCTAGGTACTTTAAGCCTGCTTCATTGCAGGGTGATGGATTAGATGACTTCTCAAGGTCCCGTTCAGCTTTACATTTATTTCTATGATTCTATTATATGACTTTGAATAGACAAAGAAAGCGGATCTGTTGAGTAAGAAGTTGCTTTAATTTACTTATTTTTCAGAGTTATAGGTGAGTCGCATCATATGCGCATTTAACTTACGCGAATTCAACTATACACGCTTGCAAAAAAAAGAAAAAAAGAAAAGAAAAACAACAAGATACCTGAAAATAGTGCGGGCGATTCCGCCCACCATTCCACTCAATGAGCGTATGCCCCAGAGTGAGCGTGAGATGGGAGACGTGAATCTGCTGTTCCCTCAGTGCGGTCTCCGGCGTGCCTCTCCTAGTGTGAGCATCTGCTGCGCTGAGTGTGAGTCTAGTGTTTTAAAGATATTGTACGTATTTTTCATACAACATGGCCCCTAAACGCAAGCCAACTACTTCATCTGGTGCTCAACCAAAGAAACAGCAATCTGTTCCAACGCTGGAGGAAAAACTGGCTGTGTTGGACTTATTGAGAGATGGTATGTCGGTCTCCAACATGGCACGTAAATATGGCCGCAACTAATCTAGCATTCATGCCATCAAGATTCAAAAGAGAGAAATTCGTCAAGCCGTGGCATCAAGAGCTCCAGTAACTGCTAAGGTGACGAGCCAGGTGCGTGATAAGACTTTAGTGAAGACTAAAAAGGCATTCAACTTATGGCTGGAAGACATGAACTGTAAACGTGTGCCTATCGATGGCAACACGTTGCGAGAAAAGGCTCTTAGCCTCTATGCGCTGTTCAAACCTCCCGTTGAAAAGGGATAGCCTTCTGATGAGAAGGAATTCAAAGCCAGCCAAGGCTGGCTTAACAGATTTAGGAACCGCTTCAACCTCAAAAACGTGCAGACTACTGGTGAAGCTGCATCTGCCAATGAAGAGGCAGCAAAAGCCTACCCCAAACAATTAAAGACAATCATAGAAGAAAAGGGATATCTTCTGGAACAAGTTTTTAATACTGATGAGACTGTGCTCTTCTGGAAAAAAATGCCCAACCGCACTATTTCTGGATTGGTTCCACAAGTGTTTCATTCTGGAGGTCAAGTGGTACCTCGAAGAGAAAGGACTTGTCTACATTCAGCAACACTTTAAAGTCAATGCTCCTGGCCACCCTGCGGCACTCCGGTTTGCGCATAACGACGTTGAAGTCATCTTTCTCCTCCCCCAATACCACCTCCATCCTCCAACCTCTCGACCAAGGCGTGATTCGCTATTTCAAGGCCACGTACACGAGGCTTACGTTCTCACGGATACGTAGCACTATGGATGCTGATCCTAATCTTAATGTGATGGAGTGTTGGAAGTCCTTCAACATTGCCGATTGCATCACTTATATTAAACAGGCAATGGATGCAATCAAGCCTGAAACAATCAATGCATGTTGGCGAAACCTATGGAAAGAATGTGTGAATGATTTTAAGGGTTTCCTGACCATTGACAAAGAAGTGAAACGCATTGTTCAGATGGCCAGGCAAGTGGGTGGTGATAGCTTCGTCAACATCCTTGAGGAAGAAATTGAAGAATTAATTGAGAGCCATAGAGAAACGTTGACTAACAAAGAGTTAGAGGAACTGATAAAATCGTCTACAGAAGACAAAGATGATGACAATGAACAGGAAGAGCCAGGAAGTTGGAATCTTCATAAATTTGCTGAAGTGTTCCAAGCAACAAAACACTTGAATGATTTAATTTCTGAATACGATCCCGCTATGGAATGAAGCCTCAAAATCACACGTAGTATTACAGACGATTTGAGACTGTATTAAGAAATGTTTGAGCAGCTCAAGAGACAACAGCGACAGTTGCCGATCACCACGTTTTTCAAGGAAAAACGACCAGCAGCAGGTGAGCCTACTCAATCAACTTCTTGAGCTGAACCAGAGCCAACCATTTCGTCTATGACTCGCTCTCCGTCACCCAAGCTCAGTCACCTCCATCTACTGGATCGACATCAAGCCCCGACGACTCCCCTGTAATTACCTCCTGTAATTAAAAATACAGTACTGTAAAATTATACTTTACATATGTACTCTATTATATACTGTACATTACTGTATACATTTTACATTTATACATATTACTGAACAGGGCTGTATACACAAAACCATGTACAGTATACTGTACTTTATGGGCGATTTAAGGGATTTTCAAGGGTAATTTTGACTAAATGTGATTTTCGCCTTATGCGCTGACTTTAGAACCCCGCGTAAGCTGCGACTCCACTGTAAATTGCATTTAAGGAGCAAGAGGGATTGACCTAGGAGGAAAGACTAAAAGAGCTAAATATATACAGTGTGCATGGCCAAACAAATTAAGGGGTGAGGATGTGATGATCATCTGCAAAATACCTGAAGGATGTAAACACCAAAAACGAGAGGAATTGCCTTGGTCCAAAGGTTGATAACTGGGAATAATGGGATTAAATGCAGAAAAGGGAATTTTTAAGCCATATATCAAAATAAATGTCCTGTTAGCAAGAGATCTTCAAAGGAAAGAGGTAGAAAGCCTTGCATATCAGGGCATTTAAAACTTGATAGGATAACACATTGATGAATGTGCTGAGAAAACAATCCTGTGCTGAGCCTGGATAGACATGATGAACGGATAAATCTTTTCCATATCCAATTTCAAAGCCATACATTAGAGTAGCACTCGCTGCACTAGGACACTGTATTTCTCTGCTATTGTTTCAGAAGGTGGAGGAAGTAACTAGGGGGACAGCAATTTTAGACTTGTTTCTGATTAACAGGGAGGAATTGGTTGAGAGTCACTGAACACTGAAGGCTATTTGGGTGAAAGATTTTGAAATGACAGATTTCAGGATTCTAAGGAAAGGAAGGACTGAGGGCAGCGGAATAAGGACAATCGACTTCAAACAGGCAGATTATAACAAACCCAGAGAGCTGGCAGGTAAGGTGCCAAGGGAAGAATTCTAAGGGAAAAAGGAGTTCAGGAGAGCAGGCAGTTTCTCAAAGAGCCAATATAAAAGGGGCAACAGCAAACTATCCCCTTGCAAAGGAAAGAAAGGAATAATAATAGGACAAGTATGGCTTCATTACTTAGCTGAAAATCAAAAACGAATCATCTAAAAAGTAGAAGTATGGACAAAGTGCTAAAGATGAATACAAAAGAATAGCACAAGCATGTAGGGACAAAATCAGAAAGACTAAATGACAAAATGAGTTACACCTAGCAAGAGACATAAAAGGCAAATCAGTAGAGATTTTATAAATAGAACCAGGAGTAACGGAAAGATGAAGGAAAGCATGGTCCTCTAGATAGCAGGGAAGGAGAGCTAATAACTAATGACATCAAGGCTGCTAAGGTGTTTAATGCCTATTTTGCTTCAATCTTCAATAAAAAGGTAAATTGTGACCAGATACTTAACACAATGAATATTAGCAAGGGGGGGGGGAAGGACCATAAGCCAAAATAGGAAAAGAACAAATTAAAGACTATTTAGATAAGTTAAATGTAGTCAAGTTAGCAGAGTCTGATTAAATTCACCCTAGGATATTTAAGAAACTAGCTGAAGCTTGGTACCACTAGCAATTATCTTTGAGAACTCATGGAAGATGGATAAGGTCCCAGAGAACTGGAGAAGGGCAAACATAGTACCTATCTTTAAACATGGGAACAAAGAGGACCTGGGGAACTACAGACTAGTTAGACTATCTAGGACACCTGGAAAGATACTGGAACAAACGTATAAAACAGTCAATTTGTAAGCCTATTATCCTCTAGGTGCTTATAAGTAATAGCCAACATGGATTTGCCAAGAATAAATATTACCAAACAAACCTAACTTCCTTCTTTGACAGGTTTATTAGTCAAAGAGGGGGGGATGCTGTAGATAACATATAGCTTGATAAAGGCTTTTGACGCAGTCCCACGTGACATTCTCCTACACAAACTAAGGAAATGTGGTCTAGATGAAATTACTATAAATTAACTGGTTGAAAGACTATACTCAAATAGGTTTCAGAGTAGCAGCCATGTTAGTCTGTATCCGCAAAAAGAACAGGAGTACTTGTGGCACCTTAGAGACTAACAAATTTTATTTGAGCATAAGCCTACGAAAGCTTATGCTCAAATAAATTTGTTAGTCTCTCAGGTGCCACAAGTACTCCTGTTCTTTATGCTCAATTAGTAGTTACCAATGGTTGGCTGTCAAACTAGGGGGAACGTATCTAGTCTGTTTTCACAGTGCATTGTCCTGAATCTGGAAATATTCAATAGTTTCATTAATGACTTGGATAATAGAGTAGAAAATATGCTTATGAAATTTACAGATTACATCAAGATGGAAGGATTGCTAGCGCTTTGGAGGACAGGATTAGAATTCATAATTACCTTGACAAATTTGGAGAATTGATCTGAAATCAACTTGATGAAATGCAATAATGACAAGTACAAAATGCTATACTTGGGAAGGAAAAATCAAATGCACAAAATACAAAATGGGGAATAAATGGCTAGGTGGTAGTACTACTGAAAAGGAGGTGGGAGTTATAGTGGATCACAAATTGAATATGAGTCAACAATGTGATGCAGTTGTAGGAAACTTAATATTATTCTGGGGTGTATTCTGGAATGTTGTATGTAAGACATGGGAAGTAATTGTCTTGCTTTACTCAGCACTGGTAAGGCCTCAGCTGGAGTACTGTTTCCAATTTTGGGCATCACACTTTAAGAAAGATCTGGACAAACTGGAGAGAGTCCAGAGGAGAGCAACGTAACTGATCAAACATTTAGAAAATCTGATCTATGATGAAAGATTAAAAAACTGGGCACGTTTAGTTTTGAGAAGCCTAAGAGGGGGACCTGATAACAGTTTTCAAATATGTTAAGGGCTGTCATAAAGAGGACAAGATCAATTGTTTTCTATGTCCACTGAAGGTAGGACAAGAAGTAATGGGCTTAATCTGCAGCAAGTGAAATTTAAGACGGATATTAGAAATAACTTTCTAACTATAAGAACAGTAAAGCTCTGAACAAGCTTCTAAGGGAGGTTGTGGAGATTTTTGAGAAGACAAACACCTGAGGGATGGCGTATGTATACCTGGTCCTGCCTCAGTGCTGGGGGCAGATAGATGACCTCTCAAAGACCCTCCCAGCCCTACATTTCTATGATTCTATGAAAATAATTTCATCTGTCCTAAAAGTTAAGGTTATTCAATATTAAAGCAATGCCAACTTTGTTATTTATAAATAGCTCTACGCATGATTGAGGAAAGAACTGAGCAACCTTCTCCGTTGTCTATATATTTCTGGTCAGAGCTCCACACCTGTTCCAACACTGGCAAAGTTTAAGTTACAGAGGACTTTAGCTCTTTGTTCTTTTAGGAAAAGTTAAAATGCTCCTAGCTTGCTGTTGGCATGAGGTTCTTTTGTCTCAGAAAAGGAGCAGTTCACCAGTGAGGTTCATTTTGCTGCTGTGGGTTTCTGTTTTTAAATGAGAATGGTTATTATTTTTAAGCTACACTCAGTAGGGGAAAGAGCTGAACTTCTCACTGCTTACGGGCACAGGAAGAGACATTTCACTTCTTGAGTATTTATCTGTTGAGAGAAAGATGTAGGTGGTTCTTTGCAAAAAAAAAAAAAATTAAAAAAACAAAACAAAAAGAAAGATCAGAAAAGTCTTAGTGGCTGCTTCTCTCCTAGAGTGGCAGGGACAAGTACTGAGTTGATTACATCCTATCAGAGAAAAGGAAAAACCCTGCAAAGTGAACTTTTGACATCACTGCCCAATATCGACAGTCACATTTAGAAGAAGAGCTACCTCACTTCGAGAAGCCTTCTTAATGGTGCAAAAAGTCCCACTGCTCTCCACTCAATTTTGCCTATGAAACACTCCACGGCGGCAATACTAATCAACTTAATCAAACTCACACTAATGCACTTGTTCAAGGCGACCTGTACACTGTACCAAAATTCCCTACAAGTGTAGTGACGTGCCAAAGTAAAAGAGCCATTCGGGGTAATGGAACAAATGTCACAGTGGTACAACCACACTAACTGTATTGTAACAGAAAGCAGTATTTAATCCATTGCTTATTTCTGCTTCAGTTCTGTAACATCCATCTCCACTTGAGTCCTGAGTGCCTGCTTCAATGTCATGTGTGCCATCCTCTAGGCCACAAGTTCTCAAACTGTGGTCTGCGGATCACCAGTGGTCCGCAAGCTCCATTCAGGTGTCCGCAGATAGTTCCCTCTAAGGTGCGCACCTGGGCAGCTCCACTAATTAGGTGCCTGGACTTTGGAGAAGACACACATGTAAGGTAAGATAGTGGCCTTGAAGGAAATAGGGGGTAAATGGGAAGAGGCAGTGGGGTGAGAAGAGAGGGTGGGGGGAATCTGGGATGTGCAGGGCTGCAGCGGCCAGAGAAAGAGGCGACTTTCCCCAGCTCCAGGGCTGCGGCTGCTGAGGAGAGACGGTCCTCCTTCCCAGCCTCAGCTGTGGCTGCTGGGATGGGAGAGAGAGAGAGACCCCCACTCCTTCTCAGCCCCAGATCAGGGGCTGCCATGGTGGGGGAGAGGGGGCACATCCATCACATTAGAAATGTAAGACTACTGATACTAAAATATGAGCTGTGTGCTTTTATTTGTAGGGAAAAAAAGGTTAATTATTAAGGTTTGTTTAATATAGTATATATTATATATATATATCCAAAATGCTTTACAATAGTTAGCTAACTGTATAAACAACAGTTGGAAAGATCATTAAGTGCTCCACCAAGACCCTCAGCAATTTTCAAGGGGTCCTCAAAAAAAAAAAAAGGTTTGAGAACCACTGCTCTAGGCTACACAGAAACCATTTGTCATATGTATCTTCTGAAGCATTGAGTGAGCCCAAATAGAGCCATGTAAGTGCTGACTTTATAGGCCATTATGCAGTTTTTATTTTTGCAAAGTTTTTATTTCAAACATCACAAAAAGCACTTACTTGACCCTCAAAGGCTGGTAAGATCTGGCCTCCCTTTTATGCTAAGAGTCTGATAAAGGTGTGAGATCTTACTCAGAAATAATCAGGAAAATATTTAAGAGAGAAGGGGAGGAAAGCAAAAACAAGAAAGTAGGAAGCGTAGCTATTTATTGCATTATGTTTTAAGGAGCCGTGAGATAGCCATTTCATAAGGTACTAAAGAAATTATTTTGACTTGCTATGTATGTAACATCATCAAGACAGACTAAACAAGAAGACAGATACTCTTCGGTGAGAACTAGAAATGGGCTTCAACCGCAAGATCTGGATCTGGATTTCAAACAATCTAAAGTTCAGATGTAGGGCTTAGTTTACATCATTTTGAAGGAGACATTTATAAAACATGGATCCAGATATGGGTTTGAATCTGGAACAAAGCTAAAGAGGTTATCAGATTGAGGATCTGGGTTTGGGTCCATCTTTAGTCAGGATATGCTCTAGCAGAGGCATGGCAAATTTTTGAGAGATTTCTCAGCATATCTATTGGCAAATACCTCATGATTTCCTTGTCTGTTATCAGTCCGTTATTTTCTGCCATTCATTCATTATTTGCTAAAATGTTGTCTCTCCACTCATGACAAGGCTTGCAACTGCTTAGATTCCCCCCCCCATTTAAAACAAAAATAAAAACAAAAATCGCTACTTCACTTGAAAGAGCTGAAGGGAAATTTAAAAAAAAAAAAAACTGATGTGATTCACTGTGTTTCGATTTTCCCTAACATCAGAGGTGGTGAAACTTAGCCTCTTCACACAAGTGAAAAGGGCTGCACCGATCTGACTCACACGAGTGCTTCTTGGTGATGCACCCATTACTGACACAAACACATGCTGGGTAAAACTGAAGGCGTTAAGTGGAGCAGCTGAAAGTTGGCTGGCCTTGTATATAAATTCAAGGACATGAATGGCTGCAATCTGTTGGGTGGTGCTTCAGCTAACTGCTGAAAAACTACAGCCAAACAGCAATCTGAACAAAAGTCTCTCAAATAGACTTACTTACCACTGTAACCTGCTCCTCTCCAGCCTCCCTGTGCTACCTAACGTCCCTTCAATCCCTCAAACATGTTACCACCAACATCATCTTCATCATCAGCCCTCCTGACCATAAAATTTGCCTTCTTAAATCTCTTCACTGGTTTCCCTTTCCTATTCGCATGAATTCCGTCACCCACCTAGCTACACCTCCAATTTCATTCCTGCCTATACCATTGCCACCCACAGTCCATTTATTCTACTTTCAACTCACTTCTTCCTTTGACCAGTGTCTGCTTACATCTGTATAATTCAGTTGTCTTCTCCGGAGTTACCCGCAACCCCTGTCTTACACCAGGGAAAGGAGTTACCTCCAACCCCTGTCTCACACTAGGACCTGCATCAGGCCTTTTGTGTCTTTCTTGGGATATCTGATGCTCTTCTTAGTCCCAGCTCCTGAAGTCATGTTATTATGTGAAAAGAAAAGGAGTACTCGTGGCACCTTAGAGACTAACAAATTTATTTGAGCATAAGCTTTCGTGAGCTACAGCTCACTTCATCGTGAAGTGAGCTGTAGCTCACAAAAGCTTATGCTCAAATAAATTTGTTAGTCTCTAAGGTGCTACAAGTACTCCTTTTCTTTTTGTGGATACAGACTAACACAGCTGCTACTCTGAAACCTGTTATTATGTGAGAATCTAAAACAAAACAAAAAGGTGTCTAGCCCCAGTAGGAGAGAAAAATTTGAAACTGTGAACCCTAAGTGCTCAAAAGCCCAAAGGCAAATAACAAGACCCCCAAATTTATTATATTTTAAAATACTGAGTTTTTCAGGTCTGACTTATGATTTTTTTAACATCTGTAGTTGGCAATATTGAAATATCCTCCCTTCTCCTCATAAAGTAGCTGTCCATTGGTAATCATTAGGAATGGGATAGATAAGACAGAAAATATTATATTGCTTCTATATAAATCCATGGTATGCCCACATCTTGACTACTGCGTGCAAATCTGGTTGCCCCATCTCAAAAAAGACATATTGGAATTGGAAAAGGTACAGAAAAGGGCAACAAACATGATTAGGGGTGTGGAACAGCTTCCTTATGAGGAGATATTAATAAGAGTGGGACTTTTCAGCTTGCAAAAGAGTCGACTTAGGGTGGGGGAGAGATGATCGAGGTCTATAAAATCTCACTGGGGAGGAGAAAGTAAATTAGGAAGTGTTATTTACTCCTCATAAAACAAGACCTAGGGCTCACCAAATTAATAGGAAGCAGGTCAAAAACTAAGAAAAGGAAGTATTTCTCCACACAGCGCATAGTCAACCTGTGGAACTCTTTGCCACAAAATGTTGTCAAGGCCAAGACCATAACAGGGTTCAAAAAAGAACCATACAAGTTCATGGAGGATAGGTCCATCAGCGGCTAATAGCCAGGATGGGCAGGGATGGTGTCCGTAGCCTCTGTTTGCCAGAAGCTGGCAATGGGCAACAGGGGATTGATCACTTGATGAGTACCTAGTTCTGTTAATTTCCTCTGAAACACCTGGCAGCGGTCACCGTCGGAAGACAGGATACTGGGCTAGATGGACCTTTGGTCTGACCCAGTATGGCTGCTCCTATGTTCTTACGTCCAATCTGTCCTCTCTCAAATCCCTTCTCCAAAACACACTTCTCAAAGTCTATCATTATTAACTCTCCACCAAAAGAAGTGTGGGCAGTATCTATTTAAAAAACAGGGAAACAAAATCCCCTCCTACACAACTCTACAATATCATTTCATCCGTGACCGATGCTTTCAGTGGCTGTCTGCCGTTTTTCTTCGTCAGCTTCACAGTACATTTCCTCCATGTTCTGCACAGCGTTAAGCATGCTGATTGCACTCAGCAAAAATAGTAAGTAAGAGTAAAATAATGATAAACTAATCCTGATGTCCCTTTTAGATCCCTATTTCACACAATTCCTAAGGCTACATACTTACACAGTGTCAGATGACATTAGGGTGAGGTCATTTTAACATGCAGGACATGGTGCTTCACATCACACCTACATTCTGTGGTGTGGGCTACTGCCTAATTGAAAGATAATAAGGTACAGACAACATGGGATAGTAATTTATAATCATTATTACATTTTCTTGGTATTTATTTTATTGCTACAATGAACTTCTTCGATAATTATGTGGATGCCAAAAGCATTTCCACTGTAAATAATCATAATTGTAAATAATTAAATTGTAAATAATTGAATTAGGGCCTGATCCAAATTCTCAGTGAAGTCTCACAGAGTCCAGGCAGAAAAAGAGACACAGTGGGTAAAATCCTGGCCTCAGTGATGTCAATGGGAGTTTTGCCATTGGCTTCAATGGGACCAGAAATTCACCTAGTGAATACAAGAGAGAAATTGACAGCATGGTCCTAATTCACCACTGACATAAATGAGTGGAATTTTGTTTGTTTTACCCCCATGGTGTTGCCTCTGCTTATGCCATCTGTGACCGTGAATGCCCTCTCCCTCCATTATGGAAAAGGTCTTGTGCACACCATGATTCTGCTGCCATAAGACTTTCTGCAGACCCCACCCCCGTCACAAAAACATGTTCCAAAATCTAATTTGTGACATGCTGAAAATTTAAAACTAGGGGGTAGAATTAAATTTATTTAAGTAACTTGGTGAACGCCCTATGAATTGTATTACCCATTCCCATGTTTAATTCAATAAAAACTTCGTTTTTGTTAAGTTATCTGAAACTGCTGCAGAATTTCCACTCTGCAGCACTGCACTGCGGCAAAATGTAGACCCCTCTCTGAAGAATTTAGGCCAATCTTGTGACAGCACACCCAGAGCTTTGATTGTGGAATGCTGATTGCTAATGTCTAAAATACATCCTTGAAGCAATTAAACTGAAATTCAGAAACACAAAATCAAATTCACGAGCATGGCCAAAAATGAGAAGGCCTGGTACGTATAATATGTCCCCAATGCAGGGTAGTGGAGAGCCACTCTGTGACAGGAATAGCCAATCCAGAACAATCTCTCTGCTCACAACAACCACTATATTATACTAATCTGCACTAATGGTTTTTTCTCAGTTTCTTGCTTAAACTTCTCTCTTGAGGAGGCAGAGGGAAGATAATCCTCTTTGGAGTCACATGAATCTTTTATTGATACCCTACAGCAGGAAAGTGATAGGAGCTTTCCCTGTTACTCACTTTCAAGGATGGCATGTTTACAAAGAATGCCACTGTCACTAATCCGGGATGATACTATAGGTCTGCCTGGAAAAATCTTAATTTTCTTGATATATGGAATTAGTTTCTTTAATGCCTAACACCCTTTTTTCAGTTGAAAGCAAGCATGTTTTATTGTGCCAAATGAAATAAACAGTAATTAAAATGTAAAAATTTTTTACAGCTGAATTCTTGAAAGCCCCCATTGATATGTCAAACCCCACTTTCCCGTTTTGATTCTCTCTCTGATCTCTTGATGAGAATGGCCGAATTAAAACCTGGGCTTGGTGGATTTGCATAAAATTAGACAGCCAGGGAAATTAACAGGGAATTTAATGACTGCCTCCTCTGCCACATCTGATGCTTTTACCAGATTAAAGACAAAAGTGTTTGATTTTGTTTTTTAAACCACTTTAAAAATGTATTAAATGTTACTTAAACTTTTTGTCAAGAGGGGAGCAGCAGGAAGGGATACAAATCCAAACATATACATATGGTACTAAATACTTCCTACAGTGAGAAGCAAACGCCCCCATGGCTAGGTTTAGAATAGAATCCCAACTAATCTCATTTTGCCACTTGACTTCTGGAAATTCCTTCAATGTTACCTGCAATTTAATTTAAAACAAGGAGCAACTTGAAGACTGGTCAGCTAATCCCCACTGCAGGCACTATTCAGCCATTGTTACTGACTCCTTATGGGCCAGACTGTCAGAGGTCCATAGGAAAGCCTTGGGCAGGGGTAGAGGATAAGGTCCAGGGAAAGCTGCAATTCCTGTGTGCTTAGGCAGCATAGGCAATGCTCCCTCTCTATGTCTCTGGGGGTATAAAGGGCCCCAAAATGAAGAGTGGGGAGAAAACAGGGCACAGAATCTTAGAATGATAGATGTGTACGACTGGAAAGGACCCCATAGATCATGAAGTCCAAACCCCTGCACTGAGTCAGGACTAAGGGCAGGTCTTCACTACCCACTGGATTGGTAGGCAGTGATTGATCTATCGTGTCTCATCTAGACGCGATAAATCGATCCCCGAACGCGCTCTCCGTCGACTCCGGAACTCCAGCTTGCAAGAGGTGGAAGCAGAGTCAATGGGGGAGCGGCAGTGGTCGACTTGCTGCTGTCCTCACGGCCAGGTAAGTCGACCTAAGATACACCGACTTCAGCTACGCTATTGGTGTAGCTGAAGTTGCGTATCTTAGGTCGACCTCCCCAGTGTAGTCGAGGCCTAAGTATTATCCAGAGCAACCCTGACAGGTATTTGTCCAGCCTGTTCTTAAAAACCTCCAATGATGGAGATTCCCAAACCTCCCTACATAATTTGTCCCAGTGCTTAACTACCCTGACAGTTAGGAAGTTTTTCCAAATGTCCAACCTAAATCTCCCTGGCTGCAGACTAAGTCTATTACTTCTTGTCCTGTCCTCAGTGGCTAAGGAGAACAATTTATCACTCTCCTCGTAGCAACCTTTTATGTATTTGAAGGCTGTTATCAAGTCCCTGTCTCAGTCTTCTCTTCTCCACACTAAACAAATCCAATGTTTTTTTTTCAATCTTTGGTCATGTTTTCTAGACCATTTATCATTTTTGTTGCTCTCCTCTGGACTTTCTCCAATTTGTCCACATCTTTCCCAGAACTGGACAAAGAACTCCAGCAGAGGCCTTGGAGTTGACTAGGCACTAAGAGGGGAGCACAGTGCACCTTCCAAAGGCCCTCAAAATAATCCCTCCCTCCCTCCCCTGGACCCATATCTCCACCATTTTGGCACAATTTCGCCCTCTGTTGGTAAAACTCCCTATGGACCACATTTTTCACTTAGATACAATCTATGCAACCTCAGTGACTTGAATGGAGTTGCACTGGTGTAATGAAAGGTCAAATTTGGCCCAATGATTTCAATAGGATTTCAGTTACTTTTAATGAGAGCTTTGCCCATGTTGGGAGTGTTGAATATACATTAGGGCTGACTCAATGTGCTCTAGATCATCCAGATTTAAACAACAAACTGTTTGCTCCTTTTGCTTTTCACCTTTCTGACACAATGAACCATTTTTATGGCTATCAATCAAGCCTGACTGAAAAACAGATTTGGGAGAGCAGTTCTTACTTGTGAGAACACCCCAGTTAGCCAAAATGGCAACTGTAATTAAATTGAAAATATAATAGTCTTAACAGGCAGTCTCTGCTATGCTTGCTACTCTTTGCATTCCAGGGCAATGCAAAGTGCTGGTTCAGCAAGGCCAATCATTCCATCTGCACTCACATGCAACCTTGCATAAGTGTTTGTTGATTTCTCTCTAACCTTGTATGTAAATTAACGCCTTGCTTCCTCTTATATTTAATACTCAACCGGCAATAAGGGGGAAATTGTTTCAAATGCTTATTTTGGGGGTTGGGGGGGAGGTCGAGAAAGGAAATCAGGATTGTATTTTTAAATTAGTTTATTTCAGAAATAAAGAAAAAATGACAAAAGGAAGCACTTTGGTTTGTAGACTACTGTCTCTCAGCTACTTCAGAGTAAATCCACAGTCAATTACATCTGCTGTAAACCCAAGAAGTAACTCTATTGCCAATCATCAGCACAGAATAGGCTCAATCCAATTCCCACTGAAGTCAGTGAAAATGTTGTCACTCAATTGAAAAGGAGCTCGGTTGAGCCCTTAATCTGGATTTATACCAGATGGAATTTTTCATCAAAATTCTGAATTTTGAAAAATTTCAACCAGCTCTGTTAGAGAGACAAGGTGGATAAAGTAATATCTTTTATTACTTCTGTTGGTAAGAGAGACAAGCTCTTCAGCTTACACAGAGCTCTTTTTCAGGTCTAGGAAATGTACTCAGAGTGTCACAGCTAAATACAAGGTTGACCAGATTGTTTAGCATAAGTAGCTAACACATATTTCAAAGGACCAGCTCTACTGTTAAAAAAAATTACTATGTTACATTTCACACCATATACTAGTGGACACATAGTAAAACAAACAACAGCAATCTATGATATATTAACTGCCAGAGCAATGTCTGTACCTACACTTGACATTTGGGGATTTCTGAGTTCTTTTTCTAGGTTTTAATCAGTGTTGTCAATACATTCTATTTAGAAACATTTATTCTGTTATCATTTTGGAGGTGGGAGTGGTAATAGGATGATATTATAGTCAAGGAACAGCATGAAGTCAAGAAAACTTAGTT
Source organism: Dermochelys coriacea (assembly GCF_009764565.3). Classification (NCBI taxonomy): domain Eukaryota; kingdom Metazoa; phylum Chordata; order Testudines; family Dermochelyidae; genus Dermochelys; species Dermochelys coriacea. The sequence goes on from NC_050075.1 coordinate 12,948,285, forward strand.
CTATTCCTCATTGTTTTGTGCCTCAGTTTCTCAGTCTATAAAATTGGCATAATAAGGATTTCTTACCTGACTTGTATTATGTCACTCGTACTATAAATTAGATATCATCATGTATCATCAAATCTTGTTTTTCAGGTATTGAGATTCCTCAACTGGACTGTGTAATGTTTGGTACAAAAGTGCCAAGTGGTACGATCATTTCAGTTTATTGGTCTTTGATATAAAACCAGGATTTTGAGAGGCTGTTTGCTTCTGCTGTTCAAACCTTGGCTGAAGTTATAATCTCCTGTTTGTGATACCAAAACAAGTTACTGGTGACAAGGTGACATTATAAATGGAGGATTATGACTGACTAGGAGGAGAAGAAGCAGCAGATTAATTATTCTCCTTGCTTCATATTAATTATTAAATAATGAGGGAACAGAGAGTTAGAATTGCTTCGAAGCAGAATTTTTTCAAAGGTTCCAGCTACTGCTTGAAGAGGCGGACCATGAACTACACTCTGGGGATAACATGGTTTGTAGAGCCATGAAAAACTTTCACTACAAAATCTGAGACCACACAAAGTGTGGCTGGCCTTGGGTTTCATTACAAACATGAAACTCAGCCTTGGCTCATCAAAAGGTTCACAAACTAGGACTGATCAAAGGTTTCATGTTGAAACAATGTGAAACTCGCAATTTCATATGGTTTTGATGAGAATTTTTTTTCCCCCATGCAACGTTGCTCTTTCAACTTGATTTTGCTTTGAGTTTGGGGTTCATTTGAACATGAAACACAAAGGGTACAAACCCACAGGAAACTAAATCACGGAATGGAGTGCAGTCCTAGTGATCAGATCCTCACAGTGGGAGCCAGTCACCTGATTAGGAACCACTGACACTACAAAGTCAGCCATGTCAGGGAACTTGATCAGAAAATGCTAGTCTGCAAAAACATTTAAGACCTAGCTTCAGCTTGCAGTACAGATAAGGATAGATAACCATTCCTAAAAAGAGAACAGAGAGGGGTGGACCTCCTGTGTCCATACAGATCCCCAAAGATTTCACTGGGTGTTCACCTGTGTCATCTCTTTAAAGGATTATAGTTATAACATACTTAGTTCAGTTGTGCAATATAGACAGACCTATCTTATAACCCATGTCAAAAGACAACTGTGTTACAACTATAAGTTCCCCATACATAGTTGATTTGTAGTGTAGACAGGCTCTAAAGTAACAGTTGTTTGAGGGGGTTAATTCCTTAGAAAGCTGAGGGATACTTTATTAGCTTTTCCTCATTGCTATATCTCAGCTCTCTGTGACATTGTCTTTTTCTCACCTTGTGGGTGTGGCTCACTGGATGTCCCATGGTGAACAAATGAAGGGTTGTGCTCCATGGGTAGAGGCTGGTCTAAGGCACAAGGAGCTGAAGTGACCTGTGCAAGGTCACACTGGGAGCTATTTTCAGAGTAGCAGCTGTGTTAGTCTGTATTCGCAAAAAGAAAAGGAGTACTTGTGGCACCTTAGAGACTAACAAATTTATTAGAGCATAAGCTTTCGTGAGCACAAGTACAAGTACACAAGTACTCCTTTTCTTTTTACTGGGAGCTATTGACTCAATTAACAATAGGACCCAGGCTTAGCCAGGTTCCTACAGTCCATTGTGCTAACCTGCTAAACCACACTGCCTTGAGAGCAGATTTGAGTCTATACTATCATCATACTCCCGAGTTAAGTGTGCAGATCTGAATATGCAAACAGTCTGATCTTAAAAAAAAAAAAAAAAAAAAAAAAAAAAAAAAAGGTACACTTTTTAATGTGTATGTAGGAATCTGAATCCTTTTAATAGCAGAACTCAGAGAACTGCTGAGGGGTTTTCCTGCTGCTGTAGTTTACTGTACTAAAATACTTGGGCATTATTTTGTGGCTGCTTTTGCCCTGAAATGCAAGCTCTCATCCACTGTAACAATTTTAGCAGCCAGATTTGTTCCAAAAGGTGGATTTAAAACAAAAAGGAAGACAACAAATTACAATTCTGGTTTTTAGTCCACACACCAAGATTGTGGATATTTTGGAATAAGATTTTCTCTGATGATAGAATTATACATGCTTCTCGCCAGACAATTAGCTAATTTACAGAAGCACTCTAATAAAATGGCAGTGACCTACTGCTTAGCTGTAGGTCATTTTGCAGCATGGAACTCATTTTTGAACTTACTTTGGATTATCCTTGTTTTATTACTGTAATTGACAGCGGCAATACTGAACGCTGAAATGGAGGTTATAGAGAACATCAATTGTACCCAAGTGGTATACCTACCCCACCCACCTCCAAATCATATTTAGATCCATATGCTGCTATTTTTTAATTTGTCTCTCTCTCATTTAGGGTCTTTGCCATACACTTTTAAAAGGCCTGTGTGTTCTACACCTGGATCTCTGAAAGTCTGAAAATCAAAAAAACCCTCTCTATGATGGGAGCATGCTCAAAGGACAAAGAAAACTTGCTATAAAGGGACACGCTATGGAGCTGAGGCCTTAATCAAGGTTTTATAAAAGTTAAAAATGTTCTACGAAACAAATGTTTTCAGGATTTGTTTAAAAAAATCCACACTAAACCATGTTTTATTTGGTTGGGATTTAAATATTCCATTGGAGCGTTTGCTGCCCAAACATGATGATTTTGTGCTAAAACATAATTTCCAAAAATGAAACTGACTATTCTGCGTCCACTGTCTAAGATAATTTAAAAGCAAAAAGGAAACTAACATATAAATTATGAACAGCTAGATATTTTTAAAGTTCTTTCAGTTTTTACTAAGCTAAGGCATCCCATAGAGAAAGACATTTACACTAGACATACGGCTAAGCCTAACCATACCCCTTTAATTTGTTGTCTACTGTTTCAGATGATAAAGGAGATTGAGCTGGGATTTTTTGAAGAAATACATCCTCATACAAGCCAACCTCTAGTTGACAGGACTTAGGAAAAAATATCTCAAGTATGGGTTATTCCATCACTGTCCACTATGAGGTTTCTTGTACCTTATTCAGAAGCATCTGGTACTGGCATGATCAAGAAGAGGTATGCTAGACTAGATGGATCAGTTTTCTCATTTATCAGATTTGTGGCTAAATGAAAAAGTGACCTGTGAGGCTGGGAATAGTTTAATTTTTTTTAAGACATATTTTCACAAGTGCTCAGCATTGGCCTAACTGCTCCCACTGAAGTTAATGGGAATTTTACCTTTAACTTCAAGGCACAGAAGGACAGATTTTCAAAGATACGGAGGTGTCTAAAGATACAGCCCAATGTGTCTTTCAAAAGCGCCTAAGAAGATTAGGTGCTCAACTCCCATCAAAATCATTGAGACTTAGGGCTTGTCTACACTGCCAATGTTAAAGCGCTGCCGCGGCAGCGCTTTAACATGGCTTGTGTAATCGCTACAAAAAAACCCACCTCCACGAGGGATGTAGCTCCCAGCACTGTCTATACTGGCACGTTACAGCGCTGAAACTTGCAGCGCTCAGGGGATAGAGGGGGTGCCTAACTTGCTTAGACACTCTTTAAAACCCCATTAGGCACCTATCTGCATCTTTAGGTGCCCAAGTAACTTTGAAAATCTGACCCTGAAAGCACTTTCTGAAAATCTCATCCATAACACGTGACGGGGTAAACAATGCACAGTAACAATTATGTTCTGCGCGCTGGACAGTTCAAATATTTTTTACATTATATTTTCTTTTTTTCTACTCTCATGAAAGACACAAAGTGCTTTAAACTAGTAAAACACTCAGCTACTTTGGTGATATGCATGGCATAAATATCTAAATAGATAACAAAGATATCAAAAAATCACTCTGAAGGTCTTAACAGGAATATACAATTTTATTTTATTTAGGACTACAGTGTCCTATTTAGACTTTAGTGTATTCCTTTTAATCATTTACCTCCAGGTATAACTACTTCAAACCAACTGCACCACTGAAAAGCCACCTGCTTTACCAGGCTAAAGAGCAAACCAGGCCTAAAAGCTGCTTCAGGCATGAAGATAACAGCTACAGCTCTGCTATTTCTTCAGAACACCTGCAAAGCTACTTCACCTCTGCTTTTTAACTGACAGTATTTTATCCTGGTTCCCAAGAGAACCACACTAAAGGAGTATGGTTTCATACAAGTGTATAGAAGGTACTGTGCACGTACAATCTTTTTGCAATATAACCAACTATCTTTTGTGAACAAAGTTCCTGTGTAAAACCTTGAAGAGTCACCCTTAAGCTTATCACAAGATAAATCCCTGTCTATAGTATTGTGAGGCTACCAGTAACACAGATAAGTCTGGTAATATATTGCATTAAACAGGGATAATCTTATCTTCATAGCTATCCCCTACAGTTTGGGGTGTGGGGGGGACGGGATGACTGCCCTGTTTCATACAATAACAGCTCAATCACAACTCATATTTCTTAGCTGTTAAGTTCTTGGGCCAGGGATTGTGTCATCTTATGTTGGAACACCTAGCTCAATACGATCTTGATCTTGAGTGGGGCCTTTGCATGCTACTACAATACAAATAACAATTCAAATCAGGACTAGGCCTTCTCTATGTACCGTGAAGAAAACAACAATCCTCCCCCCAACCCCAAAGTACTAGAATAAGCTGGAAGGATTCCAGATACACATATGCGTATGTGCTATTTGTCAAGCCCATCATGTTTAGCTAAAGTAATCCTCTCAAATGAAGAGACTTCTCTAAGGATCTTAAGTCATCATGCCAGCTCAATAGGAGGTATATTGCACTAGCACTTTATTGTAATGTGTGTTTGTGCAGAGAAATAATTGTGTTAGAAACCAGATGACAGAGTCTGTTATCAGGCTGTTTTAAGGAATGCATAATTCTGATTGGAGACCATCAGGTGAACTGTTTCCAAAATTCTTGTCACATCACAATAATGATCATGTGCAAAGGAGTCATATTTCTATGCCTTCAATATCTTAAGTCTTGAGCTAAGCACACAAAGGGAGCTTGGAAGAGGCTGTCTCAGCTCTGAAGCATCTTCAGATGAATCATGAGGAGCCCATGGAGGTCATTTTGGCGGACAAACATCTCTCTTTTTGATTAATGCGTAAGAATGATAACTACATGTGGTTTCATGAGTTGTACCAAGAAAGGTGAATCAATTTATAATTGGCTGTAATTAGCGCTCTCACAAGAAGGAGTTACATTTTTTTTTTAAACCTTTAGCTAAGCTGCACCCAGAAAGGTGTGAAATTCTTTCAAGCCTGTGAAAGCACCATAGAAAATCACCTCTCTATCTGATCCTTACAAACAAAAGGCCAGATCATTGATTAGTAGCAGAGAGGAGTAAACACCAGGATCAGAAGCCATGGGACACAAACAACATTCTGGAAAGTAAGTCCCCTTGCGGGTTGGCAAACAAAGAGGCTCTGTCTGCACTAGAGAATGAATCATACCACTGGTTTCAGAGTAGCAGCCGTGTTAGTCTGCATTCGCAAAAAGAAAAGGAGTACTTGTGGCACCTTGAACTGTAGCTCACGAAAGCTTATGCTCTAATAAATTTGTTAGTCTCTAAGGTGCCACAAGTAATCATACCACTGAAACTTCCAGTGATGGGACTGAAACACTGCTAGTTACAACTATGCTCACACTAACCATGTTTTTTGTTTTTGTTTTTTGTGGTGGGGGGTACACTAATATGCAGTGCTCCCTGCAAAGTCTGCAGTGACAGTGCATTGTGGATTCCTATCCCACAGTTCCCAGCACAGCGAGCTGAAGTAGGTGCCCTGCAGAAAAACAGCTGGTAATAGTATAGTGAACACATTTATAGTACAGCACAGTAAATGCTGAGATATTACATTATATGTCTGATAATATTGAATAGCAATTAACAGCATAATAACAGTTATGTATGGTACTATATATGCCTTTATTGTAACAGTGATGACTATATGTATAAAGAAAAGGAGTACTTGTGGCACCTTAGAGACTAACAAATTTATTAGAGCATAAGCTTTCGTGAGCTACAGCTCACTTCATCGGATGCATCCGATGAAGTGAGCTGTAGCTCACGAAAGCTTATGCTCTAATAAATTTGTTAGTCTCTAAGGTGCCACAAGTACTCCTTTTCTTTTGCGAATACAGACTAACATGGCTGCTACTCTGAAACCTGTGACTATATGTATATAATCATTTGATTTCCAGTTCTTTGGTGTTTGGCTGCAAATCCAAAACAGTTTATTGCAATGTTTAGTTACAGTTGGTTACACCCCCACACTCTTTCATATGGTCTGATGGCCGGGATACTCCTTCTCCTCCACTAAAAGAGACTTTGAGCCTGGCACTCTAAAAGCTAATTGGACAAGCACCTCCACCAGCAGACAACACTGCTAGAGGATGTACGTTCACTATTCTATATCCTTCTGTACAGATCTGCAGAAAAATTTCCTCTTACAGTTCTGTTCTTTTCCATGTCTTGCCATTTTCAAAACTCACTATGATTCTCTCTCTCTTATAATTGCTCCTTACGAACCAAAGGTGGGGCATTCTGGGGGCCAGGGACCTTCACACAGGCTTAGGGCAGGTCTACAGTACCGCTTAAGTCAATCTAACTTTAAGTTGCTCAGGGGTATGAAAAAGACACCTCCCTGAGCGACGCAAGTTACAGTGACCTAAGCGCTGTCCACACTGGCACATGTCCTCTCCCACACAGAGCGTCTTCACCCGACACTAGCTCTTCACCTGACCTTAGTTCCCATTCCCTCTGCCACATTTGTGGCATTGGTCTGCTGTGGGATCAAACAGCCCAGCCAGAAGCACCAGGGGAGACAAATGGTGGCTGGAAAGCAACCAGATGGTAAATTAAACATTTTGTGGACTGGGGAGAGTGTTCAGTAGACTAGTGATGCAACATATAATTTGCTGTTATTGTACTAACTTTCCCTTTTTTGCTTTCTCTGGCATATAGGACCTATAAACTAGTAGTTTTCTTACAATCTTCCCATGTGGTACTAATGCCCGCACAACACCATTGGTGATCGTCATGTAGACTGCTAATGGAGACTGGCCGCCACCATTTTAACCACTGTGTCATTCTAAAAGTTAAATAATATTCTGGGCTGGTGCCATAACATAAATATCATCACGTCACAACACAAGTAAGATGTAAAACCAAATCTCTTCAGATTTAGTTGCTCCCAAGTCTGCTGGCACAGATGCCCTGGAAAGGTTGATCACGGTCACTAGTGGCTACCATCTTTTCAGTTAAAATTAATTTCACAGCTCCTTTTAAAAAAACTGTCTCTGTTTATAAGAGTTGTCTGTGCTCCGTTCTTTCACACTAGTGACATCTGACAGATGATGGTAACAACAACTGTTTCAATTTAGAAAATCTTTTACCTTCATACCTACAAAATGTAAGAGAATTAATTAATATGAATGTGTTTAAAAAAAAACCTCAAAATGTGGCACAGGCCCAAACTAATGGTGATGATGAGATCTTAGTATTATAAATCTTGTCTTTACACACCTAACCCTGTTGTTTGCCATCCTGTAACTGTGTGGTATCTAAAATTAGCCTGTAAACTTTCCAGGCAGGGCCCTTATCTTTGCATGTGTATCTCCAAGTCACCTAGCACACTTTTGGGTGTTGTCCATGCAATACATACACATTTCTGTGAACACTGTCCTTTAAATATCTGTATCAGGAGTTAAAATGAAAAACAAGAGGTAAGCCAATACAAAAGGCAACTGAGCTCCTTTTGTTTAAGAAGGTTTTGTTATTAATTATTATTATTATTATTACTACTACACAAAGTTAATCTATTTTAAAATTTCAGCTAAAGTGTTTTTCTGTAGCACCTGTCACTATACAGTCAACACAGAAAGCATGATTGCATCTTTAACATGATTTCTGGCTATATTATGATATGGTTTTGTCAGCATATGTCTTTCTTCCTTATTAGTAACAATAATGTTCAGCATTTAGATAGGGCCAAATCCTAATGTGCTTATTAAAGCAACATGCTCATTGAAGTTAATAGGCGCTTACCATGAGTAAGAACATCTGAATTTAGCCCATAGTGTTTTTCCTGTTTGAAAACCCTGTACAAACATTGACTGACTAATCCTGACAATAGCCTTATGATGTAGGTGCATATTACTCTCCCCATTTTATAGACAAGGAAGCTGAGACACAGAAAATTTAATTACTTGCTCAAAGCCACACAGGGTGCTTGGGACAGAGCTGGAAATACAACTAAGACCTCCCAATGCTCCAGTCTGTGCTTTAGCTACTAAATAATGCTTCCTCTCTGTAAAATGCAGGAGAGATTACTCTCCTCTGGCCCCTCAGAAACCCCTTCCCCCACTCCACCAGTCACCCCCCACTTAAATACTAGTATACACAGGATGTAACACCTTTAAATTGTGCTAAATCCCATCTGCAGTAGTGCTTAAGATGTATTAGTTAAAACGTGTTAACACATTTTTAAACATGACTATTTTCTGCATAAAACGAGTACTTGTGACTCCTTATAGACTAATTTCAGAGCAGCAGCCATGTTAGTCTGTATTCGCAAAAAGAAAAGGAGTACTTGTGGCACCTTAGAGACTAACACATTTATTTGAGTATAAGCTTTCGTGAGCTACAGCTCACTTCATCGGACGCTCAAATAAATTTGTTAGTCTCTAAGGTGCCACAAGTACTCCTTTTCTTATAGACTAACAAATTGTTAAACAAATTGTTAAAATAGGTGTTAGTCTGTGTCAGCAAAAACGATGAGGAGTACTTGTGGCACCTTATAGACTAACAATTTGTTAGTCTATAAGGTGCCACAAGTACTCCTCATCGTTTTTGCTGACACAGACTAACACCTATTTTCTGAAACCTATTTTCTGTATCTAGACAAATCCTAGGGGACAATTTAAGCAGCCTCTTTTGCAATGCATTTATACGGAGTCAGATAATGTTTTCCAACCTATGTTCACGTCATTCCTCATCTAGACTGTAAACTCTGCTTCAGGGATGAAGTCCTGCCTCTACCAAAGTCAATGGGAGCTTTGCCATTGACTTCAGTGGGGCCAATATTTCACCCCAGATGTTTAACAAACCATAATATATGCAGAATTATCCTCCCCCTAAGAGATGTCCACTTGAACTGATTCACCAACACATCTCTAAACAACATGTTTTAAACTGAAAAGGAATTAATGTGTATTAGCCATGTTGTAGTAGGTTTTGGTATTAGTCCCTATGATTTAAGAAGAGTTTTCAGCAGGTGGTGATGGGAGGGTAAGTGTAAGAAAAATTACCTGTGCTTCCTTTTGCAGTTAAGTCTGGTGCTACTCACAGAATTTTGGAAAGGAATACACGGCTGGAAAAATGAATTCAGACTTGGCATGTCTGCTACATGGTCCAGATTACCATAATTAATACGTTTCTGCTTACATATTAAATTTTAATATTAAATTTGATACAAAATGACTAATTTAACTTGTGACATATGAGTCATAAGTATTCCATGGAAAACAACTTTACTGTGTGGTATGTTAAACCCCAGGCACATCTCTTTTAAATTAGCTATCCCTAATTTCCTTAACCTAGATTTCCCAAATACAGCAATGAGATCCAGTGATCATTTGATTTTTTCTTAAATTTAATTTATAGGATTGTTGTTAACTGAACTTGTCTACATCTTTGTTCTCATCCTATCTGCATTGGCTACAATGACATCTGCTGGTAAGTATAAAGCCATGCAACTCTCCCAAATATTTCTATCCATTCATCTTCTAGGAGAACTGAATAGGGATTCCTGTACCTTTGTTTCAAACCAGTACAGTGCAGATCCATAGGATAGGTCTCAAAACCAAAAAAGTTATGCTAAAATCAGAGAGCCAAAGCTCAAAGGCAGCTATTCCTCCCCACCCCAAAGAACACTGAAGAACACAGTGATGCATTGAAACCCTTTGACAGTGGTTTCTTTAAAAGTCTATTTAGTTTTTTTCAAAAGTGCGTGTGTGTGTCACAATAATGGAGAAATCATATCAGCATAATTATAATTTACTAGACCACTGCAAATTCCATTGTAGCTAGAAGCATTTCCAATGGCAGATAACCTGATCTATGTCTCTGGCTGCCTAAGGTGCAAATCCTTTGGCATACAACAACTAGAGAAGTGCAACTGCACGCACAAATCCTTTAAAATTTTAATTCTTAAAAGACCTCTGAATCCACACACCAGAGCAATACAAGTTGTTTTCCCCTGCACCTGGGGAGGTTCTTGTGCAGACACCCTGCACCATTATGGAGTTGCACTGAAGTCTCCATTGCAGGAACTTTGGATACAATTTTCAAAAGCACTTAAGTGACTTAGGAGACTCAATGCTTATCTAAATGAATATTCAGTTTGCAGCAAGCTAGGATGTGAAACTCTTTTCAAAGAGGACTAGATTCAAGCTCATTAACAAACTATCAATACACATCAGCAGGGTGCACACAGATAGTCAGTGTGTTGCAGGTCAGTGTGAGGTAGAGTCACAAGCTAAACTAAATTTTGTGTGTAGAGATGCCCTAAGTCCTGTTTTCAAAAGTGAATTAGGCAATTAGGGCCAGAGTTTTGATGTTATTTAGGATTTTCAAAAGTGCCTAGGCATACTGAAATCAATGGGAGTTAGATAACTAGGCATTTAGGAAAATCCCATTAGGTGTCTAAGGGCATGTCTTCACTAGCAATGTTAGGTTTCAGAGTAGCAGCCTTGTTAGTCTGTATTTGCAAAAAGAAAAGGAGTACTTGTAGCACCTTAGAGACTAACAAATTTATTTGAGCATAAGCTTTCGTGAGCTACAGCTCACTTCATCGGATGCATTCACTGGAAAATACAGTGGGGAGGTTTATATACATAGAGAACATGAAACAAAAGCACTCCTGCTCCCAGCGCTATAAAAAAAACCCCACCTCCATGAAGGGAATAGCTCCCAGTGCTTGGCACTGTCTACATTGCCACTTTACAGCGCTAAAACTTGCAGCACTCAGGGGTGTGTTTTTAGACAAGGCGTAAAAGTCTTTACAAATCTATCTCAAAGGAACCTAAATCCTACTGATAGTCAATTATCTTTCTACTAATACTACAGTGTCAACTTAAAATTCATTTTCCCACCAGCATTCGTGGTAGCAAAACTTTATTGCACCAATGTTTAAAGAAAACAAAAGGTTATGAGGAGAGCTGAAGCCAATTCATTAAAAAACTGAATGAATATTGTAGTTGCCAACTTGAAAAGAAATTTGTCAGGGACAATTCTCTAAATAAAGCAGTAGTTTGGGATCCACAGAAGGGTCATGTTTGCATACTGGCCTCTTGCTGTGAACAGCTGAGAGGCAGCTGGTTATGCTACTGCAACATGGTCCCTGTACATAAATTCAGGTTTCAGAGTAGCAGCCGTGTTAGTCTGTATTCGCAAAAAGAAAAGAAGTACTTGTGGCACCTTAGAGACTAACAAATTTATTAGAGCATAAGCTTTCGTGAGCTACAGCTCACTTCATCGGATGCATTCATCGGATGCTGTAGCTCACGAAAGCTTATGCTCTAATAAATTTGTTAGTCTCTAAGGTGCCACAAGTACTCCTTTTCTTCCTGTACATAAATTGTGGCATCAGTTATCTGTGATGAGCTTTAAAAGCCCAGGATTGTCCATGCCAATCCCAGACTGTTTTCTCCTATGGATTATACCTGGGAAAGTTTTTGCAGCATTCACTGTCATTAGGTATTTTTCTTGTCAAAGGTAAAAAGGAAGACTTTCTAAAAGAAGATAATTCTTCAAAATTGTTTGAAAAAAATTAAACCAAACTTTAGTGTAAAGTGAGGGGAATTTAGTCTGATATCACAACAACCCGACATCATCTCACGGGGTACAACAAAGAAATATTTCCTATTGCCACCTATTGTCTCTAAAACTCCTTAAATGTGACACCTTGTCTCCTTCTGTGAAACTGCAGGAAGTTAGATCAACAAATTCTGGAGCTAACAGCCTCCAGATTGTAATGTAAGGGAGCTACAAGCAGGGTTCTCTCACAAAAAGCTCCTCAAATATGGAATTCACTCCACCCACTGAGTTGACAGACTCACGGTCTATTGATTTTCAGGGCCTGCTGAGGCAGTAAGCTGTGTTGGTGGGTCCAATCAGGGATAGTGGGTGAAGAAGCATTGCTCAATTTGTTATGTATTTTTTAAAAAAATGTCTACACGTGTCTTGAGCTTTGAAGAGGTGCATTTTTAAAAATCTAAAGAAACCAAAATTAATTAATTAAATGGTAGCCAACAGAATGCACAGCTAACGTTTTCTCATGTAGGTTGGAGCTTGGATTTAAGTTAGATAGCTTATCTTCAAGACGGATCCTGATGCTTCATCACTTACTACTTTAGGAATTACGATGCCTCTAGAAGAAATGTATTAATAGATTCCATGAGTATACGCCATGACTGGAACACTTAAGGGTGTGACATCGGCGTGCAAAAAAGGCGAACTGCAAGCTCAGTGAACCAAACCAGCATTTCTCAACCTACATCTTCCAGGAGTTATAAAAAGATTCAGGGGCTAGACAAGACTATGATGATGGAGACAAATTTATCTGCCTCATCAGTGGTATATACCCTTAAGAGTACAAAGGGCTTCATAGGCAACTTGCCAGGAGGCTGTGGCTACAACTAATTTGCATATAAACTTAAAGAGGATTTTAATAAGCATTAAATGCATCTGATTTTTTATTTACAGTAGGTGTATACAGCATTTAACAAAGCATGTAGAAAGAAAAAATACAACTGGAAGCCTGAAGTGGAAGGAGTATCAATGGGAAAACGATCATTGTTTTTCAAAACTAGCTTCTTGATGTATTGCTTTTATCATTGAGGTGTCCACAGGCATAATGGGATACAGATTTGAATCTGTGAGAAGACTTCAATCTTTTGAAAGGCTTAATGTCATATCAGAAAAGATGAGCCCCAAAATGTAAGCCACTATTTTTAGAGATAAGAATGGAGTGGATTGGAGCACAGGAAGTTATTCAATTCTAGATGAACTTGGCCTCAAGTTTCTTTGGGGTCATCTGAAAGTGGGACTGCAAACAATTTGATCCCTTTTTTTGCCCTTCTGAAAATATTTGAACTGTTGATCAAATGAATTCTGAAACTATTTTATTCATGCAGAATAGGGGCAACACTCATATCTTGAAAGTTTGTTGGCAAGCTGCAAAGTCAGAAAGGTCATTCAGTTGCATATGTATACCTCCATGAAAAAAAGCATCAGGTTTATTTGCAAGCAAGATCAGAAAATAGCTGATTCTTGTGCTGGAGTTGGAGATTGAACTACTTTTAATGTGCAACGCAGTATCCAGGCAAAATACAAAGTCCAAAGAGCAAACTGCTATCTTTAGGGCTATCAGTAGATCCTGCACACTCCCTATTAAAATGCCTTGATCTCTTCTGAAAGTCAATAGAACTTACTAGTGCTTTCCCTCTGCTATACTACTGAACCTCAAAGCAATACATCAGCTCACCTTATTCACTTTTGGAAAAGATTCTGGTCAAGTGGTTAATGAAGTTCACTATAGTGATGACAATAGATATTTGTTAATGAAATCTAGATTTTTCCAAGAAAGGCTTTTTTGGTAGATGCTGAAATAGCACCAAAGTTTCCTTCATAAATCCCAAAGCAAAGTCAGACAATGAAAAGGAACACTCTGCTGCTTTGTAAACTCACAATAGAAAGAGCATCCTCTGTTGTGATGCTAGCAAGTTTAGACAGACCCATATCCAGAAAATGCACCTTCCATCAGATCAGATCCTTGGGAAGGCCAGATACTTTTATTTGAGCTTGAATGGAAGCTAGACCCACTCTAAGAAGGGTTGAAAGTAAAGGAATCCACACGAAGGAAAATACTCAGCCAGTATCTGATTGCAACCACTGTATCACACAAGGAAAACGGCTTGCTCTAATGTAGTCAGGACCCTAATAATTTATGCCTTTATACCACAGGTCAAAACCAACAACCTAAGTTTCATCCAAAAATCAGTTGTGCCAACTGTGGAGTATCTTGTTTCCTGCATTAAATACTTTTCAACAAGCAGGCTGTCATATTCAGCACCATGTGCAATTTCCAAATGGTCTGAAGCTATAGCCCTATGTCGAGCACATTGCAATAATCCACTCTGGTGGTTACAAAGGAATGGATCACTGTGGTAAATTCCACGTCTGAGAGAGAAAGTAACACAACTATTGCCATCTGAAAACTAATGCTCTCTTTCTACTGCAGCTAACTGATCATCCAGAAGCAACTGACATGAAAGGTTCCACATTCTATTGGCAATCCCCAGAGCTCATGAAAAGCATGTTCGTGTGTGAGAGAGGGAGAGGCTGAATACATTTCACTTAAGGTTTATACATTAATATGTGAAACCCATAGCCCATTCTGAACTACATACAGCCTATAAAGTTAGACCAGAAAGAATCGGAAATGAATGCAGTTCTGAATTCTGGGGGAAGTTATTTGACCCATATGTCTTAGACACAGTCATAAAATGAATCCAGAAGATCTCATCAGCATGGTGTCTGTTGAATCTCCAATATCAAACCAGAAACTTACAATCTCAAATGATTATTCTTAGACCTGGTCAGTCATAATTTTATCCCTGACACTAATTAACAGATATTTTAGAATGAATAATATTTGTTTAAAATGAATTTATGTGCTGCACATCCCTTCACTGCGGGCCTCACACTCTCTGCACTTTGGAGTTCTGCTCCATGGGGCCTGATCCATTGTCGTGCAGAAGGTGTTTGGAGGTAGCACAGTCGTGGGTTATGAGGTACGTGGTGTGGCCTGTGTACACCTCCTAACTGGTGTAGGCGAGCCACACACATGCCCTTCCCATGCTGGTGAATGTAGTGTCATCAGGGTACTTCGCTCAAGTATATAAGCCTTGCACTCGGGGGATGCAAGAACTGCATTTATGCTTCATCCCTGAGCGAGAGCCCATGGCATGCAATAGTTTAGTCTCCTGAGGGCTGTAATACTTAGGTCTAATCCTGGTTATTGGGCTTGGTATGGATGTGGCTGGGTGGTATTTAGTGGCCTGTGATATACAGGAGGTCAGATTGGATGATCTGGCTTTCCCTTCTAGCCTTAAACTCTATGGCTCTAAATAAAAGACTTAAGCCTTGTCTACACACGGATTTTGTACCAATATAATTATTTTAGTCAGGGGTGTGATTTTTTTTTAATATACTGATACGGTTGTGGATGCAGTTATATTTGTTAAGAGTGCTTATATCAGTAGAGCTTACTCCTCTTATACTGGTATCGCTATGGCAATAAGCAATACCTGTATATGCACTTTTATACTGGTGTAAGTGCATCT
The DNA here is from genome assembly GCF_009764565.3 of Dermochelys coriacea. Lineage (NCBI taxonomy): Eukaryota > Metazoa > Chordata > Testudines > Dermochelyidae > Dermochelys > Dermochelys coriacea. The sequence goes on from NC_050075.1 coordinate 12,963,697, forward strand.
ACACTAGGGAGGCTCTACCACTTGACCAGTACTTGTGTGTGTAGACAAGGCCTTATCTGTTCAAATGTATTTAATTAGGTGATACAAGACAGATTTTCCTTACAAATTCTGTCAAGTTGTCACCAATTCCTATTCACTAGGGACAGTAACAGCCCCTACAAGCTAAAATAGTACATATTAGGAAATTACCTGAGAGGAGCTGTGTGTGTGTGTTTGGGGGGTTAATTTTAGTTTCATGCTTGAAGTTACTTACTCTTCGATAGTGGTCTCCTCTCACTGCAGTTTATTTGTAGTTTAGCTCAAGTGAAAAACACAACATCTCTATTTTCCATGGTAAACCACAATGAGTTTAAATTCACTTCACTGTATTTGCAAACAAGCAGCTCCTGCATGCAGAGAAATCCTAGTTTCATTTCAAACCCTAACCCCTGAACTGTCTTTGTCAAAGCACTTTCAAAACAAGAAAGTTAAATTCTCAACCACAAGCAAAAAACCTCAGAGCTGGCCCCATTGTGTCCTGTGTAGCACTAGCAGAATTGGAGCTTGAATTTTGGTTTCCATGCCATGGTATTTTTCTGGGCCAAACACCTGGTCTGTCTGGGTTGGTTAAGACCAGATTCTGAGTACAACTACCATTGCCCTCTCCGACTGCTTTCCCCAGTACCTCCATCTGAGATGGAATTCAGCCATACTCTCAGGTACTAGACTAATGAATACCAATCCTCTCCCCAACCCCACGGCCTGCATCTAAACACTGCTGGCTTGCTGTCTAAATGATCACTCCCATTCACCATCCAACATGCAGCAAGAAACTTGGCAGGTTGGATCTTTTAGATTTTAGGGATCAGATCCTAGCCCCAGAGCTCCATCCTCTTTGTGACATTATGGTGGTGCAAAGGCAGATTCCTAAGTCCTATGGCTCCTAATCAGGCTTTTCATGTCTCTCCTTTATTAGGAAAGTTGTCTATGGGATGGGAAGCAGCAGAAGGGCTCAAAGGGCTCCTCTGATAGAGCAGTGGATGTTATTCCATGTCTTATATTGTCTCCTTGTCAGCTGGTGGATAAAACAGAATCTGTGGGGTGGGAGAAAGACAATAAAGCCATTGTGTGAGTGGCCAGATATTCTTATTTGCAAGTGTTGCTAGTCTTTCCCTAAGAAAGTTGCACCATTTAATCTGGCTCGCCTACATTCTTTGTAGGTATAGTAATCTTTCTTTAAAAGGAGTCTATGGCTGTCTCAGCACCATCATTACTCCCCACTACAAATGACAACTAACTGCCACAAGCAGCGAGATAGACAAGACTTCAAAAATCAGACTTGGCAACTAATCTCTACCACATGAAATGAAAAGAGATTTTTTGTTTTGTTTTGTTACTTTAGTTTCCCCTGGTGGAGATTAATAAAAATGGGGTCACCTGAACTACCTAAGTGTCCCCAGTCCATCCCAGCGTGGTTAGATGTGTGTGTGTGTGTGTGTGTGTGTGTGTGTGTGTGTGTGTGTGTTCTTCCTATGTGCTGCCTCAGCTCTGTGCTGACAGCCAGCACAGCAGACCTTGAGCGAACCACCCGATGACCACAAGATCTGTTAAGGTACGAAAGCACCTGGCCAAGTTTATTGTCGACAAAGTATGGTAATAGCACCTGGCAGACTCTACAAGGATACTATATATGCCCGTGACAATGGGGATGCAGCTCAGTGAACAGTGGGACTTTCAATTCCCCCCTTGGCTGGACAAAGATAGTTCCTTTGAGATAGATATTTATAGCTGGATACAAACAAGTTATGTACTGCCTCTGACATAGTTAGTTACTGCCCCCTGACGTAGCTAGTTATTACCCATCACCTTGTACATGCTGGTTGGATTAAAACATCTCTATTACATACTGTCATCCTGACCTTATCATCTTTTAGGAGTAGTCAGTGTGTTCCTGTTATCCTTAGAGAATGTTTTTGTACCATCCTTGATATTGGGATGTTCTGATATCACTTGATGTCGGGATGTGTTTGCATGAGTACTCTGTGCTTAGAACTTCTTAGGAATGAGTATTTTGGCTATATCAGCCCTGTGTGACTTGCACTCTATATGATTTTATAAAAATATGCTAATGAGTGTGAATATCATGTAACTGGAATATGCTTCATGGAAAAGGTCTCTCGTAAGGTATCATTACAAAGCTTATAATCTACTGAGTGTGGTCATCCTATTTGTATAAATGTATCATTCTTGTATCTGAAACTAGAAATATGAAATATAACTCTGAGGTCCTAGTGTAGTTATTCAAAGTGTGGGCCATTAATGGTGGTTTGGAATCTTAATGGCTCCTATTAACCAGGACAATTGACTGTAGATGGCTCTGTTTTACTTTGCATAATGACAGGTTTCAGAGTAGCAGCCGTGTTAGTCTGTATTTGCAAAAAGAAAAGGAGTACTTGTGGCACCTTAGAGACTAACAAATGTATTAGAGCATAAGCTTTCGTGAGCTACAGCTCACTTCATCGGATGCATTTGGTGGAAAAAAAGTTTTTTTCCACCAAATGCATCCGATGAAGTGAGCTGTAGCTCACGAAAGCTTATGCTCTAATACATTTGTTAGTCTCTAAGGTGCCACAAGTACTCCTTTTCTTTCTGTTTTACTTGTAATTCTTCCTGTATACCTGTGTGCTGGCAAGTGGGTAATAAAGTCTTACAGTGATATGTGATCATGTCACCTAAACTGGAATCCATCTTTAACCTGGTGTTTTTCCATTGAGAAGGAGGGGTGGGAACCCAGAAGGACAAAGGATCCCACTTTATACAAAAGATATATAAATGGGTGGAACAGATCAAAGAGGGTCATCATGAGAAATCCCCTAGCTACCACCTGAGCTGGAACAAGGGCTGTACCGGGGAAATGATTGTGCCCAGACGAGGAAGGTGTCCAGTCTGTGAAAGAAACTTATTGAAACATCTCTGAGGGTGAGATCTTATCTGTATTCAGTTTTATTACTGTACTAGACTTAGACTTGCATGTTTTATTTTATTTTGCTTGGTAATTCACTTTGTTCTCTCTGTTACTACTTGGAACCACTTAAATCCTACTTTCGGTATTTAATAAAATCACTTTTTACTTATTAATTAACCCAGAGTATGTATTAGTACCTGGGGGGGCAAACAGCTGTGCATATCTCTCTATCAGTGTTACAGAGGGCAAACAATTTATGAGTTTACCCTGTATAAGCTTTATATAGGATAAAACGGATTTATTTGGGGTTTGGACCCCATTGGGAGTTGGGCATCTGAGTATTAAAGACAGGTACACTTCTTAAGTTGCTTTCAGCTAAGTCTGCAGCTTTAGGGCACGTGGTTCAGACCCTGGGTCTGTGTTGGAGCAGACTGGCATGTCAGGCTCAGCAAGACAGGGTGCTGGAGTCCCAAGCTGGCTGGGAAAGCAGGGACAGAAGTAGTCTTGGCACATCAGTTGGCAGTCCCAAGGGGGTTTCTGTGATCCAACCCGTCACACCCTGTTCTTGCCAGATTCTGTGAGCAGGTCCTGCCCCATACCAGGCCTCTGATACAAGGGCTTATGTCTGATGCGCTCTTCCTACTACACCCAGTATCACTTCTTTCCATGCAGCACTCCAGAGAATTCCAGAGGCAGTGTCCAGTAATCTGGAGGTAAGATGGGTTGGCAAAATACCAGTCCTTACCCTTAGCTTCCAAACACCGCCCTAAGGAGTCCCAATGTGTAATATGCATCACGCAGGGTTTACTCATGCATTACTCACAAGTACAAGAGTAAGGAAATATAAAACAAATAGTTTCTGTTCATATAAACTTGTTGCTGAGATTATTAGCTAGATTGAAGAGGAAAATTACTATTTAGTTATCTTGTAAGATAGAAACATGTTAGGAGGAGCAAATAATGGCTTTGTTTAAACCAGGGTTCCCCCTAATTTTTTAAACTCTGGGCTCCTCTTACTAGACAGATTGTCTCCAGGACACTTCTACACCACCTTGTGATTGTGCAGAACACCTGCCAAGCCACCTGTTTCTCCTCTCCTCTTCACACATTGCTGAGCTCTCTTCTCTCCTGCTTTGGACATTCCTTTCCCCACTGGTGGCTAACCGCTCCAGTCCCGTTGGTAGCCCCAGTCCTTAAGGAAAGACCCTGTTACCACTCCTCTTCCTAGATAGAGGAGCCTAGTAGAGGCAGCAAGACTGGCTTCTCCTTGTTTCCAGCTGCTTTTATATGCTTCCACACTCTTCTTTGCAATGAACAGCCTAGAGACCTGTAGAAGCAACTGTAAGAGAGCAAGAGAGCAAAAATCATGTGATCTGGCAGCTCCTGATCACAAGTCAGTACTCTGGCTATCACCAATGGTCCACAGACCACAGTTTGGGAACCACTGGTTTAAACAGTAAATGTAGAAGCAACTGAAGTTGATGTTCTGTTATTTCTCAGTGTTCTCCCTACTGAATGTTCAGAGAAAGCAACATATCTCAGGTGAAGACTGCAATGGGTAGATATATTGTAATGCCAGTAACATCTGAACATAAATCCTAGAGTCATTTTTGTTGCATGTGGTTGTTATAATCTTCTGTGTATTGGCTTTCTTGGCTTATCATAGCTCTTTCCATAAGGCTGTTCACTAACATATGTACTAAACCTATGCTACGGTACAACAAGGTGCATGAATGGTCTTCAACTGTACAAAGTGCCATAGTTTTTACAAGATGAAATTATTCAAAGGTAACTTTATAGTTAAATTTCTGAAAAAAATGATTTAATAATTTTAAATTTCCTTTTAGTTCAGGTGGACATTATGAATCTCACATTAAATGGGCGTTCATCTCCAAATAGTTAGCACATTTCACATTTAAAGTGTGGGTTTGATAAGTGGCTTTACAAAAATAGCCATGAGCTGTGTTTATTGCCTCTCAGTGACTTCAATGCACATTTGCCAAGTTTACAAATAAAATTATAGTTTTTCTACATGCCCATCCTGCAAACTCATCCTGGGATCTGAAAACCAAGCTGGGTTCTTCCCTTGCACATCATCACCAATTCTAAAGATTATATATGCCAAATTCTACTCTGCCATACTGTTCAGCCCTATCATCTTCAAATTATGCCCACTACCCTGTTCAACCCAGCAATTTTGCATTTTAAATCCAACCTTACTTGAGGGCTGAAAAACTCATAGGATTTGCATTGGTCCATAGAGACATTTGCTTCAAGTTTGTCAATATGAATCCAGCCCAGATCAGTAGTGACTGAAAGTTGCTTTAATCTGAGAGCTGTCTGATGGCCTTTGAAAAATGAATCCAGCTTCCAGTACCCACTCCACAAAAACACAGCACCACAGTTGTCTCAACAGAGAGGCAAATGATAGTTAATTTCATGTCCATTCAATCTTCCCATCTCTATGCAGAAAATAAAAAAAAGACTTCAGTCCGCAATGCTCTTAATACAACCCCTTTTAGTATCTTTAGCAACAACCCTAAACATCTTCACCATTGCACAGAAACTCTACAGTTTAGGACAATTAGCAAAGAATATCATACCCACATGAAAATGCAGGGCAGGTTTAGGGAGACCTAATATAATTATCTGAGTTAGAATCTGACCAAGATATTCAGACAGCTGTAGTGGCACAGGAGCTAGCAAACAGAGCTGTAAACAGGGGAGTTTGAAAAGGGAGTTTGTATTGTGGTGCTTGTTTGGGGTTTGTTTTTGCTGTGGGTGGTGGTGTTTTGGTGTGGTTTGTGTTTCCCAGATTACAGGATTTAGGTGGGAAGGCTATGACAGATACAGAGGCAGAAGTGGGAGTGACTCATGTAGTGGATGACACAATGAAGGTGACTGGATTTGGAAGCTGTGGTATGTACATGATCCTGGAAGGGGTACCTGGTAAGAGTTTTGTCTGCATGAAATGCCGTCTGATAGAGCTGATGGAGGAAAAGATCCGAGGTTTAGAAATGCAGGTGGAAAGTCTGGTTGAGTTTAGAAAGGGTTTGAGCAGATTATGGAGCAACGATATGAGGTTTCAGAAGGGAAAAGCTCAGACTTGCAGATGGAAGCAGGACTGAGGAATTCTGAGGGGAGACTGGGTGAGGAAAGTGGTCAGTGGAAGCATGTGACTAAAAGAACCAGGCAGAGGAAAAGACAGGCTAGTGAAGGAGAAATAGAGCTTAGGAACAGGTTTGCAGAGTTGGAAAATGAAGAAGGAGCTCAGCAGGTAGTCACTGAAGGTGGAAGAGCAAGGAAGAAGAGAAGAGCAGCTAGTCCTATAGGAAAAGGGGAAGAGTCAATGGAGACTACACCAAATATGAGCCCCAGGAGGATACAGGATGGGTTGAAGAGGATTACAAGGGAGAATAGGAAAGGAAAGAACTTGCAGCTAAAGGGAACAGGGGAGAGACTGGAGAATAGCACCGTCACCAGGAAAAGACTGGTCTATGTGATCGAGGACTCTTTATTGAGAAGAATAGACAGGCCTGTAACCAGAGCTGATCCAGAGAATAGAAGGGTGTGCTGTCTTCCGGGTGCTAAGATACGGGATGTAGACCTGAGGTTGAAAAGGATCCTAAAGGGAGCAGGAAAGAATCCCCCAATTATCCTTCACGTGGGAACAAATGATACAGCTAGATTCTCGCTGGAAAGTATTAAGGGAGACTATGGTAGGCTGGGGAAGATGCTTTAGGAAATCGAGGCTCAGGTGGTCTTTAGTGGGATTCTGCCTGTTCCTAGAGAAGGGCAACAAAGGTGTGACAAGATTATGACTATCAACAGATGGCTTAGGCAGTGGTGCTATAAGGAGGGCTTTGGGATTTATGGCCACTGGGAGGCATTCATGGACAGAGGACAGTTCTCTCAGGATGGACTTCATCTGAGTAGGGAAGGAAATAGACTTCTAGGATGGAGGCTGGCACAACTGATTAAGAGAGCTTTAAACTAGGAATCTGGGGGAGATGGTTGGGAGATGTCCAGGTAATCTCCATGCCAGATTTTAGCATTGTGAGGGAAGAAAACAAAGTAAGAAAGGATACAGCTGTGGGTAGGAGAATGGACATAAGGAGGAAGGGCAGTGTGGATACCAGTCTAATAGGTTATACTGGCTGTAGAATGACCATGCCTAATAGGGTACAGAATGTTAGCGAGGCCAAACAGCAAAAATTAAGATGTTTGTACAACAATGCAAGGAGCCTAGGTAACAAAATGGAGGAACTAAAGCTATTGGTGCAGGAAGTGAAGCCAGGTATTATAGGGATAACAGAAACATGGTGGAATAGTAGTCATGACTGGACTACAGGTATTGAAGAGTATGTGCTGTTTAGGAAAGACAGAAATAAAGGTAAAGGTGGTGGAGTAGCATTGTACATCAATGATGAGGTAGAATGTAAAGAAATAAGAAGCAATGGAATGGATAAGACAGAGTCCGTCTGGGTAAAAATTACACTGGGGAAGAAAACTACTAGAGCCTCCCCTGGGATAGTGCTTGGGGTGTGCTATAGACTGCCAGAATCTAATCTGGATATGGATAGAGCCTTCTTTAATGGTTTTTAATGAAGTAAAGACTAATGGAAACTGCGTGATCATGGGAGACTAACTTCCCAGATATAGACTGGAGGACGAGTGTTAGTAATAACAACAGGGCTCAGATTTTCCTAGATGCAATAGCTGATGGATTCCTTCATCAAGTAGTTGCTGAACCGACTAGAGGGGATGCCATTTTAGATTTGGTTTTGGTGAGTAGTGAGGACCTCATAGAAGAAATGGTTGTAGGGGACAATCTTGATCAAGTGATCATGAGCTTGATCGAATGATCATGAGCTAATTCAGTTCAAACTGAACGGAAGGATTAAAAAAAAATAAATCAACTAGGGTTTTTGATTTCAAAAGGGCTGACTTTCAAAAATTAAGGAAATTAGTTAGGGAAGTGGATTGGACTAAAGAACTTATGGATCTAAAGGCAGAGGAGGCCTGGAATTACTTTTAAACCACGATTTGAGGATTTCAATAGCTCAGACATAGGTCAGAGGTTTTTCGCAGGAGTGGGTGGGTGAGATTCTGTGGCCTGTGTTGTGCAGGAGGTCGGACTAGATGATCATAACGGTCCCTTCTGACCTTAGTATCTATTAATCTATGAAATCAAAGCTGCAGAAGCTATCAGAAGCCTGCATCCCAAGAAAGGGGAAAAAATTCATAGGCAGGTGTTTAGAGCAAGCTGGATGAGCAAGCATCTCAGAGAGGTGATTAAGAAAAAGCAGAAAGCATACAGGGAGTGGAAGATGGGAGGGATCAGCAAGGAAAGCTACCTTATTGAGGTCAGAACATGTAGGGATAAAGTGAGACAGGCTAAAAGTCAAGTAGAGTTGGACCTTGCAAAGGGAATTAAAACCAACAGTAAAAGGTTCTATAGCCATATAAATAAGAAGAAAACAAAGAAAGAAGAAGTGGGACCGCTAAACTCTGAGGATGGAGTGGAGGTCAAGGATATTCTAGACATGGCCCAATATCTAAACAAATGCTTTGCCTCAGTCTTTAATAAGGCTAAAGAGGATCTTAGGGATAATGGTAGCATGACAAATGGGAATGAGGATATGGAGGTAGATATTACCATATCTGAGGTAGAAGCGAAACTCGAACAACTGAATGGGACTAAATCGGGGGGCCCAGATAATCTTCATCCAAGAATATTAAAGGAATTGGCACATGAAATTGCAAGCCCATTAGCAAGAATTTTTAATGAATCTGTAAACTCAGGGGTTGTACTGAATGATTGGAGAATTGCTAACATAGTTCCTATTTTTAAGAAAGGAAAAAAAAAGTGATCCGGGTAACTACAGGCCTGTTAGTTTGACATCTGTAGTATATAAGGTCTTGGAAAAAATTTTGAAGGAGAAAATAGTTAAGGACATTAAGGTCAATGGTAAATGGGACAAAATACAACATGGTTTTACAAAAGGTAGATCGTGCCAAACCAACCTGATCTCCTTCTTTGAGAAAGTAACAGATTTTTTAGACAAAGGAAACGCAGTGGATCTAATTTACCTCGATTTCAGTAAGGCGTTTGATACCTTGCCACATGGGGAGTTATTAGTTAAACTGGAAAAGATGGGGATCAATATGAAAATTGAAAGGTGGATAAGTAATTGGTTAACAGGGAGACTACAGCGGTCCTACTGAAAGGTGAACTGTCAGGCTGGAGGGAGGTTACCAGTGGAGTTCCTCAGGGATCGGTTTTGGGACCAATCTTATTTAATCTTTTTATTTCTGACCTCGGCACAAAAAGTGGGAGTGTGCTAATAAAGTTTGCGGATGATACAAAGCTGAGAGGTATTGCCAATTTAGAGAAGGACTGGGAAATCATACAGGAAGATTTGGATGACCTTGTAAACTGGAGTAATAGTAATAGGATGAAATTTAATAGTGAGAAGTGTAAGTTTATGCATTTAGGGATTAATAACAAGAATTTTAGTTATAAGTTGGGGATGCATCAATTAGAAGTAACAGAGGAGGAGAAGGACCTCTGAGTATTGGTTGATCATAGGATGACTATGAGCTGCCAATGTGATATGGCTGTGAAAAAAGCTAATGCGGTCTTGGGATGCATCAGGCGAGGTATTTCCAGTAGAGATAAGGAGGTTTTAGTACCGTTATACAAGGCACTGGTAAGACCTCACCTGGAATACTGTGTGCAGTTCTGGTCTCCTATGTTTAAGAAGGATGAATTCCAACTGGAGCAGGTACAGAGAAGGGCTACTAGGATGATCCAAGGAATGGAAAACTTGTCTTATGAAAGGAGACTCAAGGAGCTTGGTTTATTTAGCCTAACTAAAAGAAGGTTGAGGGGAGATACGATTATTCTCTATAAATATATCAGAGGGATAAATACGGAGAGGGAGAGGAATTATTTCAGCTCAGTACCAATGTGGACACAAGAACAAATGGATATAAACTGATCATCGGGAAGTTTAGACTTGAAATTAGATGAAGGTTTCTAACCATCAGAAGAGTGAAGTTTGGAATAGCCTTCCAAGGGAAGCAGTGGGGGCAAAAGACCTATCTGGCTTTAAGATTAAACTTGATAAGTTTATGGAGGAGATGGTACGATGGGATAATATGATTTTGGTAATTAATTGATCTTTAATTATTCATGGTAAATAGGCCCAATGGCCTGTGATGGGATGTTAGATGGGGTGGGATCTGAGTTACTACAGAAAATTCTTTCCTGGGTATCTGGCTGGTGAATCTTGCCCATATGCTCAGGGTTTAGCTGATCACCATATCTGAAATCTTTAAACCACGATTTGAGGACTTCAATAGCTCAGACATAGAAGAGAGGTTTTTCACAGGAATGGGTTGGTGAGATTCTGTGGCCTGGATTGTGCAGGAAGTCAGACTAGATGATCATAATGGTCCCTTCTGACCTTAGTATCTATGAATCTAGATTTACACTTCAGGTTTTATGAAGAGCAGTTTGCATATAAAAATATTCTACAGTGGTCTTTGGATACCACTATAAGCCATTATAAGGAGATTACAAATCTGTACTTTGAAAACCAAATTGGTGATTAAATAAGTAAGTGCAAAGGACTATATTATCATGATCACCAACAATTAATATACCACCACACCCTGTGCTACAACAGTTTTACCATTTGGGACATCTGCCCTCACTCACACTGTCACCAATACACATTACACTTACAGAATGTTTAAAAAAAAATATTGACCACGATGTTTGTATCCAGAGAAAAAAAGATGCTTTGTAAAATGTATGCTATGGTGAGGAAAGGGCGGGGGGAGGGAGGAGGAGAATATGGAACCAAAAATTAATGCAACTCCTCTTGCTCCCCCCAGATTGGTCATCAACAAATAGATTTTGATAAAATTACATGCAGGTACATGATAAAAAGTACAGACTTTGGATGCAGTAAATATCTTAAAGTCTGAATACACCAGGCTACACAAACATCTACAAGTCTCTGATCTTTCCTTCCATTCTTTCCATGGGTTCCAGCTCCCCCATCTGTTGGTTATCTTGTTGTGTGGGAGCCTAGATAGCAAAAGTGCCAGGTGTCATGCATTAGATAATACAGTCCAAAGATTGGGGAGGAGGCTGCCATTCCATCCAACAGATGTCAGCCCATCTCTGCTATAAGCATACTTTTGCAATATATCTAAGTTATTGAACTGACCCTCCTCTTTGTAACTTGACTGAAAACTACTAAGTCCGCTGCGGTCTTTTCTCTTTCATTCTGCTCCCTCTGCACCAATTCAATATCTTACTCTGATTTTAGCACCAGGCAAGTCAATTGTAGGATAAAGTGCAAAATCTCCACTCTGCCTATTGAGGTGAACATTTTAAAGCAGAAGGGAAATTCTAGAGAAAACTAGATGAGGACAATACAGAGAATTTTAAATTATGGCTTTTAGGTTTGTTTGTTTGTTTGTTTAGTCGTAAAGTGCATCAGGCATTGGTCAGTGCTGAAGGCAGGATACTAGACTTTATCAAGGCAAATTCAATTTTTTTTCATAAACTAAAGATTACAGTTTTGTAGCATGCGAAGACTTCATTTATTTTTTCCAGCAGCCACACTGCATTGCTGACAATGTTTCAGATTTTAGTGACTAAGAAAGAAAGAATTTAAAATGTTTATGGAGGGAAAGTGTATGTATGTGGGGAGGGGACCAGGGGAACTTCTGTCCCTCCAAAGAAAGGTTTATTTTGCTGATGTAATTGGCCTACATTTTGTGCTCCAGCAGATTGCAGGCTCCTGTTGAATTTGGAGAACCCAGTGTAAGTACTGCCAGCTCCTAGACCACATGAATTGTGAGTTAGGATTTTCAAAATCAAAGCGTTCAGGAAAAAATTATCCCCTTTGATACCACAGAAGGCCTAAAAATGTCTTCAAAACTGAAATTTAGCTTCCATTCTGGGTACTAGTTGGCTATTCAGCCTACTGGTGAAAACTCTTCCCAGTGCAATATTTTGTAAGACACCAGCAATAGACTTGGAAGATAGTTGCAGTGAAATTTACTGGGATAGTTGCCTGGATATCATTCAGACCCCGAAATGACAATGAAATCAATTTTGTCCCATATTACTCAATTTGTCTTGTCTAAAGAGTTATAAGATGCTAAACAACTGATCAGACCAGATGAAGAATTAATTATCTCATGTATATAATGATTAACAGCAAAATCTACAAGTTTCAAGATACTGTCAGTCAAAATGATGTTGTAGCAGAGTATTAAAATAATCCAGATGCAAATCAGCATAATTATAGTCTTTGTTTAATTGATCATATTGAAACAGGCCATGGGTGAAAGTATACTCCTCAGTTCTATGCAAAATCTTTTCTTTGGCTATATAAAATTTTATATTGCCAATGGTATCTACTACATCTTCTATTTGGTTTGTCTCCTGGATTGAAATCAAACAATTTTTTACTTTGTCATACATTTTAAAATAATACTAAGAGCTACAATTTTCAAAGGAGAACCAGATAGGTGCCTGAATCTCACTGAAATTCAATGGGAGCTGAGAATTTAACCACACTGGGCTCCTTTGAACATCCTAGCCAATAACACTGTTATTAGTATTTACATTTATTCTTAAACATTTTACAAACTACGTCTTGGATACTGCAAACATTTATACGTGTGTATAGCTGATTGCAAGATTGTCCATGTGCACAGAGTTATTTATATGCATAAATATTCGCAGGGTATAAACGTACATAGAATACGCAGAAATTTTTTAAGTCTTTTGTGGAGTGGAAAGTAGCAACCAACTTTAAGGGAAATTGGAACTAGGGGCTGTTTCTGATAAAGGACAGTGTTTCAGAACTCTACTTTTACTCACAATGCCATAGGGCCTTCAGACCCAGATCTAAGTACCTAAATCCCATTGAAATGGGAGTTAGGCACCTACAGATCTTGGAAGCTCTGGGCCTTAGCATCCATAAAGAACTGACAGGACCCTAAATTTTAATAACTACTGCAAAAGATTGAGCTGCATAGACCTCTGGCCTTATCTACATTGAGATTTTAGCCATTGGTGAGATAGCTGCACTGGTGCAAATCTCTCATGTAGACAAGCTGCCCACAGTGTAAACCATGACTTGCACCACTGCAGCTTGGATCGGAAAGCTCAGATTCATCATTCAAGAGGAGTGTAAAACCTTTAGGACAGTGAACCCCGAACTTTTTACCTCATGCACGCCTCCGCCCTTACCCCATCCACACCTCTGCCATGGAGCCGGGAGCAGGGTCACAGCTCCAGGAACGGGGCATGAGGATGGGGTAAGGGGACCAAAGCTGGGGCCAAGGCTGGAAGCAGGAGTGGACTCTTGGCCAGGGGCTGAGGCATACAGCCACGGCTAAGTGCAGAGCCCCGGCTCTGTGCAGAGCCCTGGGTGTGTAGTGGGCAGCTCGGACCCTGGGCATGGGACGGGCATTTGCGGCTGGGAGCAGATCCCCGGGTGCAGGACTGGCAGCCAGGACCCCAAGACCGGGGCCAGCAGCCAGGACCAAGGTCAGGGCCAAGAGTGGATCTGGGCGACACTCCCTCCCCACCCCTGTGGGGGCTGGGCCTGGCCCCAGCCGCACCCCCCTGAATGTTACTCCACACACCCCTGGGGTGGGGGGTTGTGCCCCACAGACTGAAGACCTCTGCTTTAGGAAAAAGTCATACAGAATTTAACAGGGACGAAACCAACCGAGTACTACAGACATTAAATAGAATTCTATACGTTTTATCTAAAAATCTACAGAATTTTGCAGAGAACTCTCTCCTTTCTCTGAAGTATCCTAAGCGTTGTGCAGAATGTAATATAGAATTATATCCCTGTATCACAGGCTGGCTGTTTAAGGGAAGATGGATCTCCCCTCACCTGTGCAGCAGTTAATTCCCCTCACCAGGTGAAGAAAATGAATATCATGTGACCCAATCAGGACTTTACCTTTTCAGGTCCAGAGGCTTGGTGAGAAAGGGTGATAGCAGATGGCGCTGAGGAAAACACAAGGCAGGCAGAGGCATGGGGAAGACTCCAGGTAGGAAGGTTTGGGAGTGCTTGGGAAGGAGCAGCAAGCAACCCAAGGGATGGGCTGAGGGGAGAGCTGGAAAAGAGCCTGGGAAGGGCTGAAAGCCTAGCCTGGATGGCTGGCAGAGTGATTAGCGGAGATGTTGGGCCCAGCCTGAGACTGGGTCAAAGACTTTGTATTTTGTTTTGAACATGGACTAAGGAACTCTATTTCCCTGGAAGGGATGGATTTTTGTTAAGGACTTACCTGGAGGGCCAAGCCACTGCAGCAGCCAACCCAGGTTTTGGGGTTTATTTCAGGAGCCCTGAGAAAGAGGTGGGGGGGCAGAACTGAGGCAGAGCCACCCATTTGATGAGGGGTGCTCTGGAAGTGGTAACTGTGTCATACCCTGCTACAGAAATCTGTAGTCTGGCCTAACAAATTCCAAAGAAAAGTTATCTATATCTATCCGATTCCTAGGACTTTTCTATAATAGTCCATCATAAATAAAAAGTACAGATCCTTTGAGATTACCAGCCTATTAGTCTCCCTGGTGACTTATTCCATATGGTGCAAGAATGATCAAAAAGCAAGAGGAGCTGCTGCTGTAGGGCAACGGCAAACCATTGCCACAAAAATCAAAGCTAAAATATGAAGCTGAGGGTGCTATATTACCTGCAGTCCCTAGATGCTGGCAGTATAAAGGCCATATCCTTAGCTCATGTAAGTTAGTGTAACTCCATTAACTGACTTACAGCTGCTGAGGATCCAGCCCTGAATCTGCAAAGGCATATATCCAGGGATGCCACAGACCAATTATGAAACAAAAGAACATCATCATTGTTGTCACTGATGTGTTCTGCACCTAGACAAGATGCTCTTTACAGTACTTTTAGCTTTTGCCCTTATTTTTAGTTATTTTGTGTACCTGGCAGGGGAGCGAATTTGTTCTCGATTAGATTCAGCATCTTTGTGAAGCAGCAATGATGACGATAAATTGTATTAGAGGGGTTGTAAGTTACTTATTTACATACATCAGAACCATGCTAATTTACATTGGTAACCTGCACTGAAGTCACCAGTCACCACCTTTTGTGAATTAGCAACATGCCAACACCACAGACTGCAAAAAATCAAAGAGCTTACATTGTCGACTCTGTTCAGTTCTTCTGATGAGCTGTGAGAATATTTTATATTATACTAGTGAATATACTGTACTATAGTTTGTAAAAAGTAAAAACTTTGGCAATAATCCCTCATGTGCTATGAAGTCTCTGCTGAGAAGTGAAATGACTGGGTATTTTATAATTATGGAAATAGGGGGGTTAAATGAAGGATGTGAGGTATTACTCAACATGTTTATATTTTGTGAACCAAGCTGTGGTGTGTTTGGGGGACAGAGATAGGTAGGGAGGGGATATTTGTCTGAGATGGGTCAATGAATGGAAAAGCTGGGGACCCCCGGTCTGGCACTTGTTCTGTTTAGTGACACAAAACCAGACAGTGCAAACATGGAACCCCCTGCCCTTGCAAAAAGGAATAATGTCTTTTCACCAGCTAATCACTTGCATGTTGTGTGATGAATACAACTCTCAATCTTCATTTCCAAGGAAAGAAACTAATGGAGCAGCTCTGCTGGATCAGTCTAATGAAGGAATCTCTCAGGACTCAGGCAAAGGTAACCTGCTCCATTTGTAATAGGAAGTGGAGCATATGTACACAAAAGAGTACATTATATGTTCTCCGCAGTGAAGGCAGTTTGCCTTCCGGTTCAGTTCTAAATATATGAACTTTACAAGAAATCAGTCCATCCAGTGCCAATTTGCAGTGACGCTTGGTTGCACTGGCAGCACTATTGCTAGCGAAGGGTTTGATCCTGTGCTCACTGACGCTAATGGCAAAGCTCCCTGACTTCAGTGGTGCAGCACTAGGCACTAACTGCACACACGCAGCACAGATCTCATTACCCTCAGCCCTCAAAACATTCTGTCCAGTGGATCCAAAGGAGCAGCGCCACTAGAATCAGCCATAGCAGCGCTCACAGGTGTAGTTTGACTTCTATACTGGGGGGGGGCAGTCAGGCCAATTAGCTCCAGTTAGGCCAATGGGGGGAGCAAATTCCACACTTGCCCAAGGCTTGCAGTTTTGGGGGGCAATGCTCCCTGACCCCCTCCAAACTATGCCCATGGCAGCTCTTATCTACCTCTATCAACTTTCTAGGCCAGTTATTGAACAGCAAGGCAGTTTGACTTACCCTGTTCCTTAATGGGGAGAAGGATGTATGCATAAATATTCCACTTTAATTACACACTAGAATGGCAGATATAAATTAACACTAATACTTTGTACTTTTTAATCACAGATTCTAAAACCGTTCACAGAGGTGGGTGAGCTTTGTTGTTATGATTATGTAGCGCCCTAAGGTATGTTCGTTACTTAGGCACACAGATGATGTGACTTGCCAAAGGTCACACCACAAGTCGTGGCGTAGCGGAGAACCCTCTCTCCAGACTCCCAGACCTGCATTCCCAGCTAGTTGCACAGCTGTTAATTTTATATCCAAGCTATGTCTAAATAACATTTCCAAGACACAGCCCTTCCTGTACAACCATACAGCTAAAACTCTCATCTCATCTTGATATACTGCAGCATCCTTTTCTCTAGTGCTGACAAATGCAATCTTGCCCCGCTCATATCCATTCAGAATGCTGCTGCAAAGATCATTTTCCTAGCCAATCACTTTGACAAAGCCATCTCCCTCTTTGAATCCCTCCACTGGCTCTGCCTCCTCTTCCTCATCAAACATAATACTTCACTCTCAAAGCCATTCTCAGTCTATCTCCAGTCCTCTCTCATTCGCTATCAAAATGTCGACTCCCACCTCTGATCAGCCAGTGATGCCAGCTTCTGTCACCCACTTGTTAACATTTTTCAACAAGCACCTTCATGCTTTCTCTCATGCTGCCCCTCACACTTGGGAGGAACTTCCCGTGAACATAAAAGTTACCTCATTATCCTCCAGCTCCCTCCGTAAAACTCTCCTTTGCCATGATGCCTAAAAAAAACTTGACTATAGTTAGGCTGTTAATGCACCAAGATCACTGTGTATAGGCTGAACAATCCTGTTCACCCTTCCCTTTTATTCCTCTATCCGTCGTCTCGTCTTATACTTAGAGCGTAAACTCATCGGGAGAGGAAGCATCTTTTGTTCAGTCTTTGTACAAAACCGAGCACTATGGGTCCTGATGTAGGAATAGGGCTCTGAGGCACTGTGGAAATAGGAATAATAAATAACTATTACCACTTGACCAGCTTGCAACACCACACCTGAATTGTTGAAAGTAGAGAACAGGTATATTCCATCCTCCATCTAAGGCTCTCTGTTATAACACTCTCCTTGAGATAAGACTCTCTTCTGCATTAAATAACCCTATATTTTATTATTTTACTGTAGCACCACTTCATTAACTAGGATTTCATGTGCACTGGGATTCAGTGGCTGCAGAATTTGCTGTAGATTCCATCTTGGCTTCAAAGTTAGGATGCAGAATCAGCTTTTTTTGTGTTTGTTTTTTAAAGTTTATAGCTTTATGGTTGCTAAGATTATTGCAATAGTGCTTAAAGGTGCCAATTAATAGCGGGTCCAATCTGTGTTCGCTGTTTGTACAAACATATTGTAAGAGTCCCTGTCCTAAAAACTTATGCTGGATACATCATAGAAGCAAAGGGATCAGAGAGATGGGTAAACATACTTAGAATAGCTCCTCTAATTCCACCCCAACCCCCGCTTTTTTAAAAAGAATAAAGGTATCCCTGATCTGCCTTTCTAGCTACTCTACAGTTCCTCAACCAGCCCATCTTTAATAACTAACCTGGACTACTTCACCACCTCTTACCCCTGCTTTCCTGCTCCCCAAATGACCCCTCTCTCCACTGAATGCATCCGATGAAGTGAGCTGTAGCTCAGGAAAGCTTATGCTCAAATAAATGTGTTAGTCTCTAAGGTGCCACAAGTCCTCTTTTTCTCCTTAGACTAGATAACTGCAAATGTTGACATTCAGTTCACCTATGAAGTTTTGTGTGAAATGTGAAAGAAAAGTAGCCTTTTCGAGCAACTACCATTCATTCCGTCTTGGCTCCTCCTTTTGGCACACCTCCATAAGTTAACTGCTCTTGGGCAAAATGGCTCTATTTTATGCCCAGTTCAAATGTCACCTATCTCCCAGTATCACCCCTTGCTGTTAACTAAATCCCCAAAGCCTCTATGACTGACGGCTGGCAGGATCATTAGAAGCTGGTACAGAGTGAAACAAACGTTAACACAACATGTAGGTCTGTGCCCTAGATCACAAAAACTGATAGGCAAAGTCTCTACAGTACTTAACAGTGACAGTTTCCTGTGTCCTAGCTTCATTATGTCCAGTTTTGAAGACCGATCACCTCATCCTAAGTAGGTCATGTAAGTCCGGAAAATAAATCACTAATGACCTGACATTTAGGCTAATGTTGAGGACATTTTGTCCTGAAATGCCTCATGTGATGTGATTATCTTGATCTCATTCCAGTGATCACATATTTTCTATTCAGTTGATTAAAAAGCCCGGTAGGTCTGCATGCAATAGTAAGCGGGCCAGATTCTGATCTTAATTACACTGGGTACATCCGGAGCAACGCCATTGAAACAACCACACCAGTGTAAAAACAAAAAAACCCTGTTTATTTTCCTGAGATTGCCTGGGTAGTTAGAAACCGTTACATATCTTCACCCATGTTTAGCCTAGCTGTAACCTCACACTCCACGCAATCTGTTTACAGACGTTTTTCCGAGGTCCACCAGGTGTGGATGCGGTTACCAACTTTGTGACTGTTTACCTCAGCTTTCTTTCTGCATCACATTGTCACAGACTGTATATATATATATATATATATATATATTTTTTTTTTAAAAAATCAGATAACAATGGTACTTTGGTCTCAGCAAGCTCAGCTTCTGCATACTAGACTCTCTCATGCACTGAAGGAGGTGGTTCATATACAGTCCTTTAGCAAACCACATACGCACTGGTGCAATCAAATATCTGCCTTATCTCTCACTTCACTGGAGTAAATTATACTGAATGTTTTTTTTTACCCTTTCAAAGCTAATACACAAATGACAGGATGTTGTTGAAGGAAAATATGAGCTTTCATAAGCTATTATTATTAGCACATGCGCACCTCTCTGGTGCTTTGATCTTACTGTAGATGCATATTTACTTCTCCTGACTCCATGGTGGCTGAACTCAAACCTGATGTCTGCACTGATAGAGATGATGAACAATTAAAGTCAGATTTGCTAGCCACAACATCATTGAACCAGAACTCTCAAGTACTTAATACGCTGTTTTCCAAGCCCTCTCAGAAGCAACTAGGTGCCAGCTGCGGAACGGAAGGGCGGTAATGTCTCTTGAATAAATGCTCTTTGATATTCAGAGTGTAATTTAAAGCAAAACTGTGCTTCCTCCATTGTTTTTTGTTCAGAAAACAAAAACAATGTTTAAAGTGCCATTCTACACTGACTATGTAAAAAACTGTCCACCTCACTCAACAATTCAGAGACACAACAGCTGGCTTTAGTGACCAAAAATAAGTTAGTTTAAAAACAAAAAACAAAAACCCTCCGCTAGCAATGCAGAGACAACTCAGAGAAAGCTGGATTCTATTCCTCATGCATCATCAATGGAATTGTTCAAGTTCCAGTCATTCACATATATGCAAACCCAGCGAATCATAGAATATCAGGGTTGGAAGGGACCTCAGGAGGTCATCTAGTCCAACCCCCTGCTCAAAGCAGGACCAAACCCCAATTTTTTGCCCCAGATCCCTAAATGGCCCCCTGAAGGATTGAACTCGCAAGCTTGGGTTTAGCAGGCCAATGCTCAAACCTCTGAGCTATCCCCCCCTCAAGGCAATAGAGTTTTTACAGGTGAGACTGAAGGCATAATTTGTCCTGTAGTATTTCTATTTATTGATGATAATGCACAAGAAGGAAAGAACTTAGGTTCAGGTCTGAGCGTCAAGCTAAGTTTGTAGGGCTGGCAGTCAAAAAACAAAAAAGTTCATTTATTGAGCATAGGTTATTTATGTTCATTTCAGCTGTGCCCAGGGGCTCCACTATGGAGCAGGTTTACATGGTGCTTGACAATATGCAAGCACACAGCAACAGACAGCCTCAGCCCCGAAGAGCATACAAACTGAATAGACAAAACAGAGCAAGTATGTTAAACAACTGGAAGAAACAGGAGAAAGAGGAAAAAGGGTAGGAACAAGCAATTATATAGACTAGCTTCATACACAATTAGACAATTTTAGAGTCCACTTTCAGAGAAGAATCGCATTTTAATACCTCACTGGGCCAGTTATCATGGAAACAAAGTAATCAAGCTCCTAGCCATGGAAGGCAGCATGCTAAAATAAAATTCAATAAGCTATATAGGAGGCCAGGTTTTGAGTGATGACCTGACCCCACTCATTGCTTGCCTCTTTGAATGCACACTTACTGCATGATGTAGGAACCAGATTTTAATCCAGTTCCCTTTCCCATCACTATATTGGCTCTGCACTGGCAGAGACTCAAAACCTTTCAGGGTGCCATACTGAAACTTCAAAAACTCTCAACTAACCGTATTGGCTATGGACGGAGAAATAAGAATGGGAACAGTCAGAGGAGATCTACATCTGTCCGCATTGCTGAGCAATTGTTTACACGTATTGTTGGCACAACATTTCATTATTGGATCAGGGTGGATTAGTTAAGCTTTCCAGAGAACTATACTGACTAATAAGTTGTAGATCCCCTAGACTTTTTAAACCTTCAACAATACACTTGAAGCTTGTCTTTAGCACTGAGACATGGTAGTAATAATGTAAGCCACGTGCATGCATTTCGGGATATAGTGGTGTACATAAGAGTAAACAGTGGGGAAGAATAAATAATTTATTTTCTTTTGGAGTGCTTTGCATGCCTGGAGACCTGTCGCTGTCAGTCAGTGGGGATTGTGCTGGAATGAGCCAGATGTTGGATGTGGTGAGCATTGGGTGTGCTCAAAAGGCAGTCAGAAGCTACCTGGGAAAACTCTATTGAGTATGAGGAGCATGCCAAGTGACTGTGAGGAGAGGAGACTCACCAGCTGCACCACTCTAAGACACGAGATGTCCACTGACAGTGCCAGTCCATTTGGATCCAGACAGTACTCCCTCCCTCTCCCCCCCAGAGTCACAAAAGGAGACGGGATGAGTACTCGTTCCCCGAGAAAACTGAAAGGAAGTGTATGTGAGGGGGTACAAGTAAACTTTCCCTCAACATTTTGTCAGAGCAACAAGCGTGAAAGTTTGGGTGAGAAACAAAGGGCTGTCACACAATAGTTGCTTAGGAGAAATTCACAACCAACTCAAATAGGATTTGTAGATGACTTTTATTCAATGCTGGGTTTTTTCCTCTAAGAAATTGTGTCAGTCTCTCTCCGAAGTGTAACTCTATAAAATACATCTTTGTCATGAAAAGCCGGAGCTCTGGCCTGTTAATCAGGAGACTGAAGTGCACGGAAAATCAGCACATCTTGTCACAGCATACCCGCAACTCACTGGAGTCACTCTGAGTTTAGGGCACTGAATATCACCTAAAATCAGAAAGCTTAAACACCATATTACATGCATATGATACTTGTGCCACTTTATAAGAGATGGGTGTCAAACCCATTCTGTGGAGGCAAGATATAGGCACAGATTGTGTGTGTCACTGGACTATTCCATCCTGGCTCTGCTGGGGTAGTATCAGCTGGGTTCCCCCACACAGAATCCTCTGCTCAGTTGAGCAGTGGCTGAGCTCTCCTTGTACTGAACCGGACCCTAGCTCACATGAAGACAGGAATGGATGGTCCATGGACATGGGAAAGCCTAACCTGCCAAAAGAGGAGGGGTGATGATAGGTAGCTCTTGTGTGATTACTCCCTGCCAATACCAGGTAAGGACATTGGGGGGGGGGACACAGATGGGTGTGCCTAGGGCTCTGGATGGTCTTAATCCATCCCTGTGTGAAGAAGGCCACAATTCCATTTTTAATTATGGTCCTGGATATAAATTAAGGAATCCACATTCACTTCAATCCACAGCAGATCTCTCCTGATGTCCCTAAAAATATGGCTTTGATGATGTAACTAAACTTTTTAGTTACCCTCATTATCCATTGTATGCTTTGTCACATTCTGCATCGGTCAGTAGGAAAATATGCTCTCCGGAAGGAGCACTACTATTTCTTCCCTTTGGTTCTCTTCCCTTCCCATCCTCCTTGCTTTACTTCTTTCTGGGTTCTCCCTCTGCATTTCCTTCCCTGCAGCAATGTCCAACCCTCCATGGTTGTGAGTTTTGCCTTAAGGGCTTTTTTCCCCCTCTGCTTCTCTTTGTTTGTTTGTTAGAAATAGCTGTGGTATCATACCTGGTTTTGCTGGATGACAACTTAATTTTCAGAGAAACGATGAGCTTTCTCAGCCATTTATTGAAAGGGCAGGATTGCAGAATTTTAACAAAATTGCCTTTTCTCTCAAGTACTTCTCCAACAGATCTCTCCAGAGAAACAGAGTTTTAAATAGTCTGAATAAAAGTCATTCTCCTACACTTTCACTTAGTCAGGTTTTCACTAGCATGGTATGTGTGAGGGCTTAGTCCTACTAGTCCCTTAGTTACCTTTACAATTTTTCAGACAAAAACAGGCATAGGTAAGATCTGAATTTCTAAAGTATTTTTTATTTTGAAACACACACCCCTGCCTGCACCCTCCTCTCTGCTGCTTTGTACAGCCTAAAAAAGCGAACTAAAACTGCTAAAGGGAGGCACTCTCCCCTTTGCAGGTTACCTTTAAGAGAACAAGCACTCCTCCGCAATCTCAGTCCTCTTGGTCTTTATGCCCCCTTTATGCCCCTTGCTTAAACATACAAGTTGCACCAGTTTAACCTAAATTTTTTAAAATTATTTATAGTGATGCAAACCACTGTGTAGACACACTTATAACAGTTTAAAACGCAGTTATAGTGGTCTAGCTTGCACCAGGCTGTTGTCAACATGGGGACATGGCATTAGTGTAAATCAATGTGTGATTTAAAAAAAAAAAAATTAGTGAAACTGATGCAAAAGCACATGTGGACCTGTGTATTTTGGTTTAGTTTAAGTCAATTACTGAAACTGAAATAAGCCTGGTTTAAAACGGAAATAAAAGTAGCCACTGAGTAAGTCTTTTGCACCAATTTAAGTACATTGATTTAAAAACTGATTTAAGTTAAACAATGCAACTTCTCTGTGCAAGAAAGGCAACAGCCTTTCAGGTGCAAGCTAAATCTGTAAAGACAAGTTTAAATTGATATAAAGATGCCCCCACACAAAGCTTCACTAGTTTAACCAAATGGTTTAACATCACACCTTTAGTTAAACTGGTGTAACTTTGTGCTTAGACCAGGCCTTTGTATACAAATTAATGATACAAAACTCTAGAGTATTATGAGAGGGATGAGACTCCCTCAAAGCTAAAAAGGTTAAGTTGTACTTGACTCCTTTAGTCTCCATTCCTCATCAGCCTACCTGGAATTCTCAGCTGGAAAATACATGGCAATGGGCCCCGTTTGCAAAATGTATATTACATCAATTATAAGTATTTTCTCCATGAAATAACATCACTGTGGGCCTGATCCTCAGCTGGTGTGAACTGGTGAAATAATTGGAGCCATACTGTTTTACACCCGCTGAAGATCTGGTCCACTGGATTCTGTGCAATAAAGCTGCATACCTACAAAATTTCTTGACCGTGAGTTGAAAGAAACAGGAATTTGCTGCACAAAATTGGTAGAGCTTCTTAACACATCAGTGCAGATTGCAGTTTAGAAGAAGCTGCGGGGGAGAAAGGTCTTTGAGTTTGTATTTAAGGTTGGCAGCAGCAATTAATTTCTTAACTGAAACTTGCCCAACCCGACTGTGCCCAAATGTTTTAATTTGCCTACTGCTACAATATGCAAGGGAATTGGCAGTAATGTATTTGAAATTAAAACCAAAACTGGCACAGAAATTGCAAAGCTGGCAGAAGAACTGATCTGCCTGCCATGCATTTGCTAATTACCATTGTACTTAGTTCAGAAGGACTTATACAACAAAATAGCTAGTGTGAACCACATCCCTGCATCCATGAAACTAGCCCATGTAGGGTCCATACATGCCACTTAAGTCATTAGTTTGACTGGGGGAGAAGGGCGAATGCAAGTGGAATGACTGTGAAAGGGGATCTCCATTTCATCTGCACACCAGGATGGCGGGGAATGAATAGACTTGGTGCCAGCCCTGACTAGGTTGGAAGTGATGGGATGATGGGGGAAATTGCAGTTACACGGCTCCAGCACCCTTAGCATCCTACATAAGTAGCATGGGAAGGGTGACTGAAAACACCACTCAAGCTTATAAATTACAGCAGCATCCATGGATGGGACCCATAGCCTTGCCCTGGGTTTTGGGTGTGGATTATACAGGCTTTATGGGTGAAATTACTGTCACTAATAAATAAATTAACACCTAGTTATTCACAATCCATCCAATTCTCACATACTCGGAGCCAAAGAGATGCTGAATGTGCTTGCATTAGGTTCAGGAAGACCAGCAAATTACATTCCATACTGTATGTTGTTGTGTATTGCGGCTAACCATGAAAGAGACACCTCACACACATATTGCCCATGGAAGTGGAATCTTACAAGTTTTCGTCAAAAACATTGGAGGGGACGGGGAAATGGAGAGAAGACTTTTTAAAAAAAAAAAAAATCACATCAGTATGAGCGTGTTAGAACTATAATAGCCTTATCCTCTCCAGCAATGGCATGGGACACAGGAAGAGCAGCTCTCAACTAAGGGAGGCACATTAAGGAGACTATTGGATAATATGGTGGTCCCAAAACAAATGTAGTAAAGCTAGGGATCTCTGATGGATCAACAACAGCCACAATGAGGAAGTGCAGAGGGAGTTTAGACAAGGATTCCATAAAAGTTAGGAAAGAAAGAAAAGACTGGAAAGTTGGCAAGTGAGAGCACCACTGCGAGAGATACAAAATGCTATACATTAGATAAGAAGAATGAAAGCCCTGAAAATGTGGTATTATGATTTTAAACCCTTGGAGCTGAAAGACAGAATCTGAGACGAGATCAAGACTTTCATTGTGCTGTCTACAGATCCCAGAACAACTATTTAGAAACTAGCTGAAAAAACAGTATTGCACAGCAGAGTGA
Source organism: Dermochelys coriacea (assembly GCF_009764565.3). Classification (NCBI taxonomy): domain Eukaryota; kingdom Metazoa; phylum Chordata; order Testudines; family Dermochelyidae; genus Dermochelys; species Dermochelys coriacea. The sequence goes on from NC_050075.1 coordinate 12,989,009, forward strand.
GGACAGAATAATAAGATTGAAAAGACATTCATTATACCTTACTGAATGTTCTGGGACTAATGAATACGTAAGGAACACATGAATGAAAGACTGCTCCATTTGTTATCTAACCTTGGGTGCAGAATATATGGAAAAGATTTCTGTGCGTGTTTTGTGTTTATGAAGCTTTTGCAGAAATCACTGTGAAAAGAGGTAATGCTCATTGAAGTCCAGAAAGCTACTGGTGGTTGACTGAAACATATGGAACCTATGCTTAGTTATAACCAAAAGACCATAATGGGTGGACCATACCTGTTATGCCCAGAAGACCATGACATAATGGGCCCAACAGGGGAGAGGTGGTGAAAGCATATGAGGAAGAACAATAATATTCAGGCTATCACTGGAGCTGGCAAAGAAGTGAGCTCAGATGAAATTCTGAGGTAGCAATGGCTTTGCTTGGCTCTGTCGATGAGATAGAAAGGACAACTTTCAATGCAAATAATGGGTATCCCACCCAGGTACCTATATGGTGCAATTACAGAACCAGTTTAAATCATTGTTTCTGGGATCATAGAATGTCATATTTCAGGAAATGGGATCCAAGGCATTGCTTGGAGAAGTTAAGTGTAATTGAGAATTAAAGCAACATGAAGCATGAGTCAAATTGCTGAGTGGAGCAGTGCTTCAAAACTTGGTTAGAAGATGAGTTTATGCATCTCCACCTGCAAAACGAGGGTGTCTTAAACGAGACTGAATATCCTTGAAATCTGTGCTCATCTCTTATTACAGGGGTTCAATACAAGGGACTCAACACAGGGGTAAATGGGTGAAATTTAAATGGCCTGTGATGTACAGGCAGTCAGATTAGATGATCTCATAGTCCCTTTTGACCTTGAACTCTGACTTTAAAGCTGTTTCTAGTTCCAAGTGAGATATAAGGAGTACAAACAATTTTAAAAGAATAATTTAACCACATTTTTCTGAAACACCGCTTAAGACCAAATTCCTCTCTCATATCCACATGGGAGTTCTGCACCTGTAGGCAGACCCGGATATCAGAGTTAAGCTCTGCTGCTTGGATCTGAAAGGAGAGTCTTGCCTTTTACAAGACACACACATTGTCTTTTTAAAGTAATCTACAAACCAGTTCAGTAAAAGCTGACTGCACTTGTTTCCACACTTTTGGCTCTGTCCCAAAACTCAGTCCTGGCAACACAACGTTCCACAATAATAAGCCAAATCTTCCCTCTCATGGCTGTGCTCCTAAACCTCCGCAGGGTTCAGCTCATTGAGTTACCACTCTGTTTTCCCCTCAGGGGAGGGAAGGACTGCAGCTGCAGACGGGGGTATCTTCAAAATCATATGAAGGCCAAAAATCTGTGGGGAAGATCTGGCTTCAGACACACATCTTGGGGGCATGGAGAACCAGCCTATCTGTACTTCTGTCTAGGTCGCATAACTTTTGGCCACATAGCTTGCCTGTGCTGCCACTGATCTCTTGGCAGGGTGTACACCTTACCGCCCTTGGTGCAAAGACAGGATGGAATGGAAGATCCTGCTGCAGGAAGCAGCATTAATTTCTGCTGGCTTTTGTGGGTTACCAAGAGAGCTGCTGCTTATGGCAGCTATTCTCCACCCTTGCACGGAGATGGAGAGGTTTCAGAGTAGACCAAGTAGACTTCTCTACTCCCCTTCTTGTGAATTCTGGGCCATATCTGGCTTGGCTTCCTTCTGCACAGCATCTGGCTGAATGTACACAGAAATTTGAGGATATAATTGTGCCTGAGATGTTCTTCAGAAAAAGAAGCACATAACTCTTGTTAACTACATGAAAATAACAGCCATGTTTTTATTTGGAAATGATACGATCTGTACTCCCATTTTCTGCTGCTATGAAATCCACTTGAGGTTTGGGAGAATTTTGCCACAGACAAATTCTGAAGTGTCACTAAAGCTGGTTTTGGTTGATTCCTCCAATGGTCTGAGCTGTGGGAGCTCTCTGGGCCCAGAAGAGAATCAACGTGCTGCAATGCAAGAGGTGTCAAGCAATGTGCAGACAGCCTGCGTGAACACATGTGTGCCTGCATGCTCTCACCTGTCGCTCTTGGTCTGAAGAACAGAGAATTAAAAGCCAAACATAGGCATGATTGATGGCTTTAATATTTTACGAACAGACGTGCTAGCAAGACTCACTTATGCAGCCAAATAACTCCTAGTTCCTTCAGGTCTTCAAAATTTGGTTCATATCCAGTTGAGAGTCCTCTAATATTTTCATTATAAACCTTTCTGTGTCATATGAAAGGATCCTATTTGCTTCTGACTTTGCCTCAAGCCATTAACTGACAGACTAGCTGCTAACTACAGTTAACAAATGATTTCCCAGAGATTACTGTTTAAGTAAAAAATGTTCCAAGTTAAACAGGCTTCTTAACAACAGGAATTTGAATTATGCATCCAGAGGTTTGGTACATGTGTCCAAAAAGTATGTAGTACAACTGTTGAGGTTTTTCTCATCAGCATGTTACAAGCTGGTAAATAAGCAATGCCACTCTGTTGTCAGATTAATAACACTGATTTGTATAGTCCATGTATCTTAAAATATTTTGGGATCAGACATTCACCACAACATTTCTATCCAGCTACCACCACCCTATGGAATTTATCATTTATGGTGGAAAAGCTATTTGTTTTTTCAAGGGAAACAAAATGCCCATTGCCTGGGGGGGGGAGCGGTGATTTGGAGCCACCTGCAACTTGCTGAAGGATTATGAAGTTGCAATTTGTTTAATATTCAGAAATTCATGCTGTAGAAAGCAACAGTTGGGGTTTGGTTTTGTTTTTTTAAACCGTTCTAAGTATTTCTAAAATGCCCATCACCTTAGTAGGTTGACAGTGGGTTTTGGACAAGATATTTATTTTTAAATTTGACATGGTTTTCCTTTCGATGTTTCCTAACCACCTTATAAAACGCTGAATAATTAAACCTCAAGGAAAACTGAGGCACGGCAAAGTAAAGACCAATGTCACAGAGGGAGTTAATGTCAGAGCTGGGATAGGACACATGTTCTCTGACTTTCAGTCCTGTGCTTTATTCACAAGGCTATCCAATTTCTCTTCCACAAATCTTGGTAACATCCCTCACTACTTACATGACTGGAACATTCTCCATTATCCCATATACAACTTCTATACTAATGCACATTCATTAGATGTTTTACATGTTGTGCCTATCAGGCAAAGCGGCTGGTGCCCTACATCAGTAAGATCACTCAATTACAAATAAATAAATAAATAAGTAAATAAATAAATACGAACACCTTACTAGAACCTATACGCTATACACAGAGGGTCAAATCCAGCCTGGTAGAAGCAGGCACAACTCCTTTGAGTGTGTTTCATGGTTGGAATTCGCAATTCGTGTATTTGCTTTTGCATTTTTTTTCTAACTTGTGCCAAGAGCGACACACCTAGCAACCATTTTGAATGTCATTGTATGAATGACACCAGACTCTGTGCTGGACACCTCTGCTTGCATACTTACTGAAGCCAAATCTGGTCTCATTGTTTATCCTAGTATTCTGCCTTAATCCCTTAGAATACATTTTTATTTACATGCACTTCTGTTCTTTTCCTGCTATTAAACATAGTCTGGGAAACAGTTTTCACTAGTCCTGCAAACGTCCACAGTTCTTTGCAAGAATTGGACTTGACTTGGCAATAACCATGGTTTTGACTGAATTATAAGTTAAGTCACAAACAATTTGGTTTCTAGTTAGTCCATTTGTTCAAATAGATGTGATTTAACTTCATTATGCAGGCCTATAATGTAATCATCATTGGTCTCACCTGGCAATGTTTTCAGGTGACACTTTTGAATGTTTTGCCATCCTTTCCATGCTCCCAGTGGTTTTAGATCTTCACTGCTTCCAGGTCTGCCCTCTGCAGCAGTGTGGAGGATTCCACCCATTCCAACTTCTTGACAATACCAACTGCTTCCATTAAAAATTTGGAAATGGTGCAACCACCTCCTCCTGCTCTGTGCCAGGTTTCCTTCCAGCTGAGGGATTTGGGCATCTTAATTATCTCCATTTTACCAGATATTTCCTTTTCTTCTGACACCGTATAACAGAGTGACACACAAGTGTTGGTAAAAGACTGATCTTTACTTCCTCTCTCCAGTCACATGACAGAAGTTAGTCTCCAAGGCTGGATCTTAGCTCTTTTTTCAACTGTCACTTGTATAACCAGATACAGATACCAGCCACCTCCCAATCAAGTATCCTGTGTCAAACAATTTCTACTGTTTGCTTCAAGTTTCATTTTTTCAAGCTTATGTGTGAGGTGAGTAGTGATACATCAGGTTGCACAATCATTCTACTCTCCTATTTGTCTTCAGCATGGTAGCCAAAAGAGTAACTGTCACAAAAGTGAAGGTCAATGTCTTATTTGTGAGACAGTTGGCCCTAAGGGTGTAATGCAATCCCCTGTGTTAAGCAGAATGTGTTAAAACTGCTCAGGTGCTTATTAGTTTGCAATGGTCTCACCTGCTAGTGGCAGGAGGTGTAAAAAAGGAGAAATGCAGTGGTGTTGTAGCTGTATTGGTCCCAGGATATTCGAGAGACAAGGTGGGTGAAGTAATATTTTTAATTGGACCAACTTCTGTTGGTGAGAGAGACAAGCTTTCAAGCTTACACAGAGCTCTTCTTCAGGACTTGAAGAACTCTGTGTAAGCTTGTCACTGTAACCGACAGAAGTTGGTCCAATTAAAGATATTACTTCATCCACCTTGTTTCTTCAAAAAGAGAGAGTCAGCAATAAGGCAGTGGAGTAGTAGAGGCCAAAGTTGTTTAGGTTTTTTTGTTTTTTAAACCAGAAAATTGTGAGTTAAATTCCCACCATGCAACATAAATTAGGCTTAGCCAAGACCTATTGTGTTCATTCATATATGTGGGCTGGGCTTAAATTCTGACAAAAAATTGATGTCTCAATTTTTTGTACTGTGTGTAATAGTATAGGGACCTGATTCTCTAGGCACTATGGTAATACAACTCCTATAATTTTAAATATATTACAGTCATATCTTTGCAAGCAGATTTACAATGTTTCTAGTTACACAATAATTTCAATCAATGCCAAACACCAAAAACTGTAATTTGATGTAATGAGCAACTCTTTCTTTTGAATGTAAGAGTAAAATTGTCTCTACGTTAACTCTTGCATTCAAGTGCCACTAAGAACTTCCAATATTCAAACATAACACCAATCTAACATGTATTCTTTAGTGGGTTCGGCTCATAAAAAGTACCCCACAAAGTGTCCCTGTACCAGCCCAGTGGAGTGGTAGAAAACCTAAACACACTTATATTGCCAAATATGACCTTGGTCTCAGCCATGAAGTTAGTCATGGAAAAAAGCAACCAAAAAGGAGAATTAGGCATAATGTTAATTTCAAACCACAAAGTGGTCAAAACCTTTTTTTAAAAAAGTTATATCTAAATATAAGTACCAGATACTTTATACAATGTATTTCCCAGGGTGTGAGCCTGGATTGCTTACCACTGAGATAGGAATACACCCTTAAAACACTGTTTACTTTATGAGGCTTGTATAAGTTGTGATGGGGCAAGGCCAGATGGCTATGGAAGAGTAGTGGGAGATAGATATATTAGCTCCAGGCTAAACAAATCCCTGGTATCAGGATAAGTGAAATGGCAGCTGCTCCAGGTCAATTAAGACACCTGGGGCCAAATAAGAACTTTCCAGAAGGCAGCGATAAGGCTAGGTTGATTGGGACACCTGAAGCCAATCAGGGGCTGGCTGAAACTAGTTAAAAGCCTCCCAGTCAGTCAGGTGGGTGTGCATGTCAGGAGCTGCGGGAGGAAGTTGCGCTGTTGGAGAGGCTGAGTAGTACACACCATATCAGGCACAAGGAAGGAGGCCCTGAGGTAAGGGTGAAGTGGAGCTTGAGGAAGTGAGGGCTGCTGTGGGGGAAGTAGCCCAGGGAATTGTACATGTCATGTTTCTAAAAGCTCAGCTACCATAGCTGAGATTATTAGGGTCCCTGGGCTGGAGCCCGGAGTAGAGGGTGGACCTGGGCTCCCCCGCCACCTTTGCTCCTGATTAATCACTGAGACTGGGAGACAACAGAGACTGTACAAGGAAGGGTAACTTCTCCTCACCTCCCTTGCTGGCTTACGATGAAAACGGCTCAGTAGACTATGACCCTTGTCTCTAGAGAAAGAAGGATTACGTGGAGGGTCACAATGAGCCTCTGAGGCTAGTGAAATCCGCCAGGAAATGCGGGACCCACGGAGGCAAGGACAGAGCTTTGTCACAAAGTCCAAATTCTAAGGACTATTTCATCAGGATTTTTTTCCCTCCTTGTTTTAAGGAACAACATTAACAACAGCTAACAGTTATATGATATCATCTGATGGCAATTGATTCTCCAAACTTACTGAACGCACGTAAAAATTCAACAGCTTGATTAAAAAGTTTAGAGAATGTTACCACTGGAAAGGAACTTTGAAGCTGGACATGGGACAAGATTTACCCTTTAAGTTAAAACACAATTTGGAGGCTGAATAAAACTCCCACCGTGAATCACTTAAACTTATATTTCCTAAAGACTTTGTCATCTATATCATTAGAACCACAGTTACATCTGATTTAAATGAAACTTCAGACTTAATGGTTTTCATGCCAGCTATTTTCTTGAACACCCTATTATTTTGTTTGATAGCTCCAAAGCTTTTCTCCCAATCCCATAAGCAAACTAACTTTTAGGGAAATAAATAGTTTCCAGTGGGTTTAGAGGAGACATACAGTTAAAGATAGGGATGGGCTTAAGCCAAAACATTCAAAACACTCCCATATTTGAAGATTCTTGGGTCCATGGTCCAGATCTCTACTTACAAAAGAAAAAAAATCAATTACAGATCAACTCCTACATTGCAAACTTTTTTTAAAAAAAGAAATATCCTTACAATAGTGAGGATTTTTTTTTAAACAAGGGAAGTTCAGCTGATGTAAATTGACCTAAATAATTGTTTTCCATGGAGCTATGAGAATTTACACTATCTGAGGATCTGCCCCCCAAATTCCAAAGTTTGGAGATTATAAACTCTCAGGCTTCAAGGCATAAGCCAAGCTCTAACTGATGAAGTTAGGAAGAAGTTTTCCTTTTGGACAAGTTATTCCATAAGTGCCTACTAGTGACTCTTGCACATTCCTCTGAATACTAAAAAACATGGTCTGATTACATTTGGCAGTTCTTAAACCTAGAGCACTAGGTAAGAATATAAGTTTTGACAGCCAAACTTCTAAATATCAGGCAAGTACGTGCTTTGCTTCTATGACAAACTGAAAATTTAATAAACCATACGAGAAAAATGATTGTTTAAGGAAATTATATCGACAATGCCTGTGAGAAGAACTTCCTTATTGAGGGGAAAAAAAGAGGAATAATTCAGAAGAATGGTGAAAGGAGAACACAGCTGATGTTTTCAAGCACTGAGGCTGTCAAATTGTTGACAAGGAAAGAGTTTTCCTGTGAGAAAGCAAATCTCGACTGATTGCCCATTTTTTTCCAATAAAACTAGTCGGAGGAGCAGGAATAAAAGCAGAAAGAAAAGGCTATAGATGGAAGACTATTTATGGGACAATAACTGTCCCGTTGCTAAGTATATTCAAGTCAGAGCACTCTGTGGGTGTGCATGCATGTGGATGTCAACGCAACTATTTCATGATTGCCAAAATTACTACTAGCCAGCATCCTCTGTGAATGGCTATTTTTAGGACCCAGCTTTTCATGTGGTATAATGATGTGGATTTTACAAGAGTATTTATAATGTGTTTCATATGGTGTAGAGTCCTGCTCAAATCACTTTGTATCAGAGAAAGTTTAAGAATTTTTTTCATTTCTTACTTAAAAATGATTACTTCTGCTTCAGATTTAGGGTTAGTATTCGTTTGTCCTAAGTGACAAAATTGGTAGTCACGGCATTTCATCAAATCAACTCATGAGCCCAGAAAACATTAATAGGGACCTAAAAATCTGCTTGTCACTTAAAGTGTTCTGATGTCAAAGCCCACATTGCCACCTGTTGTAAGTCATGGCATGAAACCACAGTCCAAAGGCCAGATTTTGATCTGCATTATACCAGTGTCAATGAGGTTGTGCCTGCCAGCGTAACGGAGAGCAGAATTTGGTCCAACATCTAAACAGCCAAGTCATATTAATCTTAAAAAGAGGTTGGATGCAGAACATTTTTCAGCAGGAAACAACTTCTTTTCTCTTCCAACTTAAATGACACACAAGCATGTGCTAGTGATTTCCACGATGCAATGTTTTATGAGATCCAAATAATTAACCATTCCATACCATAGAACATGAACCAATTTTCACTTGGTAGATCTTAGGAGATTTTTATCTCCCAAACATGAAAACAATATCTAATACCACTCTTCTGTTAGAACACAGGTTCATTTCAAGAACCTTGCGTGAAGAACATCAACTAAACAATTATTTTAAAAACATGCTCATTTTGTTCCCATTTTGCTGAGTCAATAATACTTTGTGATTCTAGCCTCTCACATTTTCCTTTTTGTGTATGTCACATCCCAGAAGAATCTCTGTTTCCACTAACATATGCCATTCCAAAGAATCAACCACAGGAGAAAATAAATTCAGCATATAGCATAGGGTTTGAATCACATTTTTAAAAAAATATACTTATTTGGTCAGTCCATGATTACTGTGTGGTTCTTTTACACAGATGTGTATTTTGTGTATACAGTTCAAACAGCTCAGTTGAACAAAAGAGACACTCAGTGTTTTTGCCTAACATTTGGTCAGACTTCAAACTGTTCTAAGTGGATGTGGAAAGTGCTCTAGATTCTAAATACCTAGTTTTAGTTTAGTTTGTAGTTAAAACCTTACATGTTAGTTTTTAAGAGAATACTAATTTTGGAACCAAGTAAAACAAAATGGACCAGATTCTTTGGTGCAGCTGACCTGGGCTTAGCATGGGACCGGAGGCTGGGGTGTCAGCCACCTTAGTGACCCTTCAATCCTGAGCTTCTGGCCAGTTTGACAGTCTGGGTACCAATGGCTCCAAGAGGCCATTTTGTCAGCTGGGGCTTGCCAGAGTATGGATGCACTCCCCCAACCATGACCCCTTTCTTATGCCACTGAAAGACTAGAAAACAACTCTGACTTGGAAGGAGAGAGAAGACCAGGAACAATCACAAGATATTTAGAAACCTAGAAACACTGAGTGACCATTTACACCAATATCATATTAACAATAATACTAGATCATCACAGAGGATTAATTAAGCCTTCTAGTCAATAATTATAGCAAACAGTCAGTCACAGATCCTCTAGAGAATTTTTTAATACTCACCAATACATATGAAATGACTCATCACAATAACTAGGCTTCGACGGATTAGATTTTTATCTGTGAATGTCAGTAAAACATCAATTTGACCACACACACAAACTGATGAAAAATATTTCCACTGATGACTGAAATTTAGTTATAGGCAAATAAAGAAAAATGCTGCTTGAGAAGTTAGTTTGATTTAAGAATATTTACTTGTACAGTTTGACGTGCTGTTGACAATTTTGTGTTTTAACAATTAAAGTTTTAACTTTTTGAATCTCAACATCTGCCATTAACTGTCTGCCCCCCCCATTCTGACACCCTCCATAAAATTTCCCACAACTGTGAATTTAAATTGATAAAAATAAATGCTTAAAAAAACCTGATATTAGTTGTTGAAATTATAAAAAAAAGAAAAATTCTGCAAAGCCTAACAATACAGCAGCTATCTCCTTTGAGAATCATCGTGTTATATACATTTTATCCTTTGACACTTTCTAATAGTTCACCATGTATCATGTTTATATTTAACAAAAATATGCACCAAGAGTATCAGTAACTCACTTTATTTCTGACTTTAACTAAACACTCCATATATCAGGTGTGGAGAAAAGAGAAGCAGATGGGCTTCCTAACTAGAGGTACCATTGCTCAGAGATAAACCACAAAGGGCCTGTTCAAAGGCTTATCTTTCCTGGACAGTCAACTGCTTCCTTCTCACTCAATGACTTATGTCTACGAGTTAAGTTAGAGGCCAGTTTCTGCCATCCTTACTTACATTAAGTAGTATCTCACTCTGAGTAATCCCACTGATTTCCATTAAACTACTCAACTTGACTAATGCAGCAGAATTTTGCCCTCAGTAGCTTGGAGTATGGTGTTGATTCATAAACATCTAAATGCAAACAGACAGACGAATCAGACAGAGGGTCTCTGCGGTGATTATGCGACACATGGTGGGGAGAGACCAATACACATTGAGAGATATTTGTCCAATATAGTTTAGAGGTGACTGAGAAAAGGCCTTTGTGTGCATATGGATCTTCAAGCCTCAAAAGTATATGATGCTGTGATTTTCTTTGTTTTTGTAAAGTAGGAGGATATAATGCTCATAAAGTGTGCTGAACTGGTTGCCCTAGAGAATGAAGTCCTCAGTTTACGCACACAATAGTTTTGGTGCAGACAACATGAGGTGCTGAGCGTGCCACAGCACTAACATAGCAGGGTGAGAAGACATTCCATTATCCAGATCATTCAGAAATTGGTGTAGGCTGGGATGGCTAACTAGTCAGCTCAACAGCAACAATGGCTTTTATAATGTAGGCACAAGTCCATCAGGAACTGGACTGAGATGTCAAACTGAGAGGAGTCAGTGCTGTGGTCTATCAGATAGTAATGGTCTTTAGGTCTCTATGATCCAGCTAGATTAGAACTAGCAACCACAAAGCGAACAGCTCTGTAGCCTGTTAAAAGTCCTCTGAGTCATCAAGTCCTCCTATTGAACCTTTGTTCCATCTTCCAGATCCAGGAAGATTAATGAGTAAATATCATGGTATAGCTTTTTTTTTTTTTTTTTTAATTTTTCCTTGAGGAGCTATTTGAAAGAAGACAGCATGAAAGTCCACGTGGGGATATTCATGAGATCCCACTGTAGCAGCCACACAGGACATTGTGTAGGCTGAGAACTTTCCCCTTGGATGGTGACTCCTTTAAGATTCTGACAAGAGTCATGCACATACTTTCCTGCCTTTGTGATCTCCACCCGCCACTGGTAAACTGAGGCAATGATATAGAGGACTTTTTGAGAGATGCTGACAGTACCAAAAATGCACCAAGATAAAGAAGTAAGCTGCAGTGAGAGAGGCATAAAAAGCTAAAAAATAGCAGCAGAAAATAAAGGAATGAGTATTTTCTGATGTTGAGTCACTCTAAGCAAGGTCATGCATCAAGGTAGTAAGTGAGAGGAAAGTTGCAGTTCTGGTTGTAGCAATACCCTACCCCAGGAACCACTACAGCAAAGTACTTTGTGGATGGCCAGCACTACAGCTGAAGTGGTCCATTGCAGAATCAAAGCAACAATGAATGCATGAAACCCTTGGGGGGTTTCCATCAGGACTCATACCCAAGACAGAAGTCTTGACTGAATGGCAGATGCACAGACTTTATTACAACTCACACAAACCCACTCTGTCCAAGAAAACGTCATTCATCTCCCAACAAAAATACTCACATCATTCACTTAAATTCTATATGAGCAGAGGTAGGGGACGCTGGATTATGAATTTCCTTTATTTTCTCTAAGGCCACAAGTGAATCACTGAAAGTGAAATGCTAAATTGCACTAAAGGAACTTTAAATGTGGTATCACTGTAATACTTACAGTACAAGTGTAACCAGACAGAACTGTATAGGTTAAATAAGTATGAGTGATAGATACTTCCTTAAAAACAGTTGGTATATGTCAGGGTACAACTGTAATCTGACATTTTTACACAGACAGTAAGGATCAGATTTTAATCTTACGTGTGCAAAGCACATAACCGCACCTTGAAAGATCTGCTATACTAGCAGATTTTCTAAGATACACAGGGATACAAGCTGCTCATATATCTATTAAAATTTGGCCCATCATAGATACACTACGAGAATAGTAAATATAGTCAGCCATACAGACGTGTTAATGTGTTTTCATATTTAGTCACATAAATGGTTACATGTACAGGTAAACAAGAGAAGCATTCTGCGAGCAACTCTGCACTGATGGTTTTGTCAGGATTTCCCTGTGAACACAGAGGTTTAATAGTGTCTGTAAATCGACTGTAAAAAATTGACTGTAGGCTGAAATGTATTACTCTTGAGCTTGGAGCAATATTGGTTTAAAGATTTTATTTTTTAATCTCTATTTGCAAAGAACTAAATGGTGAATATTAGGCTGAACAAGTATGTTCCCTTGTTTCAGACACATTGTATCCCTGATAAACCTAAAAATCACTTTGTTCTTCAAAGTGAAAATTTCCAAGACATTAATCATTAACATGGATGAGCCTTGTCAGTTTTGGTTTAGGTTTGTTCTTGTTTTTAAAATATTCACATAGCCAATGTGGTAACACTTTAACAGACAGCAACAACAATAATCCAACCTGCATGGGTGGTGACTTTAACATATATGTCAAAATTAACATAATTACAACTACATATCAGTAAACTATGCTCATGATTGATGCAACAAGTGACAAGGTATCCTATTAAGGAATTGTTGTGGGAGGATATATATACTACACCCTTTAAACTGTCTAAAGATGTGCAAACAACTATTCGCAAGCAAAGAGTTATACAAAAACTTTTTTTTTTGTTTCCATGTGAGATTTTTCTTCACTTTTTTTTGGTCAAAATTTTTTTAAAAGAAAGTTTTATTATCGGGGGGACAAAAGGCCATATCTTGTCATTGCTTCTTATGCAGAACTCCCTAATTTATTTCAGATAGTTCAATTATTTCAAGTACTGCTTCAAATACAATATGGTGATACAATACGAATCCCCAGAAATTAACACATACACATTTTCCTCAGGATATGACCACAGCTGAACCAAACATAAATAGACTACTTTGGAATCTCTGTCTCTTAGTACATTTGACCAGCTGACATTTCACTTTGAATATAAAGAACTATTTTCACCCTCATCTTATCTAAAGCAAGGTAAAGAGCTGGAAGATGTGGTTTGGTCAGGGGCGAGCAAATTAGTCATCTGCCGGCCTGCTCAGATGTTCCTTGGCCAGGCAGTTGCTCAACTATCTCCTTTCCCTTCAAGTGACAGAAGCAGGATAACCAGTGTTGGCACCTGCAAGGGAAGAGCACTGTCCCACTAGTGCCCAATAGAGTGGCACCTACTGTCAAGAAAAACTGATTGACTGAAATCATGATGGCTCCATTGATTTCACTCAGCAGCAGGCACTAGTGGTAAGGCACAGAACTACTTTTCCTTTGCAGCTGCTAGTCTGAGCTGATCTATCTAACCAGGTATTTATATGGCCCTGAACACCTAAAAAGACAGATAGTGACACATTATGATCACACTGAACCATTGATTGCAATAGGACCAGAATCTGCCCCTAATATTTTTTTTTATCTCAAACCATTACAATATTTTCACCAGTGGGAATGTGAACCACCAAAGTTCCAGATTTAAAATATATTTGCATAGCTCACCGAACTACATTTACACATTCATTTGTTGGCCACTTCTTGTAATACTTCTTTCCTGTTCATATTCTGGAGAGTTAGGGATCAATATTTTGCGATTTGATACTTTGGCACAGCAAGTGGAGGGAACTTGCCAGGAACAGGACTAGATTTTCACACATTGAGAATGCAACTTTGCATCTCTGAGCAAAAGGCACTAGAATAGAATTTAGCCCTGTCTTGTACTTGTAATGGAGGAGACACAAAACTGACTGGTTTGTCTAGAAAACTCTGGACTCCTCCCAGGTGAAATGGACTATAGAGAATAATTCTGGGGAGATTCTTAGTATGTCTTGTTTGGTTTAAGGAGGATGGACTTCTCTTTTATACTGAATAAATGCTAATGTATTCTAAGAAAACGGTTAGGGTTTATGTAGCACTGCCTTCTACTGAATGGAAACTGAACTGGTTCGCTGTGTGCCATAGATGTCATACTGCTAACAGCTAATGGAGATTCTCTTTTAGCTCAAACAGATTCTGATATTATCACATGACACCTGAGAACTGGGGCCATAGGCATATGCCTTGCGTGGCTATGTCTTAATCCAGCCTTGCCCAAGGTTGTATACAAACCCCACTGAGAGAGAACCAAATCTGAGGAGCCCCGCAGAGTTACAGGGTATCAGATTTTGAAAATCCACACAATCTTCTGTCAATGGCAGCTCACTGTGGCATCTCAACTGGGTGAAGCTTAGGATAGTACTTCTACTTCCCCCCTTCCAATTTGAGCTTTGGTTTAAATATCTATTCTTAAATACTTTTAAAGAGATTCTGTAGGTGTTTGCAAAAAGAAAACGAGTACTTGTGGCATCTTAGAGACTGACTAACATATAAATAAATTTGTTAGTCTCTAAGGTGCCACAAGTACTCCTTTCTTGCGGCTACAGACTAACATGGCTGCTACTCTGATACCTGTAGGTTGTTTGTTTTCCAAATAACTGGGTGCACTGAGGCCTCAGTTTGCTGGAGTCCAAAGGATGGGAAAGCCACTCCAGAGTCTCAGCCTTGCATTTGAAAAGCATTAATTATTCCCTAAATTACCTTATAAGCCCACCAAATCCAACTGTGTTGCATGGAAAATGATAGTAAAATTTGGTCCAAAGAGTAGATGGTCTGATCCTGCCCAGGTAAAGTCACTGGGAATTCTGTCATTGACTTTAGAAGCGCAAGGTTGGCCCCTACACACTTCCACTACCACACAGTTAATTTCCTTATTTTATATTCCCATATACAAAATACAGGAACTTATCAGTGCTTCTGAAAACCTTTAACTACCATGCGCTACAAGATGTAACAATGTTCAGAAAACTCCCTCAGGCCTACACTCAATTATACAACCAGAGCAAGAAGAAGATTTTAATCTGATCAAAGTTTTAACATGTTTTACCTCTACTGTTAGTAGTTACATCTGTCTTTTAGGTAGTTACAAAGGAGGCACCTTAATTTGCTTTAAAAGTCATTTGTACTATTTAAAACAAGGATATACTTTTATGATTTGATGTTTCATTTGGAAAAATACTTTCTGAACACATTCATATTCATTCACTGGAAGTTTCATGCAGATTTGTAACTGACAGAGTCTACACCTTCTGTTCTGGGAAAAGCTAGAGCCTTCTCAGAGGAAGGAGTGCAGGGTTAGTCCCTGGATACACATATGCAGCACCAATATTGATGATGCTAGTCCAGATCACCTTATGACCTAACACATCCATAATCAGTGGAAAGCATACTCAAGCAGATATCAATATGATAGATCATAATCACATTAAAAGAGCCTTGTCAGTCTATTGCATGGGCAGCCTGAATTTGGCCAGAGTGCCAAATAGCTGACCACAGGGCACTAAAATGAGGTTTTTAGCAGGGGTGCTGGAACTATTTGTATAATGGGGGTGCTGAGAGCCATTGAACCAAACTGTAACCCCCATATATGATGGAAATTACTTCAAGCCAGGGGGTGTGGCAGCACCCCCAGCTCCAGGACCTATGGCCTTTAGTCACCATCTCACTGTAAGGTGAGAGCAAAACTCATCAACTGGCGCATTCTACTGCTGGTGAACTCAAGCATCAAGTCATTTTTAATTCATGGTTCAAGAAAGGCACACATACACATAAAAATCAGGATTGGGTGCATTTCAATAAAAATGGATCATAGTATGTTTCATATATACATATAAGAGGTTTTGACAAGAGATCAGTTCAAGGCACACCTAGTCTATTACTTCAGTTACCAAGCTATGACTGAGCCCTAAGGGAAACTGAAACACAACTGGGGCTAATGTGAAAATAAATTTTAAAAAATTAATGTTACCACAGTAATGCTAAAGATGTGACTTGTTCACAAAAGCAGAAACACTTCGAAGTAATGTCAGCCTTAATTCACAACATGTCTAAGTAAAGCAGGAATCTCTAGACAATATGTAATTTTATAATGGACTATAGTGCGGGGGTACAACTTTCAGCCTTAATTCTGAATGCTCTTGGATCTTTCAGGGAGCTTTGCTATACCTGAGATATATTTTTTTTCCCAACCATTTAATGAAAAACTCCTCTGACAGTTTGAAAAAGTACTGCCTGGCTCATTCTCTCTTTTTGGGGTAGGGGTAGGGGGGGCGGGGAGGATTACAAAATTCATGCCAGCTTCCTACAAATGTTCACAGGAAACCCCAGTTCGAGAAAGCACTTCACTATCAAGTACATGCACTGCAGTGATGTACAACCCCATTTGTTCACACATTAAAAGAAAACAAACTCCATTTCCTTAACCTGCCAGAATTTTAATTAAAAACACAATATTTTTCTTGGAGGATAAGTATCCCAAATCTTCAGTCATAATATGTATCACACAATCAGCGGGAATAACCATTAGATCAAGACCTACTTCTTATAAAACATGGACAGTATTAATATAATCACAAATGATAGTAATAAAAGTACTTACTAGGTTAACTTTTTATAATCAGTCAATCAATACCAGCACAGACCAAATTGCCCAGAAGAAAATATTAAAATTATACATATTGTACCTTCTTTACAATTAAAGGAAGACTAGCAACTTCTCTTTGATTTAATGAAGAACTCTTCCCATATTTCTTAAATAGGTTGCAGATTTTTAGATAGAAAATTAAATCACCATTTCGATCCACCAAACCTAAGGCATTGCACAATCTGTATGGCTTGATTAAAAGATTTCTTAATGGTGATCTTAGATGATCTTAATGGAATTTGAATCATGCTCACTCTGCTTGTCATTTTTCACTCTCTTGATTTTTGTACTGTTTGTTCTACTCTGTCTTCCTCCAACTGTAAACCTGTACTTTTTTACATTAGCAGTGGTGGGAGGTTCCTTAACTGGTTCACTAACCAAAAGCCTATTTCTTAACCACATTGCTAGTAAATAGGCTGCCACAGTTTTAACCAATAGAATAAGATCTGCAAAGGGTTAAGATGGATAAGTGATAGTTCATCCAACTTCTGTACTAGGGAGCACAAATTAACGCTATTGTAAAAAACAGCTTTAGTATCACACTTCAAAATGTAATAGTGAAAGAAGAGCGTTATCTGTTAGAGAAATGAGAGGATTAACAGGAACCTGGAGTAATGGGTAGGGGGATAGGAAGGAAGCGACGAGATGCATATACAATGTTCCATATTGCAACTGCCTTGCAAATATATCATATATTTTTATATAGTGAAGAAAATTATAAAAACGTAGAGGCAGGTCCTCAAATGCTGTAAGCTGACTTCGGTGGAATTATGACAACTCCACCAGCTGAAGGTCTGCACTACATACACAAGTAGATTTCAAAAATAACCAGACATCACCACTACCCTACAAGCTAACTACTTTAAACCTTGTGATATTGCAATCATTTGGATGATGCACACAAACATTATTATATTACACCTTCACTCACAGATTTTCATAGTACCCCACCACCAAAGCATTTTTCATAGCAGCAGTTTTTGTATTCTTACTTTTCCAGTGCACAAATGATTGAAATTTCTAAATTTAGTAGAAATTCAATGAACCTCCAGTTTGCATTAAGGAGGTCAAAATATATTGTTCAAAACCTTGTAGCTGTAAGATCAAAACTAAAAATGAAAACATATTCTGTTCTCATTTACACAACTCTAAGTCTAGAATAATGGTTAAAACCCATGCAGTCACTCCAGATTTACAGCAGTACTAACAACGGCAGAATTTGCCTCTTTGTGTTTGTTAGTTGCAATTTCTGTTGGAAAATTTGCTAGAGGTGGCTATGGATAGGGATTTTCTGGCAAAACCCCTACCTAAATAGCATACTATATCAAATAATTCATTTAGCACAACTTACAGTAAGTATTAAAATGTACCTAATTACTAGAACTTACTTGATATTTCTTTGTAAAACTTCTGTAAAATAAAGATTGGAACAAACATTGCCTGCTAGTAACATTAGACCTTTGCGTAGGACCAACTGCAATTAATTAAATATGGTAAAACGTCCATCAGTATGGAGATCATCTACAACTGAACCCTTTCATTTGGCGCGGGGGGTGGGGGGTGGCAAAGCAAGCCATTTTAAAAGGGGAAGTTGAACTGGGGCTAGATCCTTAAACACATACATCACAAATTATCATCTAATATTTAAGCAAAAATGAAGGGGGCATTCCGGAGGCAGCTCTTGCTCTTTCTGTTGAAACACTGGAGATGAAACTAGAAGCTGAGGCGATCTGAAAAGAAACCCCTCTGGATAATTCAGAACTACACCACTGTCTTACGGCTGAGCATCATTTACCCTCTCTGATCTTTTTCCTTTAATTTCTTTAGGCCACCGTCTTAGGCATTTTAGGAATAATGCTACATCATGTCAGTAAAAGCACTGGCGTCAAGTGATTGCATGGCAGACAGCAATATACTTCAACTGTGAAAGGTTAAAAACATCTCAAAAACATGATGAACTCACCAAAGGTGACATAGATCCATTTGGCAGATAAGGGTCTGAGAGCATTAGAAAAGGGTAGCCAGAATAAGCAGATCCTTTGTACATCCCCGTGTCCTGATGCTTTATACCTGTTAAAATTAAAGTACTTCATTAGGACTTGCCCTGCAACAGGTCATTCCTCTACCTCTGTGAAGTGCTTATAGTTTACAAACAGAACGTTACGTGCATCATGTAGCTCACGAAAGCTTATGCTCAAATAAATTTGTTAGTCTCTAAGGTGCCACAAGTCCTCCTTTTCTTTTTGCGAATACAGACTAACATGGCTGCTACTCTGAAACATGTATATTTTTGGTGCCTTCTCTACCAGTAGAGTTATTTCATGTGCATGGTTTGCCCTTAGGACTTATAAACGCTCTGTATGTTCTACCTGTGGAACTAGCCCACCCCCGTCAATGGCTCAGACTTGGATTTAGTAATAAAGCCAAATAAAACCTTGGGCTCAAGCTTTTTCCCTTTCGTACACTTCACACAGCGGTAGCATTCCTGGACCATCCACCCGGCATCACCGCCGCTTTGCAAAACTTGCCTCCCAAGACCCCACCAAGAGATGAGCAGATCAATAATATTTCAAACGCTGTGAGAAAGGGGAGGATTGTTTACATGTTAAATGCCAAGGGAGTGACTTAAAGCCCCTTGTGTTGTGGCAATCCAATGTTTCAAGCACGCATCTGGCGAATCAAAGTTCCTCCCTGATTTTTTTTTTTTTGGCTGCTCTGATTTATAGAAAGAAAACGAAGTTTCTCTTCTCCCCCCTCCCCCCCGCCGGACTCAGCACATCACCCAAGTGGTTGCGCGGGGGGGGGGGGGGGGGGGTTGCAGAAAGAGGAAGGGCAGGAGAGATGAATGGTTTACGAAACTAACCATCTTCCATGTGATCCGGGAGTTTCTCCTGATAAACCCTTTGAGGATCCTGCACACGCCTGATCGCCTGTGGGGGAGAGAAAAGCACAGCAGGGGAAAAGGGACGGGGGGGGGGGGCGGGAGACAAAGTTTTATTCGTTGCAATAAACCCGAAGGGAATCGGCTGGAAGGAGGCAAAGCCCTTTGTGCGGGGGCTGGGGGCTCTCACCTCCGGATCGGCCGCCGCGGCAGCGGGGCTGCTGTTGCTCTCCGACTCGTTCACCAGCGAGGACTTGAGGTCGGCCAGGTCGCGCTCGGTGAAGGCGTTTTCCTGGATCTTCTCCTCTTGCTCCCCTTCGTCCTTAAAGGCGATCATCTCGTCATTGGCCCCCAGGTCATCCCCGCCGCCGCTGCTGAGCTGGGGCATGGTCCCCACCCCCCCGGCCCCGCCTCGCCCCTTCCGAGCCACACGGGAACTTCGCCGGCTGCAGCCGCGCTCCCCCCACCCCCCGAAGATCAAACCCTTTTGAGGGGGAAGGGGCGGGGGCAGGGGGGGGGGGGTTGCAAGGCTGCAGGGGGGGGGGATGATGAAGCAGCAGCAGCAGCAGCAGCAGGATCCCGGGGCCAGCAGCAACCCCCCTCCCCGCCCGCCCCCCCCAGCCCCCGGAAAGTTCAGCGAAGTAGCAGCCCGGGGTAGTGCAAGCCCGAGGCTCCGACCAGCAGAGACACGGCTCTGGAGCGCCCGGCGCCGAGCGGTGTGTGCGAGCGAGGCGGAGGAGCCTCAGCAGCCAAGGGCTGGAGACATCAAAGCAGCCGCCGGCTGATTGACAGCGCAGGGGCGGGCTCGCTCGCTCGCTCGCGCTCGCTCTCTCTCTCGCGCTCGCTCTCTCTCTCGCGCGCGCGCATAGAGCCCCGCGCGCCGGTCTTAAAGGGCCCGCGCTCGCCGCCCGCCCGCCCAGGCGCGTCCCCGCGGAGCGAGCTAGAGCCCGGCTGGGCGTGGGGGGGAGGAGGCACCGCTACACCCCCCCCCCCCCCCACCCAGTGCGGCTCGCTGTCCCAGGGGCTGGGCGAGGTCCCCCCCCCCCCCGGGAGGGGGGTTTGAGGCGGGCTCGGGGGATTTCCAGAGCGAGATTTTAACTTGCTGAAATGTTACATTTCAGGCCCCCGGCCCTAGCGCTGCCCACCTCGCTCGCTCGGGCGTGTGGCTGGCCGCGGAGCCGCTCCCGGGGTCAATGGGAGGCGCCCCCGACTCACACGGCGGGAGCAGGATCGGGCCCGTCCCAGCAGTTTGCTGGGAGGGGGGGGGGTTTGATTTGTGTAGCTGCCTGTTTGTTTAGCCAGCTTTGCCCGAGCCCGGGTGTCGTCGGTTCTCTGCCAGCGCGCCCGGGGCCGAGGCAACGTGCAAAGCTCGAGGGCTCGGTCGCAGCCTCTGCTCGAAGGCTCCCCGCGTCCCCTCTGCCCAGCCCCGGCGTCCTGCCTGGGTCCTGGGCGGACGCATTCTCCTTCGCAAGTCTTGCAAGGCCCCCTCCCCGATCTCCTGAGGCACACAGACGTGACGTCGGCTTTCAGAAAATTATTAGCTTTCCTAACTTGCCCGGAGGGTCCGGAAACATGAAATTAAACCTCTTCGCAGCCACTTTCCAAAGACACTAGACACGTCTGTTCTGGCGTCAGCGTGAAGAACAACAACAACAACAATCCCACAGTTCCCGTGGAAAGGAAACTCCCCATCTCGGCTGGGGTCAGAGACAACAGGTCTTGTGCGTGTCTCTGGTAGCCTAGAAAAACACGCCGCTGTTTGTTTTCCTTAATTAAGATCCCATAAGATAGCCCGGAGTTTTGGAAGGTTTCTCTACAGGCTATAACGACGCCGTATGAATTGGTCTTTATGACCCAATATAGCACATATTTGTCGCATTCAACACTTTAATTAAGGAGCCGAAAATCTGGGTCCCTATTTTGCCTGTTAATTAAGGAGCTTATTGCTTTGTATGGCTTTTTTTTTTTATTGCTTTTTGGGATGAGAATAATTATTTGGTGCCACTTTAAAAGTAATCAATATATTTAATTTTTAAAAAAACCACTCTGGCCAGATATGTGACTTTTTTTAATGTCAGAAAATGGTGCTACTTTTTATGGGGAAAAATAGATGATATGTGAAATGGATAGGATACTATACCTGGTACTGCTTCTACGTCGTCTTACTCGGCTAGTCGAACCAATTAATGAAAGTGCTAAGTTTAGGCAAATCAGTTTGTACGTTTCCTTTCTTTTTCAGATTATATTTTAAAATAATCAAACCTGCAATCAATGTAAGGAATAATTTGAATGAAATATTTGCTACTTTAAATTTTCCTTTCAGATGATCCTCTTGTTTTGCATCTGAAAAAAAAAAAAAAAGTCTGAGATTTACAGCCCTCCCAAATGGAGATAAACCTTGGCAATGAGTTGGAAACCTGTTGTAATCTGTGATCCAGGAAACAAAGAGCCTCATTAATGCAAAGATTTTGGTGAGCCTTTGATGTTAGCTAGCATAGCATTCACTCTCAGTTCCATTTGCATTTAAACATTCATAAAAACATCATCTCTGCTTCCTTTGCCTTAAGCAATTTAGGAGTAAAGTATAGCTTCTATTTAAAGAAACCCACTGTGGTGAGGCTTAGAATACAAATATCACATAACCTTCAAGCAGAGCAAATATTTTATCCTATATCTCTGGTCCTATTGGGATCCGGGAACCTGTATCTCTGGTGGTAGGCACATAATATTATATTTAAGACCCAAAATAAAAGGTCTATCTTATTTTCATTAACCTTGACCCACACATACAAAAAAGGGGTGGGGGGCAGAGAAAAGCCTTTTAAATCCTAAATACACCAGTAAGTGAGTAATAGAGTTTTTAAAAAATCCCCAAGATTTATATTATTCACAAGAGACAATTTTTAAAAAAACTGGGTGCCTTAAGCTAGGTTACTAAATCCATATTTAGGCACCCAAATCTGAGAGTATTGGCCAAGATTTTTTTTTCTTTATTTGTAGAGATTTCAAGTTGCTGAATCTTCACTCTGTTATTAAAATAGGGTCTAAGGAAAGGGACTTCTATTTTTACAGTCAAATATGAAAATAAAAAACCTAAGCTTGACTATAGTAACAAAATAACCAAAGGAGTTCACAAATCAAAATAAAATCAACACGCACAGAATTTTTCGTCTAAAGCAATTCACTGCAGTTTGTAGAGTATATTCTGGCTATTTGTAGAAAGGAAGCATGTGGTAAAGTTGGGAAGTCATTTAGAAAACAAAGGCCTCCCCCCAAAGGCCTATCCATTTTGCTATTTTCAGAACTATAGGTTCAAACAATTATATCTAAGAGAAGGGGAACAGTGCTAACGTATTTCAAGATTCTGAATCAGGCTGTGCAGATCCAGAACACACCATTAAAAACAATCAGATAATGCAGAATCTCATTAGATGGCATAGTTTTGATTGTATTTCAGTCTTCATAGCAAATACAGGAATATCTTCATGTTTAAGGCTGAGTCAGTAGTCAGACTTGTTTTTTAAGCACTAAAGGCAATTTTCCCATATGATAAATGTCTACAATTTAAAATTGAAATGGAAAATGGTTAAAAACAATTTTACCTTGGGTATGTTTTTGGAGCTGGATCAAAGTAAAATGAAAAGGCTGGCTCACTTGTCAGATCATATCTGCACTGAACCTCAAGGTTTGATTTGTATTATTTACATGGAAAAGGTCCCAAAAGACCAATTTGGCACTAGCATCATCGTTACGTTGTTTCGCTTGTATGGGTGATTAAATCAATCCAGCTTTTCCATTTTAATGTTTTTGGAAAGGTGCAGTCATCTGTGAATTAAGGAACCTTTTCTGATGTCATCTTTGTGCTTCTGACTTTTTTTTTTTGTATAAGCTGACACATAAAGTAAAGAAACACATCTGCTGTCAGCATCATTACATTTTCTAATTACCCCCCCCTTTTTTTTTTACAATTAAACATGTACAATAACTTTTCAGAACATTGTCACTTATGTGACTAAGTCATAGATGATAACTATGTGTTTTAAAGAATAAAGAGATCTATTTTATCTAATCTAATCATCCCACACTTATCAACATGGTGTATTCTGAATACTGTACAAGTGTGTTCAATTGAACAGATAAAATGTTCTGTGGGTATCACAGTGTGGATCTTCATCCTCACTGGGTGAAGTCCTGGCTCTACTGATGTCACTGGGAGCATTGCCATTGGGTCCAGGATTCCACCCATTATTCTGTGAAAAGAAGCTTCAAATTGAGATGGCTGAATCTATTTATCAGTGTTACCAGCTGTGGGGATTTCTTTGTGAGTCTCAGGAGTCTGGGCTGGAGCCCCTCTACTATGCCTGCTGGGAAAGACAGCCAGCCAACCAGAACTGCTGCAGGAGGTAAGCAGAGCTCTCTCCCACCCCTGCTCCTGACATTATTCTTATAGGCGGGAATGGGGGGCAGCCCCCCACCCCTTCTGTGAGTGAGGGGACTGCTCCTCTGTTCCTTTCTCCTTCTCCTCTTCATTCCTGCAGCTCCTGGCCTGGGAAGGGGACTCTGGAGCTGTCCCTGTAATATTGCCCCTTTGCTGAGGTTTCTGTCCCAGGCAATCCATAAGGGTACTCAGCACATGCTGCCAGCTGTGCAGTTCCAGGGGCTCAGGAATTGGGATCATTCCTATTGGTCTGTTTTTTTTTTTGTTTTTTTTTGTGTCTCTCCATGGTGGCAACCCCAGCTACCCTCTCCCCATCCTGGAAGGTGAAGAAGGAACCCTGGAGCCACCCAGGCCTAGGGAAGGAGGGCGAAGAGCCCCAGAAGGAGCAGAAGTGAAGCTGGGGGGAAGGCCTGAACTGAGGGGGAAGGCTAAATGGGGGGATGGAATTGGGCTGAACTGGAGAGTGACTGAGGGGGCTGAACAGATGGGTGGGGTTGATGAGGTGCTGAACTAAGGGGTCTGAACCGGGGGTGGGAGCTGGGAGGGAAGAACTAATGGGAGTGGGATATGCAGGGCAGAATTATAAATACCTTTGGGAGCATTGGCAACAATAATGTGTGTCATACACATTGAGGGTGGTCTGGGGGAGTTCAAATATCAAAAGCCGATCAAAACTAAACTATATAAACTATCTCATAGGTTTGGGGCCAATCTCATCATTTTTGGGGGGGTCTGACTCATGATTTTAGAACCTGGGGAGTTGGCAGTTCAGTACTGTAATTTTTTTCTTTTTTTAGTTGTTTTCTTAAATATTTTTTCATGTATTGTATATCAGTTCTGATTAGCTGATGTAATTAAAGCAGGCAATTAAGTAACAAATTGAAAAGAAAAGTGGATGCTGCATGTGCTTTTCCCTGCCTGTTCTATGGTTTGGGAACAGTAGGTCTTACGGAGATGAAAGAAAAGAAGATACAGGTAGTTGAAAGTAATATAGTAAGGAGAATGGCAGGCTAGCAGAGGGGGCAGAGAGTGTACCTGGAAGAAATTAAGGAAAGATGAACCTGGAACTCTTAGGGTATGTCTACACTGTGATTAAAAAAAAACATGGCACCAAGTCTCAGAAACCGGGTCAACTGACTTGGGCTCGCAGGGTTAAAAATAGCAATATAGCTATTTGGGCTTGGGCTGGAGCCCTGACTGAGACATTCTCCCCACATGTGATCTCAGACCCTAGGCTTCACTTTGAGCCTAAACATTTACACTGCAATTTTTTATCCCCAAGGCCTGACCCTTATGAACCTGACTCAGCTGACCCATCCATGCCTCAGGTGTTTTATTGCAGTGTAAACATACCTTCAGTGATAGCATGGAGAGTGCACTGAGGTGGGCTGGACATGTGATAAGAATGAAAGAAGAAAGACCAGCAAAGAAATCCTGGGAGGAAGAAGACAGTGAAAAAGGATGTGAAAGACTGAGGATACAATGGAAAGACTGTCAAGAAAAGGTTTGAAGAGAAAGGGACTGGAATTCCAAGACCTCTGTGCCCTGAACCAGAAGGAGTGGCTAAGAATGGTGGACAACTCAGACTCAAGGTAAATGGGAAAAGGAGTTGAGAAGTTCAGTGAAGTTCTGATTAGCTGACATGTTGCTCTCTTTTGACACATTCTATCCTCCATTACACCAGTGCAACGCCACTGAAGTCAATGGGTATAAGTAAGGGCTAATTTTAACCAATGTTGGTTTATATCTGTATTCATACACTTCTCTTGCTTCGTAAATATGTCTTATTGTTTCATCTTATGTTGGGGCATATGTCTCTGTTGTGTGCGTACAAAATTACCCTGAAGATTTATTTTAAAAAGACTTGTTTACAATATTTTTCACAGAAGATTGGTTAATTCTACCATTAGTGTAAGTGTTCTACATGCTCAAAGAGGCTGCAAAAATATATGGAATTCTTTTTTTGGAAACATTTGCACAAATTGTTAATATTTATTGCTCATGGAAGTGCAAGATTAAGGCTCTGTCTGTACTGGGGTATCTTATAGTGATGTAGTTATGCTGGTGTAAATGCCCAGTATAGATGAGCTGTACTGTGTAAAATGGGGCTAATATCAGTGCAATTTATCCTGGTAAGTTACCAGAGTAAATCAGACCACTGCAAGTCCTCTTTTGCACAGAAGAGGGTTTACATTGGTGTAACTATCTGATGTAGTTAAACCGGTGAATGTTCCCCTGATCTAGACAAGCTCTAAGAAGGAGGATGAATTCATCAGTCGTAAACTGCAACTTCCTCACATAGCTGTGATAAACATTGCACCTCGTTCCTGAGCTGTGGCACGCCAGTTGCTTATCGCTCCTTTGATTCCCATTCTCTTGAATAGGTATTGACATGACAGGGTTTTGTTGTATTTTGGGCACCTAATGCCTGATCCAGGATTTGAACCCTTGATAAAAAGGATAGGTAATTTATCAGTCCATCCCCACACTGAGACTCTTTCTATCCATGATGATTTTTCAGTATTTTAAGAAATTAATTTGACTTAAGTGACAAGTTTTTAGGACAGACACTGATCTGGTAGATGTAGTTAAAGGATTTGCCTGAAGCATCCAGAAGGCAGTTTTTTAAAGTACCCACAGAAAGTTACTCCTGCCATATTACAATTGAGGCTGCTTTATAATGACTAAACACTTTTCTGTATATATCAGAATTATTCCTAGATACCATGACTGAGGACTCTTCTTTTCTTTCTCTTGGCAGGCAATCGGCCAAGACACTGTAATCTGTTAGTTGGGGCCAGGGTTCTGCCTTTTCTAGGCAATCCTAGGATAAGGAGAGAACAAAGGAATGAGAATAGTCTTTAAAAGGTCACTGTCAGAGTGAAAAACCATAGAGCGAAACCTGTTCCCGTCACCATCATTATTAGCTAACCACCTGTTTTGTGAGAACAGGCCATACTGTTGTCAAATATACTGAGTACAGTTCTGCTCTACCTGTTGTTACAAGGCTACCTATATTGAGCCCCAGAGTTTTGTTTGTCCCTTGAGCAGTGTTTTCTGATGGTTTTCACTTAAAAATCCTTGATCCTACTACAAATCACACCTGAGATTATTAAAACTGAGATGATTTTACAAATTCTCATTCATTTTTCACTCTTTATGTATTGTAGTCACTTCTTGCACTTACTTAGTTGCCATTGTGTTTATTGTCAGTTTCTAGACAATTTTACTATCAGGATCTCATGCACTAGCCTAATGCTGCCAGATTTGGCAAACAGGAAAGGGCATATTTACTACTTTGCAAAAATTCCTGGATCCAGTCCTGCATCCTTTAGTCACACAGTCATACAAGCTGTCCGTCCTCACATGCGTTAAAAGGACTCAGTACCTGCAGAATGAAGCTCATTGTTTCTACTGAATTTTTTTCTTAAATCATTATTTTTATTTTTACAAAGCCAAAGTTTTGGATCAAGATTGACCTCACACCATCCCTTTAAATATTTACAAAATCTATGTATGATCACAGAACTGGCCCTTTGATATACATTGCTGTGTTGTTATAAACAGCATACATCATACCAGGCTTCCTATTTTCACACTGGTTATAACACAGTACATAGGAATCCAGATGTTGTTCAGCTCTCTCAGACATCTGTGATGTGCAAGAGCTCGGACCTCTGCATGGGGAGTGGTTGCCTCTGAAGGTCAAGAGGAGGGCAGAAGCAGGACACAGGCTGGAGCTTGCCTTGCTTAGAGAGACCTGTGGGGACTCATGCTGCTGGGGAAGAGAGAAAAGGGTTTGGGATGACTCTGACAGCCCTGGCTGCAACAGTTTCTGTGATGCTCATATTAGAAAATCAAACCCACGCAGTCAAAGCTGAACGCTTTTGCAACCTGTCATATAGCAATAGATGAGCAGCTATCTGAGTCACATAGCAGGAAGCCTTTCTGATTCACTGTCATCTGAGTATTGCATTTCCAGTGCCAGAGCTATGCAGAAAAAGGGGGAAAGAGGAGGAAAGGACTGGCAGCGGGGCAAAATTAACAGGGAGTGATCAAAGTGATGGGGTTGGGACAGGATGGCAAGCGTGA
Source organism: Dermochelys coriacea (assembly GCF_009764565.3). Lineage (NCBI taxonomy): Eukaryota > Metazoa > Chordata > Testudines > Dermochelyidae > Dermochelys > Dermochelys coriacea. Next base: position 13,017,015 of record NC_050075.1, read on the forward strand.
GAACAAGGAGACATTGGATGCATTTTCTATCAGCCATCTCTATTTTTCAGCAAAGTATTCATCATTTCCCCAGCTATGTTACTCCCAAAGTCTCTGCCAGTCCCGTGAAATTCAATGGTGATAAGAAGTATTTTTCTCTGGTGTACAACTCTTTATAGTTTATGAATGTTACCTGCAATGGGGAAGAAGAAAAAGGAAAAGAAGGGTTGGAGAAAAGAGGAAAGAAGGGAGAAGAAGATGAGGATAAGGAAGACTTTTTTTTTTAAGGGGAAATAGTTGTCTAAAAACTGAGGCTCAGAATGATCATATGCCAAGACATCTCTTTCTCTGTTTTCTTTGAACAGAAAACTCTTAGCTGAAGTGGAGGAAAGATCCAAAAAAGTGTTTGCAAATCTGAACAACCCAGTCAATAATCAGAGTTTTCTGCAGAAAGGTGCATTCTGGTTTCAGGATACTTATATTTACTTTGTAGTCATCTAGAACTCCCATAACTTCATCTCTGACTTCAGCAAAATGATGATTATCCAGGCCTTGGGTCAGGCAAGCAGACTGCGGGTTTATCATCTGCACACTTCTCCCCACTAAAGATTGAAAAATGGAAACAGCGTGAGGAAAGGTAAGTGCAAGAAGAACAGTAGCCTTTCATTTTGCACACCATGTCCCTATTCTCACTTTCCTCCTACCCATAATTCCATCACTTCCCCCGACTCAAATATTGGAGTGGGACTTTGCAGAAAATGCAGTAGGGTTGCTTACACAAACTCTTCTTTTATTACGTGATGTATAAAGAACTGGACTAAAGATGCAGTAAAGTCTACATTAAATACATATTAAGCAAGGCAACTGAAACAGTTGTTTTGGGCTAGCTGTACAGAAAGGGTGCCTTGTAGTTACACTACATGTTTCAACAGTATGGTGCTCTGAACAGTGTTATATATGTGCCGACATCTGATGCTGGCATGTGTACTGACCTGAGGCTTGCCAGCTCCTCCAAATTTGGAAGGAGGAGACTTGCTATGTTAAATATGTGTCATCACTAGTCCTTTTCCCCATAATTTAATCATTCAATTGTGCAATCTATTTGAAGCAAGTCCATCCATTTAATTTAGATGAACTGTGGCCAAATAACTGTACTGAAGCTGCCTTCAGAGTCTGTTAGGTAGATTTCTTTGACAGAAATTGCTTGAATAGCTCTTCCATAACTACATGCAAACAGTCATTCACCCTCCCATTGTCAGTTCTTTGACAAAGCGCCATATAGTAGAGATGCTTTACCAGAAAGGGAGAGCCCTTTTGTTTAAAAACATGCTGTTCATTGCAGCTATTCACCTCCAACTGTGGTCTTGTCAGCTTTCATAAGCTCAATAGGGTTGTGCCTGATTAGTACTTAGGTTTCCTTGGAGGTCTACCTTCTAAGTGCTGCAAGGAGTGGTTTTAGTGATTCAATAGGTGGCACGTTTCCCTTTGAGTCAGTGCTGATGTCCCAGCAGGAGATTAGGAGCACTGGAGCTGTTGATTTTTGCAAACTGAGATATTGGCCACTTGTTGTCGTTAAAAATCCCCTGATACTTTTTGCATAAGGAGATGTTAGCTCCTGTGTCTGGGCCAGCTTCCATTCTCCCTCCCAAAATCCTTCCTGTAGTCTCAAATGTATAGGTTTCAGAGTAGCAGCCGTGTTAGTCTGTATTCACAAAAAGAAAAGGAGTACTTGTGGCACCTTAGAGACTAACAAATTTATTAGAGCATAAGCTTTCATGAGCTACAGCTCACTTCATGCATCCGATGAAGTGAGCTGTAGCTCATGAAAGCTTATGCTCTAATAAATTTGTTAGTCTCTAAGGTGCCACAAGTACTCCTTCAAATGTATAGGTTATTCCTCCCTTTCTGTCTGTTTAGTATTGCTGTGAACTGTTAAACAGTGGCTGCATTACACCTCCTGGATGGCTAATTGATCCTAGGATATAGTGTCTATATAAAAGGAGGGTCATTACTTTTTAGAAATTATTCAAAATGGAGTTTTATTTTTAAGACAATCTTGTGCTCATTAGCTTGTCACACAAACAGACCAGGAGTCTGAAGTCCTAAATGCATTCCGAGCTAAGACAGCACTTGTACAAGCAAGCCACGCACTAGCTTGCTTCTTTGCATCTGTCCTGCTCTTTGTCTAGTGGTGGGAGGGGATTGAGCCTCCAGGGCTAGGTCAGTCTTTGTCTTCTCTGCTGAGACCACCAGTTTTGGTGGTGATGGTGATTTAGTGATGTGGCATTTGAGGCCTGATTCTGAAAAGTTCTGGGGATCTTCAGTTCCTATACAGGTAAATGAACCTGTTCCTTCATGGTGTGTGAGAGGGACTAGGCAAATCCCACTGACTTGAGGGCGGTCAGCACTTTGCAGGTCAGGCTTTCTCCAGTAGGCACTAGAATGAAACCACCAGTTCCTTTCACAGAGGAAGTCACTACCAGATTGGTTTGGATTCAAGCCACAGATCTAGAGCTGAAAGGCTCTGTATCCCAAGCCCCTTGCGACAAATAGTTTCCTTTTCTCGGGCAACAGTCGTGCTTTCATCACTCTATAAATGTGAAAAACCTATACAGTAATAAGAGCTGTATTTCTGGTGGAAGTTAAACAACAATAATAAAAAGCTTAATAATAAGTAGCAGATAAATAAGAGGTTTGCTAAAATGCTTGGGGAGGAAGAGGGGACAGAGAATAAAACACAGAAACAGTGATTTTTAGCAGGACAAGAAGAAAAAGTACATAACATTCATACAGATATTTAAGGACAATGAAGGCTTAACATGAATTATGTTATGAAATGGTTGCATCTTGATGCAGCCTAACATGCCTTAGCTTTTCATATACAAATACTTTTCTTGAAGCAAAGTCATCTTTAATGGATGTAAGAGCTATTCCATGTAATTTATTTTAATGCTCTAATATATTTCCCCTAGTTAACCATTGCTATTTCTAAATATAAATTTCCTTTCAAGTTGTTTTAAAATGAAAGGGCCTGCTTCACTCTTTGACCTTCTGTAACAAGCAGACCCTTGAAATTTAGCATTTCCAGAAAGCAAGCTGAGGGAACAACAGATGGGGTTAGTAAATTACAGCCTACAAAGGAACTGTACAAGGAGTAGGGTTGGGATAGATGGAGGCTTAAAATACCCTATGACATTTTTCCATGCTGCAGCCTGTTTCTTGCAGTTGAGCACTGATTGTTAGATGTATAACTTCTGTGACATTAACTTTCTGCCGCGATTGATTTATAGGAGTCACTCCACCCCAAAATACCAGCTCCTTGGGTCTCAACATTCACTAATACTCAGCGAGGGGCATGCATCTTCTAGGTATGTTTCAGTGGTTTGCATTTTCATTTATTTGCTAAAGATAGTCTGATGGGTTTATTTACACTGGTTTGCAAATTCCAGATCTGTGTGTGGTTTTCTAGGAATTTCATAGATAAATCAGTGCATGGCTATTTCAGGATAGTAGTGGTTTAGAATCAAAGTCCATTTCCCATAACAATAATCTTAAATTGTATCTGTGATTATTTTTCTTCCAAACTGTTTGTTGTCTTTGTGATTATCAATTCAATTTTCAAAAGCCTGGGCCTGATCCAGCAGCCCTTATTCTCACTAGTAAGTCTAATTGAATTAATGGGACTGCTCAAATGTATAAGGGCAGAGGAGTGGGCATTAATTGATATATATTTCCGTGATGTGATTGCTCTAAGGTTTGCAGCTCCATAACATTAGTATTTGATACAGACTAGCAGAAGGTTGTCATTGTGATCAAACATAAAGCTTCTGTGGGGAAGAATACATTCTTAGCATAGGTGTGATGAGTATTTGATGGGAATTTGGTAAAATGTACTTAGGACACTGTGAAGGTTCCTGAAAATCTTCACATTCATACCTTAATTTTCTCAGTGTTGAAATTCCAAAGCTAAAAAGGAACCTTCTTTAGCTGCATTTCAAGTAGACTGAGGTTATTGTTATAATCCTTTTTACAAGACCAGTCATAAATCCTCCAAAATTCATATTGTTTAAAGGAACAGTAATAATCGATGCTCAATCCTGCCAACTCACACGAGTAAGGATTACTTGTGTGAATAACAGTTTAGAGACTCTGTCCCTCACTATGTCCAAAAGAATCTTAACACGTTTTACAAACTTTACATGTGTTGGGTGTGAACCTGTAAACCCTTGGGTCATAGAATCATAGAAATATAGGGCTGGAAAGGACCTCAAAAGGTCTTCTAGTCCAGTTCCCCATGCCAAGGCTGGATTATGTGAGAATAGTTCATAGTCATGTGAGTGAGTTCAGTGAGCCTCCTTGTATGAGTCAGGATTACTCATGTGATCAAGGGTTTGCCGGATACCTCACCGGAATCATTTCAGCTGCCACTGAAATGGACCCTCTTCTGGAGAGAAAAGTTGCAGCTGTTTAGGGCATGTCTCTGCAACCTTAATTTATAGAAGTAATTCTTACTCAACCAAGTAGTCCCATTGGCCCTGTCAACATGAGGGACATCCCAACATTGCTATTGCCAATGCAGCACTACCTCTGGTAATAGCACTGGGAATGGTAGTTTAGATGGACTGCTGGCATTCTGAGCACTGTGTTATCAAAGCAGGTCTAATCAACACAGTATTTAAAATGCTGGTGGCAGCTGCTGGCCAATCTACACTAGGCTGGCTCCCTCTCTTGCTAACACTGCTGCAAAATTTGCTTAGTGTAGACAGGCTGTTGACATTAATGGGGCTATTTCCATGATTAAAGATAGCAGAATTAGACCTTAAGCTGCTCACAGCAAGACTATATATATATATAAAAATCACATTCTGCCTCCCCAAGTAAACAATTCACTGCCGAGTTGTTTACTTGGGGAGGCAGAATGTGATTAAACACTTTGCAGTTGGACAGGACACCAAGGTTAACACCTTTCATCTTGATGTAAGATCATTAATTACCATATGCGGTCAAGACCTTGGTTTAACATTGGCAAGACAGCACCTCCAGCCTTGCTGTGTCCCTTAGCATCATGCTGGAGTATTGGTTCAATACTAGTTCAGAAGGAAGAGTGTTTTTTTTCCCCACCAGCAACACTTTGTGTCACCTGGATTTTCCTCTGAGAATTCCTACCCAAGTGCTACTGACCCTACCAGAATGATAGTTAGGCTAGTTGTATTACTGATGTAATTTCTGTTTCTTGTAAACCGATCTAAATCTCTGCCAACCTTACAAACTGTACAAAATGCAGCGCAGTGAGAACTCATAGTTTCTGTTTGCTTGCTGAAATGATGAGTAGAGTGAAGCAGGCAATGTGATTTCAGACATCAGTAAAGACAGGCAGTAATGCCAGCAAACATTTATGGTTTCAGTGAAAACACTGAACAGATTCAGAGTTATTTTATGGCAATCAAACTAGACAAAAGAGAGCAACACACCAAGTGCTGCCTCCGTTTAGTACGAAACTAGATTCACTTCAGTGGGACTACTTGGACAAATAAAGATTACTTGTGTGAGTGAAAATCTCAGGATTCGCAAAAAGAAAAGGAGTACCCGTGGAGAGTGATCACTTAAGATAAGCCATCACCAGCAGCAGGGGGGGGAAAGGAGGAAAACCTTTCATGGTGACAAGCAAGGCAGGCTAATTCCAGCAGTTAACAAGAATATCAGAGGTTTCAGAGTAGCAGCCGTGTTAGTCTGTATTCGCAAAAAGAAAAGGAGTACTTGTGGCACCTTAGAGACTAACAAATTTATTAGAGCATAAGCTTTCGTGAGCTACAGTGCCACAAGTACTCCTTTTCTTTTCCTTTTCTTTTTTCTTTTTGCGAATACAGACTAACACGGCTGCTACTCTGAAATCTATTTCCCCATGGTATTTCTCCCAATACAGACTAACACGGCTGCTACTCTGAAATCTATTTCCCCATGGTATTTCTCCCTCCCACCCCCCACCCCCCCACTGTTCCTCTGGTATTCTTGTTAACTGCTGGAATTAGCCTACCTTGCTTGTCACCATGAAAGGTTTTCCTCCTTCCCCCCCCTGCTGCTGGTGATGGCTTATCTTAAGTGATCACTCTCCTTACAGTGTGTATGATAAACCCATTGTTTCATGTTCTCTGTGTGTGTGTGTGTGTGTGTGTGTGTGTGTGTATATATATATATATATATATAAATCTCTCCTCTGCTTTTTCCACCAAATGCATCCGATGAAGTGAGCTGTAGCTCACGAAAGCTTATTCTCTAATAAATTTGTTTGTCTCTAAGGTGCCACGGGTACTCCTTTTCTTTTTGCGAATACAGACTAACACGGCTGCTACTCTGAAATCTCAGGATTGTGTCTCAATGTGTAGCACTTAGTGCAATCAGTGAAATAAGTTATATAATGACTTCCTCGTGCAGTGGAAATAATTTGGAAAGCATATGAAGCAATTTCTTTGTTCAAGGAAGAATAATAGAATCTCAGGGTTGGAAGGGACCTCAGGAGGTCATCTAGTCCAGCCCCCTGCCCAAAGCAGGACCATTCCCAATTTTTGCCCCAGATCCCTAAATGGCCCCCTCAAGGATTGAACTCACAACCCTGGGTTTAGCAGGCTAATGCTCAAACCACTAAGCTATCCCTGTTACAACATCTGTGTCAATCTGCTTAAAGCAGGGAGCTGCTTCCTATTATCTTATACACCCATTAATCCCGCTAGTTTAGAATTTAAGTGAAATAGATTTCTCTTCTTGAACATTCAGTAACTTAAACTTTCTAGCTCATTATATATGTTTAATTGTAACCCTCAAATATGAAACCTACATTACAGAGAGCCTTAAATGTGTCTTACAGAAGATCAGAAGGTTTTAAATATGTTTCCAGCCTCAACACAAGCATGGTGAAAAGACAAAAAAGAAAAGAAATGAGGAAAACAGATCGGGAAGAAAATATAATATAATCCTGAATTCAAACTGAATTCAGATTATACTTTCTTAGGGGCAGGAACCAGTACTACTTATTCAGGGAAGCACTCAGTGATTGGTAAGGGAATTTTGTCTGAATAAGGAACACAGAATTAGGCCCTAACACAGGGGTGGGCAAACTTTTGGGCAGAGGGCCACATCTGGGTATGGAAATTGTATGGCAGGCCATGAATGCTCATGGTTCCTGGCCAATGGGAGCTGCGGGGGGCGGCACTTGGGGCAGGGGCAGCGTGCAGAGTCCTGTGGCTGTCCCTATGCATAGGAGCTGGAGCGGGGGACATGGACACTGCTTCTGGGAGCTGTGTGGAGCCCCGGCACGTGCAGAGCAGGGCAAGCCCTGGACCCCGCTCCCCATTGGGAGCTCGAGGGCCAGATTAAAATGTTTGAAGGGCCAGATGCGGCCCCCGGGCCATAGTTTGCCCATCCCTGCCCTAACATATTGCTCCCATAAGATGCACTCCCCTCTGAAAGGTGATGGAAAGCCTCAGCCCAAGTGTCAAGCTGTTTTGCCACATAGAACAGTGTGTAGCTCCCATCCAGCACTTTCTGCCCTTAGATCTCAAAGTGCTTTGCAGCCAAGGGTAAGTACCATTATCTTCATTTTATAGATGGGAAACATGAAGCCCAGAGAGCGGAAGTGACTTTCACAAGGTCAGTTGCCGAGCTGGGAATATGCCTCAGGTCTCTTAGCTCCTACTCCAGCACTGTAGCTATTTGGACCACACTGCTGAAAATGAGGGGGAAATTGGTTTGTGTGGCTGTTTTTCAAAATGATCTCAGTGCAGCCTGTCTCTCAGCTCAGTATGAAAGTTCATGAGTTTTGAATGACACTTTTTAGCTCCTATATACAGGAATTTACATTGTGACCTTAACTACACAGATACAAATTCAAACAAAACAGCTCCTTTGGGAAATACGTATTCAGTATTTTTGGCTAAATTCTCCCCCTTTCTCCTGTGTGAGCATGGAATACCCAGAAGGGTTTGGATTCTTCCGGAAATGAGTGGCAATGCACTGTCAGTTTTCTGAGGTGGACTTGTGCTGACCCATGAGGAGCAGAGACCTAGTTAATGTGTGTGTGACTATGCACATCCCCTGGACAAATCAGCACATATCTTGTATGGCACCCCCGGCTTATTTGGGTAAATAGTAACTGCTAAAATAACTTTTGTGACTTGCAGATCATATCAGTATATTAATGTTGCCTCTATATCCCCATCCCATTCAGGTCAGTGGCAAATATCCCACTGAGTTCACTGGGAGCAAGATTTGGAGTTTGAGCTGTCTAGCATTCCCCGCACCCCCGATGAATCAGAAAATAATTTTTTGAGAATATTTTTGTGCATGTGAAGTTATTGCTTGTGAAAAATGTTGGTAGATATCACTGGAGGCAGATGTCTTCTGTTTAGCCATAGAGAGGGTACAGCACCAGTAGCAGCTTCCTTATTCCCCTCCGGCTCCCCCTGCATGCTATATCCCAGGTAAAGAAGGCTAAGAAGGGAATTCATTCTTCATGCCCCACTCAGCTCTTGGCACCTCCACTGAGTCTGCCAACAAATGACCAACTATTGTGGTGTTTTCTGTACCATGGAGATGCATTAAGGGCTCTCATCACAAGCACTTCACAGCTTAATGAGGAGGTGTAAGTCCAGCAGTCTAGCTGGGGGTAAAGTTGGGTAAAATGAGTTTGCCCCCTTCTCATTTAGGGACTATGGAGGCTAGTTTAGTTTACCCACTTGTTTTTTTACTACTGTACCACTGTGTGTGTCTACCTTTGATGATGGCTTTGTCCAGGCCAGCACCCTTGGGCAGTGCGTGGAATTAGCCAACATGAACCTCATCAAGTGGCATTTAAGCAGAGTTGGGCTGACCAGCTACTAGTGTACTTCAGATCTGGGGAAAGGACATCTTCTCTTTATATCCTGGGCCAAATAAGGGCTTGGCTTGTATAGTTGTGTTTGCACACCTATCTCCTGGTGCTGGTTAACCACATCATAGATAGAAGCGGGTTAATGGAAGCAAGCTCTGTGAGGCTGCTACATCCCCAGCCCCTAGCACAAGTGGGAAGGAGGGGGCAGGATGAAGAGGGGAAATAGATAGTGCCGAACCCACCCTCCAGGGGTTCTGGTGGAGTAACTGCTGGCACATCCAGTGTAGTTTAATCCTTCCCTGGAGCCACAGGGGAACTGGGAGGGTGATTGTGGTTCTCCATTAACTCTGCACTGACGCTTTGCTGCTTAATCAGGGAAGACTGTTATCTCACAATATAGCTTTCTATAAGGTAAATCAGGAGCATACAGTAAATAGAGCCTGGGGGTTGGAACTATATTAAGTCTTTTGCTGTTTTCCAGGCTAGCTATGTGAACGTCCTCAGTGCATGTTCTTATATTCTGTACTACAGAGCAAAATGTGGTTCCTAAATGCTCTCTGAGGGAGCAGGATCTAGGACACTGCATAAGGATGTGGGGCTCTTTGTTGAATCATCATGTTGTCAGCAAACAGATGCATAGTAATTCTGCTGACTTGGAGTGGCAGGCAGTTTTAATTAACTCCAACCAGAATATAAAAGGAGTTGGATAGGCTTCTGTAGGGAGGTCACTGGGACAGAGATGGGGTTCAGGGAGCACCTCTGGGACCAAGCCAGGCTCAGGAGGAGGTAGCTTAGCTTTTGTTCTTACTTAAATTAACAAAAAAGGAAACCTTAGGAATAGGGTGCATTTTGCATTCTCGTGTTGGTTGAGAGAGTCAGGTGGGGGGCACTACCTGTTCACAATATATATAACAGTGAAATGCAAGTAGAACTAGATCTAGATAGCTGCTGCCTGCTGTAATTCATATAGAAAGTATCATGACCTATTCTAAATTTGGATCAGCACTTTTCTTTTCACTTGGAGTAACCGTAATATATCTCTGGACCCAAATATTGTTCAGAATCGTCCCTGGCTATATTCTCACTGACTTCAGCTGGAGCAGAATCTGCCCCCATTTTTCTGTGAGTGCTAGTTCAGTAATTCCATATGTCTGGGCTTGGCAGATTTTACAGTTTCTTTAGAAGTAATAATAAAATGAAGTCCAGGCTTTTCCTTAACTGCTATTATGCCGTAGCTCTGTGCTTGTTCATGATGAATATGCGGTTAGGCCCATACGGTGCCATCAACTATTTCAGGGCAAATCCTGAAATCCTAGACACAGGCCTGGGCTGGCAAGTAATAGGGAAATGGATGGCCAAATATTTTGCTTTAAAATGTATGAAAACTTTAAAGTTCACACATAATTTTCCTTTGCTGTGGTGCCTACAAAAAAACTTGGCAATGTTTAGGCTGCTGGTATGCTGAGACCCCACTGCCTATCATGTGGACTAATATGGTCTCATTGTTCCTTTGTGCTCTCCCATCTGTCTGTCTATATCCACATGCTGTCTCTTGACCTATACTTCGATTGTAAGCTCTTTGGGGCAGGGACTGTGTTTTTGTTCTCTGTTTGTACAGAGCCTACCACAATGGAGTCCTGATTCACAAGTGGGGCTCCTAGCCCCTAACACCATACAAATCATCATCATCATCTAAGTCAGTAGGAGTTTTCTATGTTCAGGGAATACAGGATCAGGTCCATATCTTGTTAGGGTAAAATTCAGCCTAGTGCAGAAGGCCTACTTGGCTCCATGCACTGTTTAAGCCCTTAGAGACAAATTCGCCTCTGTGGATAGGGGTGTCCTCCTGCATTAGGACCTGAGGGAGTCCCTGTGTTTGTGGGGAGGGGCAGCTTGATTTGATGTATCTGTGCAGGAGTGTGAACCCGATGTGGCGTGGCATGAAGCTCAGCTCTGCAGAATCCCTGCTTGGTAGTATGCAAGCTGGGTGGGCATAGGAGGGGTGGGCTGAGGGTGGAACCAGAGGATTCACCATTGGGCAGTTGCCCTGCCCCACTGCAATGGCTGTCATGTGTGGGGCAGTGGATGGCACTGGCTGAAGACTCTCTAGAGGGTAGGTCTATGGACGTCCCACAGCCACTGGGGAGTTTTCTTGGTCACTTGGGCTGGGCCCTGAGTCCCTAGCCTACTGGTTGAGTGGGGCTTGTGTGGTAGAGCTGCGCCTGTGGTGAGTTATGTGGCCAGTTGTTGACAGCCTAGACAATCAGGGCTACCAAGGCTCAGGCAGCTGCAACAACACCCACCTGAAGACTCTGCTGGGTCCTCACTCATCCAGCTGAGCTGTGGGCAGGCTGAAGGCATTTGCTTGCTGTTCAGCCTTCTGCCACATGGGGCTGCTGTAGTGCTGGCTGAGCTGGCAGCCAGGTGTTTTCTCTTGCTGCTCCACCTCTCTGTGGGATCCCAGCCAGGCATGAACAGCAAGGAGAGGAGGTGGTGGTGGTGGCGGCGGCGGCAGCAGCAGCAGCGGTGGAAGAGGTGAAGGGTTCCCACCCACCGACAGCTGCACTAGGCTCCCGCATCACACGCCTCAGCAGCTCCCACAAACAATCCCCATGCACCCCCAGGCAGCCACTGCGCCCCCCCAGGCACCTCACCGCTCTCAGCAGCCCCTCAGACAGGCACCAGCATGTCCCAGCGTCCTTCCACCTTCCCCGTCTTGTGCACTCCTGTGTCCTACCTTCCCCAGCTCACAGGGCAGGGTTAGTCATAAGCTGAAGTTGATGGCTGTGTGCAGACTAGCTTGTTGATTTGCATGGAGCTGCACAAGACTTGGCCACTGTGGACAAGATCTTGTGCTTGTTTAGAGACCTTAAAGGGGTTTAGAGTTCTTTTCACGCTTTGCTGTTCTCCTCAAGATGTTAAGTTTACACTCTCAGGTCACTGTTTGGATAGTTGGGAATGGTATTTTTGCTTTCTCTTGTTTGTTGTATCCTTGATGAAGCCTGAAATATTTTATCCTCTCTCACAACATGCACTCTGTCACAGAGTTTGTTTTTCTCATTTGTATAACATCGACTGACTGACCTTCCTATGTTCTGAATGGAACAAAAATTAACATGAGTGGTTTTACTTAACAGTCCATTTTATGTGACACTGTGTCAGGCTGAAAGGATGTGGGGATTCCAAGGTGGTGAAATTGATGCTTTTCCAAATGAAAAGAGACAAAAACCATAAGGAAAGAAAAACTGCTTTGTAGGGATCAGCTGCTGGATCTTACACTCCAGGTCTGTTGCCCTTCATTTTCAGGAGGCTGGAGGGATTCTTTGAGACCCAAACCTATATCTTCATCTCACGACTGGCCCTTCTCTGAATCCAACCATTTCTGAGCTTTGGAGGATACAAAATCTTAGCCTGGGTCCAAACTTTGCAGGTCTGCTATTTTAAAATTTCTGAGGAGTGAGCACAGAAAACAGAGAATGCAAAACAGGAATTTGTGTACAGATAGTGATTGAGAGTCTCTGTAGACCAAAACATGCTCTATAGTTGTTCTTTACCCATAACTGCATATTTCTCATTTGAGTTGGTACATAGTGTTACCCATCAGCCCCTCTTCAGGACCTAGGCTCCTTCATTTTTAATCTGAAAACTTCAGGCCAGGTTCTGATCACCCACAGTTTGTGTTAACTTGAGGTGAGAGCTGAATTGTAATGCACTCTTCTTGGCATTTTGTTTGCCACCTACATCATGAAGGGTTGCAAGAAGTGAACTGCCCTTCAGTTTTCTGTTAAACTGAAACTAAGCACCCAAAGCGGATTGCTGTAATATCCACAAGTTACCAAGTTCGTTTTCAAGCTTTGTGAAATGTACTAAATATTTCCAACTCGTTTGTTAGTCATTTCCTATTCTTCCATATAAACGGCCAACAAAGAAAAGCGAAAAAAGCTGCTAAGCAAACCTAAGCACTGCCCTTACCAAATTTACCCAGCATTTAAGAGCAGCACAATGTTTGGTGCATTTTGTATAAAAATATGTAATATTATATTTTGCTCTTTCCATCTACAGGTATCAAAAGCCATTTTTATGTTGTATATGTATATTACAGTACAAAGAAAGGTAAATATAATTAGCTTCCTTTTCCAGATAAGAAAACTGAGGCACAATGCCCAAAGGGCTAGATGCACCAACCTTGGTTGTCAGGGCACTCATCTGGGGGTGGCAACACTGAGGTACCAGTCCTTGCTCCAGTGAATATTTAATTATATCTCTCTCGATAGGTGCACACATACAGTGGGAAAGATTGAGAGAGATCTGTCTTAGAATAAGAGCCAGTGCTCCAGGCTCTAAAGGGGAGGTGGCATACCTGATTCAAGGCCCTGTTCTAAATTAGGCAGAGCAGAGAGACTTGAACCTGGTTCTCCCACATGGCAGGTGAGTACCCTGACCACTGGGTATAACAGAGGCAGCACCTCCTCAGCTGTGTTTTGTGATTGAGCTCTGTGGGTGAGAATACACCTTGTCTGAACATCCCACTAGGGCTGAGGTATGAGCTAGGCAGCATCAGGACAGATGGCTTTGCACGTGTGTACTGGCAGACATTTTGGCCATGGGGCATTTTACAGGTGGAAACTTAGGTACCAGCTGAGCAGGAGATTTTGAGGATCTCAGTGGCATTGAAATGTTGGACTTAAACACCTACATCCCTTAGTGGATCCAGCCCTCAGTGACTTGCTCATGGTTAGACAGCAGTAGCTCTGTGAATAGAACTTGGGTCTCCTGATTCCCAGTCTAGTGGCCTGTCCACTGAGCCATGTCAGTTCACATAAGAAGTAAACTTTTTGTCTGAGATCATATCTTCTGGGATTTTATAACTGTTCTTGAATTATAAATGATTTCTACATACAGTTCCCCTGTATAAAATGCCAGTACTTTTCAGCCTAGTGGTGAAATAGCAGTTATGTACAATGTTGTCAGGTGAAAACAAACAGGTTTTTCTCAGTCCCATCAAATGCTAAGTCAGGGATAAATTGAATATTATTGCTATAGGGAATCCCCATCAATAAGTCCTTATCTGTTTATTCTCCCTAGGCCCCACCACTGCATCTGCAACAGAGCATGGAGGAGGAATAGAAAGGCATTTGCTCTAGTTACTTAAGCTGTGGTTGCAGTGCTCCATACTACTAGAGATGGAACCAAACCAAATATTCAGTTACAAACGCCTCTGCTGGACTCTGATGAATTTTGGAGCTGGATCCATACTCTGTATGTGCCACCCCCTCCACACCATCTCTCCAATGGACTGAACCAAAACTTGGGCTCTGAAAAACCCAGAGGTTTGGGGAATTTCTGATCTGAATCCAAACTGTGTGGTTTGGATCCATTTCCACTACTTCAAATTACATCTGTGCTGTGGTATCTTGAAAAGGTATGGTTTTCATTCCCACTCTATCTGTTTCTAATATGAAATGGAGTCTGTAGCTGATAGTAAGTAGTAGCTCATGCTGAAAAATCAAAGAAAAATGGTGATAATAATAATAATCTACAATGATCTACTCCTTTCATCTACAGATCTCAAAGCACTTTACAAAAATAGATAATTGTCACTGTCCCCATATATAATAGGTTGTCCAAGGTTATACAGCAAGTCAGTGATGGAACCAGGAATACAATCCACATTCTCTTGAAACTAGCCCTTTGCCCTAAATATTGGACAATGCTGCCTCTTTCCATATTGTCATTTTTGAAAAAGAGATATAGTTTCAAATTACATTGTATTGTGACAATAATGTATAATACTCAACAGTGCTAAAATACCTTCCATCCAAGGGTCTCAAAGTCCCTTATAGAGATAAATTAAATCCCATGCGCCCCCCCTACCCCCCGTGAGTTAGGTGTGTGTGTGTATATATGTATAGGTGGCTATACCGTGACCCACCTTAAAATAAAGTTGCGATGACCCCCCACCCGAAACTTCCTTTTGGATCAGGACCCCCAATTTGAGAAACACTGGTCTCCCCCATGAAATCTGCATAGTATAGGGTAAAAGCACACAAAATACCAGATTTCATGGTCCGTGACGTGTTTTTCATGGCCGTGAATTTGGTAGGGCCCTACATATATGTATCCTTTTTCCAAGAATCTCCGTTCTCATAAATTATTCTAACTAAATAAGACTTTACTGGCCTTACTGCCCAGGTGAAATAGGTGTTGCTATGCCTATTTAACATCCGGGCAAACTGTAGCAAGGAGAGGTTATATAACTTGCCTAAAAGGGCTCATTGTAGAGCCAGGATTAGAACCCAGGAGTTCTGCATCTTAATCCCGTGCTCTAATAGCTAGGTTTTACATCGCTTCTAGTAGTGACGGGGGGAAAAAAGAACAAGATGAAGAAAAAATAATTAAAGCAGCCCAGTCTTGCTACAAAGCCTGTCAATTATTAGAAATTTACCAGTCTGTTAAATGCAGAGGGGTTATGTTTATTAGATGCTGTGTGCAAGAGGATATTTTAACTGAAGGACAATTAAACCATCATGGAGTACAAACCAATATAAATCAAATTAAAAAGAAAGATGAAGCACTTCTCAAAATGACTTTTCTTGTCATACAGCAGATATGCAATGTTTATATTCTGTACATAACAGTGTGACATGACAGCTGTTTAAAAGATGTAATTGCCTCTGGCCAGAGGCACAGGGCCGTGCAGTAGAGGAGCAGGGACTTCTTGGGAACTATTAGGCAGGTAGGACCCTCATTGTGTTGAAAATCACAGCTTCCACGGTAAGGTGAAGATACTTTGCTTTTGCACCCCCTGGTGGTGGCTGGTTACAGAATGTTCTGACAGTATTTCTTCCAACTGAGTAAGGACTTGATCTTCCAAACCCTTATTGCAGGAGTAGTTCTGGCACAATTTTGGGCTGCTGCAGACCCTGGAGTGACTTAGCAAGATTGTAGGGTTGCCTAAATTATGGCAACCTGTCCCCAGCCGCCAATGAGCGGCAGCACCCCTTGGAATGCCTAGTCTTATATATTATGGCCCTGCCCTTTGTCATTGCTGATATATCCCTCCTGGCCCCACCAGTGTGTCGTGGACCTCAGAGGGCAGCATAAGTCTCTGCCAGGGGAATTCTCTCCTGACTGGTCTGGGTCTCTGATGACTCCTTTATACTGCCACAGCTGCATAAATAAGCTGCAGTAGAGGAAAAAGGCCTTCCCTCAGGGTGAAATTCACCTCTGTGCAGAGGGTTAAAACTCATGTGAAGTGGTGCATAATCCTTGTACTGGCCCTCTGCACAGGAGTGAATTTTACCCTCAAATAGTCGTATTGAAGTGGGAAAGACAGGAGGTCAAACTAGAAGATATGGTGGTCCTTTTTGGCCTTTAACTCTGACTCTCTAACTACTCCAGCTGAGGAGGGACTGTGCTGGTGAGCACGTGTTCACAGATGTAATCCCAAAGGGTCTGCTCCTGCAAGGTGCTGTGAATCTCAAAAAGGATGCTCCGTGCCTGGGCTGCCATCCCGGTGCAGGATTGGGCCCTACGTGAGGCACACTGGTGTGATAGGAAAGAGAGAATGGAATTATACAAAGGAGAGGGAAGGAGCAGTGCAAAATGAAGCTTGGGGCCACGACAACAGCACATACAAAACAAAAATTTATAAGTTTCTTACCTGCAATTGTTGTCCTATCAGTAATATGATAAGAATTCTAAGAGGTCCACCGTGCCAAAAGCAGGAGGATACGAACATGTAAAAACATAGCAGTTGTGGCATGTGGACTTACTCGGGTGTTCAGATCTTGGAAAAGTGAATTGTTGTATTAATGTATGACTTTAGCAGTGATATGCAGCAGTGGAAATAGTATTACTTTGCTATGAGAGCTTTCTGCCTCATAGCAGATGATTTAATCTGGATTTTTTTTTAATGAAAATTAAAAAGTAAAATAGAGACAAATAGGTAATTAAATATAGGCTCTCATATTTTTGGTTTTAGTGTAAATGTACTTTTAGTTGTAAACCTCCTGTCATTTGTAAAGAGATGCATATAAAAAGTTACATGCATGAAATTGTTCATATTCTTGTGTGTTTGTGTGGGAGCAATGCACCAACAAAGGGTGCCACAGTAGTCTACAGTAATGGTACAAACCACCACATCCAGTTTCGAGAAATTGCTGTGGTTATTTTTACATGGGCATATTTTCAACCCCATTTCCAGCATTTTATTTACCTGGAGATAACGTGGCTAAAGCAGCACATGTTGAATTGAGAATATACCTTTTGGCCAGGGCCTAGTCAAAAGCACAGGCCAATAGAATGGCTTTGCATTGCTCTGTGGTCTAACACAAGTTTTGCAACCCACAGGCTGTGCCTGATCCTCCTAACTGACAACTGATGTCTTATGATCCTAATGCTGCTCTGGGCAGCTTGAGCCTGAATTTACTTCAGCTTCTGCAAACCATAAGGCTATCTTTGCCCTTTGTTTGTTATCTTGACTTAAGCTACACAAGAAAATATATTTTTAGATCCTGCTCCCATTAAGTCAATGGAAGTTTTGTCATGTCCTTCAATGGGAGCATGATCAGGCTGCTTGTGATTTTATCTAAAGTGTTTGGCCCCAGGCAGAAAGACAGGATCTTTGAAAATAACAAATTGTAGGTTTTGGAAAGGTCATTAACATATTTGTCATAGGGAGAGAGGATAAATAAGCAACTTTAAAAAAAAAAGATATTAATTATGTTTTAGACAACGTTGCTGTTTACTGATGACGTACCGTAGCTCTGCAGATAACTATAATTCGCAAAGTGAACCCAACCAGCATATAAACTTAGCAATTAGTTCTTTGTGAGTTGCAAGAGTGACATCATGTGTGTAAAACATGCCTCAGTCTTCAACAAACAACACACATACTCATTTATTCTTCCTGTGAAGTGCCTCTGTGCTGCTAAGGCACTAAATCATACTTGTGTTGGAATTTTTATCACTCAGATTTATCACTAAAGAACCTAAAGTGCAGATGGAGAAAGCTTCATTCCAAAGCACTGGTTTAAAGTTTTAACATAGACAGACAGAAACAAACCAATTCAAATTCAGATATCTGATTGTTCACCATATTACTGGTACCCAGAATTCTTAGGTCTTTTAAAGAACTAAATACGTTCTTATGAAAATCTTGAAAATCTAAGATGGAAGGAGCCCCACTGTTTGCACTAGCTGAAGAACTAGCCCTATAAAATCAAAATATTATTATTCTTATGTAATTGTTGGGAAAGCCTAGCTGTTGGTTTTATGATACATTATTTAGACATATAGAAAATATAACCCAGCAGCGTGAAACAATCAAACAATGAGATCTATTAAAGATTGGGAATGACCCACTGCAGACTAAACTGTAAGGAACCATCTGATACAGACAGAGGGATGAACTAAAGCCTGGATCCATCAAGACACTTAGCTCACGCCTAAAGTTAAACAGGTATATAGTCCCATTGAATTCAACTACTCATCTGCTTAAAGATAAGCATGTGCTTAAGTGATTTGCAGGATCAGGCATTAATTGTCTTTAAGGGGATTTTTCAGCTCTATTGTCTATGCTATTAAAGGCCCCATATAAAACTGTTTTATTACAGGTACTGACATTTTTATTGGACTGTTTTTTGTTTTGTTTTTTTTTAAAAAGGGGGTGAGGAGCATTGGTAGGCTTGATTTCATACGTGTGTTTTCAACATGTGAAAAAAATTAGTGTGTCCGTTCTTTCGTACCATTCTTCCGTACACGTGAAGTTAATTTGGCACCACTGCTGTTTGTATCTGATCCTATAGTGGTGCAGAACGAAATAGGAATGGGCATAATGAGTTTTGGGTTCATGCAGGATTGGGACCTAACAAACTAGCACCGCTGCAGTGAATTAGAGAGACCTGAATCATAGCTAAGTAGGCTTCTATTACTGCAACAAACTACTTTTTCTGTGTAGCATTTTATGTTTCTATGGACAAGTGTAAATATATGCCCAAATCTCCTTTCCTTTTTGTTGTCCTAATCCTGTGAGGTGCGCAGTGCTCCTAACTCTGTGTGTGGATCACACTCAGTATCTTGAAGGACTGGATGTTGTATTAGGATTCCACTGATGTCAGTGGAAGAGACTCATTCATTTCAATGGGGGTTGAATCACACCCATAAAGACTTTCTTCTTGAAATTTTATCTACTTTTCATTTCAGTATGAATTTCTCCCTATAGTAGGATACTTTGAACCCATCACCTACATCACATGCTCTTTTCAAATGACTCAGTCATAACTCTGGTCTGTATTTTTTCAGCTGGAGGCCATATTTACATTGCCCCGGGGAATTTAAAATCAGAACCTTTTGAAAAAGCATAAACTATTCTCTGAAGCCATCAGTGCAAAATAGCCAAATAAAGGCTCATGTCCAGTCTTGGGAAAACAATGAGCAGATATCGTCAGAACATAAGAACGGCCATACTGGGTCAGACCAATGGTCCATCTATCTCAGTGTCCTGTCTTCCAACTGTAGCCAATGCCAGGCACTTCAGAGGGAATGAACTGAACAGGGCAATTACCAAGTCATCCATTCCCTGTTGTTCAGACCCCGCTTCTGGCAGTTGGAGGTTTAGGGCCACCTGGAGCATCCCTGACCTTCTTGGTTAATAGCCACTGTTGGACCCAGGACCAGCTCTAGGCACCAGCAAAGCAAGCACGTGCTTGGGGCGGCACGTTTCCAGGGGCGGCATTCCAGCCATCCTTTTTTTTTGGGGGGGGCAGTTGCGCTCTTGGAGCTGCGCAACTTAGATGAGGCGAGGGCGCCACGCCCCTGGCCGCAGCAGGAAGGGGAAGCCCCAGCCCTGGGATGCTGAGCTGCCAGGGCCCAGCCACTACCTGGGGAGGAGAGGGTGAGTCCTGCCGGGGAGCTGCTGCCTGCACCACCTCATCTGCGCACTGGCTGCCGTGCTGCCTTGTGCCACCCCTTGTATTGGGGCTTCTCTGCGTGGCCGGGTGGGGGAAGGGCTAAAGCCCTTGCAGGCGCTGGGAGAAGGTGACATCACTCCCTCCGTTTCCAGTGCCGCCTGCGAGCCCCAGCCCCACCTGAGCTTGGGGTGGCAAATTTTTTGCTTGGGGCAGCAAAAGACCTCGAGCAAGCCCTGTTTGGACCTATCCTCTATGAACTTATTTAATTGTTCTTTGAACTCTGTTATAGTTGTGGCCTTCACAACATCCATTGGCAACAAGTTCCATGGGTTGACTGTGTGTTGTGTGAAGAAGTACTTCTTTTTGTTTGTTTTAAATCTGCTGCCTATTACTTTCATTAGGTGACTCCTGAATTCTTGAGTTATTTACTCCTTCACATAACATTTACTTATTCACTTTCTTCACACCATTCACTATTTTATAGCCCTCCATCAGATCCCCACTTAGTCGTCTCTTTCCAAGCTAAAAAAGTCTTTTTAATCTCTCCTCATACAGAAGCTCTTCCATACCCTTAATCATTTTTGTTGCCCCTCTCTGTACCTTTTCCAGTTCTAATGTATCTTTTTTGAGATGGCGTGACCAGAACTGCTTGCAGTGTTCAAGGTGTGGGCATACTATGGATTTATATAGTGGCATTATGATATTTTCTGTCTTCTTTATCCCTTTCTTAATGGTTCCTAACATTGTTAGTGTTTTTGACTGCTGCTGCACATTGAGCAGATGTTGTCAGAAAACTATCCACAATGACTTCAAGATCAACTAATTTAGATTGCATCAATTTGTGTGTATTATTCGGTTTGTTTTCTAATGTGCATTACTTTGCATTTGTCAACATTGAATTTCATCTGCCATTTTGTTGTCCAGTCAACCAGTTTTGTGAGATCCCTCTGTAACTCTTCGTAGTCTGTTTTGGATTAACTATTTTAAATAATTTTGTATTGTCTGTAAACTTTGCCACTTCACTGTTCACGCCTTTTTCCAGATGTTAAACATCACTGGTCCCAGTACAGATCTCTGGGGGATACCACTACTTAGGTCTGGCCCGTTCTGGAAACCGACCATTTATTCCTACCTTTATTTCCTGTCTTTTAGCCAGTTACGATCCATGAGAGGACCTTCCCTCTCAGCTTAATTTGCTTAAGAGCCTTTGGTGAGGGACATTGTCAAAAGCTTTCTGAAAGTCCAAGTACACTATATCCACTGGATCGCTCTTGTGCACATGTTTATCAAAGTGGTTGCTGTAGCTCTACTCTAGTTTTGCATGTTGTGACCTGTCTTGTTCATGATGTGACCTGTCTTGTGCCCTTAAAAAAAAATGGTGTGGCAACATAACAGCACTTAAGAGGTGAAAATCAACCCGGAAGAACTTTAAGAGGGCCAGAGTCAGAGTCTGACCCTAGTTTACTTGTCTGTTGCTGAGGATGTTTTATACTGGCTACTCATACATGAAACCGTGTTGCCTTCTATTGGGTGAATATGGATATGAGTCAGCAGTGTGCCCTTGTTGCCAAGAAGGCCAATGGCATTTTGGGATGTATAAGTAGGGGCATAGCGAGCAGATCGAGGGACGTGATCGTTCCCCTCTATTCGACACTGGTGAGGCCTCATCTGGAGTACTGTGTCCAGTTTTGGGCCCCACACTACAGGAAGGATGTGGATAAATTGGAAAGAGTACAACGAAGGGCAACGAAAATGATTAGGGGTCTAGAGCACATGACTTATGAGGAGAGGCTGAGGGAGCTGGGATTGTTTAGTCTGCAGAAGAGAAGAATGAGGGGGGATTTGATAGCTGCTTTCAACTACCTGAAAGGGGGTTTCAAAGAGGATGGCTCTAGACTGTTCTCAATGGTAGCAGATGACAGAACGAGGAGTAATGGTCTCAAGTTGCAATGGGGGAGGTTTAGATTGGATATTAGGAAAAACTTTTTCACTAAGAGGGTGGTGAAACACTGGAATGCGTTACCTAGGGAGGTGGTAGAATCTCCTTCCTTAGAGGTTTTTAAGGTCAGGCTTGACAAAGCCCTGGCTGGGATGATTTAACTGGGACTTGGTCCTGCTTTGAGCAGGGGGTTGGACTAGATGACCTTCTGGGGTCCCTTCCAACCCTGATATTCTATGATTCTATGATTCTATGAATATGTTTCCGAGGCGTGTTTTCAGAACAGAAGTTCTTGAGGTTGATTTCTGCTTATGACCGAGTCCATGTGGCCATTACAAAGTTATCCTACTGTTGATAGAGAGAAAATGACAAATGGTGTCTAGCTTTGTCTGTAGTGCTCCTCCTGGCTGATCACAGGACTGGAAGGGGGTAAGTCAGCCATACTGTAGCTCTAGAGGATCCATGCAAGGCTCAAAGCTTTGGTGCGAGAAAAAAATGCTGCTCCACTTTAAAAGATGTTGCAGTCTTGTTCCCCATGTTTGAATGCTGGCAATTTCCTTTTAACTGAAAAACTGGGGGCTCTTCATATAAGGCTGGTAAGTCAATTCCCTTATCTGTAGCTGCCAGTATGGCCACGGATGTGATGTGGGAAACCATCGATTGTGGTGTTGTGGTCTAGGGGAAGAGAAGAGCGCATTTGCATGAGCTCTTCTCAGCTAACTGAGCTCTGTGGTGCTTACACAGCAAGGCTAAAGGAGTCAACCTCCCACAGAGCCAGAATGTGCTTGCTTCACAGACCATTCTGGTTGAATTATTCCTCTGGCAATGTACCCCCTAAGTTAAAGCTTAACAATGTAAAGCAGGCGGAGAGCTTGCTAAACTTGTATAAAGCATGTGTTTGATTAATTTCCTATCTTTTAAGGGTAAGAATGTGTGAAACGTGGTCTTTGCTGGACCTTACACCCCTGTCCGCATACTCACCACCCCTTTCCAGCATGTGCATCTTTCTGGCCTGGCATGCTTCTCCAAATTTTGGAAGAGAGAGTTTGGACACTGCATACTTGAAATCATGGCTTCCGTCCTATTATTTATTCAAAATCACCCCAAAAAGATGAGCTATGTGGACTTAAGTGGGAACACAAAAGAGCTTTTAATCTACCTAAGAATCATCAGGTAGGATGAAAACAAAATTGTCATTATCAATTCGCCAGACACCCCCCCTCCACACACACACTTCCTTGCTATACACTGACATACAGCATGTGAAAGACCTAAAAGAAGTTTGTCTCTGTTTCTCACACACGCATGCTTGCGTGTGCACAACCCCTCAAACACCCCTCCACCCACCCATACACCCCTCCCACAAAGCATATAAGAAAGAATCCCCTTGGTGGTTTTTAATGAAAATGCAGTTTCATAGCTCTAATGACCAACAGCTGGAAAAATGCATGCCTTCCTTCCTTCATCATCTCTAGACTTATTTGAAAGATTGGTGTTTTGTGGCTTTACTGGGTGACTTTCCTGATGATTTGATTTAAAAAGTCATTTAATTTCTTCCAAGGCCACTGTGGTTACCATAGAAATATATTAGCTGCAAGACAAAGAATAATTAGCTTACCTTTGTTCCTTTGTTTCTCCTAATTTCTTCCATTCAGAATTTTATACATGTAATTAAAGAGATTATTCATCTTTGTGATTTTTTTCCCCCTCCTATAAATTCATTTAAAGACCAGACTCTGATGTCTGCAAAGCATAAATAATAACTATTATATTTGGTAATTAGTCCAACCTGTTTGTCCACAGAGCAGAAAATAGTGTTTTTTCTATTGAGACACTGGAATTTAAACGAGTGGGAACTCTTAGTTTTCACAGATTGCAGCACTGTGCATTATCACTTAGTTTATTATTGTAACTAATTAGCCTCAGCTAGGCATTATTAGATAGCTACATATTGTCAATGTGAAGTGAAATGGTTAGTAATTGTTCTGAATATGTTGCGTGGTTATGAATGCAAAGCTAGCTAAATTGCTAATTGTGTCCAAGGCACTAATGCCAGAACTGTTTATCTATATAGGGCAGGATTTCCAAAAGCTTTAAGGGCCTGCTCCTACTCCCATTGAAGCCAGTGGTTTAACTTGAACACTATTGACTTTCAGACAGACTTGTGCTCCTATATCACTCAGAACCTTTTGAAAATCCCCCTTATTTTTTATACGGAATATATGTAAACAATAGGCCTACACAATAAATATTACAGCCTATAGAATGTCTTTGCTACATTAAATTGGTGGTTAGCACGAAAATGTTTTATAAATTAAACAATATATTTTAGGGAAAAAAAATCTATTTGCGTGAATATCATTGCAACTGGACCTGAATATTAGGCAGAATTCAGCTCTAGTTACACAGGAAAAAAAATCAGTTGGATTTTGGTGTATGTAAGAGATGGGAGAATTTGATCCAGTATTTTTTTTTAATTTGTTCCAGTTGCTTTATAAAGAAAAAGTTCAAGTGACAGGGTCCACTAATTTTTTTTATTGCTTTTCCTATTAAATTCTATGATTACTTCCAAAAGTGATCTAGCATATCATATAGTTCATTTACAGATCACCTACAAAGAAATTTCAACTGGCCAGTATTTAGTTCATAATTTTGAGCCGAGAGTTGAATTTAAATACAGATATTAACAAGAATCCCTAATGGTTCTAAGTGATGGTTCTAAACAGGAGAATAGTCTATAAAGATTATGGCTGGGGTTTTCAAAAGGGATTTAGTTTGAAAAATCTTGTTGATGGTAGTTGGGCAGATTTGAAATCCCAGCTTGCAAGGCCACCTTTTAAACATGGGCACCTAAATTAAAGTTACCCAGGCTGTAATCTGTATGTCAGTGTTTAGGCATAGGGCCCCAGATTTTTACAGTTATGTAGGCATTGCACCAGCTGAGGAACTAGCTGTGCTCAATGTTGCAATGCCTGACTGATTTAGGAGCCTCATTCTCATTTAGGAGCTTAAATCCCATTGACTGACTAAATGTCATTGCCTTAACTGTAGGCAGCCAAGTTTGAAAATATTGGCCATAGATGCCTAAAATGTGTACTTGCCTATGTACCAATTTGAACATCAATACAGTGGGGAATAGAAATGAGCCTCCATGAGCCTGGTACCCTAGTATTATATTTGGTCCCTCAGTCAGATTTTCCACCCTCTACTTTCCCGTTAACTGCTTTTCCACTTCTTGTACGTAGATCTGTGGTAGTTTTAGATCATGAAGATTATGTTAAGAACCATCATCACATCCATGACCTCACGGCAAATTTAGGCTATCAAATTAAAGATGTTTGACAAGTCTCCTATAAACCATCTGGCTGGCAAAATTCAGGTCAGACTTCCCCTTTGAAGCTTTTAAAGGCCACCCTAGTTTTGTGATGGTCACTCACTGATGTTTAAAGACTCATCTGTCCCTGAAGGTGCAGTGCATAGCTTTGTGTTTCTGACCAAGGCTCCATCTAGTGGCTGACCCCTAGAATTATAAAATCTTGCTAATTGAGAGCTAATGGGCTTGCTTCTTAGGCTCAAGTGGTAGGGGCTGGTGCTTAATATATTGGAGTTGATCAGCTCTGATGATCATGGTATTTAGGTGGATGCGCTCATGGCTTGTTACAAGATAGTACCCTAAATGGGACTTGAATTCCATTGAACCTCAGATGTTCTGGATGAACTTGTCTAATGGCAGGAATATTTACACTACCTGAGTGTGTGTGAATGTGACTTCCCCTAGTGATGGTTCTAGCACTGTAACAGCCTGTTTTTAACAGCTAGTAATAACCAATTTAGCTTAAGCAATAAGGGTGCGTTATTTTGGTGTGGAAGATCCTGGGTTCAAATTCTGCTGATGACTGTGGTGTCTGTATGTATGCAGTGGTGGTTCACTACATATGGAACTCTCATTGACAGTAACAGGAGCTGTGAACAGAGATCATGGGCACTACATGGCTATACATTTTCAAAGTCCAAACCTCTAGTTCTTCCTGACTACAGTTTCATGGAGTACTGACCCCATGCAAATCTCATTTGCATAAAGATTTCCAATCAGACATACTGGGCCATATTTTCAAATTTTTCTATTGTTTACCTAGTGGTCACCTTTACACATGCTCTCTGACTTTTGTCCATGCACACAGGGAAATTGCACCCTTAATGACTCAATTTATGCTTGCCTGTATGGGGCTTTTGCACACAAAAGGACATTAATAGAGACTGTTTGAAAATATGTCTCCTCTGTCTCTTTCTACCTCTTATAGGATGACAGGTAAAATAAAACAAATTTCTTTACATCAACATGATTTTTCTTATAGATCATTTGCAATAGTGTGAAATATCACTTTCCAGGAAATTCTAAGACTGGACATTGAGATCTACATTAAAGCACACTGCTTAATGCTGTTCTGCATAGTTATGCATCATCTGAATTAAACACTCATGAGAAGTAGTAAGAAAGTATAGAAAATCCATTGGACTTGTCTACATTGACACTTTACAGCGCTGCAAAAAACTCTCGTTCAGGGGTGTGAAAAAACACCCCCCTGAGTGCTGCAAGTTTCAGTGCTGTAAAGGGCCCATGTAGACAGTGCACCTGAGCTGGGAGCTACTACCCTCATGCAGGTGGGGTTTTTTTTAGAGCACTGGGAGAGCCCAACTGTCTGTAGTTGGTTTAGGGAAGTCCTGAGAACTCTGATCTTTATAATCGCGTAGGTCAAGTCAAGACCACTCTGTTTATCTCACAGAGATGACACTCTA
The DNA here is from genome assembly GCF_009764565.3 of Dermochelys coriacea. Classification (NCBI taxonomy): domain Eukaryota; kingdom Metazoa; phylum Chordata; order Testudines; family Dermochelyidae; genus Dermochelys; species Dermochelys coriacea. The sequence continues at coordinate 13,043,506 of NC_050075.1, forward strand.
GTTTAACCAAGGCTAATGCTGTAGCACATTAATATAAAGGAAATGTACAAGTCTGAACTTAATCTGAACCCTTTAAACGGTACTTGGCAACAGACAGGCAACCAGCAATGGTGTGTATTATTCAGGGATCTGGTTATTTTTTTCAGAATATAGAATCTAGCAATTATCTCATAAATATGGTTGTCTTTTTGCTGTCTTTGATGTGGCAACTTTTGATTCTCTGAATGTTGCTGCTTACATTTATTTAGCTGCTGCTGTCACTATGTATGCTGGGCAAATGTCATGAGGCCCTCTCTAGATCTGTATAGGTCAAGATAAGGAAAATAATTTTCAACATCCAAACCATTATCCTGTGGTAGAAGATGCACTTTGCCCGTGGTCTTTAGGGATCCTTGCCAAAACTCCACTGGAGTGCAGGGAGTCTCAGCAGGGATCAGTTTTGCCATATTATACTGGAGTGCCAAAAAGAAGTTTCCTAAAAGCTTTAAATTCAGAGGGTGACCCTGTGTTGCATTGTGTCCCATGCTATAGTAAGATATAAATAGAATTTGAGCTATTGGCACTGGAAAAGATTTAGTAGGTCACGCAGAGACCATCCACCAGCACCACAAAGGATTCTCCCTACCAAATATTTATTAGTGCTTTATCTTGCTTGCTTTTAAACATCACCATTGATGGAGTTTCCACAAATTTCCTTCTCACCCCTAGTTTATTCTATATTCTAATTTTCTGCTGTAATTCTCTTTTTCTCAGGTTGAATCTAAATTTATCTTCATGGAATGTCATATAATTGCTCCTAGTTATCCACCCAGTCCCATCCTGAACAGTTCCTTTCCCCCTTGGATGTTGATACCTTTCAGATATTTGTGGGCTGTTTCCTTTTCTCAAAGGAAAATATATTCAGTTCTTCTAATCTTCCCTCTTTCATCTATTACTGCTAAGCCCGTCATTATCTAGATATCCTCGCTTGAACTGCAACTCATTTATCAACAGCATTTTGAATAAGATCTCCCAAACAGCACGTTATTCTATGGGCCTTATTCTGTCCTCAGTATACACATGTATAAGTCCCATTATATTGGTAGGAGTCATGCACGTGAATCAAGTTAGTATGTTGCCCTATCTGTTGGTACATCTGTGGAAGAGCCAGAGATGAACTTAAAGAGAATATCACCTTCTCTAACTTGTAATGACATTTTGTACCACAAATGGGTAGTAGAGTTTGTCCCATGGTTACTGGCCATAATTAAATGTTTGTCGGAGAGAAACACTAGAGGAAGAAATGCATGCATGATTGATACAGGAAAAGAGGCTGTGTTTGCCTAACCTTTTAGAGATTTTATTTAAAGAAGCTTCAGATGCCAGTGAGATCTCCGCACTACAGGAGCCGATAGCGGGAGCTAAAGCTGCCCATCCACAACTATAATTGATGTAGCTGACTTTTTAAAATCATTATATATTTTGCCTTCAAGAATTTGCTTATTTAAGGTTAGCTCCTCCTCTTTCAGAATGTCCACCTTGCCCAGTGTGAGGCTTCTGCTTTTATGACGGGTGAGTCTCTGTGTGTTTCTTAGGTCAAGTTGTGAATTTGATGTGCTCCTTTCGTGTGTGCGTCTGCGCTCACCTTGCAGTGTTATGTGGAAAAATAAGCATTTAGGGAGATCCTGCAAGGAAAATGCTTTTAGAGTAAGTAAATTTTGGCCCTAAAACTTTGCTCAGTGTCTGTTTAATATAACTTTAAGGTTTCATGTTGTGATGGGCCAGGAAGATTGCAGAAATATATGTTTAGGAGTCTTTTTATAGCAAACAAATTATGCTAATACACAGAACAGAAAACAACTTGTAAAACCACTAAGTACTAGCAATAAAATATAGTGACCACTGACTATTTCATTTCTGAAAATAAACCACTAAAGAATTACATTTCAAATGCTTTGCAGGCTGAACGCGCTTCTAAATGTTAGCAGATTTTGAAAGAAAAAAAAGAGTTGAACAATAAATCCTTATGAAAAATTATCTATAAGTAAACAAAATGTAGTAAAAAGAGGAAAACTGATCACTCCTTATGCATGCAGCAAAATTTTAACAATAATAATAACGGTAAACTATGGCTGAAATGGATGGCCAGGTCCTTTGCTGGTGTAAATAGACATCGCTCATTGACTTCAATGTCAATTTACACCAGCTGAGGATTTGGCTCAGGGCATGTAATTTCCTGCTCTTGCTCTTGGGTGCACTGCATTGTAGGAACCTGGTTTGGTCTTTTTCCCTCTTGAAGATGAATTGTGAGAAGAATCAGATGGATATGTACTAAGAGGAGGAATGATTGAAATGATTTTCCCTTAAAAAAGGAACTAATGTTACAGAAAAGCCCAAAGAGGGTTTAATGCCTGGATGCCTGAAATGGGATAGAGGGCAAAGGGCCATTATCCCTCCCTTTCCCTGAGTTTGAGAACCTGAACTCAGCAGGGCCCCCCATAGTCCCTGAGTGGAACTGGGTGGCCCATTGGCAGAGCCCCTTCTCTGCTGGTTGGATGGAGGGGCAGAGAGAGGAAGGGGCAAATCCTGGGGGGAGGGGGGCAAAAATGTCATTGACTTCAATGGGACTTTTGCCTGAATAGAGACTGAATAAAAGGTGTGAGCCTAAATGTGCCAAGAAAATCCATGTAAAGAGGGGACTCTTCGTCAATGGATCTTTTCCTCCTCCCATCCCCAGTTTCCTTATTGCCAGGCCCTGTGGAAGGTGCTCTGTGACTCTGTGGATCCACACATCAGGGCTCAAATGCACCCCTCTTTAATGCTCTTCCCCCATGTCTACCTATGTACAGTGGAGTTGCACCAGTTTCATTGCCAGAGGATCTTCCACAGCCATAAGGCTTTGTGGCAAGATGAGCTGCTAACTGAATTTAAATCAAATAAAGGGAGTTTACAAATAAGCAGAAAATTGTACCATTAAAACATTTAAAAATCCTGCAGTTGCCTTGGGTTTGGTTTAGTGCTCACCTTGACATGTTCAGAGACCCTGAACTATACCCAGTTGCACTAGGGGGGCTGAATGTAGCACACCTAATTTCAAACTTTGAGGTTGAAAACTGGGCTGTGGACTACAGCCTCTCTAGGCTTGTGTTCTGCCTTGGCCTGACCAAATTGGAGGTTATTTTCTGGCTGAAAAATGAATTGTGTTTACTCCCAGTTCAGAATGGGACTTACTGTAACCCCTGGGGCCAAAAGACACTTCCTCCTTCATGAACTGGAAAGAACCTGAGAGCTGCTGTCTCATGTAATTTCCAGCCCATAGAGACTGGCTTCTGTGTGTGGGTGGGAGCCATTGTGTGGAAGGGCTCTGGAGGTGAGAAGGGGCAGCAAACTTTTGAATTGAGCCTGTGCTCAGAAGCCCTTGAAGACCATGGAAAATTTTCCATTGCTTTGAATGTGCTGTGGCTCAGGCCTATGGAGATGAGCTCTGTTTAAAAACAGCAGACGAGGGAGAAAATACATGATTTAAAGAAAGGGGTTTGATAAGAGGAGTGGGGAGGAAAATGCTTTTCTGGCAAGGGCTGTGGGAAAATATCAGTTACAGTAATGTGTGGGTCTGTTAGAGAAATCCTCCAATTGAGAGAAAAAAAAAAAAGACAGGGGCTGTGAGAACAAGGGCAAGGAGGAACAGTGCAGAAGAATTAAAGGGGAAAAAAAAAAGCCTTTTGAAAATCCAGTGCTGCACAGGGCCACCCTTTCTGCCACCATAAGGTTTTTGTTGAGTGAGTTTTTTACCTTTTATGAATAAGGGAGGTATTCTCTGTGCCGCAGGTTGTGACTGGCCAGCCATCCTGAGTACTGCAGCAGCAATGTCTGTGAAATTCCAGTAAAAATACTGAGGTATAGGGCACCCACATGTGTTAGTGACTCTAAATGTCTTTGGAAAGTGTCATATAATTTTAGTGAATGGGAGACCACAAACTAGCTAAGCCACATGTTTGTGAGGTGTTCCTTCCTCAAGGCAAATAACATTCATGCTATACCCCTTTTTTCTGTCCTGCTAATTGCTGCTCTTCAGTTGTCCATTTGCCCTTATTCAATAAAGGCACCCATTATTTGTGCCATTGCTGATTGTGATGGGGTATGTACAGTTTCCTCTGTGTGTCCGACAGACAGACATGATGTGCCTCCTGTTGATCTGTCTTCAGAATTGCTGATCAGAGGCTATTCTTTTGCTCTGGTTAAATAATGGCACTGCTTTTTGCGTGTGTGACTGTTCTAGAGTTACGTGAACACATGCCCTGATTGTAAGCATTTTCTGTGCATGGCAGTATATCAGCAGTAAGATAACAGTCATATGAGGACAGCACCTTCTGTGTAAGTGTCCTGGAATGTTGTTTAGTATCCAGAGGTGAAAGTAAGCCGGTACGCCCTGGTACAGCGTACCAGTAAGAGCCGGTGCACCGTACCAGGACCGGCTTTCCGAGAGGGCAATTTAAAGCCCTGGGGTAGCGGCAGAAGGGATTTAAAGGGCCCCAGAGCTCCAGCCTATGCTACCCTCCCCCCCGGGGCCTTTTAAATCCTGGCCTGAGCCCTGCTGCCCAAGTCCTGGGGTAGCGGTGGTAGGGCTCTGGCGGGGATTTGAAGAGCCCCGGAGCTCCAGCCACCGCTACTGCCCCGGCCCTTTAAATCCCCACTGGAGCCCTGCTGCCAAAGCCCTGGGGTAGCAGCGGAGGGGCTCCGGCAGGCATTTAAAGGGCCCGGGCGGTAGCGGCAGCTGGAGCCCCGGGGCTCTTTAAATCCCCGATGGAGCCCGGCCACCGCTATCGCAGGGCTCAGGCAGAATGGCTCAAGCGGGGATTTAAAGGGCTCGGGGCTCTGGCAGCTGCTACCACAGCAGAGCCCCAGGCCCTTTAAAGCTCTGTCAGAGCCCAGAGCCCCAGGGTAGCGGTGGCAGCTGGGAGCCCCCAGGGCTCCTCAGTGATTTAAAGGGCCCGGGGCTCCGCTGCGGTAGCTGGAGCCCTGGGCCCTTTAAATCAACCCCCGAGCCCCGGTGCTCCTAGCCGCCTCTGCAGCTGGTAGCTCGGGGGTGATTTAAAGGGCCCCGGGCTCCCAGCTGCCACTACCGCAGCTGGAGCCCTGGCCCTTTAAATCAAGATTTCAAGGGCCCGGGGATTTAAGGCCCTGCCTTTTCCGGTTGAGGCCACGCGCCCTGCTCAGGACTTGGGCGTACTGGTAAGTCCTCTAACTTACTTTCACCCCTGTTAGTATCTAATAGATGTATTTTGATTGCTTGTTTCAATAGTGAGGAGCGTAAGTAACTTAGAAGACCACAGCACTTGCAGTTCCACTTTCCATTATTGGCATCAAAGGGTTTAGGAGAGTTCGTATTTCTGGAAGTTGTTACAAAACACACACATACACATGTACAACATTGCCTGGAAAAGTATGTATTGTAATACACCAACTAGTACGCTGCCCTCTACTGGATGGATTTAGAACTGCTCAGTTGTGTGTTCCAAGTTTTAAAGGCCAACAGAGATTCTCTGTGCGGGCAGGTGCCTATGTTTTTACAGCAGGAGACTCATATTCCTATTCTTGATGTCTCTATGAAATTTCATGTGGCCACTGTGTGCAATCAGAGTGACAGCTGTGAAGTTCCTACATGACTGGAGATTTATAGACCTGAGCCTCAGTCATGCAGCAGGGTTTAGATAATTGCATTAAGTATATGTGGGACTCAGTAACAAAGACTTTTGCATGTGTTGGTTGAAAGGCATACAGTAATTTTCAAAGCCCAGAGGCACAGGTGTGCCAAAAATGCATGTGGAAAAGGCCAGTTAAATGACTGACCAGCCCCTTGTGTGCACATTACCCCGATCTGCACATATAATTACAACTCTGTGCAAAAGTGTGATTGCCCTTTTATGCCTATGCTTTTTCTGTGCATAAGCCTTGTGTGTCTATTTTAGAAAATGTGATCATATACAACCATGAGGACCAAATACACCCCTGGCATCAGTGGTAGTGTAGTTCAGTGGAGTTGTGCTTGATTACCTCAGCAATGACATTTTGTATACCCACTGAATGCCAAGATGGTGCAATCTGCATCACTTTCCAATATTCTTGAGGCAATTTAGATTCCATGTATCACATATACAACGTACCCTACTAAATTTGGCCCTGACACTTCCAGGGGTTTGCACCCATTTACTTCAGTCTGAATTTGACTCTGACAGACAGAATTGAAAGCATTCTGGCTATTTAGAAAGTGCTCAGTGAGGTCAGTAAATAAGTGCACTTAGACTAGAAACACATGCAGAGCTGTAGCAATTCACACGTTGTGATGTGACCCTTCTGTTTAAATTTTCATTCATCTCTGCCTACATTTAATTGTCCATGAAGAAGATCAAAGTTTGGGAAAGTGGATGGTTAGTATGGGACAAAAATAGCCTGTATTTAGAAACACTCAAACAGTTTTGATTGTTTTGCAGAACTTGATAACATTACTGCTTTTGTGCTGGACTTTTAGCTACTAAAGTGTTAGTGTTAGAATGTGGATGTGAAATTCCATGGTGATCCGACACAGCATTTGTGATTTTTTGACATTTACCAGACATATGATAGGTTGTATTAAAAAAAAAAAAAAAGATAATGTCAACATTAAAATTAGTAAGAAATGTACTGTCAGAGAGAGCCCTGAAATAGCATAAATGGGAGGCCACATGCGTTCAAGGGATATGAATAGCTTTTTGTGTGGATAAAAAAGAAATATTTGTACAACACAGATTTTAAAGATGAGCAATAAGAACAAATTCATGACTGAAGGGAAAAGGGACATTGCCGTGTAGGAGAAGCCCCTTGCTTAGAAGAGTGAAGGATACTTATTAATCCATTTTGCTTCATATCACAGATTTCAAAGTGAAGCAAGGAGAGGCATCACAAGGCAAGTGCACCACTGAAAGCCCACATAAAGGCTTCAGTGGGATTTAAGTGGAAGGTCGCGGGCTGATTGCTTCTTGGCGTGAATTTCACACCCAGTTAATTTACCACATTTTTGCAATAAATGAATCATAGTGTTATAAAATACAGTAAGCACTTTATGATCAAACAAAGGATCTGATTCAGTACTCCTTGCATTCCCAAATCTTCCATTGAGGCAGTAGGCATTTGAGCGCTGCCAGGAATATAGGATCTGGCTCTAAATCAGGAAGTTGTCTTAACTGCTCAAGAAATACTACAGCTTCTAAACAGACTTTCAAAACTGTCACAGAAATTTTGTTGCTAAGGCACAATATCGCCTCTCCCATGAAGATGATAATGGTAATAAGAAAAAAAAATTGCTATTTTACTTTCATGTTTCATCCAAACTCCCCCACCCCCAAAGAAACCAAAAATCCTACCCTAGTGAGCAAACAGAATATTTGCAAGACTTTTTAAAAAAGAGCATAAACCCAAGTAAATTTGTAGTCCAACAGCTGTTGAAATCTATATTAGATTACAGGAGGGGTCCTGGTGTTAATGTACTTGAATCTGAATAAGTGGAATCCATTTAAAACATTCAGCCACTTAATGCCCACTAGGAGTTTGCATTGAATTTGGCATTAATAGCATTTCCCTCTTTTACCTTATGCTATTATATCATTGTTGTTTGGATGCTTCAGTTGGAAGAGTTTGTGTGTTTGGGTACTTATCTTAATAAATAAATTTTAATCCCATTTAATTTTTCTACAAAATTATAATTATAGGCTCTGGGATGTCTCACTTTCCTTTCTCTGCATCAGTATATTTAACATGAGCCCAGATGAGGAAGTCAGAAGATAGGGTTTCAGGGCTTGGTGCATATGATAGTCACTTGTCAGCTATGGAAAAGGACAAACATCAATTTGTTTTATTTGCCATTTATTTTAATGGAATACACATGTAAAACAATAACAATACAAGTGTGTTTCATTGGAGCATCTTAAAGTACTTTACAATGTCATTAATTAGGCTTCACAACACCCTTGAGGGAGTGTAGGGAAGCAGTATTCCCCCACTCTATTGATTGTGAAACTAAAACTTGGGGCAGAAGAAGGGTTGGATCTGGAGGTGCTAGGGAACAGAAATCCACCACCCACGTCAGCTGGTATGGCTCAGAGCTGCGGCTCCACTCAATTTGCTGGAGTAGCCCCTACATGCCAATCGGATGGTGTTATGATGCCACAGGATGTGAATAATACAGATGACTCTTGGACTATCCTCATCACTACTCTCTGCACCAGCCACCAGATAGATTGCAATATTTGGGGGCCCATTTACTTTCAGGGTGCTTTTCAACCTCTCTGGAATCTCCTATTTTTCTTCCTCCTTTCTAATGGATCCAGTATCATGCTGGCTCTTCTCCTGGTAGAGGAGGGCTGGATGTGACTGTGTCTTAGGGGGTTTGCTAGAGAGTCGAGTAGTCTATCACTCAGCCCATTTGTATGTGGGAAGCAGTGGTGGAGGTTCCTAGTCAATGCCATGTTGACTTTCTGTTTATACAAACAGCTTTTATTGTCAGAGCTTTGCTTTATGAAATTATTTACAGTATTCAAAAAGTGAAATATAGTCAAAACAGAAACCACATTGACTGTGGGGTGTGGAAAAAAGACTTTGAGCTGCCAGACCCCTTTAAAAAGGTGCTACCTTTGACATTAGTCATAGCCATTGTCTGGATTTCTTTGGATTTATTTATTTTGCTTTATTAATTTTTTTAAGTTTAGTTGCAGAGAAATGCATTTCCTCTTTGGCATTTCATAATCACTGGAATGAATATTTAACACTTGTGATTCCCAGAGAAAGCCTGAGTTTTGAAACATCCAGTGTCGTAGCTATTACAAATTAATGAACATTCTCTTAGAATCATAGAATCATTCTGTTTAATATCTTTGCTGCCTTAAAGTTCTGCTAGAGTGGGGAAAAAGAAAGCTTAATAAAAAATAAACAAGTTGCTTTCAGTTTGTTGGGGGGGAAAAAGGACTGATTTCTGGAGAAATTTGGATAGCTTTTTATTTTTAATAGTACAGGGGCCTGGTATCAAGCCCATTGGAGTCAATGGAAGGGGTCTTACTGATTTCATTGGTCTTTGGATCAGGCCCTCAGATCTTCAACTTGTGTGAGTTTTCATAGCTCAGTTGAAGTCAATGGAGGTGGGACAATTTATAGTAGCTGAAGATCTGCCTCCCCAGGTTCTTAATAACTTTTCTGGAGCCAAGGCTTTACACTATATTAACATGGAGTAGTGTTTAGTGGCAATTAGCAGAACTCTTGACAAATATAAGTACCCTGAGAATGATCTGCAGCAGCAAGTTAATAAAAATAGAGGGAGACAAAAACTAAATAAAAGGTTGTGGGAGTGTTTGAGTTTTGTGTAATCTATTAGGTATTGAATTTCTCTGATTTGAAAGAGGTTTGATTCTGCTTCCCTTTGTGTTGACCTAGATTAATTTGAAAATGTTCCTGTTGATGATGATTAATAAATCTGTGCCTTTGATATTATTAATGAAAAAATAACGGACAGGGGTGCTCAGGAGTATCCCATTTTGTGACTTCAAGTTTTTAATGCTTAATGTGAAAAAATGTAATGACAAATCGTGAACAATTTTTTTTAAGGATTGACTACTTTAAAAAAAGAGACTTTAGAGTGACATTTTTTCAAGGCTTGCCACTTTTCAAAGTTTGCTACTTTTAACTATGCTTATGATTTGCTTTTTATACTTTGTCACAATCTTCTCATTTGCTAATTCAGAAATGGTTCATCTGTTAAATAATCTAGCACTTGATGCCAAAGAAAAGTTTTAACTTAATATATTTATTTCATTTCCATTTTTATAAATTAAGTTGTATTGTAATGAATCTAACAAAGCAAACCACAGAGATATAACCTGATATATCAAACAGTGAATTCACAGTAGCAATAATTAGATGCATTTAGTTAATAAATCTCTATATCTAGTGCTGTGTGACAATTTCTCACTCAAGAAATAAAGGTGCTACATATAGACTTGATGCACACCAAAGCTACAAATTTCAGAAGTTTCCATTGTCTACTTATCTAATTATGAATCTATCTCCATGCAAACACGTCTACTGCAGGTAAAAATATATTTAGATGTCTATCTTTGTTCCACTGTACGCTTGCCAGTAGATAGCTATACATAGAAACATAATACAGCGTGTATATCCTGCTATATTTTGAAACCTACAGAAAATTACCAACAGTTTTTTTTTCTGTAGTTTGCTTTCATGTTTGTGGATATACAGAATTAAAAAAAGAATTAAATACTTTGAAAATCAGTTGATTGGTTAAAACATATTTCACTAAATAAGCAACCGCATTTTTATGATTTTCAGTCTGTGTTTGCAGTGTTATTTGATAATATATTGACCTTGAAATCAGGCAATATTGCTGTTAAAAATTAAATTTATGTAGCGTTCATTGGTAGGACTGAAGTCACATAGAGTGGCATCTGATTGCTAGAATTTAAGAGCAAGTGTGGTGGGTTTCATAGAAATAGATCTGCACCACATGTATATTACCAAAGAGAATATGGATGTAATAAATTAAGATTTTCTTGGGAGCACACACAGTTTTCTTGCTTCCTCTGAACTTTCTCCATACCAGAGTGCAATTCAAATTAAAATGAAAAGTCTTTGCAGGAATATTACTTTACATTTTTAAAATTTAAGAAAGAATGATAATATTTTCTAGCAGTACTTTAAAAATGCAGATAATCAAAAATAATTAAACATATTTTTCTTCATTAATGAAAGCATGACTGTTTTATATTGTGATTTGTGAATATAAGACAACACAAACAGTGTTGATAACTTGATGATTGCATGCTGTTTAGTGATATGTTTAAAGCCTCAGTGTTAATCAGACTTGTTCACATCTCCTGGTTGTTTGATCCTCAGTCTGATTGTCCATTAACATTCAAAATCAACAGAAAGAAAACATCTGGCCTTATTTTATGTTAACACATTCTGACAAAGAGAACATGATCAATATGGTTATAACAGCAAAACAGTGTATGACACTTTGAATTTAGTGGACAGTTATACATTAATAATTAAGGAATCAAAGGAGCAGTGAAAATTTAATGAGTTATTTTAAACTGTTTTGCTGGGCAAGGAATTGGTTTTTAAAAAACCACAAAGATTTATTTAAAAAAAACTGTCTTCCCAGGACCCAAAGGGTTTTATGGGTTAAGCTGTATATAAACTGAGCAAAAGTTATTCCTCACCACAATATCATTTCAGTGTTCGTTATTATTTCTAGTAATAATCCTATTGGCCTTTCTTGATCTCGGTATTGAGAATTTTCATTCTATACTATATTTCAGTAAAAAAACAATTTCTACTAATGTTGGTTTTCTTTTAGAAAATGTGTATCGGTCTGATGCTGATTCCAAATATCCCAATGACTTCAATGGGGGCATGATTTTATACTCTCTGTTTTCTTTGTAATTTATGGTCCCGATTCAGGAAAGCACTTATGCACATGCTTAACTTGAAGCATGTGCTTAAGTCCCAGTGACTCAAAGGGACTTAAGGATCAGAGCTTGTCTTAAATTACTGCATTAAAATTACATTTCTTTGTCAACTGTGCCAGAATATCTGATTAGAATCCTGTTGTCAAAATCTATTCAATTATTTAAAAGGTAATTAATAATTTTCTTCACTTAATTTACAGGAACAAATCATGTAAATTACTGGGTTTTTTTGTAAAAAGGGTCATCGGAACTAAACATACATTTTTCTCTTCCATTTCATATCTTGAAAGGCTATGATTTTTTTAATGTGCTTTGATTCCATCTACACTGTGTTATAATTAGAGGTGAGTGACTAATTCATAAGACAGGATTCAGAATCCAATGAATTTAAACTTTTTTCTGTTCACAAATTCTCAGATTGTGATTAGTCTCAGATTTATTGGTTGCTTGAAATCACTTTAAAAAGGCTCAAATTTAATTTAATCTGTGGTTTGCTATTCCAAATCCAAAATTCACACTGTATTGTTTAGATGTGACTGCCACCCAAACCACATGGTATTGTTTCTATCCTGTGATTGGAGGGGTCTAACTTTAACCTGTGCTTTCCATGTCTATTCCAGCATGTGAGATTAAAATTAGTTTTCTCTTATCATTCATGCTAGAATCACACTAATGTTCATGGAAAACAAATACAGAAGGGGCTTGGGAATAACCAAAGCAAAGCGGTTAAAAATTTAAACAGACTATATTTTTTATTTTTATGTTAATTATCTTATTGTTTTAGTATTTTGCATTATTCTCTAGAACTGCAATACAGCTGTGGCGCGCCTGAGTTTCCGCCTGCATCTTGAAACTCAGTAAATGTTTAGTGCAGAAGGGGTTGCAGTTCCAGAATAGCAAAGGTTTTTTAAAATAAGTTAACCTCTGCCATCTCATCAGTCCAATATGTTTCAGGTAAATACTGTGTATCGTCGCCTACATAATCACATCCAGGTCTGCTGGTGTCTGTCAGAGAGTTCATGTAGGATCTGACCCTGTGAGATGCTGAGCACCTTCAATTCCATTGAAATTGTACATAATTATTAATTAACAGGTAGGATCCATAAAAGAGTAAGGAAATTTATAAAATACCCCAAGGTCTACTTTGCATAAATGTATTCACAGAAATGATTATTTATTAATCTAGTCTAAGGGAAAATTCTCCTTTGTGGATAAATGCTTATTCTGTATTGATTCTTTGTACAGAACTGCTGTTGGCATCAGTGGAATTTCTGTGTGTGGAATGAGCACAGGATATGACAAAGTCCAGAGTGTGGTTAAGAGATCTGAAGGTGGCAGTTCAGAGTTTTGCCTAAGAGTATTAAGAAAAAAGTTATGTACTAAAATATTCAGAGATTAAGTTGTAATGTGAAAACATGAACTAAACATATCCCCCAGTACAACTTAGATTCAGCAGAGCCCTGGGAGGCCTTTTCCGTAGTAGAATATTTGAAAATATGATTTGCATTAGGGGGTGTAGAAAATTGAAACTTAGGGCTCTTGTCTGTACAAAGGTACTATAATGCTGCATTGGGGTCGTTGACTAGAATGAGAGTTCAAAATGAGTGTAAAAGCAGAAGTAAATGGTGGAAGTTAGGGGATCCTGCTGTGACAGGGAAAGGGGTCTAGTGGCACCTTAGATAAATATTTTTGCCTTTCGCTTTTGGAGACCTTGGTTAAACAACAAGGGACTGCACCAAAGACTCCCACTGACTTCAGTTGAGTTTGCATCAGATTCTAAGTGACAGTGAGCTTTTAGGTGTCAGCCTACAGGTAAATAGATGAACAATGTCAGCACTTGGCAGGATTGGCACCCTCTGCTCATGGGAAGCCAGGACTTGGATGGAAGGAGGTGTAGAGCTTGATTAACTTGCATTGGCAGTGCTGTCTGGGGAAGCCTATATATTCCTGGATTTGCAGTCTGCCAGGCTTTATTCAACCCACCATTTTCAGAAGCTCTGGAATGCTTCACTTTCAGTTCAGACAAAACCAAGTATTTATATTAAATCTTCTCCAGGGTTCAGTTTACTTCACAAATGACCTGCTGGGTAACTCTGTTGGCAAGATACAGAGTTTTGATTCAAGCTATTACAAAAAATAAACTGGCCTGGAAAAGTACAAAGGTCCTTTTGCTGCCATGCAACATGAAATGGAAATAAAGATAGCCAGTGTGTGTACTTGACAACACTGTGACATGTGATGTTTTCAGAGGTATCTCGGGAGCATCTACCACATTTTACAGCATGAGAGGCATGTCATCTGGAGCCGTTTTGATGTCTTCGAGCCTGTTCACAAATGCACATATTTCATAACAAGCCCTACATCTTGATAAGAATCTCTGAGTTTCTTCTACGAGGTACCTGCAAACAATTCAAAGCTCTTCTACACAACAAATGTGAGAACCCCCTGACCACAGGCTGCCTTTAGAGCAGACCAAGATTTGACGTTACTCATATCTTCCAGTACCTGTCAAAGTTCAAACAGGAAACCTGGTTTTTCCTCTAATGTCAACAACTTTTTTATTTAAAAAAAAAAAAAAGAAAAGAAAAAGCAAGTCTTCAGAGGCAGGTTCAGAATCTCGAGCAGTGGAAGTCCTGTATTTCTTCAGGACAAAATACACTTTCTCTGGTACGTCATTTATTTGTGACATTAACAAGAGCTGAATATGTGGTTTTAAGTGAAACTCTGGGTGCTTCAGTAGAAACGGACACATTGGCTTTGAACCACCACGCACCAAAAGACCCATTCGTTCACACAGGAAATAGATAATATATAGCAGAAGGCTCACTTTAAATAGTACTTGGCTTGGGAAAGGTCAGGAAAACACCTGGTTTCTTTCCTTTCATGCTGCTACATTAAATGCACCCAAATTTGTATGTATGACACCACTTCCCATTACTTGAAACATATATCTATATAGTTTGTATACTAGACTGAAAATTTAAATACAATAAATAATTGTATTTACTAATCATTAAATACCTTTCTTTGGGGATCTCAACCATTAATTAATTCTCATGGCATCTCAGAAAGCTAAGGAAATATTCTGACACACACTTTGCAGCAGGGTTAAGAGACTTGCCCAGTGTCACACAGTGAGTCATTGTCACAGCAAGGGACAGAATGTAGGAATCCTAGCTAACAGCCACCTGCTCTAACTACTATAGAAAATTCCCAGTCCTTAATAATAACAATTAATTATACAATTAATATAGTATTAATATAGTAAATGTTACAGCTCTAAGCACTTTACGTCCCAGGATTCAATGTGATTTATAGATATTAAATGAATTAAGCCTTTCAGCACCTGTGGGAATGGGGAAAATGCATAACAGCCCATCATTCTTGACATCAACCAATGTTCATGATGGAAAACATTCACTGTATTAGGAAACCTACTATGCTGGAGGATCATTTTTCTCTTATGATATGTGCTTGGCAGATGAGAAAAACATCACAAATACAGCTGCATTGTGAAAAGAACACACAGGCATTTCCATTACTTTCATCTTGCTTTGTATTTATGTCATTATAAAATATGCTTTTGTGGCATGCCTAATTAAGGGACAGAACATATGGTAAAGACTTACAGTAAAATGTCCATAAAGTTAAATTTTTTAGCTGGATTTTAAAAACAGCTGGATAATAGTTAGTAATAATACTTACAGTGAGTGATGCATTCTAAAATAGTGGTAATGAATTGACATGGTCCATGGCATAAGGTGATCCTTGCAGGGGTCAGGAAAATTTTTGTTTCTCTGTGAACAGAATTGCATGAAAGACTGAATGTGTCAGGATTTTTTTAAATCGTTCCATGACTCATCAAGAATACTGAACTTAATGGATCAATATGCACATTCAGTCTTACAAATCCATGTTTGTCTAGTAACCTACTGTCTGCTGCTCTTTACTTCCAACCTTGTAACAGGATCACTGCACTTGTGGAAGAAATTTAATTATTTCAATTTACCCAGGATTCAAACATTTCTCATAATTTAAAACACAAGATTCAAATCAACATGTAAAAACTACGGTACAATTTATTTCATTATCAGTCTGTTCCGTATGAGATGTGAAACTAACCCACCATGCTCTAAGCACCCGAACTACAAATTGACAGGAATCTTCAATTCTCAATCATTCAAACCGCTTCTATCCTAAATGCCCATAAATAAGAAGATGGTAAGAAGAAAGTGATCAGTTACTGTATCAAACAATTATAACCGCCTCTACTATGCTTTGCAATTTAGTAAAGGGAACACTTTCATTTCTAAGATGTATTTTATTTCTAACTCCTAATAGCCAATGAAATATCAATGGCAAATAATTCCAACTATGAGCCAGATTCTTACGACCCTGATTCAACAAAGCACTTATGCAACATGCTTAGATCACATGCTTAAAGTGAGTACGTGCTTAAATGCTTTGCTAAATCAGCTCCTTGATGGTGGGCCACTTTTAAGTTCTGCTTTGATAGCAAATCAGATTAGCAATAAATATTAAAGTACTGACAAGCTGCATCTGCCCATTTGGCTAAGTTTGCTATCTGCATCGTGCCTTCCATATCCCATGTGTGTTCACTGGCTCAAAATGCACTTTATCACTGGAAGTTCAGTCTGCAGAGTGCAGTACATACAGGAAAAATTCTGGAGTCAGCCAATATGAATTTCTCGTGCTCAAGCTCTGATCCTGCAAATCTGGCTGTCTGGCCAGAGACATAGCATTGACCCCTGTGGAATGGGAAGCAAATGATCTGTTGTAGTATGGTCATGTATATGCTTATACCAAGAGGCATCCGGTAGGGTGGTGGATACTTCTGTTTTGAGAGGTGACTCCATGTAAATACTACAGCATCACTGCCACTGCAGTGATATGCTAAGATCATTGTGGGCATTTCTGAAAGTATACATAACTACATTCAATTACTACTTAAAGGCATATGGATAATAAACTGTCATCTCATAGTAAATGTATGTTCTGTAGCGATAGGCACCTTAATAGTAATTGTATGTACTGTAGTTGCATTGTGTATTTTTATGGTTACATATAGACTCACCAGGTCCTGGATAATAGATTATTGTGGTTGTTCCTTATTTCAGCTGTGGAATAGATAAACTATGTTTGTTTTTTCATGGCCTTTTAATGCTGTAAATAGCAGTTGTGATTCCTCCATACTCTTGGGAAAATTCATCTCCTGAGGTAAATGGGTTCATACTGATGCAAATTAGGTACATGCGCTGAGGGCTGTGTGGATCCAGTACCTAGGTGTTCGATAACATTTCTGATGAGCATGTACATTGAGATTTATGGAGGGCTTTTTTATTCCTTGCACTGTGCCATGGCAAATGTGAAATCCCATTCAAAGACTGCAGCAGTTTGCCAGCCTTCAGGAGACCACAACAGGGATATAGTTATTAGACTCTGAGCATATAACAAAACTTGTTCCCTGCCACTGTGAGCAAAACTTTAAAACCTCACTACTTTTAAAATTTGATTCCAGAACTTTTTGGTTCCTGGTTTTACCTGGGTCATTCTGAGATTAAATTGTCAGGGCTCAATCCAGTATGTCCTCTGCATGCAGACCTATTATTTAAGCCGTGGGAGCTCTGCATGTGTGGTCACATCCACTGTACCTACATCGTGTTGCAGAGCAGGTACAGCAGTGCAATCTTCCCCTTCCTTAACAGTGCATCTCAATTCTGACCACTGTGGTAAGAAAGACTGTTAGAGCCCCGTAGCCCACTTGGTCTTTGACTTCTCTGTTGTGACTGCCAACAAGGAACTGAACTGAGGCTCCAAACTCATTTCACATCAGCCAGCAAACAACCTTCAGATGGTAAGAACCTTTGGACACTACTGACCTGGGTTGGATTTTATCCAGCGACTTAAAACTGAAAGCTTCTGTTTCTCAGTTGCATTCCCCTTAGTCCCCTACCGTATTGCATTGTAAGGGAAAGAGAACAACTGGCTGTGTTAACTCAGGCGTTTTCGAGACTCTGCCCTAGAATTGCTATGAATCTTTTCAGGAGCTTTTGTTTGATTTTTCAGAATTAACGTGATTATGAAAGACGCTTAATTTGTAAGGGCTTTCTGACTTTTGGAATTACACACATAGAACAAGAAACTAGCTGGTACATTTATAGATCACCAGGTCCCTTTGGAAAAGAGCTTCATTAGCATCCTCTGTCTTTTCATATATAATGACATTGTGACACTAACTTCTTTATCTCAGATACTCTGGTTTTGTATTATGGCTATAACAGCGTATGATGCTTCTCCTTGGATTAGATTGTAGCTTTGCCACATACCCTACCTGTGGGGCTGCATGTAGCTGTGCCTACTCAGGAATAGTGCCTGGAGGGATTGATTCCTCAGAGATGCCCAGTTACCTCCCTGCTTTGCTCTTGCTTAACATGTAGACAGGGGGAGAATTAATGTGCTGCTGGTATAGGACAGCTGCAAAGACATCCCCTGTATTGGTTCAGATGTGCTGAAAACTACATTTGGGAGGGTTGCAGAGCTGCTCCAGGCTGCACCTGCTCCAGTGATGTGGGGAGTAGTTGATACACCCAGCTGTTTGTTCCTATACACCTGGAGCCACCATGTGGGTATCCCATGCAAGGCAGTCCTTGCTCCCTTTTATATGCTCCTCACACAGCTATGCAGCTTTAGTCACAAACTAGCTCATAGTGTCTGTGCAGAATGGTCAAAGACTTCACTTGGACGAAATGAGCATCTTTTCCTTCTGGGTCTAATGCTATTTCACATAATATCAAATGCAGCAGTCATGTACCACCCCATCAATATTCATATTAGTGTATAAAGCACAGAGATCCTTAATTGCCAAAATTGGAAGAGAAACCACTGTTGTGTTATTCCTATATGGAGTCATAGCAGAATAAAGTCACTTTTAGTCTAGAATAGTGTGTTCACACGGGCAGTACTACTGGTCAATTTCCCTGTGCAGGCAAGCCTTAGATGTGATAAGCAGCAGCATATAGTCAGATCTGGTGGAATGGATGTGGTGGAGAGGCACCAGCCTTCGTTGTGTAGCTGGTTGGTGTATTCTGCACAAAATGAACTAGAATCATAAACTGTGTTTTTATGTTTCAGCAGTAGGTAAAGCATGGGACTGCGATTTAGGAGATCTGAGTTCTATTCCTGACTCTTCCGTTGACTGAATGTGTGCTGTGGTTAGTCATTTAATCTCTCTGCCTCTGTTTCTCACTCAGTAAAACAGATGATGATATTCATCATCCTTTGGTAAGTGCTTTACAATCTATGGAGGAAAGGCTTTATATAGGTACTCAGTGTTGTCATTATGTTGTTTTGTTATTAGGACTTCAGATTACTCTAAGAGTCAAGGAATTAGATCTCCCTAATTTCAGCCCTGGACTTTACAACAACAACTTTAATGTTTTGGGCTCAAAATTCAGAGCCAAATGTTTGAGTTCATATTCCAGTACAGAGAATACACTATCTTTACACTTTTTTTGATATGTGACTTACCACAACATTCTATATAAAAACTGCTGTTTCATTGTAGTGACAAGGTGTAATTCATGTACTTTGTTTTGTAACAGCATGTACATGGTCCTGTTAGTGGAATACATAAGGGTTTAAAAGTAGCTTCTTTCTCTCACATATGTTAGTTTCGTATGATGTTGGTAGCAGTATGTGTTTCAACCCAAACACTTTTTTTTAATTTATTTTTGTAGGTACTTATCTGGTCCACATCACCATAGTATCTGAGCACATCACAATCTTTAATGTATTTATACCTCACGGCACGCGATTAGGTAGGAAAGTACTATTGTACCCATTTAACAGCTGGGGAAGTGAGGCACAGAGAGGTTAAGGCCCAGACCCAGAAAGGTATTGAGGTGCCTAACTTCTTTTGTCACATCTGAAGACTATGGGTGAGCAAGGAATTGAATTTAGGTCTCTCGGGGTATGTATACATGGGGACAAAAAACCCATGGCTGGTCTGGGTCAGCTGACTCGTGTTTGTGCGGCTTGGGGGTCCAGGGCTGAAAAATTATTGTTGTGGATGTTCAGGCTTGGGTTGGAGCCTTACTTCTGGGACCCTGTGGGGATGGAGGGTCCCAGAGACTGGACTCCAGCCCAAGCCTGAACATCTACACCAGTGGTTTGCAAATGTTCTGAACTGAGCCCCCTCTTTGAGTTACAATTTTTGGTTGCACCCCAACCCAGACAAAACTAGATACGTGCAAAGGTATGCTTGATCTCCCACTCATAAACCTAACATAGACCTTCATACAGCTTTAAATTACCTACACCTGTCAGTTTCAAAGAGCAGATACTTATCAATGGCACAGCCAAGGCTTCCTCGGCAAGAGGCTCATGGGTGGTGGGTATAAGTAGACCAGGGAGGCTAAGCCTCACCTGGCGCAGCCGCCACTGACCTGCTGCCGGACGCCTGGGCCTTAGTGGCCCTGCCCGTGCTCTGCCTCTTCCCTCTCCCTGCTCTGCCCCTTCCCTGAGGCCCCTGCCACGGCCTGGTGAGTCCCTCCTCTCCTCCATCCACCTCCCCCATGAAGCCCCCACCACCCCACATCCCTCCATCCCTTCCCCGTGAGGCCCCCACCACCCTGCTGCCACCTCTCCTCCACCCCCTCCCTGCAAGACCCCACCACTTGCCATATCCCTCCTCTCCCCCACACCTCTACAGGGGAGGTGGTTGGAGGAGAAGAGGGACAAGGAGAACATAAGCAGCATGGGCCTTGGGAGGAAGGGGGGTGGAGGAGAGGAGGGATGCGGTGAGTGGGGGGGTCGAGTGGGGAGGGGGCAGGGCCTGGGGCAGAGTGGCTGTGGAGTGTGGGCTGGGCCATGGGAAGAAGAGGCAGGACAGGGAGCTAGCTTCCCCCAGGGGAGCTTCACCCGCCGCCCATGAATGGGCACATGCGATGGTCTCTGGGGTGGAGCCAGCACTGGGCGCCGAGGCTGCTGGCAGCAGAAATCGGCATGGCCATGGCTGATGTTGACACTGATCCGCAGGCTGGGTGGGTCGCTGAGGTGAGTCAGGGTGGAGGTGGCATTCCCTCTCTGGCCCTTATGGGGGCTGACTTGTACCCTGCTGTGCAGGGCTGGCAGGAGCCACCTAGTGTTACCGCTTGCCCCCCTGAACGTTCCTCCAGGCCCCGCTAGGGGGGCCTGACTCACAATTTGAAAACCTCTGATCTACACAGCAATTTTTAACCTCACAGCCAGAGCCCCGTGTGCCTGAGTCATCTGACCCAGGCCAGTTGTTGCCAGGCTGCGAGGCTTTTATCCGGTGTAGACATACTCTCAAGTAGGCTAGCGTCCTAACTACTGGACCATCCTGCCTCATGCATAGACGCTAGAGAACCTGAAAATGAACTTGACTAGAAACTGACTGTAAACAAATATGAAATTGACTACACTGTGAGAAATGCAAAAACAAACAAAAAAGCATAAACAGTGAAATATAAATTTGATTTTAAAAATTTCAGTCAGTTTTAATCACCTAAGCTGCTATTAGAACACATGGGCAAGGAAATGCCTTTTTAAAATATTATTTCAACTAGATAAAATCCTTTTAATTAGTCTGAAATTTCTGCATACGTTTTACAATATTACAATATTTACAATACGTTTTACATGCCAGAAAGCTGGGAAAACATGGAAATCAGTGACAGGTTGTAACAGTCACTGACAGGATTCAGCAGATTATTTTAATGAAGCTAATATAAATGCTATATTTGTAGAAACATTTGTTTGGTGGTCCCTTGTCTCTGCTTTGTCTTCTTACATTGCACATCTGCTTTGGAGCGGAATAAATACAGCCAGGGTTGAGAACCAAGCTGTTTCCATGATGCAATATTTAAATGATTTTATGTTTCCATAAATGAAACCTATGTGCCCGGAAAAAGAATTATTGTCTGTGTAGAGCAGATTACAATAATAAAGTGCTCAAATTATTCCAAATCAGCATAGGTCATTGTGAATAGTAGTTCTCTGAGATCTTTGTACTTGAAAGACACCTTTGCACTTGAACTCTTTGGTTAGAGACTACATCTTCCTAAGAGTTTGTTCAGCATCTGGCACACTTGGGGTCTGATTCTGATGAGAACCTTTGGGCCCTTGGCAATGCCAATAATAAATACCAAGCACAGACTGTTAATTCACACTGACTGGGAGACCTCTTGTGAATGACTGAATGTTGTGAATTGCAAAGAGGCCTTGATCCTGCAAGTGCTCATTGCTTTCATGGCACATTGAAATCAATGGGAATTAGGTGCCTAAATACCTTTGTAGATCTGGGCCTCAGTACCTTGCTTAACATGGGCAGATTCTATGTGAGGAAACTATTGATCAAGAGTGAGAATCCCGAATCGTACTTTGTTCATTTATATGACCATTGCAATTCGATTTTAATTATTTCTGAAAATACTTCATAGTGTGCAGTGATGTATGTAGCTTTATACCAGTTATAACGGTGTTTCCATGCACTTCATCTTGACACATCTAAAGATCTGTGGTTCTCAGGAGACTGGCAGCCATTTTTTGTTTTCTTCGGTGCAAACTGTTACAAGAAGGTCATTACAGAATGTGTGAGTTGTCCTGGAGACAATATTTTTATTCTTTCTCTGATGTTGTGGTTTTAATGTTAAAAACAAGTCATTTTGACTGCAGGTGGTATGGTTGCTCTTTGCTAATGAAGAATGTACAACAACATCAGGAATGAATTTGGCCCATTAGGTGGTGGTAATAGGAGACCTTTGTTGTTGCATTTTTGCCGAGAGTTGCGCAGACTCCATGTTTTTTGGAGGGGAAGTACAGGTTGTGTGCATGTAACCACCCTCCGCCATGGGTTATCAGTAGGGATTGAAATAAGGAGCCTCAGCATTGAAATATGAGCCTTTAAAGCTTGAGCTAAAGGAACAACTCTTCTAGCCACTGGCAGAAGTAGACTCTTATCCTCTTTTGTGAACCGTCTCTCGTGGAAGATAGAGACCCACACTAATGTGGATTATGTGTAAATTAGCAAAGTACAAGGTAGCAAAATTTTACTATTATATTTTTTGTCATTATAGTAGTTTAAACATGTTTTATTTCAGACAATGAATTGGTGCCCAGAGAGCCAATAGTTAGTGATCTCCGCATTAGAATAGGGAGCTGGGAGGCAGGTGTCCTCTACCTGACATTGATGATTGATGTGACCTCAAGTAAGTCACTTGAGCGCTGCTTGTAGTTACACTGGTGTAAAATCAGTTACTCCATTCACTTCAGTGGAGTTCCTCTGGATTTATAGCAGTGTGCGAGAACAGAATTTGGCCCTCTGTGCCTAAGTTTACCCATTTGTAAATGGCTATAATATTTTTCTCAAGGGTGTTAGGAGGATGAATTAACTAATTTTTAACAAATTTGTTAGTCTCTAAGGTGCCAGAAATACTCTTTTTCTTTTTGCTAATTTTTAAGAACTGTTTTGAGATCCTCAGATGAAAGATGATACAGAAGTGCAGAGTATTCCATAGTCAGGTATTCCTCTTAGCAGTCAGCTCAACTGTTTAATGCCTCTGAACTGCTGAAAAACTGCTACATGAGCAGGGGAAGGAATTCTGAGAAGTCTTATGTTGCCAAGAAACCCACTTCTTTGGAGTCCATATGCCTTACATTGCTTCTTAGTTCTCAGACTTTAACAACCTTGTGGTGTAGCTTTGGGTTTTTTTTAAAAAAAGAACACAACAGAAATACTCTAACGAAAAAAGAAAACATCTTTAAAATACAATGCGATGTAGGCTGATTTTCACTAGAATTTCCTTGCTGTATTCTTTTTTGTTAAGACTATGTGTGGGTGGCTGCATATGACAATGGGCATGTTTGGGTTCCAGTTAATGGCATGGGAAAAAAATGTTAATGAAGTTGAGAGAGCCACAAAATCAATTCAGATTAGATGTTTCTGATGTGGACTTCCTTTGCTACTAGCATGGTTTTATCTCAATATATGTTTTTTTCCTTTGGTCTCTCTCTTTCTCCTCTAGAGGGAGCTTCTATGGGTAAGTGGAATCTTTGTCCCCCCTGTTTATAGATACAATCCATTTCAAAACAATTTGTCCACTATCTAAAGGTAGACATGCTTCCAAAAGCTCAGATGTCTTTGGTCTGAAAACCAGGCTGCAAATCTTAAATCAGCTGTCTCGCAAGTTTTCAAGCACCTCCTCTGTTTTGGCCATACTTGAAATACCCAGGATTAAAAACAATTTAACAGGAATGTTGGCACTTCTGTTTCTGTCCTAAATTTTTAACAGTTTTTCATTTTTATTTGCAGGGGTGGGAATATGATGTCAGGAGAGAGGAAACTTCTAATTCTTTGTTAGAGATCTGATTGGTTTGGGTAAAATTAGTGTTATGCAAATAAGTTTAAAAAAATGTAAAATGAAATTGAAACCCCTCAAAATTAGCAAAATTTTACATCTCATTTTGAAACTGAAAACTGTCCTTTCTTTGGCCAAATTCACTGATTTTTCCATTCACAGATTGGGTTTTTTCAAATTAAAAAGGTGAGATTTAGCCTGAAATTGAGTAAAATTTGGCCAATTTTTAAGCAAAGGAGATACGCAATGCAAATATCCAAATTTTCAGATTTTTATATGGTTTGATGTAAAACCACCATTTTTTGAAGGTTAGCAAACAGGCAACAACAAAAAAACAACAACCCATAATATAATTTTGTGGTTGCAAAAATCATCTGAAAATTAAAATAATGCATGTTTGGCAGATTCTCCCTCCTGCCCCAGATTTCACACAACTGTAGATGAGATGTTCTACTTCTGAAGGCCTTGATTCATATAATTAATATTTGCATCATTTGCCATTTCTTTTACACTCTAATCAACTTACTGGAATGCACATTTATTCAACTCCATATTAGTATTTGCCATAATTCTGGTGATGCTAAACTGGTGTGATTTTTTGCAATTTTATTAATGGCTCTATCTTGCCCTATCTGAGTTTAATTAGAGTTTTGCCAGTGACTTCAAAAGAAGTGGAATAAAAGGCGCTAACTTTGCGCATATCATCAGAATTTCCAGAGATCTGCTGCGGTTTGCACTGATGTGTAGTGTTGCCGAATCATGACTCCGAATGCATTGAAGTCAGTGGGAGTCTTTTCATTGACTGAAGTGGGAGTTGAATTGAGACCTGATTGCAGATATTTATTCCACATTAATTCTTAGTCTTGTTTATCAGTATTGCCGTAACTTTTTCACCTTCCTCTCCTGGAGAAAATACATCTTACACACATTTTTGTCCATCTTTTAACTGATCCCGTAGCTGTTCTGTCAATTTGACAGCCCCTTCCTTCCCTCAATGCTACAGCTTTGTTCAGAAGAACAGAAATCACCAGAAATGTGGATTTGCTGCCTGCTGTATAGTAATTATGATTCATCACTTCAGTGATGCTCAGTATTTCACCCTGGCAAGCTGAGAGTTAGCACAACTGTAATCTGCAGCTTCAAAAGGGTATAAACAGCAGGTCACATCATGCATATGGATTATTTAGGAATCTGGGTATTGTAGTTTTCTTTCAAGCTAAGCTCCTTCTCATGTTTAGCTGGTGTTTAGATAAGAGAACTAGGGTAACATGACAGCCAGCCAAATGTAAATCAGCTTTTATTTTTATCTATCATTATTTGATCTGTCATGACAAAGACTAATAGATGCCAATGGAAAATCCCGTCTCTGTTGCCAATTTGTTGGAAAAACTTGAATTTTTTGTAGTGCAGCATTTAGATTTGTATTTTGTTCTATAATAAGATCTATTGTCTTTTGATTCACAATGTTTTCCGATGCCAGCAAGGGAATATAGCCTTAAAATTCAGTTCTAACACAACTCTTTGAGTTCAGGAAAGCCGATAGATAGCCTGACTTGTCTCTTTCTCAAATGGCTCTAATAAAATAATTATGGGAAAACATATATTGGAAACATTGTTTGTGCAGCAAACAAACCAACATAATCATTTGTGCTCCCAATCTTTGAGTTAGTAGCATAGATGCTAATAAAGTCTCTTGATTTTTAAGTAAATATCCTTTCGCAAGAGAACTTCACTGTAATTCAGCATTAGTTAATGGACAGTTAAAGTGATGCCAAAACCTTCACGTGAAGATACTTCCAAGCTTGAAACACCACTGTTACAAGATGTCTGAGCTTTAAAGGGTTGTAAATTGTGAAAAGAGTCCAGGGAAAGTATTTAGATTCAAACAGCTCCACAGTAATGGCTTTTATACACGCACCTCTGGTGTGCCGTTGGAATAATTACCTGTTACATAAGAGACACTGATTTATAAAATCATCTGTCCTGGCACTTGGAAACAAATGTACAGCAGTTTGATCTGAAATTATGGTTTTGATGCAGGAATTACTGGATGAAATTCTATGGCCTGTGTTCCCACAATAGATAAGATTAGATGAACATAAGAGTCTGTTATAGCCTTAAAATCTATTAATCTAACACTCCTGCTTTAAATAACAAACAAGAAATGCAAAACATTTTCTGAACAACATTTTAGCTTTGTGATGGTACTTCCATTTTAGGTCTGCTTCTTTTTTGGGCCTACAAGGAGTGGTGGGTAGATGTATATCTCTGGGCACTGCCACCACATAGTGGGTATCTTACTATTGGTCTTCAGGGTCAGCTGCTGTATTATCTTACTATTGCATTTTCCTCTGTTTCCTCACCTATCAATGCTGGACAGTTACTGAATTTTACTTGTTACAAAAAGAAAAGGAGTACTTGTGGCACCTTAGAGACTAACAAATTTATTAGAGCATAAGCTTTCGTGAGCTACAGCTCACTTCATCCGATGAAGTGAGCTGTAGCTCACGAAAGCTTATGCTCTAATAAATTTGTTAGTCTCTAAGGTGCCACAGGTACTCCTTTTCTTTTTGCGAATACAGACTAACACGGCTGCTACTCTGTTACTTGTTACAAGCGCTGAAAATTTGGTTGCACCTGGAGCTCTATGCAATAGGATTTCCCTTTGCTGCAGTTAGGAAGCAGCAAACCATAGACTGATCTGAGTAAAAAGACATCAGCCCGAAATTATATTTTTTAGAAAGATGAAAGTGAGTTAACCCCAGGTATCTAGGTTCTCCCCGCCTGGTGTTAGATCACTACGCCATCCCTTTGGCAGGGAACATTCCGTCTTCCTGCCCAATGAGCAGCTTTTCCTGTTTAATCCCCCCCAAACAAGCTGTGTTCGTACTGGCTCGAACCCCTCTGCCGCCTGTCTCTCTCTCAGGCCTTTAACATCCTTTAGCAGTTTGTAAGGTGATTTCCCACTGGGGCGGTTGATCTATTCTCACACGCTCCGCACGCAAGAAATGGAGGCAACATGTGGAGATGTCTCTCACCTTTAAAGGGTTTGTTTCCCAGTCAGGAAAATGACTAATAGATCCATTATTCAAAGCAATAATTTTCGCACTCCCAGGCCATGAAGGGATAATAAGCAGTCCAAGGTTTGTGGCAATTTATCTGCGTTTTGTGGACTTCCCAGAAATAATTTTCAGCAATACAGATCCCACCTACTTAACATAATATTGCAACTTTTAGACATTTGCTTCCTAGTTGTAGCTTTAGTTTGCATTTTCTTTGGTTGCCCATCATTAGTAGCTCATAGCCTGAGCGTCCCCAGAACCAGCATGAACAGCCATTATGTTGCAAATGCAGACCTTCATCTCTTCGATTTAGCTGTCCCTCAGGTCACACACAAACCAGCAAGTAAGCTGTTTTCAAGGTGCTCTGGTGCTACCGTAATGGGGAGTCATTAGCACTAAGACAGAGAGGTAATGCTGGAGTCTCTGAGGAATGGTTAATTGTACTTGACGCAGTATCAATTCCTGAGCAGCTCTCTGCAGTCTCCAAAGGATCATGCCAGAGGAGGGCTCTGCAGCCTTCTGCCCTGGCATGCCTTCTACTGACACAAGGAGCCCTCTGCTAGTGGAAGAGAATCATCTGCAGGTGCTGTTACTGCTCCCCATATTCTGTTTTCACTCCCAACTCCTCTGACCTGCACAACTGCCATGCGTGTGTATGCGCATGCACTTGCTTGTGTACATGCAGAGGGGCTATATAGAAAATATAATGCAGCTTCTGGCCTCTTGGCTTTACTCTGTTATGGTACTTATATGGCTCCCATCACCAAAGTATCTGAGCATCTTAATGGCAGGGTACTCAGTCTGTCAAGGAGGGGCTCAGCATCTTGCAGGAAAAAGCAGATTTTCACTTTGTCATGCTGACTCCATCAAGAAGACAAGTGCAGGGCCTGTGCTTACAAAGCCTCCTGGTGTACAACTCTCCCTTTCCTACAATGAGGGATGTGCTTGCTAGTCATTTGCAGGATTGGGACTCCTAATACCTCACCCAGAGTGAAATGTATCCCCCTGCAGAGGGCCAGCTTGAGGCCTACATGCCACTTAAATCCCACCTGAGCCATATGTTGAGAGCTGTGGTAATACGAACGCAATGACTGCTTTCTCTAATTTCCCAGGTTTCTATTGTTATAAGTATACTGTATTACATCACAGGTTTCAGAGTAGCAGCCATGTTAGTCTGTATTCGCAAAAAGAAAAGGAGTACTTGTGGCACCTTAGAGACTAACAAATTTATTAGAGCATAAGTGAGCTGTAGCTCACGAAAGCTTATGCTCTAATAAATTTGTTAGTCTCTAAGGTGCCACAAGTACTCCTGTTCTTTTTGTATTACATCAATCTACCTCCCCAGTAACCTAATGCTTTGTAAACAGGAGAGAGAAAGCAAACAAGGGACCATGCTCAGAAAAGCAAAGGTAACCACATCTGAAAAACTAAAGTGCAACTCTCATAAAGAAGGGAAAAAGAAAACCGCTTTCGGACCAGTTGAGCTAACTGATTTTTTTTTTTTTTTTTAGTAGCCCTGGTTGGAGCTCAGAAGTAATGAAGCATAGCGAAATGGAAAACAAATTGCCTCTTTAAGACAGTTTTTCTGCATTGCAGTGTGTGAAAGATCACCAGAGAAATAGGACTGGAACAAACAGGGCACTGACTGTTTTGATTTTCAGTGGACAGGCTGGGTGTTTATCAAATGAGAAATCAGTCACAATGCATCTCCTGTGTTTCCTCCAGAGTGCTTTGCTGCCACTGACTAATTAGTGCCGTGGCTGACTTAATTCCGTTTGAAACTTATTTTAGAAAAGAGAAATTATTGTAGATGTTCATATACATCCTCCCCGTCCACCCACCAGTCCTATTGTTCTCTGTGTATACATGTACGTACACACAGACACAAATACTCTATAGTCTTATCCTCAAGACTTGCTCATCAAAAACTTTAACATTCCCCTTTAACATTTTATTTTGGGGCGGGGGGCGGAAGGGGGGGGAAGAGATATTTTGTTTGTTGCTATACCTCGTTTATTTATTTATTTATTTTTATTTCTATTTCTAATCGGGGAAGTTCTTATATTCCCCTGGTGTTTGGAACTTGTATTCTGTCCAGCTTGGCCCCCCTAGAGCCCTAATTGGTTAACCTTCAGGGCGCAGTGAAAAGTCCATCTATTTACCTGAGCTACTGAGGATGAGGTGAAGGTCAGGGCAAAGGCAATTGGTAGATATTTAGAGCTAGATTTCCAAAAGGGTTCAGGGCCAGCCCCAGTGATTTTGGTGCCTTTGGGGTGCTGAACTCTATTGAAAATTTGACCTCAGCTGTGGGTGGTTTCACCTGGTGAAAAGTCTTGCTTGTGGTCAATTCTTTATACTATGTTATGTGTTTGGGATGGGTGCCCATGGCAGAGGAAGAGCACCTGTTGCTATTTTTTAATAAATTTGAATAAAGTAATAATAAATGCACGAGCATACATAATACGCTGGTAGTAATGTTCAGTTAAATGTGCAAGTCTCGAAACTTCATGTGCATATGGCAGAGACCCTTGCTTTTTGTGATGTTAACATTCTGAAAATCTTTATAAGATTCCACTGGAGAAAAATTAAGAATTCTAAGATTCTGCACAAAAACAACACCACACCCTTGATATATGAGTTTTGCAATTGATTTCCATGGGACCAAGACTTGGCTCTGTAAAATATAAGCTGATCCTAAGAACTTTCAAAACACTTAATGCCAAAATCTTTCCTCAGCTACATGCATTGGGTTCCCATTAACTTCAATGGCAAGTGTGTGTGAGAGTATCTAAATGAACATTTTAGCCCTAATTAACTTTTCATCATTCTGGAACAGCATAGGTTTTGAAGTATATGGTTGAAATCTTGGCTCACTGAAGTCAATGGCAAATCTTCCATTGACTTTAACAGGGTCAGAATTACATCCTATATGTCTACTTATCTCATAGTAGAGGAAGGACAGAATAGGCCACATAATGCTGGGAAAATATGTAATGTGTAGTCAATCAAGCTGGAGACAGAGAACAAGCACATAGTCCTTGTGAAATAAGGAGGGCATTTTCACTACGTTGCCATGGTGTTTGAGAGGAATGTGTTTCTTAACATTGATGGCACAGAAATCTCAGCTTCAAAGCTAGAATTTACCTTTCATTTTCCTTTTATTGATGTGCTTTTAAAAAAAAGAAAGTGACTGTATTTAACAGACCTACATTCTGTGTATTGGGGACTAAACTAAATAGCATGTTCTGTTCTGATTGGAATCTTAGCTACATACTGAGGGCTCTTAATGCTAAAAGAGTTGAAGGAAAAAGCGCATATACCCAGAGCATTAGAGAAGTATTAATCTGCACTAAGAGCTTTGTTCTTTGAGGCCAAATTCTAATCTGAGGTTTCCTGGGTGAAAGCCAGGGTTGAGTTTGGAGCATGGTGTTTATATTAAATAACTCAGAATATATTAAGCAGCTCCTCATTACTTTCTATTGCTACTACTTGTATATAGAGCTTGTCACCACAGAGAAACCCAAAGAGCTCACATATGTATCCAGCTGAAATGCACACGATATACACAAGTTACTTCAGTCACCACTGAAGTACAGGATGAAGTAAGGCAACTGTTTTAACAGTGCACAGCATGGGTATATGGCATTTTATAACCGGAAGTGAAGATTACTTCTGTTGACACTGCACATGGAATTTAAAGCCAGAATGTAATTACCCCATTGGCCAGGATACTGTGCTTCTCTTCTGAAAAGGGTCTTGAGGACTTTACTGACCACAAGGACCTTGGTTTTACATCTCCTCCATCACACAGCACCTCCAGCAGCTCATTTTTCCTAACCAACTTCTCGATGTCCCCTAACAATAAGTCCAGGCTTTGGTCAGTCTTTTGCAATGGACAGTCTTTTAGGCATAACATCATAAGCATTGGGGAAGAAAGCCACTTACCAGGACTGTTGACATGTCTGAAAGATTAATTGGAGATCTACTCTGACATCTGCCTCCAAGTTTCTGATTCTTCTGACTGAAGTAAGAACCAGTGTGCTGTATCCATCTGTGGAATTTAAATTATTTAATCCCCCCCATGACAAAATAAAAGCATGAAAATGTTCCAAAGAAGTATAATATTTTACACAGGTGCTCTCTAGAATCTGTTTTTATATCATTTATGAAAGGAAGTTCAGGGGGTTTGGCTTGGTTTCAGTTGACATATTATTACCACAGAATCATGGCACACTTCTCCGAAAGCCAGAAATGCACAAATTGAACAGTGAGAACTCGTATATAAAATTGATAGATTCATATGCATCAGTCTTTTAGTAGTCTTTTAGTAGCCTTTTTTTTATTCACCTATTTTTGTTCATCTTCCATGTAAAAAAAAAATAAAAATTATGGGGAAAATTTTACAGTGTGCAAACAAAAAGAAATCGGCAGTGACTGAAATAACAAATTTGACAGCTGAGATCCGTAAGGACAAAACATTATGTACACCATAGTTTGTTTTGTTTTAAAAAAATCTTTGTGTCCAAAGCAGTATGTTGTACTGGGAAGACTCAGTTTAATGCTAATGTGATGTTCCTGCTATCCTGATTGTATGGTAAAAGGTGTATTATGAACAAGCAATAAACATGCAGATGGGTGGGTGGTGAAGTTGAAAGCTAAGAACCTTCAGTCACCTGGGAAATAAGGACATCTAGTCTAGTATGCGTTTACTTTTGGAAGCATATTAAGCATGATTTACTTATATACAACGATTGTTTTGGTAACTGAGACCTAACTTGCACCATGCAGTTATGCTGGTTCCACATACATTTGGAACTTTCATCAGCCAATCGGGTTCTTCCTTTCTTCACGCCTAATGCCTAATTTATCATTATTAAGCTATGTTGGGCCAAGGGCTAAACTACAACTGATAAACCATTGTTAATATCAGAAACACAGTGGCATAGTACATTACAAAACATCAAGAAATATGTTTGATGAGAAAACATTTTACCACCCTTTGATATCACTGCTTCAGCCACAGAGGCAAATAGTTTCTTCCAAAAGAAGAAATGCTCCTTTTTTTCCCCTCCAAAGACATGCTTGATTCAAATCTTCATGCCTACAAGCTTTTTTCATATTTTGTTTGTAAAATTTAACATGGGCAATAAATCTGTTTGCTTGTCACTAATATTCTGAAATATTTCCTGTCTCGGCCAATATTCCTGCTAGCGAATTTGTTCAGTAAGACAGGGAATTTCGAAGGGGCCTAATGCAATTTAGGCACGCAATTTCTATGGAGAGTTTAATGGGAATTGGGTGCCTAACCAACTCCCTTAGATTCCTTTGAAAATTCCAGCCCAGAATATTTGTGGAAAGCAAATACGAAAGGCTGCGATTTCCAGCTGAAGCAAATTTGTTTAAAGATGCAAATGAATAGTCTTGGATTTTCTGCAGTAGTCGCCCAGCTCTGATAGTGATCTATGAGATCAGTTGAATGTTTCGCTTTAGCAACTGGTGTTACTTTGTCAGGGTGAAATTCTTCCCTGTGCAGAAGCCCAGAACACAACTCTTATTTTGAGGGTTTAAGTGAGACTTAAGTGATGCTCAAGTCTTGGGCTGACTCTCTGCATATAGGTGAATATCACTCAAAGTGAGCAGGGAGAATTGTTATTGAGCCCTTAAGATTAAAGGTTTATGTCCCATGAAGAAAAGCATCCAAGGCCTTGGCCAAGTGCTGATATACAGTTCAAAGGTCCAGACTGTCTCTTTGACATCCTAGCATGGGAGGAATTGTAGAATTTAATAGAAAATTATAACATCCATAAGTTTTTGAACCATGACAGAATTGAATAGAGAATTATTTCCCTGCTATAGAATTTCTGTAGGATAGTTCAGAACAGGATATCATTAAATCATTTAGGGTTTTAGAGTAATTTCTATAAAACCTTATTACACTTCTATAGCACTTCATTGGTTTAATCCGTTACATAGGACTTTGCCATAAACTGCGTCCTGGCCATCAGGAAACTCAGGTTCTATGTCTATGTGTCAGTAAACTCAAAACTATGCTGTCGTTGCATGGCTGCTGCATTTGCCTACTCAGTCGCTACATTATTTGTATTCTCTTCCTTCTGTGAATCTGCACCGCTGCTCTGAGCTATTGCTCCCTTTCTTTACAGCTAGCAGCTGTGATTGCTGAAGCAGCTGCTTTGACACTGAGCAACAAGTTCAGACCTGGCACAAGTGGATACAATTGCATGGAATAATTACACCAGGTCTGAATCCAGTCTCAAGTGAGACGTGTAGGAAGAGTAGCTTTGAATATGGCAGAGTCCTGATCTTGTTCCTAAGTGGATATGTCCATTTGTTTTTCTCCTGTGAGGAAACATTCAGTGTGATGGACAAAACATGACACATAAAGAGAGTTGTAATATAACTCCTGAAAGAAGAACTGTATCCTCCTTGTAAAGAAATCCAGCCAGAAATCCTGGAAATTGCATGGAAAATGGTTCAAGAAAGTGGAATTTGTTTTTTTTGCAATTAAAATTAAATGGGCAATATGGAAATATACTCTTTTAACAATGCTATGTCCATTTCTTACGTTCTTACAAAATTAGTTTTGGCATAAGACTCCTGTCAAGGTTCCTTCCCCACTCTGAACACTAGGGTACAGATGTGGGGACCTGCATGAAAACCTCCTAAGCTTACTTTTACCAGCTTAGGTTAAAACTTCCCCAAGATACAAACTATTTTACCCTTTGCCTTTGGACTTTTGCAGCCACCATCAAACATCTAACCGGTATTATTATTATTAGGAAAGAGCCCGTTTGGAAATGTCATTCCCCCCAAAATCCTCCCTTACCTTTACACCCCCTTTCCTGGGGAAGGCTTGATAAAAATCCTCACAAATTTGCATAGGTGACCACAGACCCAAACCTTTGGATCTTAAGAACAATGAAAAAGCATTCAGTTTCTTAAAAGAAGAATTTTAATAGAAGAAAAAGTAAAAAGAATCACCTCTGTAAAATCAGGATGGTAAATACCTTACAGGGTAATTAGATTCAAAACAGAGAATCCCTCTAGGCAAAACCTTAAGTTACAAAAAGACACAAAAACAGGAATATCCATTCCATTCAGCACAGCTTATTTTCTCAGCCATTTAAAGAAATCATAATTCACGTATATCTAGCTAGATTACTTACTAAGTTCTAAGACTCCATTCCTGTTCTGTCCCCGGCAAAAGCATCACACAGACAGACAGAGAGGCTTTGTTTTTCCCTCCCCCCAGCTTTTGAAAGTATCTTGTCTGCTCATTGGTCATTTTGGTCAGGTGCCAGCAAGGTTATCCTAGCTTCTTAACCCTTTACAGGTGAAAGGGTTTTCCTCTGGCCAGGAGGGATTTTAAAGGTGTTTACCCTTCCCTTTATATTTCTGACACGCCCCCCAAATCACAGATAGGGTGAAACGCTGGCTGGGATTTCTTCCTGGAGCTCTAGGAAAAAAAAACAGTTAATAAGACACATGCACTTCTAAATATACCACCACATATATAAAGACTAACAATATTTTCCACATCTCAAGGACGATTTTAACCGGTTGATTCTGGGAAACTTTCACGGGAGAGTGCATCAGCCACTTTGTTAGAAGATCCTGAGATGTGTTGGATGTTGAAATCAAAATCTTGGAGACCTAAACTCCACCAAATAAGTTTTTTGTTATTTCCCGTGGCAGTATGAAGCCACTGTAGCGCAGCATGGTTGGTTTGCAGGTGGAAACGCCGTGTCCAAACATATGGGCGTAGCTTTTCCAGAGCGTAGACAATGGCGTAACATTCTTTTTCACTGACTGACCAGTTGCTTTCCCTCTCAGACAGTTTTTTGCTGAGAAACACTACAGGGTGGAATTCTTGATCCGGTCCTTCCTGCATTAAAACTGCTCCCACACCATGCTCGGACACATCTGTGGTTACTAGGAATGGTTTGTCAAAGTCTGGGGCCCTTAGTACAGGGTCAGACATGAGTGTTGCTTTAAGCTGGTTAAAGGCCTTCTGACACTCTTCGGTCCACTGAACGGCATTTGGCTGTTTCTTTTTGGTTAGGTCTGTCAGTGGGCGGCAATTTGGCTGTATTGCGATACAAATTGCCTGTAATAACCGGCCAAGCCTAAGAAGGATTGAACCTGTTTCTTTGACTTTGGGACAGGCCACTTTTGGATAGCATCCACTTTGGCCTGTAGGGGGTTGATAGTTCCTTGACTCACCTGGTGTCCAAGGTAAGTCACTCTGTTTCGGCCTATTTGACACTTCTTAGTCTTAACAGTTAGTCCTGCCTCCCTTATGTGCTCGAAGACTTTTTGTAGATGTTCCAGGTGTTCTGCCCAGGAATCCAAAAATATGGCCACATCGTCAAGGTAGGCGACTGCATATTCTCCTAATCCCGCTAGGAGACGATCTACAAGTCTTTGGAAGGTGGCGGGTGCATTCCGCAGCCCGAAAGGGAGTACATTAAATTCATACAACCCTACATGTGTGGTGAAGGCTGATCTTTTCGTGGCGGATTCATCTAGCGGTACCTGCCAGTACCCCTTGGTTAAGTCCAAGGTAGAGATGAACTGGGCCTATCCCAGTTTCTCTAATAGTTCATCTGTGCATGGCATTGGATAGCTGTCTGGGCAAGTTACAGCATTTAGCTTACGGTAGTCCATGCAAAAACGTATCTCTCCTTCTGGTTTGGGAACTAGAACCAATGGAGATGCCCATGCACTGCCAGAGGGGTGGATTACACCCATCTGTAACATATCCTGGATCTCTCGTTCTATAGCAGTTTTAGCTGAGGAGACACCCGGTAAGGTTGGACTTTAATTGGGTGAACATTACCTGTGTCAATGGAGTGGTATTCCCGTTCAGTCAGTCCTGGGGTGGCTGAGAACGTCTGCCCCTAGCTAGTGCACAGCTCCTTGATCTGCTGTTGCTGCATACGCCCAAGGGTCATGGAGAGGTTCACCTCTTCCACGCCACCAGCACTTTTCCCTTCGTAGTAGACACTTTCACGCCACGCAGTGTCATCTCCTCCCTGGGCTGTAAACTGACAAACCTTTAATTCTCTGGAATAAAAAGGCTTTAGAGAATTAATGTGGCACACCTTAGGCTTTCGGCTGGAGGTGGGGAATTCTATGAGATAATTAACAGTTCCCAGGCGCTCCTGGACCGTGAACGGCCCTTCCCACAACGCTTCCATTTTATAGGCCTGGAGCGCCTTTAAGACCATGACCTGGTCCCCTACTTTGAAGGAACGCTCTCTGGCATGTTTATTATACCAGGCTTTTTGCTCTTTTTGAGCATCCTGTAGGTTTTCTTCAGCAAGGGCTAGAGAGGTTCGGAGGGTGTTTTGTAGGATGTTTACAAAGTCCAGAATGTTAGTTCCTGGAGAAGGAGTAAATCCCTCCCATTGCTGCTTCACCAACTGTAATGGCCCCTTAACCTCATGGCCATATACAAGTTCAAATGGTGAAAACCCTAAACTGGGATGTGGTACAGTTCTGTAGGCAAAGATCAACTCTTGCAACACTAAGTCCCAATCATTGGAGTGCTCATTTATGAATTTATGTATCATGGCCCCCAAAGTTCCATTAAACTTCTCCACCATGCCATTTGTTTGATGGTGGTAAGGAGTGGCAACCAAGTGATTTACCCCATGAGCTTCCCAAAGGCTTTCCATAGTTCCTGCCAAGAAGTTAGTTTCTGCATCTGTGAGGATGTCGGAGGGCCAACCTCTCCTGGCAAAAATTTCTGCTCGTGCCTGGCACGCACTTTTAGCTCTGGTGTTGCTTAGAGCTACTGTTTCCGGCCATTGGGTGGCAAAATCCATGGAAGTCAGTATGTACTGCTTTCCTCTGGGTGTCTTTTTCGGAAAAGGACCCAGAATATTCACAGCTACCCAGATCCCAGATATATTAATTGATGTTTAATGAATGTCTCAAATCATGCAACAAGCACACATTGCAACACATTACTCCTTAAAACAAACCAGTTAATACTCAATATGAGCCACTGAAACATTACCCTATTGAGAAATAAAATACCTATTAAGAAAGAATTGAATTACAAGAGATCTTATAAAGATCCATAACTGATGAGTAAGCTATTAAAAACTACACTTTATGAATGGAAATATATTATTGTACATGTCAACTCATTTTAAACATATTTGATATGCATTTTTAATATAATATTGATGTGGGAATTCTTTGTAATTTTAGCAAGAGGTCATACTTTACAATGAATGGAGTTTTCCATTAATTCGCTTCTAATACTTTTCTTCCTCTTGTAAGTAACAATATTTATTAGTATACATAGCAGTGACTTAGTGACTTAGACTTTGATTGTTAGCCAAAGTATGCTACCACCAGAACACCCTGGTAGTTACAAAATAAGCAGCAATGACATCCAGCAGCAAAGTCATGTGGGTGAACATAACTGATGGCACTCCCATGACACATAAGAACCAGCACAGTAAATGATAGACCCAGAACTTTCCAGGGGAATCTGAAACAAGAAGTAAATCTTCAGGGTTTGCTATAATACAGGAATCAGCATACAATATTATGTCTACAGTGTCTGTCTACTGTCTTCTAGTTTATCATTTACATTGACGTGTGTGCTACAAGGATTTTGTCCATGATTTTGGAACCATCACATTGCCCATGAGTGGTAGAGTCACTAGAAGGCTATGCTGGTTATCCAGACAAGTAAAAGTAACATTTTAATAGCACTGCACATCATTACATAAAGTAGAAAATTAATAATCAATATTCTATGTGTAGCTGTGTTCAGTTCTGGGTTTTATCCGAAAAATATTGACTAATCAGTGGGAGTCAGAGAGAAACATAAAATATTCAGAGGTACTAACTGAGGAGGAAAGTTTAAAACTGCTAAATAGGGCTAGCTTGGCTAAGTAACAATTAAGGTGGGACATAGTCTACAAATATTTGAAGAGGTTTAGCATCAGTAATGTAAACACAATATTTAGTGGGATACATTAGGAGCAATTTAGTGGGATATAATTATGAGTAATGGGATGAAATTAAGAAATGGAAAACTTTGGCTGAATATCAGGAAATCTTGACAGTGAGATTTGTTCGCTCATGGAATAGTGGTCTTTGAGAAGTGGACTTTGGACCATCACTTGAACCTTTTAAAAACTAGATTGGACAAAGTACTAGAAAATGTGTGATGGAGCAATTCTGCATTGGCAGAGGGAGATGGACTGGAGGAAACAATAAGCCTTTTACACTTATAACTGTTGTGATTTTTTTGATCCCCAGGCATCAGAGGGATTACTTCCAGTATGAGTTTGGCCCAGTCTTTGCAATAGCTTGAAATATATACCAGTTTTGTGAAAGAAAGCATTTATGTGATAATAACAATGGAATTTGTGTGTGTGTGTGATATATAAAGGTTCCATTTACACACACGCATCACAGTAAGCGGCAGTAATAGGAAAGCAATCAAAGGGATATCAACGAGTTTAATGGGGGGGGGTCTTAGTAAAAAAACAAAACAAAAAACTGCCTAAGTGCATTGGCAAGCCTGACATTTTTAGTCAGGCAGGGAGTTGTACATTTGCAAGCAAAATGGTGTCCTCCATGCAGTGTGACTTTGCATATACAGTGCCTGCGAGGCCATGCTGTGCGGGATACACCATTTTGTTTGCACATTCGGGGACCAGACTAAATTGTCCTGTGGGTACAGCTAGACCTGGGGCATGCGATGTTTTCCTTGCATACACTGATGGCATGCCACTGCCTAAGTGTCATTGTTTGAAGGAAGCCTGTGAAAAGTGCTCATTTGATTAAGTGGTTTTATCCACTACTCAGCTGTACTTACAATCTTTAATGAACATATAGGTAAGAATCAGACTAGCTGCATGGCCATTATGCACATAATCACCACAGAACCTTGGGGATCTCTGAAAGAATCTACCATTAGATACTAATTTCACTGTCTGTTTTAGCAGAGGTTTCCAGTCTCCATCAGGCTAATTGGGAAAACAAAATAGAAAACAGCAGCTCTGTGATTTGTTGAATATCACGTTCTAGATTCCTTGACAAATTTGGAGCATTGATCAGTTGATTTAAAAAAAATCTGCTTGAATCTATATTTCAGTAATATACCCTATTAATATCTTAACAAACAAAATCTTTTCTTTTACAGTGTTTTCATTGTGTCCTTTTCAGCCAGGCAGCAGGAAAGGAAGGTATGACTGTATGTGGAGTTTATATAGGGTCTACGGTATGTAGAATATAGGTAGTGTACCTTAGTGAAAACAACATTGGATGGTGAACCAGGAAAGCCTAAATTCTAATCCCAGCTCTAGCACAGATCTTCTGTATGACCTTGGCCAATTCATTTATTCATTCTGAGTAAAATTTTCAAAAGTGCCTCAGTCCCACTGGCTTCAAAAGTCACTGACAGTCACTGACTTAAGCTCCTGAGTGACTTAAGTGCTTTTGAAATTTCCATCCTGCATGCCTTTGCTTCTCAGGGTTATAAAATAGGGATAGTTTTTAGTTATTATTCATATGATCACAGTGCCTAGGCACCCTGTCATGCACCAGGACCCCACTGTGTTAGGTGCTGCACAAACAGAGAACAAAAAGATGGTCCCTGCCCCAACAGTACTCTCCTATTACCCGGAGGGTGTTAGTATTATGGACATGTTCCTGCCCCCATTGAAGTTATTGGTAAAATATGACTAATTAAAGGCATTTTATATACAGTAATGGTTTGAAATCGGTGAAAGTATGAGAATGCTGAGATATGTGCGTACGCTCATTCATTCTTTGTTTGCATGTCTGGAGGATCACGCAGAATTTAATAAAGAACAACATGTTTTAAAACATATTTTCAAAATTGAAAGTGATGTGAGGGGCATGGTTTGGCCTCTCCGAGGACACCATAGCAATATGTGTGCCAGCACCAGGCACCGTTTAACTTCTATTTTGAGCTAAATTAAGATGGCCAATTTTGAATAGAAATGCTGACTTATCTTTTACTAAGCCTGGCACATATGCTGCAAGGCTAAATCTGGAATCCTGTTTTTATATGCTCTATAACTACATGCTATATTGCTCAGCGACTTCCCCACTAGCTCAGCATGCCCATCAGGACAGGAGTATGATGCCTGCAGCTTAGGTTGGTAATAAAATGTGTTATGTGCTTCCCTCATCAACCATTTGCCTGTCACACAAAGATGCGCATTAACCAAGAATGAAGAACCCAACATCTTGTCACCCCGTGCTGTTTATCTGGTTTTTGCTCTGTCTTTTACAATCTGTGCCACTAAAGCTTTACCTTTTCTTCAGATGATGGGACAGTCAGAACCGTGACATAT
Organism: Dermochelys coriacea; assembly: GCF_009764565.3. Classification (NCBI taxonomy): domain Eukaryota; kingdom Metazoa; phylum Chordata; order Testudines; family Dermochelyidae; genus Dermochelys; species Dermochelys coriacea. The sequence goes on from NC_050075.1 coordinate 13,083,831, forward strand.
ATGGTCAAAGTCCGGTATATATGCAGGGTACCAATAATGTACAGGAAACAGTGCCCAGCGATTTACCTGGAAGATATGGCAGGGGCTAAGGAAAATTATGTTGCATTCTGTGTGTTCCCATGAAATTAGTCTTTTCATTATTTAATAATGACACTTTATGGTTTGTCTACTGGCTGTGTCATTTCCATGACATCCTTGTTTGGGTTGCTCAGTGATAGATTCTGGAGGCAGCTGGAAGGAAAATTATGAAATGATCCAATCTCCAGTGCTACAGACACACTCGTCTGGAAGCAGCTAAACTGTGAGTATAGGATTCTTACAGAAGTTGGTTGCAAACAATATTTTTAGGGGGTGTTTAGCAAATCTGCTACAATCAAAACAGGTTTCTGGGACATCACAAGCTTGATTTGCTGCCTGCTGGTATAAGGGAGTATAGTTTGCTGCCCTGTAGCAATGAGGGAAACTGTATATGACAAGAAAGACAGATAAGGTTGGCACCAGAGCCCTCCTTGAGAGTTTTCCCATGAGAGGGTAGCTTTAAATTGTAGTTGTGTCTCCATAGGTGCCTTGCTACTGGAGGCTATGTAGGGCAATGCTGAATTAGTGCATCTCTCAGGTGCACTAGCCACACCCTTTCTCTGGCCAGCTCCCAAAGGAACTAATTCTGGCTTTGCCACTGATACACCATCTGGCCTTGCACAAGTCACTTAATCTCTCTGTCTCCATCCCTGTCCTTGTATGTAAAACAGGAATTGATGCTTCCTTACAGATGTGGCAGGGGGATTGGGAGGTTTAATTAAGGTGGCACTTTGATAATTTTATATAGCTATTTAAGGGCTCAGCTACTATTGATGTCAATGAAATGCCTACTTGTATCGGAGTAAAAACCACTGGATGGACCACAGTATTAACAGCATGATGTTGCTGACTTCAGAGGCTTTAAAAGCCCAGTCAGCGTGTCCGACATATGTGGAAATTAGATCTGAATGGTGAGATCACATATTTTGCTGAGGACCAGTTGTTGACAAAAATGACGATGGAAGATGATAATAACAAAGAGCATCCAGCATAGAGGAGCATAGCAAAAGTCTTGTGCCACTCAGTTGGGTATCTGATACCCACATCTATCACTCGTATGTGAATACTCTTGTGTCTTCTCTGAATATCTGATTCTGAACTCTTGGCATCAGATGATGAGCAAGCAGAAATTGGAGGATCAGGAGATGGAGGAGGCATGCTGCAGTCCATTCGGAGGTGGATGGTGGAATCTTGATCACACTCCATGGGAAGGAATCTAATCAAATATAGCTTTTACCCTGGTCAGATGAACTCTGCAAAGATTAGAATACAATATGTATATTTATCATAGTAGTGATTCTCTGTACTTCTAAAACTCTTCCGTCTGAGGAATTTTAAAAGCATTTCACTATGCCTCACAGCATTCTTGTGAGGCCCAGCCAATAATTATCTCAATTTTACAAATAGGGTACCTGAAGCACAGAGAGGCTGGCAACTTAGCAGAAGTCATGCAGCACATCAGCAGCAGGGACAGGAATACTACCCGGATCTCCTGACTTTTGGTCCTGAGCTTTCCCGACTGGAATGGTGATGAATCAGAGAAGGGCAATGGAATGACTCCTTTGGATGTGTGACTCAAATGCATATCACTCTTCATCCTTGAAGTGCCTCCTTATTACACAGATCTGCTGGTATGGGGAAAGGGACAAGGTATTTGGTTCAGGTGCCTCTTAGAGTATATTAAAGAACTTTAGCACAAATGGCCAGATCCTCAGCTGGTATAAATCAACATAGCTCTATTGGAGTCATTGCAGCTAGACCAGTTCACTCCAGCTGAGGATCTGGCCCATAATCTTTTATGGACTAGTTTGTTCTTGTAATATGCTTTATGGTAAATGCATTATGCATTTTATTTCCTGGTCATAATGAGGGAAACTTACCTCTCCAGACAGAGCCAACACCACGTAAGTGCCACCTAAGCCTCAGCACAGGGGTGAATGTCACCTCATTCCCTAAAAAGAAAAGGAGTACTTGTGGCACCTTAGAGACTAACAAATTTATTAGAGCATAAGCTTTCGTGAGCTACAGCTCACTTTATCGGATGCATTTGGTGGAAAAAACGGGAGATTGATATACACACAGAGAGAACATGAAACAATGGGTTTATCATACACACTGTAAGGAGAGTGATCACTTAAGATAAGCCATCACCTCATTCCCTGTTTCCAAAAGTGTGATACCCAATTGACAAAATCTGTATCAGTTGGGGGTCTGAGGGAAGAAAGCTTGGGATGGTGTGACATTTTTACAACCTTCTGAAGGAGTCCTAAGTTTTCAAAACACTTACACTCCCCTCTGGGGTTTCTCCTTTGTGAAATTATTTAATACAAGCTGTTTTCAGGTGTTTTAGTGAAGCTGTAGATTGTGGCCATACTTTCTCAAAGTTTGCCATAAAAGGGACTGGAAATTGTGTATTTATTAGGTCATTGGACAGACTGGGAAAAGTTGTTTGGGAGGTGCAAGTAATGCAGGGTCAGCCCTTAAACCAGCAAGTGTTCTCATTTCTACATTTTAAATGAGCAGCCTCGGGCCTCTGAATCACAAGGAGTTTTGGCTACACAAGTACCACAGAGTCAGGCTTCTTAACACCACTTTATATGCAGAAAGAGGTCCATAAATGGCTTGGCTATTCCCCAACCTGGAATTCATGGGGAATTTGCTTCTTTTCCTAGAGTCATGGTGGGGACAAAGCAGTCAGAGATTTACACAAAAAGAATGGGTGGCAAAAAAATTCAATAAAATGAAACAACTAGATCCTCAACAGATGCAAATTGGTGTAGCTCAACTTCAATAGGCCTATACTGATTTACACCAGCTGAGGATCTGGCTCAAAGAGAGTAATTAAATTTGCTGCAAAAATAAGGCATATGGTAGATTTTACAAACTGAAAATGGGCTCAGCCAGTGAGTTTTCCTCCCACCACCTCGTTAGAGCATTACCATTACAGCTGAACACGTTAAAATGGATTGCTCCCTTCAAAAGTTAGTTTAAATCTACAGAAGCTGAAGTGAGAGTGGGAGGATGATATAGGTCAAGTGCTTCAGGAAGACGCCAAGCAGAATGTTTAAACAACCACAAAATGTGTTTCTGTTAACGTAAGAAATAACTTACTGCTTTTTAACAATTGTCATGGAATTTATTTGACACCCATCAGAGGAATCCTTAAAATAAACTTCTCTCCGGTGCTACACGTGTGCCATAGGAAGAACCCTTATAAAACGCTGATGGCAAATATTAGCCTGTCTGCCCACAAAGCCTGAAATATTGGAATAATGTTACTAATGCTTACTGTAGTGTAATTACTCCAAAGAAAGGGATGGTTTGCATACTATGGGTCACATACAATCTATGAACCATGGCGAAACTTCTGTTGACATGTGTATCACCTTACACAGGCCACCACTGAGCTCAATATAATGGGAAAATATTGAAAATAGGTGTGTTTTTGCAAAACCGATATGACTCATAGAATTAACTGTGTTGTTAGACTCAGTGTTTGTTGCAATTTTTTTCTTTCCTTCCAGGACATTGTCTTTCTTTCTCACCACTTTCCGGGGGCACTGGTCAATGGTAAGACTTCCCAGTGCTCCGAAGCCGTTTCTGTTGCCTGTTTTTTCCTGGTTTCAGAGTAGCAGCCGTGTTAGTCTGTATCCGCAAAAAGAACAGGAGTACTTGTGGCACCTTGGAGACTAACAAATTTATTAGAGGGTAAGCTTTCGTGGGCTACAGCCCACTTCATCGAATGCATAGAATGAAACATATAGTAAGATAGATATATATACATACAGATAAGTTGGAAGTTACCATACAAATTGTGAGAGGCTAATTAATTAAGATGAGCTATTATCAGCAGGAGAAAAAAACTTTTGTAGTGATAATCAAGATGGCCCATTTAGACAGTTGACAAGAAGGTGTGAGGATACTTAATTTAAGGAAATAGATTCAATATGTGTAATGACCCACCCACTCCCAGTCTCTATTCAAACCCAAGTTAATGGTATCTAGTTTGCATATTAATTCAAGCTCAGCAGTTTCTCGTTGGAGTCTGTTTTTTGAAGCTTTTCTGTTGCAAAATTGCCACCCTTAGATCTTTTACTGAGTGGCCACAGAGGCTGAAGTGTTCTCCTACCGGTTTTTGAATTCCTGATGTCAGATTTATGTCCATTTATTCTGTTGCGTAGAGACGGTCCAGTTTGGCCAATGTACATGGCAGAGGGGCATTGCTGGCACATGCCACTTCACTGTTTGTTCAGCACAGCACAGTCTAATTAGCTGACTGAGAAAGATAAGAGGAAGGAGCAGGGTGGCCTGAGTAGGTAGATGTCTGGTAGACGATAGCTAAGGGGACCAGAAATTGTACTAAAAGATATGGGCTTCGTCTTTCACAGTTCCAGTCAATGGGCGTTTTCCTGAATGGGAGCAGGATCAAGCTCATACTCTAGTTCAATCATAAGTTATTGGGCTCAATGCAACAATCACTAGGTCAAATTCTCTGGCTTGCATTATGCAGGAAGTCAGACTGAATGAACTTAATGGTTCCTTCTGGCCTTAAAACCAAATTGTTGGGCAAAAGTCAACATGGTTTCTGTAAAGGGAGATCATGTCTTATGAATCTATTAGAGTTCTTTGAAGGGGTCAGCAAAAATGTGGACCAGGGGGATCCAGTGGATATAGTTTACTTAGATTTCCAGAAAGCCTTTGATAAGGTCCCTCACCAAAGGCTCTTTTGTAAATTAAGTTGTCATGGGATAAGAGGGAGGATCCTTTGATGGATTGAGAACTGGTTAAAAGACAGGGAACAAAGGGTAAGAATAAATGGTAAATTGATCATTACCTGTTAGGTTCACTCCCTCTGGGGCACATGGCATTGGCCACTGTTGGCCAATGTTGGCAGACAGGATACTGGGCTGGATGGACCTTTGGTCTGACTCAGAATGGCCATTTTTATGTTCTTATGAGTACTGGGACCACCCACCGTAGTCACTCAGCAGTAAGGCAGTTTTTGGCCGGGAAATCTGACTGTCATAGCTTTTCAAATATTTTGTTTTAGCCCATGCCTGTGTTTGTAATTTTAACCGCACATAACACATAGCAACCATCATACAGTACCTAACCATTGCCTAGCTGTCCTTCTAAAAGGCTGGAACATCTGTTTTCAGATACCATGGCAACTAATCCAAAAAAAGTAAGATTATCTCTGTAATCCAAAAAGCAAGAGAAGAACCAACATAAATAACTGCTGGGTGAAATTCTGGCTCCAAAGAGCTTGATAGGAATTTTGCTATTGACTTCAATGGAGCCAAGATTTCATCTATCATAATTTAACTGAGATAATCCATATGTTTATTATTACACACACAGAGCTGAATTCTGAAGGCATAGGGTTTGCAAATGTAAAGTCAGTATAGCATTTAGCCCTCACTGCTGCATGCTAGCTGGTCTCTCTCTATAGGTGTCCCTAAAGGAGGTTATGGTGTCCTATAGTGTGATCTGTAGATGCCCTCTGTAGGTCTAGACAAAGCTACCTTACTAAAGGTTTTTAGTGGGTGGTAAATTAAAACAAGTGATTTCTGTTAATCTGTCAAGTAGAAATGGACCTACACCAAGAGCCTGGATGCAAACAGCATTTCATCATCTCAGACTCCAATGCTCCAAAGACTTACAGACTTAACATTAAGCAACTGAGTATTATTATTATTTGCATTACAGAGACCCTGATTACAATTATGGCCTTCTTTTGCTAGACACAGTATATACAGCTGATAAGAGACAGTCCCTGCTTCAAAGAGCTTACAATCTCAATAGATGAGGCAGACCAAGGGTGGGAGAAAGCAAGTTCTTTCTCTTGTTAATACGTCAAAGGAGCAACATTTTTAATGCTAGCCCCACTGATCTCAATGGTGTAAAGTTAAATATCTGTGTAAGTCTTTGCAAGACTGTGGCCTAACTTTGCAGAAGTTTGGATCGGTAGCTAAAATTTGCAGCTGATCCATTTCTCTCTTCAATAGGCTGAACACATGAGCCATGATCCTGCAATCAGATTCACATGGACAAGTTCCACCAACATCAGTGTGGGTCTGTATAGGCACAAAGATCTGCCCACCTGGACCTGAATTCTGGATTCAGTCAGTTGAAAACCTCACAAACTCAATGTAGCTTAAAAGTCATAAATAATACAACAGGCTGAAATAAATTTGGCTTTCTAGTCAATTATTTTACATAGTTTCTGGAACTACCTGTTATTTACAATGAAACTATAATGAGACATTTCCATAATTTTGTTATTTAACATTTTTTTGATGACAAGCTTTGTTGAGCAACTGTCTTGGAAAGTGACCTATTTTTCATTTTGTTTGAATTTTTTAAACACCTTGCTGCAAAACTAGTAGCATTCGGCCTTTTTATCTTATGGCCATGCTCTCCTCTATCTTGGTAGTAAATCATCCATGTTATTTGACGTGAAAATTCCAGAGTAGCATGCTTGTCACATGACTCCTGTAACTGCTAATTAACTGTGTGTGCCTTCCCCACATAAAAAGCACTTTTTTTCTAATGGGTGGGGGAAGACACTGTGTTCTTTCTTGTGACCTACTTGAGCTTTAAAGGCTTCATTTAACAGCAATATTCTGCATATTTCCTCAGAAGTTACAGAAGTGATGTGATCTGTAAAGCGTCGGGGGGCATTTCTGGTGCCCTAAGCAAGGCTGTCAGCCAGTAAATCTGAAAGTTCTGAGCCTGGGATACACTGATTACATAGTGATTTTGGCAAGTCATCCAGACAGGTCAGAGAGCAATAGCAGTGAGAAGAAGAAGGGGAATCTTGGGGAACAGCTAATGCTTAGCATATGCTTCTGCAGGCCAGGTGCTGGAGCTGTGTGCTAGGTGGGCTCAGCGATGAGGGGCAAAGAGTCATATGGGAGCCTGGGTAGAGATGTTAGCTGGGGAGAGGAGCTTCAGAATCAGACAAGGGGAGATGGTTTTGTGAAAGGAAATGACTGCAGCATGGGGGGAACACCGCAATCTTTTGATCTCTGAGCTGTTCCAAAAGTGCCAGTTTAGCGTTGGGACTAAAAGGGGGAAGGAGCACAGGACAGGAAGACCTAAATTGGTTGGCTCTGTTCCTGCAAAGAAGGCTAATGCTAATGCTTCGTCTGGGGTCAGTGAGGGGAAAGTTTGCCCCCTCTTCCTCGTTGGTGCTCATACAGTCACCTGTTTTTAGAACACGCACCTGGCTGAGTTATTCAGCTGCTGTTTCAGATGAGTTGTGAGAGCATGCTGGATCAGTTCAGCAGGATGCCTTCCACGAAGGGCGTCACAGGTTGGGGGATTGGAAACTTGAGTTTGATGCCTACCAAAATCTAACTCAGAAGGGGAAACAGGTGCTTTTGTACTTTGCAGTAACCTTAAAAAAAGAGGGGATTTAGTTCAATGCTGGGTTAACCACTCCCTTCTCCACCATTCCTACACGGATGCTGCAGATTGAAGCCATCAGGAGCCTATACCTAACTTGGAAATGACATACTCAATAACCTCATTGAGTTTTTAAAATGGTGTATGTGAGCTTTAGTAATTTGGAAAATTGTTGGCTTGATACTCCTAAAGCTTGAAGCCCTCTCTTTAGATATAGAGTAGATACAGTGTCGGAACTGGCAGTCAAATCTCAACCATGACCTGGAAGGGCTACTGTCACCCCAGGGGCCCATCTATAATTTATTGCAGGATCAGGGTCTTGTTTAATTAACTGGACACAGAAGCTAAATTTAACATTACAAACTTACAAGGCAGTTGAAATTCAGGAATGTTGAAGCACAAACTCTGCTCTGTATCCAGTTACTAACTCCTTAGCACGCTAACTGACACTAGTATAAAGGGGCTTCTGACAGGCATAGTGAGTCAGTGGAATTCTGATATTATGCAAGTGACATCACGTTAGTGCAATAAAACAAATGTCCAGAAAACAGAGGAGAGCCAAAAGACTTCAAATACATGTAGAGATGACAGAAGAAGAAACATGCATAAACGAGAAATATGGGTCAAGTATTGTTATCTGTAATGGATCATGAGATTCCAACATGTGTTTTAAGTTCTTGAGCTATCATTAGAGTCAAACTTCCAAATTCCTCCTTTACGGGTTTTTAAATGAAAAGAAAGTCCTAAGGGACTGATCCAAACCTTACTGAAGTCAAGGGTCCCAGGGACTTTGGGTTAGGCCCTAAATGATGCTATCCAGTACATGTACTGTAGTGGAAGGGGGAATGGAGCATCTCTGAGTCCTCCCTTACAGAAATCATAGAAATGAAGGGCTCAAGAGGTCATAAAGTCCATCCCCTGTGCTAAGGTGGAAATAAGTTTAGCTAGCCCATCCCTGATAGATGTTTATCTATCTAACCTGTTCCTAAAAATCACCTGTGACAGGGATTTCACAACCTTTCTAAGTAATCAGTTTTGGTGCTTTAGTATCCTTATAGTTAGAAAGTTTTTCTTAATATCTAACCTATTTCTCCCTTCCTGCAAACTGAACTGACTGTTTCTTATCCTACCCTTGGTGGACATGGAGAAAAACTGATCACTGTCCTCTTCGTAACAACCTTTTACATATTTGAAGACTTCTCATGTTTCCCCTCCGCCTTCTCTTCTCCAGCCTAAACATGACCAATTATTTTAACCTTTTCTCATGTCAGTTTTCCTAAACCTCTACTCGTTGTTGCTCTCCACTGAACTCCGTCCAATTTGACAATATCTTTCTTAAAGTTTGGTGCCCAAAACTGGACATCATGCTACAGGTGAGGCCTCATCAGTGCCAAGAAGAGTGGAACAATTACCTCCTTATCTTACATATGATACTCCTGTTAATTCATCTCCAGAATGACATTTGTCTTTTTCACAAGAGTATCACACTGTTGACTCATGTTCATTTGTGATCCACTGTAATTCCCAGATCCTTTTCTGGAATACCGCTGCCTACTCAGTTATTCCCCATTTTATGCTTGTGCACTTGATCTTTCCTTCCTAATTACAGTACTTTGCACTTGTCGTTATTGAATTTCTTCTTATTGATTTCAGACAAATTCTTGAATTTATCAAGATCATTTTGAATTCTAATCCTGTCCTCCAGAGTGCTTGCCCTCCCGACCCCACTCCCAGCTTGGTGTCATCTGCAAATTTCATAAGTGTACTCTCTACTCCACAGCCAAGTCATTAACGAAAGTATTGAATGGTACCAGACTCAGAGCAGACTTCTGTGGGTCTTGCATTCTCCAAGCTTGACAGCAAACCATTTATAAATACTCCTTTGAATATGTTTTTTCAACCAATTGTGCACCCACTTTATAGGGATTTCTTCTAGACCAGGGGTCGGCAACCTATGGCACGTGTGCTAAAGACGGCACGCGAGCCAATTTTAATGGCACGCTGCAGTTTGCTGGGGACAGCAGCGTGCCATTAAAAATCCTGCCCGGCCCAGCCCACTCTTCTCCGCCCACCATTCTCTCCTTGCAGGGCAGGCAAGCTTCCCCCTCCTCCCCCTGCCTCTTCCCCCAGCGTGCAGGGTTCCTGCCCCTCCTTCTCTCCCTCCCTGCGGCCGATCAGCTGATGGCCCTTGCTAAGGAGGGAGAGAGGGAAAAGTGGAGCCGCAGCGCGCTATCTGCTCCGGGGACCTTTGGAAAGGGGGTGGAATTGGCATATCCCCTCCAGCCCCCTGCCGTGAGCTGCTCAGGGCAGGGGGCTGGGAGCACCCCCACAACTTCAGCCCACACCCTCAGCCCTCTGCCCTGACCTCTGAACCCTCCTCACACATACCCAGCCCCCTGCCCTCACCCCTGCACCCCCCACACACCCCAGCCCTCTGCCCTGACCCCTCCTCACACACACCCAGCCCTGTGCCCTGCATCCCCCCACAACCCCAGCCCTGACTCTGGCACCCCCCCACACACCCCCAGCCCCCTGCCCTGACTCCTGCACCCTCCTCACACACCCCTAGCCCCCTGCCCTGACTCCTGCACCCCCCCCACATACCCAACCCCCCCACACCGCATGCCCTGACTCTTGCACCCCCCACATCCAAATTCCCACCTGGACCTCTCGCACCAAATGGGAGCTGCCCAGGTAAGCGCTCCACACCCAAACCTCCTGCCCCAACCCTGAGCCCCCTCCCTCATTCTAGCTCCTGTCCAGACCCTGCACCCCAACCCTGTTCTCAGTGCACTCCCACCCTCAGCTCAGTGCAGAGAGAGGAAGAAAATGGGCCAGAACCAGGGAGAAAGTAGGTACCTACTCTGTGTGGGGGGAGAGATAGTTCAGTGGTTTGAGCATTGGCCTGCTAAACCCAGGGTTGTGAGTTCAATCCTTGAGGGGGCCATTTAGGGATTTGGGGCGAAAATTGAGGATTGATCCTGCTTTGAGCAGGAGGTTGGATTAGATGACCTCCTGAGGTCCCTTCCCTGATATTCTATTCTATTATTCTATGTGGACAGGGCCGGGACCTGAGACCAGCAGCGGGCTGAGCCGCTCAGCCCACTGCCAGTCTGGGGTTCTGGCTGCCGGCCCCTTCCCAGCCGCAGTCCCAGCCACCAGCTCCACTCAGCCCTCTGCCGTTCTGGGATTCTGGCTGCCGGCCCCTTGCCAGCCAGAGTCCCCACTGCAGGCCCCGCTCAGCCCACTGCCGGCCTAGGTGAACGGAACCCCAGGCCGGCAGCGGGCTGTGTGGGCCAGCGGTGTAAGATCAACATTTTAATTTAATTTTAAATGAAGCTTCTTAAACATTTTAAAAACCTTATTTACATACAACAGTATTTAGTTATATAATATATAGACTTATAAAGAGAAACCTTCTAAAAAACGTTAAAATGTATTACTGGCATGCAAAACCTTTAAGTAAAGCAAATAAATGAAGATTTGGCACACCACTTCTAAAAGGTTGCCGACTCTTGTTTTAGACCATAGTTTCCTAGTTTGCTTAGGAAAATGTCACGCGAGACGGCATCAAAAGCCTTACTAAAGACTTGATATATCATGTCTACTGCTTCCCCCCATCCATTAGGCTGGTTACCCTGTCAAAGAAGGATATTAGGTTGGTTTGGCATGATTTGTCCTTGATTTACTTACTTATCTTCCTCTTATCCTCTAGATGTTTACAAATTGACTGTTTAATAATTATGTTAGCTAGAAAGGGGAGAGCTCTTGAACTTGGAGCCAGAAGCCTCTGAGTGTGGGACGGTCTGAATGCAGTAAAAAATAACAGCACAAGGAGAAGACTATGGCAGGCAGAACAAGATTTTGGGGACCTGAATACGTATTAAGACATGCAGGATCCTACCTATTTCTATCCCACCTATGACCAGGTTTTCCCTACCACCGTGTACTCAGAACCCCAACTTGCGGCTGTATCCTGCTCTCTTTGTGACCGTCCATGGTCTCTGATGTCTGTCGTGCCTCTCAATATGGACATCTGACTGAGGAAGAAGGCAGCAGCAGAAAAGTAACTTCATAGGCATGAACCAAGAGATGAGTTGGGTGTGTGTTATGTGGAGCTCCAAAGTATGAAAGGATTTATGATACTGTATAGGTAACATAGAACTAAGGCCACAAGAATGATGATGCCTTGAAAATCCGGGAATTGGGGCAAAGGTCCACCCAGCAAGCCATAGTGACCTGGTGAGATTGTGCTGAAGCATGTGGAGGAGCAAATGCTGTAGGCTTTGGTTCATGAAACATCAACATTGCATCTATATCCCACAGTCATCCCATGAGTCATTCTCTTTGTGGATGGGTTGCTCTCAAAATCCTCCTGATTCTCAGGACTGCCTCTCACTGTCCACAGATACTTCTTATTAAGCTTCCTGGAGCTTCAGTACATCCTGGGATCCTTTCTTTTCATCCTGTCCCATGATATGAGAACAAGGCATTCAGTGGAATGTATGTCAACTGAGAGAACAAAGAGAAGGCTTCTTCCCAGGATGTACAATCTGTGGGATTTACGGCCACAGGAGAACACAGAGAAAAATACAGTTGCTGTAGTTTTAAAAGGCTTGGATAATTTTATGGCCAAATTTATGATGTATTTTCAGTTTTACAATCTAAGAAACAAATTCTCCACCACTGAAATCAAGTGGAGTTTTGACATTGGCTCATAGTTGTTGGGATCTGGCAAGAATTCTCACCTCACCACAGTGTACGCAAGTGCATTATGAGATTTTTGTTTCGCCTCCTCTGAAGCATCAGCTGTTGCTTTGTTTATTTGCTGACAAATAAAGAGAAGCTACTCTGATCTCTGGTATGACAAATCTGATATCCCTACAGTATGTTTGGGCCTCCGACTAGCGTGTGCATTTACCACATAATCTCCCATTTGTAACAGGGAAATGGGTCCTTTCTCTTACTTGCATTAAAGAAAATCTGTGTCAGTAGCAAATATTTAACCAAACTCTTTGGTCTGAGCTGATTTAACGAGGAATTATTATTTGATCAGCACATTTTCACATTCAATGCAGTTGAAGAGTCTGTGTGTGTTTTGATGGGGTAAATTTCCTCCCAAGAATGAAAGAATTCAGTGCCTACTCTATCCAGTCTCTGGAAGTTTATTCTGAATTGTAAATGGTGACCCATTCTTTTTCACTTGCCATGTGCTTTTTAATAAACAATTCATGATATAATAGGCCTACAGCCTCATCCACAAAAATATCTATTTTAATCTCAGTCAATTATAATTGCTGTATAGAATGATTAATAGCTGAGGCTGAAAGTATCCTGTGGTAAGAAAAGGGTAAATTGAAGGATGAAACAGAGTAATTATGGATATGTAAACTTGCCTGGCCAGAAGGCTGACTCTGTAAACACTTAAAGAGATTGTGTCTCTTAGCTTTAAAAATTATTAAATTTTAAAGGAGCATTTCATTGGGGTCTAGTCTCAATCACTTCAGCATAATTAGCTTTCTTTGAAGATGACCTGCATAGCTAGCTCACAGTTTCACCACTTATGAGTAATGCAATGCAGCCACCCCAAATGTATTGGTATCTGATTAGATATGGACCTCAGACACTATCAGTTCTGATTCTGAATTTCCCCAGCATTTGATGGTGATTTAGTTCACTGCACAGGTTCTCTCCCCTCTCTCATCTATCCGTCTCTGAGCCTATCCCTTCCCCGTTGCAGTCTATGGCAAAACTCCCATTGACTTTACTGGGGCAGGATCAGTCCCCCTCTGTTCTCTCTGATCATGTGTTCTGTTTGTTTTTAAACTGGTTGGGCTGGAACATGCTACTAACCCCATTTATTTTTAATAAGCTCATTAGGAAGCTTTTTAATAAGCTCATTTGCCAATGACTAGCAACAGGTGCGTTGCTTCTTCTCCCCACACCACTGCAGCTTAAGACAGCAACAATTGTCTTGAGAACTGCAGTAGGAAATTGCAAAGACTCCAAATAATCTCTGTATCAGAGTCTCTCTGCTTAATAGAACCCAACCCACTGCATCGCCCAGATGGGAACTTCCACATGTCTGGTTATGCATACCAATTGCAAACACTATACTAATAATGTTGGCACAGCCATTTCCATTTTCCATGAATGGCTCTTAATACATCCTCCTTCAACCTGTGTTCAGGGATTGCCTTTCATCTGCGCTCTCAGACCCAACTTCTAGTCATTAAAATGGTAATTGGAATGTCTGCCATTAGTTTTCATTCTTTCTAGTGCTGTAACTTCACCTGTCTGAGTCCTATATAACCTCAAGCCTTTGGTCTGTGTTCATTCTCAGCTCCGGGATAATGGCCCCAGAATAAAATTGATTCACTTATTTTTAAAATGTTCATTTTTGCAATTTTAAGAAGTTGTGTCATCCATACTTTGTTTTCTGGTATTAGGGACAAGTCTGACTGGGATTTTTTTTTTAGGTATATCCCCACCCCACCTTCTCCATCCCATACATGTGTATACACACACACACACACACACACACACAAAACACCTAGAACCCACAGGTCCTAGAGAACACTTTATTCTGTGAATTTAGTCTTCTATTCTATTTAAAGTAGATTCCTAAGGAGACTGTGATTTCACTGAATAAATTTGTTGTCTGATATTTTTTGACAAGTATCTTTTTTCCCCTCTGCAGAATGGTCACATCAGTTCTAAATTCAAACTGTGTGGCTTGGTGGGTCAGATAAATCATGTTGTGCCTGTCAGATGGTGCTGGTTCTTTAAGGGAAGCTCCATGCCTGGCATGGCCCAGTCTTGGTTAAGTGCAGCTCAACGGTATTCTAGGCATTCAAGGGATGTAGTTGGGTCGGGGGGCAGGTGATGGGAGTTGTAGTCCTGGGAACAGTACATGCTGGGAGAAGGGATATAAAAGAGCTGTCTTTTTGGCTACACTACAAGGGGTCAGGCTGACAGTAATGGGTTTTTAATTGAGAGGCCTTGAAGCGTGAGGCTGGAATGGAGAGCCCAGGAGTTGGGAAGAAGGATCAAGGAGAAAGAAGCTTGGGGAGGACCAATGGTTCTGAATAGTAAAAGGATCCTTGTGAGCTCTGCATTGAGCAATGATGATTTAGACCTGTGCTAAAACCAGGAAAGGAAATGGTGTGGGATTATTGCTGTGTGAATAAGAGGCGCCTTGTTTTGGTTTGCTAGCAATTCTGAAAAATGGAAAAAAAAAAAGTCTGAGGGTTGAACTGAAAATGAATATTTGTTATATCTTTGGTGTATTGAAAAGTCCAAAAATCGCTTTGCTTAGATAAAATGTTTTGACTTTGACTATATGTAATGTTTTGTTTTTGTTTTTTTTTAAATAAAATTAAAGGAAACTTTCAAATGAAACATTGTTTTGACAATGTCAAAATTACATGTTTTGGGGGTGGGGTTTTTTGTGTGTGTGGTTTGTTTGGGTTTTTTTACTGAAACAATTTGATAAATGGACATGAATTTATGCATCTGGTTTTTGCAGAAAATGTTGGCCAAAATATTTCTCCCAGCTCTATTTGGGATAAGAAGAGCGGTGTAGCATTGAAACTTGGTGCCTGCATCTATTTCTGTTGAGGAATCTTAGGTTGATGCTCCCATAGAAGGAAGGAGGAAATCTCTTCTTTTTCCCTGCATTGAGTGGGGAAGACAAGGCCGGAGCACCATGGGCAAGAGACTGTTCAGCTTGGGAGGATGTAGAGCAACTGAGATCTGCACTGGCACGCGAAACCCTGCAGGTGAAGAATGGTGGTAGGATTTCTTTTTCTTTTTGTTTGTTTAGGATTGTTTTGCACTCTTTGTTCCATTGGGATAGAGATGGGCTCTTATGTGTGCCTGGGGGGGCTAAATTAAGAGACTCTACCTAGAGAGTGGGGAACTGCATTGTCTACCTGCTAAGAGGAGACAGTCATCAGCAGGGAAGCTGAGGCGCAGAAGAGGGTAACTAAGGCATGGCTGTGATTGGGATAGGTAAGCTGGCCCTGATACAGTGCCCTAATTGGATGATCTTGAAAGTACTTTCCTTCTGGAGTAAATACTGACCTCCACTTTGAAACTTGTTTTTGTGTGAACATTTTTGTTAGTAAACTGGGTGGCTGAAGAGAATTAATTAAAAATTCAAATATTATGGAACACTTAAACTTTTACCCACTTCTAAAAACAACCTGTTTCACAAGTTGAAAATCATCTGCTTTCCCATTTGCAATTTCACAGACCATCTCCCTTCCAATTCCCAGCCATTTAATGTCCCTGTGGCACCTACAGCAAGAGTTTGCCTGGAAAGTTAATATTGGGGGGAGTGGGAACACTTTACACATTTAATTGCTTTTAATGTGATCTAGCAGCTATAGATGAGGTGGAGACACACCCTGTGGTCCACAGACAGCTGTGTGATCACCAGCATGTCACCATTGGTCTACAGATCAGTTTGGGAATCTCTGTCCTGGACCTGCTGAGAGCACAGACTGATTAAGCATTTAGGATGTAGAGTGCAGGATGGAGCAACTGGATTCCCTGTTCTACAACATTTCAAAATCTTTTTTGAAAACAAGTGCAGGTCATTCATTTGCAAACAGGAACAATTACTCTAGCAGAAGCTTGCCCACTACAATATGAGAAATTTTTAATTTCCCTTTTGAACAATAACAATACTTAAGGTGGTAAAAAATGAGACAAAAGATGAGGGAGAGGGAAGGGAACTGCCAAAAAAGAAAATATGTTGAGGAAAGGGGAAACTGATGAACTAGATTCTCTTAAGCAAGCATCCTAAATTACCTAGTTGTGAGCAATGGTACTTTGAACAGACAGGATAACACAAGAAGAAAATCTAGGTCAGAGTGGATGTAGAAAAAGGAGAAAAGAAAGTTTTCTCTTCTAAGAAGGTAGGTTTAGTGGATAAGCCCTAGGAACTGTGGAGGAAGCCATAATAATAATGCTTTGTCTTATCTAGGATTTCAAACAAATGATGTAGGCAGAATGGGTATGTGGGTAAGGCACAGAAGTGGAGCTCCGTAGAGCTGGGATCTGTTCCTGGCTCTGTCACAGTTTTCCTGTGTGACTGTTGTCAAGTCACCTAAGCTTTTTGTGCTTCAGTTCTCCATCTGTAGAAGGGGAGAGCAATATTTTGCTGTATCAAAGGGGATTGTGAGCGTACGTTAGCTAATGTATGCAAGGTGCCCAGATACTAAATTGATGGGAGTTAGAGGAAAAAGTCTAAATTCACAACACTGATGTAGGTGAGTTGTCATAAGTGCTTTACACATAGGTTCACTGACTTACCAGAGGCCTCCTGATGTAGCCTGGTTGCTGCTAAGCACTTCCAACTGCTTACTTGGATTGTAAGCTCATCAAAGTAGCTCTGTCTCTTACCTTTGTACAGTGTCTAGCAGAATGGGGCCCACGTTACTGGGGTCTCTAGGAGCTAATGGACTACAAGTGAGAGAGTCAGAGAGAACCCAGGGAGTAGGGTTGCCAGGTATCTGATTTTCAACTGGGACGTCCCTGTCAAAAAGGGACCCTGCCAGCTCCGGTCAGCACTGCTGACCGGGCCGTTAAAAGTCTGGTCGGCAGAGCAGTGGGGCAAAGGCTTCCTGCCTGCCCTGGCTCTGCTGTGCTCCTGGAAGCAGCGGCATGTCCCCCCTCTGGTGCCTATGTGTAAGGGCAGCCAGGGGGCTCTGCATGCTGCCCTGGCCCCAAGCATCGGCTCCGTAGCTCCCATTGGCCAGGAACCATGGCCAATGGGAGCTACAGAGGCAGCACCTGTGGCAGGGCAGGATGCAGAGTTGCCTGGCTGTGCCGCTGCGTAAGAGCTGGAGGGGGGGACATGCTGCTGCTTCCAGGAGCTGCTTGAGTTAAGCGCCACTCGGAGCCTGCACCCTGACTCCCCGATTCCCTACCCCAGCCCCGATTCCCCCCTCCCGCCTTCCAACCCCCTCAATCCTGGCCCAGAGCTCCCTCCTACACCCCAGACCTCTCATCCCCAGCCCCACCCCAGAGCCTGCACCCCAACCCCCTTCTCCAGCCTGGAGCCCCCTCCTGCACCATAACCCCTAATTTCTGGCCCCACCCCAGAACCCGCACTTACAGTCCAGAGCCTGGACCCACCGCCACACCCCAAGCCCCTGCCTCAGCCCCGAGCCCCCTCCCATACTCTGAACCCCTTGGCTCCATCCCCCAGCCCAGAGCCCCCTTCTGAACCCCAAACCCCTCATCCCTGGCCCCACCCCAGAGCCCACACTCCTAGCCAGAACCCTCACCCCCTGCACTCCAACCCCTACCTCAGCCCCAGCCCAGAGCCCCCTCCCTTACCCTGAACCTCACATTTCTGGCCCCACCCAGAAACCGCACCCCCAGCCCAGAGCCTGTACCCCCTCCCACATCCCACCCCCCTGCCTCAGTCCTGTGAAAATGAGCAAGTGAGTGAGGCTGGGGAGAGCAAGCGACAGAGAGAGGGGGGATGGAGTGAGCGGGGGGGCCCTTGGATAAGGGGTGGGGGCAAGGGTGTTCAGTTTTGTCTGAATAGAAAGTTGTCAACCTCAGCCAGGAGACCTGACTCGGTCCCCTCTTCTAAGTGGGCAGTACTCTGTCCCTATTAAGCTCTGATTCACATTAGTGAAAAACTAATAACAAATAGCATTAAATAGGTCCTATGGGCCGTTCTCAGTTGTGAAAGTGAAATGTAGCTGTAGGATTCCAGCATAGTCATTTTGCATTGCCTCATCCCAGCTGGATGGCCATAGGTGGCAATCCATCTCTCAGAAGGATGTTCAGTGTTCCTCTAGGAATCTGCCACTGTCCCAGTGTAGGGGGCTCACTTCTGCCTTGGGTGGCTAAACATCTGTTAGCAAAGCAAGAATTTTAAAGTAGCAGCGTTATAAGACTCTCTTCTGCTGGCTGCTAGCTTTGAAAGGGAGTGGTCATCCAAGGAGGAGAGAAGGAAAGATATACAGCCTGCACAGTAACCCATTCCTGTGGTGATCAGGAATAGAGCCTCCTAGCAAAGTTAAACAAAGCCTAGCCGCATCAGCTGACCTTGGGTAAGGGAACAAAAGGGTTTCCTACCCCAACACTGGCAAGGAATTCACCCAAATTGTTTAGCTTGTTCAGCAGGCCAGACCAAATACAGTCCTCTCTCTTCCTCCTGAAAGTCATGCAGGGGACATTCTCCAGCCCTAGTAAATTCCATAGAGTTTGGATAGAAGGGGTTACTTACGTTGCAGACAGACTGGAGTGAACTGGGAGTAGCAGAGTGCAGAAGGCAGGGAGCTTGACTGAATGAGCTTTCTCTCATAGCTCTGCAGTACTGCACCAAGCCAAAGGCATCTATTTTTTGCTATCACAAATAGCTCTGTCTATTTCTGGCCCCATTATATGAAGATACAAAAGGCATTAAATATTACTGCCACTAGATGGCAGACCGAGGCTATTACCTAAATATTAGCATATGGTTAGACACTAGGATTTCTTCCCACTCACAGTAAGGTACACACTTTGTAATAGCCACATAGCTGCTTCTGTCTGGTCAGTAACATGGTGCATATCTATTGCATAGAACTATACGTTTAACCACACCATCTGACATGATGTTAAATACAGCTTGTCCCTGTCTACATTCCAACATCCTCCTGTTCAACATCATGTTAGTAACACGTTTCCTCAAGGTTGAGTTCTAACACAAACTAACTTTCTAGTTAAAACAAGCTCTTTCAGAACAGAATGGAAAAGTTGGCCCTGCAGAGTCAGTATATAATCCAAGGAAAAATGGACACCAATGGCTATTCATCTGGTATGTTTCACAAGAAATGGACAGTTCCTCCAAATATGAAACCATCCTTACGATGACTATTAGATTTTTGAAAATATTGTCCTTAGTCTATTGAGCGACTTCTGCCTTTGCAGAATTATAGCCTTTCTAAGATGCTGGTGATCAAATTTCCCCATGAGTAACAATTTTCTTGCTATGTTTCAGAGTAGCAGCCGTGTTAGTCTGTATTCGCAAAAAGAAAAGGAGTACTTGTGGCACCTTAGAGACTAACTAATTTATTAGAGCATAAGCTTTCGTGAGTTAAAGTGAACTGTAACTCACGAAAGTTTATGCTCTAATAAATTTTCTTGCTATGTATTTGCTTTACATCTTTACAGCTCCTTCTCGATACGCAGCAGTTTTGAAAGGCAGAGAAAGGATTTATGATCATCAAGTATTTTCTGTCTTTTAAACAACTTTCTAAATATGCTACATTTAATTTCAACTGTGGAGCTAAAGAATCACTTGCACTGATTTCTCTTTAACAACTTAGTTACAAGAGAGCTTTTGAAATAGCAAATAATCATAGAACTGGAAGGGACCTCGAGAGGTCATCTAGTCCAGTCCCCTGCACTCAAGGCAGGACTAAGTATTATCTAGATCATCCCTGACAGGTGTTTGTCCAACCAGCTCTTAAAAATCCACAGTGATGGAGATTCCACAACCTCCCTAGACAATTTATTCCAGTGCTTAACCACTCTGACAGTTAGGAAGCTTTTCCTAATGTCCAAACTAAACCATCCTTGCTGCAATTTAAGCCCATTGCTTCTTGTCCTATCCTCAAAGATTAAGAAGAACAATTTTTCTCCCTCCTCCTTGTAACAACCTTTTATGTACTTGAAAATTGTTATCATGTCCCCTCTCAGTCTTCTCTTCTCAATTCTAAACAAACCCAATTTTTTCAAAAAGAAAAGGAGTACTGGTGGCACCTTAGAGACTAACAAATTTATTAGAACATAAGCTTTCGTGAGCTACAGCTCACTTCATCGGATGGCATCCGATGAAGTGAGCTGTAGCTCACGAAAGCTTATGCTCTAATAAATTTGTTAGTCTCTAAGGTGCCACCAGTACTCCTTTTCTTTTTGCGAATACAGACTAACACGGCTGCTACTCTGAAACCAATTTTTTCAATCTTCCATCATATGTCATATTTTCTAGACCTTTAATAATTTGTGTTGCTCTTTTCTGGACTTTCTCCAATATGTCCACATCTTTCTAGAACTGTACAAAATACTCCCTCCAGTTGAGGCCTAATCAGCGCGGAGTAGAGCGGAAGAATTACTTCTTGTGTCTTGCTTACAATACTCCTGCTAATACATCCCAGAATGATGTTTGCTTTTTCTGCATACACTGTTGACTCATATATAGCTTGTGGTCCACTATGACCCCCAGATCCCTTTCTGCAGTCCTTTCCTAGGCAGTCATTTACCATTTTGTATGTGTGATTGTTCCTTCCTAAGTGGAGTACTTTCAATTTGTCCTTTTTGAATTTCATCCTATTTAATTCAGACCATTTCACCAGTTTGTGCAGATCATTTTGAATTTTAATCCTATCGTCCAAAGCACTTGCAACCCCTCCCAGCTTGGTATCATCCGCAAACTTTATAAGTGTACTCTCTGTGCCATTATCTAGGTCATTGATGAGGATATTGAACAGAGCCGGACCAAGAACCAATCCCTGCGGGACCCCACTCGTTATGCCCTTCCAGCATGACTGTGAACCCCCAATAACTGCTCTCTGGGAACGATTTTCCAACCAGTTATGCCCCCATCTTATAGTAGCTCCATCTAGGTTGTATTTCCCTAGTTTGTTTATGAGACGGTCATGCGAAACAGTATCAAAAGCCTAGCTAAAGTCAAAATATACAGCATCTACTGCTTCCCCTCTATCCACAAGGCTTGTTACCTGTCAAAGAAAGCTATCAGGTTGGTTTGACATGATTTGTTCTTGACAAATCCATGCTGACTGTTATTTATCACCTTATTAACTTCTAGGTGTTTGCAAATTGATTGCTTAATTATTTGCTCCATTATCTTTCCAGGTACAGAAGTTAAGCTGATTGGTCTGTAATTCCCCTGGTTGCCCTTATTTCCCTTTTTTTGTAGATAGGCACTATATTTGTCCTTTTCCAAATAGACAGAGTGGAAAAATTAGTTTTAGAGGAAAGAATGATTTTTGGAGTGTACAGTGAAATCTACCATGAGCCACCAGATGGCATGCATAAGCAGTGACTTTGCTCAGCATGGCTAAAATTTAAATATCCTGTAGACTCCTATTCAAAAGTGTCCATGCCCTTATTCACATCAAGGCAACATATTGCACTCTGTACAAACAAAATGATAGGGCTTAGTGAGCTGAGCATAGGTCCAGAACGTAGAGGTATCCAGTGAAGGACTAAGAGTCAGGAGCTCCTAAACGCAGATCTTGGCTCTGACGTTGACTTCCTCTACAGTCAAGCCAAGTTCAAGTATTCTAAAGTGTCTAGTAACATAGGGTGCTTGAATTGAGACCCAGAAATACCACCTAAAATTAGTGACCACTCTGGAAAATGTTGGCTTTAGCCTTTCTGCCTGAGTTTCACAAAACTCAGAGAATGCCTCTGAGGAGGGTTAGGAATATCTATCATTTAATGATGGAAAACATTTTGAAGATCAAAAGAAAATAGATATTGCTAGTGCCAACCACTATTAATGAATTAAAAAGCTAAAATATATAGGAAATTCAAATCCCCTGATTTTTTTGTTAGCTTCTACCACATCTTTGCAGTAATTATTTAAAAAAAAATATAAAAAGTGAGAGAGACTGACTGTTCCCTGCTGCCTGTGTGTTTACATCTATTTGGAATCTACTGTCAGTGCCAAACATTGAATTCCTCCTTTTTCTTCTGGAAGTTAGAATGAAAAAAATTCACCATTTTTGGAAGCCTCTGATACTTTCCAGGGACTAAGGGAGGTGTCAGTAAACATGTGGTGACAAAGCCAACCAAATCCTCTCCCAATGTATCATGCATGGACTGAACCCCTTCCAATGACTTAGCCATGTTTCCACACTGCCATTGATCTGTCTCACAGCTGAGAGGAAAGTCTGTATCTTAAAGTTGCCCTTCACAACTCGCATCCCATCCTGGCATTTGCTTTTATTCTTTACTTAAACAGTAAAACAGGAACCTGAGCCTGAGCTTCTGCCTCTTCTTGGCTAGTTCTGAGTTTCGTCCTGCATCATCCCTCCATTCTCTTAATATTATACAATATCAAAGGGTTTAATCCCCAAGACAAACAATAGGTCCTAGCAATCCCCATCACTAACTCTCGGTAACATTTCTCAATTGCATTCCTATACCTCTAAGTGATGCTCTGTTATGTGACTTCCAGCCAAGAACGGTGCATTTTGACAGCTGTCTTGTAAAACCCCTACTCCTAAAGGGCTTACAGTGGAAGTGAGGACAGACCTTCACAATGGCATGGCATGAACATGCTTTCTTGAATGGAGTGATATGTGCACTATTTTTTTCACAGCTTAGCCGTAGTCTATCATCTTCTTGGAGAACAAATATATCGTTCATGGAACAATCAATGGCTTCCACTGCAAACCATGATTTGCCTTTTGCTAATGGAGCCTTCACATTCGTATGCAGTTTGTGGTTATGTATACACTTGATACCTAACTTTAATTGATGCCAAGGATCCTAAGAGCTATGAAAAGGTATTTTCTCTTTGCAATCTGTTGACTCTCTAAATCGTTCATCCTGCGCTCCTAACATTACATCCGCATCCTTCTTATAACAGTTAGCAAAGGCTTTGTTTGCCCAGTCATAATATTTGGAGTTTTTTTTAACAGAAAGCTGCTGTAAAAATAAATAAAAAAAATCTGGCTAATCCTGTACAATGACAGCTTCAGATATAAACCTACTGCTGGTCGAATCCAGAGGCTGAGTTACTATACTCTGGGCTCTTTGCTTCCCTGCAGTAATTTAAGTGGACGGGAACCAGGAACTGTGGATCTTGGGACATATGCCTCTCCTTTTCCAAAATAGAGAAGCCCCTCCATGGGTTGGGCTCTGGGTGATTTGGGAAGGGCAGCTGGGGTGGAAAATTCCCTTAATGCAATATGTATAATGTTAGAAACCTCTATATCTATCAGAGAAAAGTATAACATGATCCAATGGCTGTAAATTGAAGCTAGAGAAATTCAGACTGGAAATATGATGTACATTTTTAAGTGAAAGTAACTAACCAGTGGCGTAATTTACCACGGGTTATAGTAGATTCTCCACTACTGACCATTTTTTGATCAAGATTGGATGTTTTCCTAAAATATATACTTCAGGAATATTTTGGGGAAGTTCTATGACCCTGTTTTGCATAGGAGGTCAGATTAAATTATCACAATAGTCCCTTCTGGCCTTGGAATCTATGAATTTTACCTTTGTAGGGAGATTCAACAATCTAATACATCTTCACCATCTCCCAGTACTGCTGTACTGGCACCATAGTCTCATTTTGTTAGTCATCAGTTTTCACTAGCTAGTACTAATTAAAATTGTGTCATCTTAGCAACCATAGCAAAATTTTTTTAGCCCTTAAGGATCTGGAACATCTTGCACTGTATATTCCTTTTACACTCTGAAGAATTGGTCTCAAAGGTGATAAAAGTCTATAATGGAGCTGAAGAATGAATGTATTCTTTTAAAGCAAATGTAGTTTTAGAAATGAATCAGTTCTGCTCGCTGCATTAGTCCTTGTAAAATAATACTGGCAAACCTATCCAAAGAATCCTGTTCGCTTTGCCTATATATTATCTATACGGAGATTATTAACAACTCATGACATTGAGATCTTAGGTGTTATCCAAAACCTTATTGAAAATCCTGGGAAAATTGCCCATTGAATAATGTGGCAGGAGAAGCAACAAAGGCAATTAAGGGCAGGGAAACCAGGAATGGTGAATGGACAAGTCCCAGGGAGTGAGGCAGGATGGTCCAATTGCTAGCCATTGGGAGATGTGGGTTCAAATTCCTCTATCACAAACGTCCCATGTGACCTTGAAGAAGTCCCTTAGTGTCTCAGCTCCCCAGCTGTGAAACAGAGAATGGTGTTTTTCTCTCTCACAATGTGAGCATAAACACGGTAAAGATTGTAAGGTATTCAGATACTATCATAACGAGAGCTATATAAGCATTGAAGGGTTCAAATCCATTGCTGACGTAATAACCTGGTATATGGATTTGTGCCCAAAGTCCAGAGTTCGGTCAAGAGGTCAGAGGCCTAGCAATAGCTAAGAGAAAGCAGAATAACCAAAGATAACCTTGCTTTTGCTAAGATATGCCTAGTCAGCAAAACGCCAGATGTTGGGGACGATAAGTGTGTCTTATTCAAAGTTGCAAATAGAAGAAACCCTGTTTCTATTATGTTAGTTTCTTCTGTAGAGAGATGTTCTTCCCACACATCCAACCTTGAGTTTATGAAAAGTTCAAGCATGTCAGTATAAGATATGGCCTCCTCCCTTTCCCAGGAACCCATGCCTGCTTTAAAACACAAATAAGCAACTTGAAAGATAATCTTTATTGCCATATACTGTCACTGTTTCTTTGCTTTTACCCCTAGATATGCATCTCTTGGACAATCAAAGGAGCTACTTCATTCCTGTGGACCCCAAATTAAATCCAACATATATTCCATACTAATACATTTATTAAAGTACTAATTAAATGCTAAATGTTAATTTGTTAACTTGAGACCATGGGTGGAGATATTATGTAACCTTTTGACCATTGGCTACTGTGCTATCATGTCTAGCAGCTAAACCTATCCGGGAGTGTGGGACTGCCTACCCCGTCACTTTCCCCGCTCATGGAAAATCCATATATTCTATTGTAATCAATTGATTGACAGTGTCTCTGAGCCTTATAAGCGAGGTGACACTTCGTCAGTGCTGTACGTAATAAACTCCTATGCTTGACCTCTACACGGTGTGGATTTAGGTCCTTCAAGCACCTTAGATAGATAGATAGAGGTGAACTGGCAAAGGCGTGTATGCTCTCTATAAAAGGTCCAGTCCCAGCAAGGTGGATTCCATTTTTAATTATAGTTCCTAGATTGGGGCATAAATTTAGGACTGCATGCCATTCTCAGTCCACAGCAGACCTCCCACTGCTGCCAACAGGAGGTTGCATAAAGATCAAGGCTAGATGGCAGCCATCATCTAATAATTAAGCTTTTAATTATTACTTATAAATCATGTTCAATAGTTATCCCATGGGAAAATATTCTCACCTCTAAGAGAACTGCTATTCCTGACCTTTGCTTCTTTTCCTTCTCCATCTTCCTTTCTGTTGCTCATCTTTCTTCACCTGTGCTTATCCTTTGTTCTTCCCGGTGCATTCTACACTAACCCACAGCAACTGCTGATTTGCCCCATGTGGGTTCCCTCCATCTCCATTCTGTTGGCTAAAATAATCAGTGATTAAATAGTTAATGCAGAGGTGTAAAATGTCATTATTAGGCTTTAGGATCAACAGTCCAATGAGAATGGGGATTAGCAAATAGCATACCATTTAGAGTCATGGTTCCAACTGCCTGCAAACTCAGGAAAACAACAGTTGATTCACATTTGGAAGCTTTTCTTTGTAACCATGAGGGCTAGAAACTTTCTTAAAAATGAAAAACTTAGATTCAGCAAAATCTGAAAATGTGCGTGGGCCATGTAAATACATCATGTGGGCCCCTGGCTGGGTATTTGATGCAGGGCCTTCTCAGAGACTCATAGGCCAGAAGGGACTATTGTGATCATCTAGTCTGACCTCCTGCTCATTGCAGGCCACAGAACCTTACCCAACCACTCCTGCAATAGACACATAACGTCTGGCTGAGTTACTGAAGTCCTCAACTCATGATTTAAAGACTTCTAGTTACAGAGAATCCACCATTTACTCTAGTTCATACCAACAACTGACCCCGTGCCCCATGCTGCAGAGGAAGGTGAGACCCCCCCCCCCACAGGGTCTCTGCCAATCTGACTGGGGGAGAATTCCTTCCTAACCCCACAGTTAGACCCTGTGCAGGTGGATGAGACCCACCAGCCAGACACCTGGGAAAGAATTCACTGTAGTAACTCAGAGCCCTCCCCATCTCTGGCAGTTGGGGATATTTGCTACTAGCAGTCACAGATGGGCCAAATGCCATTATAGGCAAGCTACTAAACCATCCCCTCCATACGTTTATCAAGCTCAGCCTTGAAACCAGTTAGGTTTTTGCCCCCACTCACTCCCCTCGGAAGGCTGTTCCAGAACTTCACTCTTCTAATGGTTAGAAACCCTTGTCTAATTTCAAGCCCTTTAAAGGAAGCTACAGGCCAGGCATGGCCCTGATCTTGGCTGAGCCCCAAACCAGGGAACTCTGTGAGGTGTTGATTTCAAGAGGAGAGTAGATAGCAATGCATGCTAGGAAAGGCCATAATAATCACCTCCCTTATTCTTAGAATCATAGAATCATAGAATCATAGAATATCAGGGTTGGAAGGGACCCCAGAAGGTCATCTAGTTCAACCCCCTGCTCAAAGCAGGACCAAGTCCCAGTTAAATCATCCTAGCCAGGGCTTTGTCAAGCCTGACCTTAAAAACCTCTAAGGAAGGAGATTCTACCACCTCCCTAGGTAACGCATTCCAGTGTTTCACCACCCTCTTAGTGAAAAAGTTTTTCCTAATATCCAATCTAAACCTCCCCCATTGCAACTTGAGACCATTACTCCTCGTTCTGTCATCTGCTACCATTGAGAACAGTCTAGAGCCATCCTCTTTGAAACCCCCTTTCAGGTAGTTGAAAGCAGCTATCAAATCCCCCCTCATTCTTCTCTTCTGCAGACTAAACAATCCCAGCTCCCTCAGCCTCTCCTCGTAAGTCATGTGCTCTAGACCCCTAATCATTTTTGTTGCCCTTCGCTGTACTCTTTCCAATTTATCCACATCCTTCTTGTAGTGTGGGGCCCAAAACTGGACACAGTACTCCAGATGAGGCCTCACCAGTGTCGAATAGAGGGGAACGATCACGTCCCTCGATCTGCTCGCTATGCCCCTACTTATACATCCCAAAATGCCATTGGCCTTCTTGGCAACAAGGGCACACTGCTGACTCATATCCAGCTTCTCGTCCACTGTCACCCCTAGGTCCTTTTCCGCAGAACTGCTGCCGAGCCATTCGGTCCCTAGTCTGTAGCGGTGCATTGGATTCTTCCATCCTAAGTGCAGGACCCTGCACTTATCCTTATTGAACCTCATTAGATTTCTTTTGGCCCAATCTTCCAATTTGTCTAGGTCCTTCTGTATCCTATCCCTCCCCTCCAGCGTATCTACCACTCCTCCCAGTTTAGTATCATCCGCAAATTTGCTGAGAGTGCAATCCACACCATCCTCCAGATCATTTATGAAGAAGAAGAGGGAGGCCAAGAGGGAGGCAAGACTTGACTTAAACAACATGGTTTCTGTAACTAATGATGCCCTATTGTGTGGAGGCATCAGAGATCTCGAGGTGCTTCATGTAAGAAGAGGAGTTAGCCCCAGTGGCCACAATGTTCTTATTTTCCTTATTGCTGTGCACCACTTGACTACCATTCTGTCTATATTTCAGTGTGTTGTGTGCTGATAGTTGTGAAGTGCTTTGGGAGGACAGGTACTGTGTAGCACAGGCGCAAATTTTTGTCAGCGCCGGTGGGTGCTTGTGCCCCCAGCCCTGCACCCACCCCTGCCCGAACTCCACCCCTCCCTGCCCCATTGGATCCCTCCCCAAATCCCTGCCCCGGCCCTGCCTCCTCCCCCAAGTCGCCGCGTTCCCCTTCCCCCCCCCCGTCTTGCCATGCTAAACAGCTGTTTTGTGACACAAGTGCTGGGAGGGAGGGAGAAGCAGCAGGACCCAGCGGTGCACTCAGGGGAGGAGGCGGAGCGGAGCAGAGGCAGAGGTGAGCTGGGGGGCAGGGGTGAGGTGGGGAACTGCCGGAGGGTGCAGAGCATTTTTCCCCGTGGATGCTCCAGCCCCGGAGCACTCACAGAGTTTACGCCTATGCTGTGTAGTTGTACAGCAATTATTTCATTTTTGTTGGTGGTCACTCCCTGTGTGTCACTTTTTTTGTATTACCATAGCACCTGGCAGCCCCAGTTATGGACCAATACCCCATTGTGCTAGGCGCTGTACAGGCAGAACAAAAAGACTGCAAGCAGGATTTATAAAGGCTGAACATATTTGCCAAAAGAAACAAGTGACCCAAGTGCTAAACTGGTGACTCTTTCTACGAGGCTTTTGTGTGTGTCATGTGATCAGAAAAAGGGACCTGGAGCTAACTGCAAAGGTTTTAGAGTTTAAAGCAGAACCTGAACTTGTAGAGCAGGCTGAACTGGAACAGTAAAGCTCATGTAGTGCAGCGGTCAAGCTGATCAAATGCAGAGAAAACTCCCACCTAGTGTTGGAACTAGGAAAAAAATGTTACAGAAAGCAATTGAATGTATTTTTTTCTCTCTCTAGTGATTTCACCCTTGCAAATGCTAAATTTAGCAAGTGCATCTCAAAGCCAGACTCTGAATGTGTGGTTTTAAAGATGAACAATGTCATGTTGGGGTTCTTTTTACAGTTGAAAAAGGAGCTGAATTCATCACTTTCCCATTGGCCATGAAGCCAGGCTAATGACGGGGGGCCATTTATCACATACTTGAAGAATCACAGCTTAAAATGTGTCTTGTTTAATTACATACTAAAATTACAATACCCCATTTAAAGCTGAAGCTGGGTTCATGTAATCCACTCAATGTAAATTACATGTCAAGTATTCTGTTTGGCTTTAATATGCACAGAATAAACACTGCAGCTAATGACCAGATGGGCTCTTTTACCAACATTATATTTTCGTCTTTATATACAAGATTATTCAGTCAGTCTGGCTTAATATGAATAGATTACATTACATATTGTAATCAGATTGGAACAAATAGTAGATTTCTAAAAAAATAATACTTGTTTGAATTTTAAAGAATTTTGATTTGAACATTTTTGTGACATATATTACACACTCAAGCAACAGAATAAGGACAATAGACTTCAAAAAAGTACACTTTAAGAAACTCAGAGAACTGGTAGGTAAGGTCCCATAGGAAGAGAAATCTAAGGAAAAAAGGGAATTCAGGAGAGCTGGCAGTTTCTAAAAAGAGCCAATATTTTAGGGGCATAATAGCAAACTATAGTGATGCAAAGGACAGAGAGGAAGAGTAGTAAGAAGCCAATATTACTGAAGCCAGGAGCTCTTTAATTACCTGAAAATTTAAAAAGTGGAAACATGCACAAATTGCTAAGGATTAGTACAGGGAAAAAAAAAAAAGCACAAACATGTAGGGACAAACTCAGAAATTCTGAAGCATAAAATAAGTTACACCTAGCAAGGGACATAAAAGGGAATAAGAAGAGGTTCTATAAATACATTAGGAGCAAGAGAAAGATGAAGGAAAGTGTAGGTCCTCTACTTAGTGGAGAAGGAGAGCTAATAATGGATGACTTCTGGAAGGCTGAGCGTGTTAATGCCCATTTTGCTTCAGTCTTCACTAAAAACGTTAAGTGTAACCAGATGCTTAATATGATTAATATTAACAACAAGAGGGAAGGATCACAATCCTGAAAAGGGAAAGAATAGGTTAAAGAATATTCAGATAAGTTAGATGTATTCAAGTCAACAGGGCCTGATGAAATTTAACCTAGAATACTTAAAGAACTAGCTGCACCAATCTTGGAACTGTTAGTAATTATCTTCCAGAAGACATGGAGGACTGGAGAAGAGTAAACGTAGTACCTATCTTTAAAAAGGGGAACCCAGAGAACCTAGAGAATTAAAGACTAGTCAGCCTAACATAGATACCTGGAAAGACACTGGAACAAATTATTAAGCAATCAGTTTGTAAGGACTTAGAGGATAATAGGGTTATAAGTAATAGCCAACATAGTTTTGTCAAGAACAAATCATGCCAGACCAACATAATTTCCACCTTTGACTGGGCTACTGGCCTAGTGGATGGGGGCAGGTGACAATGTAATATATCTTAATTTTAGTAAGGGTTTGGACAATGTTCCATATGACATTCTCATAAGCAAACTAGGGAAATATGGTCTAGATGGAACTGTAATAAGGTGAGTGCATAACTGGCTGAATGAGCATACTCAGAGAGTAATTATCAATGGTTTCCTGTCTAGTTGGGGGGACATAACTAGTGGAATCTCTCAGGAATCTATCCTGCGTCTGGCACTATTCAACATTTCCATTACTGACTTGGATAATGGAGTGGAGAGTATGCTTATACAATTTGCAGATGACACCAAGGGAGGTTCACAAGCACTGTAAAGGACAGGATTTGAATTCAAAATGACCTTGACAAATTGAAGAATTGCTCTGAAATCAATAGGTTGAAATTCACTAAAGACGAGTGCTAAGTACTGCTACACTTAGGAAGAAAAATCAAATGCATAACTACATAACTGGCTCGGCAGAAATACTGCAACAAAGGATCTAGGGGGGGTTATAGTGGATCACATGATGATGATGAGCTAAAAATGTGATGCAGTTGCCAAAAAGGCTAATATAATTCTGGGGCATATTACAAGGATTGTCATACATAATAACTGGGATGTAATTGTCCAGCTTCACTTGGCACTGGTGAGGCCTCAGCTGGAGCACTGGGACCAGTTTTGGGTGCCACACTTTAAGAAAGATGTTGACAAATTGGAGAGAAGCCAGAGGAGAGCAACAAAAAAAGATAAAAGGTTTAGGAAACCTGACTTATGAGGAAAAGTTTAAAAAAAACCTGGGTAGTTTTAGTCTTGAGAAAAGAAGACTGTGGAGTGATGTGGGGAGGATCTGATAAGCCTTCCAATATGTTAAGGGCTGCTATAAAGAGGACAGTGATCAATTGTTCTCTGTGTCCACCAAAGGTAGGACAAGACAAGAGGCAATTGGCTTAATCTGCAGCAAGGGAGATTTAGGTTAGACATTTGGAAAAACTTTCTAGCTATAAGGGTAGTTAAGCTCTGGAATAGGCTTCCAAGGGAGGTTGTGGAATCCCACCTCACTGGAGGTTTTAAAGAACAAGTTAGACAAGCACCTGTCAGGGATGGTCTAGGGATATTTGGCCCTGCCTCAATGCAGAGGTAAGGACTAGATGACCTCTCGAGGTCCCTTCCAGCCCTACATTTCTATTATTTTGTATTTGCTTCCAGCAACATTCAGGTGCTGAAGCTTTACTTGTGAAAATAGATATACAAAGCAAAATTTTAGCTCAAGTCTTATACATTTGCTAAAAGTTAATTTTTATTGTATTGCATATTCAATTCTAATTTTTTTTTTTGCGAAGGAACACAGTGAGAATTGCCAATTTTATAATCTAATATACAATTGAGACTGGCTAACTTTTAATTGTAGAGATTATTCAGTCAGGGAACAGACACATGCCACATAATTAACCAACATGGCAAGAGCTGTGAATTGAATAGTTGAGTGTTCACAGTTTGAATGCTCTGCAGCCCAAGAATTAATCACTGAGTGAACTCCTGAATAATTTTGCATGACAAGTACCCTCTGACATTCTTAAATCTGTTCATGGATAATTCATGGACAAAAGAGTGAAATTTGTCAAATTATTTATTATTCACTTATCTTTAATTGTAACCAACTCAGATTAAGGGGCCCCAGCCTTTGGGGAAGGCATGACAAAAGCCAATGGCTGAAAGTTAAAGCCATTCTGTTAAAGCCACAAATTTTGAATAGTGATGGTGAGTAACCATTGGAACAAACTGTCCAGGGAAGTGATGGATTCTCTGTCTCTTGAATTCTTCAGATCAAAACTGGATGCCTTTCTAGAAGATATGCTCTAGCCAAAAAAGTTAGTGGGCTCAATACAGGGTAAAATGCTATGGAGGTCATATTAGATCTAATGGTCCCTACTGTAGGATACTATGTTATTTTATTTTAATGGAAAGGACCAATTGTTCAAATCTATAGGCTAAGGCCAAGAAGATGCTGATATGGACAGCACATATGATGTGTTTCCAGTAACTTTTTATATCCCTTGTGGCATTATAGCTAAAACAATGATAGTACATACTACTTCCAACTAGAGTAATGGAGATGTAATTGAGGACTGGGGACTTTCAAAGTACGATAAACTGGGATTTGTCTGGGTAACAGGAAGTAGGTGAATCTGTGATGTCCACTGGACATCTGTAAATCTTATTAAACTACATGTTACAAAAGTGGTGTTTGCTACAGATCATCTGACTGTACCCAAAGATTTTGCTGCAGTTGATAGCTCTGGTATAATATATGCAAACGTATGTTTCAGGAGGAAGCCAGGTTTCAGGAAATAGTCAGAGGTCTACACCAGGTACTTTTTCCTTCTCTATCAGAGATGAGGCTGTGCTCAGATTTTCCCTCAAGTTATTCCTGGTAACTACAGCTCATTGGCACACATCATATCTCCCTGTGCCAGAAAGATGAGGCCAGCCCAGATTAGGGAAGAATTGCACATCACTCATAGTAGGCTTTACATTGCTAATCCGTTGAGGGGATTCTTTTTCTTTCAAACCATTTTTTTCCTTCAGAAGTATCCAGTCTTTCAAAGAGTAAATTTTTGCCTAGAAAAAACTGACAGTGTATTAGAGGCTTATTTAGTGACTCCCAGCCATTATTATAAGTCTTGGCAGTAATAGTCATTGGAATATGTTGGAGAAATGTCAAAAGCACATGTCCATCTCTGAAGAGATGCTTCCAGTGAGGTGCACTTACATCGCAAACATGACCTCCACAGTTGCCAATATTTCTTCCACCCACTCCAAAATCTATCTCAGTGGCTGTGTTTCACTACTGGAAGGATGGACGACGTAGGAGGTGGCTAAAGTGAAACCTATCCCACCTCACATCACTGATTTCTCTTTCTACTGAAATCATATTTCATGGAGAGATCTGAGAGGTCACCTGGAGCCTAGTTCTCAGGGGCATAATCTACACATCTTCACTAGCTGGTGGTTGTAGAAAACTGTCACCCAAAGGCCAGTTTCTGCCACCTTTGCTCCATGAGTTGCCCTCTTCATTTCAATGAAAGGTACTGTTATGTGAGAATACATAAGAAAATTTAGCCCTAAACAAATAGTTGCAGTAAACAGAGTGTTCTATTACAATGCTATTAATCAGAGGAAGAAAAATTGTTTTTCGTAACCTCTGAGGATAGGACAAAAAGCAATGGGCTTAAATTGCAGCAAGGGAGGTTTAGGTTAGACATTAGGAAAAACTTCCTAAATGTCAGGGTGGGTAAGCACTAGAATAAATTGCTTAGGGAGGTTGTGGAGTCTCCATCTGTGACGTTCTCCTGGTGTTATCTGGACTGGTGATCTGCTAGGTCACTCCAATCCTTGCCTCTAGGAGCCAGCCTTCCCTGCTCTGCTGTGAGAACCTGCACTCCTGGGCTGTTCATGCACAGCCTCTGGCATGTAAGCTGCTTGGATTGTGCAACCGAATGACATTAGCCAATATCTCCGGTCCCAGACACAACCTGCTGGACACTGCAAGCTTATATGAGTTCATCGATTTAACAAAGAAATTGATATGCACCAGGCTTGTTATCCCAATGGGAGTCTCTGACATGCTTCAAACCAAACACACTGCTTCAGGTAGAATAAACAGATTTATTAACTACAAAAGATAGATTTTAAGTAATTATAAGTCAAAGCACAAGAAGTCAGATTTGGTCAAATGAAATAAAAACAAAACACATTCTAAGCTAAGCTGATCTTAACACTTTCAATGCCCTTACAAACTTAGATGCTTCTCAGTACAGGCTGGCTGGTTGCCCTTCAGCCAGGCTCTCCCCTTTGATCAGCGCTTCAGTCGGTTGGTGGTAATGTCTGTAGATGGAGGTGGAAGAGAGAGGAAGAGCATGGCCAATGTCTGTCCCTTTTATCATGTTCTTTCTTCCCTCTTGGCTTTGCCCCCGCTCCTTCAAGGTCAGGTGAGCATTACCTCATCTTAGTTCTAAATTGGCCAAGGGAAGGGGAGCGAGTCACTCGAGAGTCCAACAGATCCTTTGTTCCTGTGAGGCAGGGCTGGGTTTGTCCCATACATGCTCTGATATAGTGTGAACTGCCCCTCTGTTCCTGGAGAGTTTTGCCTGGGTTTGTTTTAAGCCATGAGGACACATTTTCAGCCTCATAACTATATACATGAAATTACAACCTATAACATTACTATAACAACAATGCTCACTGCATCATGAGCCTTCCAAAGACACCCAACATGACAAACTTTGCATTGGATACCACACAATTGTATTATAAGGATGAACATGGAGGTGCAGGGTGTTCCCCCGAGATACAGAGTGTTACACCATTGGAGATTTTTAAAAGCAGGTTAGACAAACACCTGTCAGGGATGGTCTAGATAATATTCAGTCCTGCCACGAGTGACTGGACTAGATGACTTCTCGAGGTCCCTTCCAGTTCTATGATTCTATGATATTGTATTGCAAGTCTAATCAGTGTTGTGGATCTATCTGCCAAATTAATACTCCTACTTCCTTTGAAAAAATAGCTCTGTGAATTTAATAGCCTACAAATAATCTCCTGCTTGATATATACTTATCTGTTTGCCATGCATACCATACCTTTTCTGTTTCTATAATCTCTTTTGTAAGATACGATAATCATGTACAGTTAAAAAAATTAGTGGTTGTGAAAACTTTGTCCTTGGTTCTGCATTTTTCAGGGAGATTAACAGAGTTGAATGTCCTTCAGAAATGGAGAGTGTTAGAAGTGCTTGGCTTCAACTTTTTCTTCTAAAGGAAATGTTCAGTACAGGATGAATTCTAACAATAGAAAGGTCCTCTGTAAATTGGTGGGCCACTAATCTCTATCAGCTCACAGCAACTACAACAGCAAGATCTATATTCCAACAAGCTCTCATGGTATTGTGTGAGAGAAAGTGTGGTCTAAAAGATAGACAGGCTGAGAGAACTCCTGGGTTCTGGTCCTGGCATTAGTTTTTCTGTGTAACTCCACCATGACCTGACTTCCAAAAATGCTGACCCCTGAAATTGCTAGGAGCTGCAGAAGTTCTCTACCTCGGAAAAAATCACACTATTAATTTATGTGCCTCAGTTTACCCTCTATAAAAATAAGTTTGTGACTCACCTACTTCACAATTCTTTGCTTTTAAAGTGCATTGAGTTTCTCACATAAAGGGTGTTACAGAAATACAAAGTATTGTCTGATGAAAGTGAAATAGCATCCCCTCTTAATTCTGTACCATTGTGTGGCTCATCTTGTTCCTTGATCCCGTCAGGCTTATTGAGTTTCTTTAGTGTCAACAGCAATAAAACCTTCAATTTGTCCTGGAGCAACTGAACACGTGTGTTCTTTTCTACTCCGTAAGCACATATTCTTTCCTTTCACACCTAAGTGTCATCACATCTAAAGAATCATGTGAGGCCAATATCCTGGGGACCATGGGTCAGCATTGGGGCACACTGTATGAATGGTTCTCCAAGAAGGTAACACTACTAATGCACCTGTGGTGATCCTTTGGCTAAGATAAGGGTCCATGACATGTTTTTATGAGTCAACCAGATATTGATTTTTCATTCTACCCTCCCCTCCAATCTTCTTCATTGCAATCAACAAAAGATATCCATTGAGCAATCAAACCTGGAATTCAGCAGCCCACCTGACATATATTCATCTCTTCCTCTTAGTTTGTTCTTTGAAGGTTTCTCTTGTACCTGCAATCACATCACACTACCCCACATTCCTTCCAAACTCCCTCACTGAGTTCCCCATTGACTCTAATATTGTCCAGGGCCCATAAACAAACAGACAACAACTCTAAACAGTTGCCTGGTATATTAAAGTCCAGACCCTTCCAAAATAATTAAAGTCTTAGAGGCCATTATATGCGTTTTGATATCCTGCTTCCAAGGCTGCAGGATACCTACCACATTCTTCTCCCACTTGCCTAAACTAGCATGCATTTGCCTTTGCAATGTGAGGATGAGATTACAGAAACTACAGGAGTTTGCTCTCCTCTAAACAGCTGTGTTTGAAGTAGACTACTGGTCCAGGACAGACAAGGGAGATAGTGTTGCAGCCTTTACAGTTTTTGTTCAGAGTGAAAAGGAAAATATACGGTGACAGAAAGAATCTTGACTTTGATCGTTGCCAGTTACAGGAAATCAAAACATAACCTAATGTGGCGGGGGGCAGAGGAAGAGGGGGAGGAGGAGAGATAAAATATTGCCAGGTCAATTTCTTTGTTGTTTTCCTAGATCAAAAGAGCCTTGGTAGTTTCACTTTTATTACATTTTCCTTTTGTTTCTGTTTTTGGCTTTCTGTCCCTGTCCCCACCTCCCCAATGCCAAAATCAATAAAATGGGATAGGTGATGCTATAAAACCTTTTTCCTTAATTTCTTTTGGAATTGGGTATGTTGGTTTGCCAACTGCAGTTTTGAGCCTTTGCATTCCCAACTTGGAGTTGTGTGTGTGTCACTGAAGGCAGAATCTGGCCCACACTATATCTCTACAAGTTTCACAGTTGGTATGTAAGGATCTGATCCTGCAAACACTGAAGCACCTGAGTAACTTTCCCTACCGAAGTAATCCCCTGGGCCCTGACTTCTGAGTTTACTCATGTTCTTAAGTATTTGCTGGAGGTGACTCTAACTTGATGATTTAATTTTAAATGACTGGATATAATTCAAATACTCATACATACATAGGTTTGAGCCACTGAAAATTCATTGTCTGCAGCTCTAAGTCTTATTTGTTTGCCAAGTTTTTAACTGACCTTTTAAATATTTTTTTCTTTGTTATCATGCAGGGAATTCAGTTATATTCCTTTGATCTGTATTTCATTGCTTTAATTGATAGTCAGCGCCCATCATCCTTGCTGCTGGGTGATGAGTATGGCTCATGCTTTTACATACATAAAATAATAATTGTTTCACAAAACAAATGAAGATCCTAAATGCCTGCTGATCATGTACCGTAGTGCATGGGCATGTCCAAGAACTGTAAGGGATACATAAAAGCTGTAGTGACAGGCAAACAGCATAAATATCTTTACTTGGCATCTGCAAGGGCATAATAGACCACCACACCTCTACTGCAATTGACGTAAATGGGCTTCTTCTGGTTTCCATGAAGCAGCATACAGAACATAACTGCTTGTACCTGCTAGGACAGGTACACACCCATTTTGCGTGCTCAGACAACCATTTGTGCACACACATGAGGTGGTTAGGTGACTGCCTGTGCAAATGCAGGTATTGCCTGTGCAGCCAGCTCCGTGGGCAAAATCAGCTGCATGTGCAAAAGTGAGTAAGCAAAACCAGAGGGCAGGGCAGTGCTGAAAATGTGAACCTCATTGTCACCTCTGATGCTGTAAGACTGGCCAGTACCCAAACAACTGTGTCCAAACCTTTGGAGATGCAGAATTTATTGACCTCCTATAGCATAGTTTACAGGCTCACACTAATTATACTCCTCATCTCCCCTTGGGAGTGGCTGAGAGGCTTATGGCAAGTGCTTGTAGGAGATCCACTTTTCAGGATTGAGCCTTAAGATTTTATAGCATATATATTACAAATGCATACATGATAGAGAACCCACAGTTATAACACCTGTTTCTGCTGCAAGCCTGTTGATCTTATCTATACTGCCTTGTGTGAAACAGAAAACGGTCTAATTTTACTGGGAGGAATTGGCAGGGTGAACAATTGCATTAGACTGGAAATGCTATCACCACATAATTCATAGGGAACCCCCGCCAGACAGGATTAATGCTCTGAGTAACTGGGACAAAGGTTCAGATACCAGCCAGACTTAAATCCTTCTTGATCCCAGTAATGACATCACAGTTTGTAATGAAACTCATCTGTCGGTCACCGGAAGGGAAATGTTAGCAACAGAATTAAAATGACATGAATGCATTTAAATGCTCAGGACCTGATCTGTGAGTATCCATTATGTGATCCAGCCCTGCTCAGGGATGCCTTCTTCTGCTGCATCCATGTAACTCCCATTAATATTACAGAATGAGAAAAAAGAAAAGGAGTACTTGTGGCACCTTAGAGACTAACAAATTTATTAGAGCATAAGCTTTCGTGAGCTACAGCTCACTTCATCGGATGCATTTGGTGGAACAGAGGAGCTCCTCTGTTTTTTCCACCAAATGCATCCGATGAAGTGAGCTGTAGCTCACGAAAGCTTATGCTCTAATAAATTTGTTAGTCTCTAAGGTGCCACAAGTACTCCTTTTCTTTGTACAAACATAGTGAGAGTCAGTCCCTGCCCCAAAGAATTTACAATCTGTTTAAAACCAGATGCAACAAGTGGGAGGAACAAATCTACAGGAAGGATGGGGTGGGGGTGAGGTTAACATTTTTTGCATAGACTAGTTATATACTACTGGAGAGAGTTTGTTTATACTGATAAGCAAACATAGTTTTAATCACTCCTGTTTTGTAAAGAGGCTTGAATCAGAAGCAGATTTTATAATAGGTAGGGCCTGATTCCTTGCTGCCTTGCATCTTGTGTCATTACTGACTCCTGTGCATAATAAGTGTAAAATGTTGCCAAATCAGCATGAGAATTCAAAATGTAACGCAGAGGAGAATCAGACCCACAGAGCCCAAATCTGATTTGACTTATGCCATGGATGTAGCGCCACTGACTTCAGTTGAATTACTTCTGATTTATACTGGTGTAAATAGGTCCATAAGCAGGCTCAGAATTGAAAAGGTGCATCTCTAAGTAATACAGTAGAGAGTTTAAAAATAACTCCTCAACTGCCATGCTAACTTACGTAGCCAATGGTAAATCTGGAACTGAGGTAAACTAAGGTAAACATCCAATAAAAGCTGTAATACTAAACAAGCCTATCGGAGGTCAAGATCTGAAGTATCTGACAGCAAAGCAGGGATTCCCCGACACTCCAGCCTCACTTGTGTCAATGACAAAATAAACTGAGATGCAACATTATCCAAATCATAGACAGCTTAAATAAATGAAGGACCTGGGTATTTACAGCGCACTGGTTATTTTTTATGAGCCTCCTCCATTTCAACCAGAGCTGCAAGCATAGATTTTTGTCTTGTGACAGTAGACAGCACAATCCTTCAGGTCAGCCAGCATTTAGTAGGATAAGCTGCAGTTCACTGTGTTTATTACCTTAGAAAAGAAAAGGAGTACTTTTGGCACCTTAGAGACTAACAAATTTATTTGAGCATAAGCTTTCGTGAGCTACAGCTCACTTCATCGGATGCATTCAGTGGAAAATACAGTGGGGAGATTTATATACACACACAGAGAACATGAAACAATGGGGTTTTATCATACACACTGTAAGGAGAGTGATCACTTAAGATGAGCTATTACCAGCCGGACGGGGGGTGGGAGGGGGAGGAAGAAAACCTTTTGTGGTGATAATCAAGGTGGGCCATTTCCAGCAGTTGACAAGAATGTCTGAGGAACGGTGAGGGGGATGGGGAATAACATGGGGAAATAGTTTTACTTTGTGTAATGACCCATCCACTTCCAGTCTCTATTCAAGACTAAGTTAATCCTATCCAGTTTGCAAATTAATTCCAATTCAGATATCTAGTTAACATACTGAGGGATTTGCTGCCACCTTTTGGTGGATGCATGTTATGTAAGTAGAGAATCAAGTTATTTTATAGTGTAGCTCTCACCCTTACTCACCCATTATAAACACCTGCTTTCTCTGCTCTGCCTTAGCCCACTGCCAAGTTCTCAATGCCCCCCACTCCACCAAGGAGCAGTGGGGCTCACCCCTAACTGCACTATCCCTCACAGCTACCACCTTGTCTCTTTCTACAGGCAGGGTCTCGGCAGTGGTGCCTCTGCTGGCCTGTCCTCTAGCGCTGGTCTGATGCCTCCTGGCAGACATGGGGCATTGCCTGCCAGGCCAGGAAACAGGCAGAAAATGGAAGTTCCAAATTTGATTGATCACTAAAGCACTAACTTGATTTACCAAACTAACTAAAAGTAAAAAACACCAAGTTTGGGGATTAATAGAGCTATGATTTTGATATATAATAAATAGGCATGAACCTCATCTCCCCATGCCTGATTCTCTACAGGAAAAATGGCAGAGATTAGCTGCTAGATTTTAGCTAACTACAGATACTTTCCCATCCACTATGTAGTATGTGCATTTGCAGCAGCTTCCTAGGTGGCACTAGCACTGCTTTGCCTTTCAGTCCCGGACTCTCTACTGGTCCAAGAGTTCACTGGTGTCATAGCTTCCCTGTCTCATCTTCAGTGGTAACCTTTCCTTCTCTCCTGTTCAGGGACAGGCTGACCCACTTTTACAGTGTTTGGGGATTGATTACCATGGATAACTGGGTCCTGAGCACCACCAGATTGGGTAATGTCAGACAGTTCCTCTTCATCCCTCTTTCCACCCCTTTAACCTATGCCTCTTCAGGGACTCCTCTCATGAGACAATGCTCCTCGAATGGGTTCAGTCTCTGCTGGCCTTGGGGGCTGTAGAGGAGGTCCATGTGCATCATCAGGGTCAGGGATTCTACTCCCAGTAGTTTCTGGTCCCCAAGCCCAAGGGAAGGATGAGACCTCTGCGATCTCAACAAATACAGCACATACATTAGATTCCATGTGGTCATCCTAGCAACTATCCTCTCCACCTTGAATCACAGCAACTGGTTTGCTGCCCTGGACTTATCTGCACAATATTCTCTGTAACTCATACACTCTAGGGGCACCCACCTTTATCCTGTTCCTAGGGCTCAGGTGTAACCCTGTCAATTTAGTCACTCACCCTTACCCAATTCCTAGGGCTCAGGGTGTAATTTTCTGCGGGTTGCAGGGCCTTTTACCAGCGAAAGAGCCTGTGATAGGGCCTTCAGTGGCCGGGCAGCCTAGCGGCTAGATTGTTGGTTAGGGGCTGGAGGAGGGGACCTGCTCTCCTTTCCCTCAGGTCCTGTCTCAGAGTCCTGGGCCACTCACACCCCTAGACAGGGGAGATGGATCTTGCCTCTAGTTGTGTGGGGGGTGGGGGGTGTGCGTGCTCAGGACTTGTTGTCTGAGCTGCTCCCTATGTAAGTCCTTTAGGTTGGGGTGTGGCCCTGGTAGTCCAATTTCCCCATAGTTGGGGCTTGGCAGTAGATTCCCCTTCACTGGGGAAGACTTATTCGCTTCCAGTAGCTGCATTGACAGGCAGGTTAGGTCTGTGCCTTCAGGCAGACACACGGAGCTCCTGTCTCTTTGCCAGTCAGCCCCTGACTGAGCCAGGCTCCCTTCTTTTCTCCCCCTTCCAGGCCTGGCATTGGCTGCAGGTATAAGGGGGCAGGACTAGCTGAACCCACAGGTTTTCTTTAACCCCTGCTGTGCTTAGCAGCCATCTCTTTGCTTCTTCGCACAGCACCACCTCATGATCCCATTTGGGGTCTGCCCCTCCCTCCAACTGTCGTCCACCATCTCATGAAAAGAAGTCCACATTCAAATGGTCTCTCCCGGCCCGGTGCTGGATGCGGAAGGAGAAAGGCTGGAGAGGGAGAGGTCCCATCTCATGATTCGGGGCTTTGTGTCCTTCATGCCATGGAGCCAGTGGAGGGGGCGTGATCCGTAACTAAGGTGAAGTGTGTGCCCAAAAGATACTAATGGAGTGAGTCCATGGCCCATTTTTCTGCAAGGGCTTCTTTCTCGATTACAGAATAGGCCTTCTCTCGCAGGAACAGTTTCTTGCTAATATACAGGATGGGGTGTTCGTTACCCCCTACTACCTGCCATAGAACCACTCCTAGGCCTGTGTCTGAGGCATCCGTTTGCAACAAAAACTCCTGGTGAAGTCAGGGCTGTACAAGACAGGTTCTTGAGAGAGCCGGGTCTGCAGAGTTTGGAACACCTTCTCACAGGCTGTGGTCCACTGGATCCTTTTATGACTCTCATTCTTGAGAAGATCAGAAAGGGGGGCTGCAATAGAGAAGAATTCTGGGATAAAGCGGCAGTAATATCCGGCTAGCCCCAGCTTCTTTGAGGACGGCAAGGGACACAACTTGAGGGCCCGGACTTTGCTACCCAAGGGTCGGATTATACCTTTTCCCAGTGTGTACCTAAGGTACATGGTCTCATGCTTCTCAAGGTGACATTTGGTGGGGTTCACTGTCAGGCTGGCCTCCTTGAGAGATTGTAGGACCGTGGTCATATGTTTCAAATGGTGCTGCCAGTTGCGACTATAGATTACCACATCATCTAAGTACGCGGCTGCATATTCATTATGGGGGCGGAGAATTCAGTCCATTAGCCGCTGAAAGGTGGCCGGGGCCCCATGCAAGCTGAAGAGCATGGTCCGGAACTGGAAAAGCCCGAAGGGGGTGGAGAAAGTGTTTTTCTCCCTGGACTCGGGTGTGAGCGGAATCTGCCAATAGCCCTTTGTTGAGTCTAAAGTGGTGATGTATTCTGCTTTTCCCAGCCAGGTGAGCAGTTCATTAACCCGAGGCATCGGGTAGGCATCAAACTTTGATACTGCATTGACCTTGCGAAAGTCTATGCAAAAGTGAGTGCTTCCATCGGGCTTAGGGACCAGTACCATGGGACTTTTCCAGTCACTGAATGACTCCTCAATCACCCCTAATGCAAGCATCGAGTGGAGTTCCTCTTTCATGGTCTCTCTAAGCTTCTGGGGAAGGGGCCTGGGGTTTTCTCTGATCTTAACGCCCAACTCCGTCTGAATATGATGAGTTATCAAGTGAGTCTCCCCTGGTTGGGTTGAGAAAAGGGAAGAGAAGGCAGTGATCAATTCTTGTGCCTGGCCTCTCTGCTCAGGGTTAAGATTGTCCTCAATCTTGACTATCCTGGAGTTTGAGGCCTACAGGCCTAGTTTGGGCTCTGATGGGTAGGGTGCTATTAGTACTTTTACTAGAGCTTTCCGGAGTTTTAACAGGTTCATGTGGTAGATCTGTTGTACCTTACATTTGTCCAGTTGCTTGATTTCATAGTTCACCTGCTCCACATGCTGGATCACCTTGTATGGTCCTTGCCACCAGGCCAGGAGCTTTGACTCCGAACTGGGAAACAATAACAGCACCCGGTCACTGGGCTGAAACTCCCGGAGGCATGCCCGTTTATTTAGCTGCTTCTTGGGTATCCTGGGCATGTAGGAGGTTCTCCCTGGCCTCAAGTTTCTCCCACAGGTTTAGCACATACTGTACCACATTGTCGGCTCAGGATGGTTGCTCCTCCCACATTTCTCGAATGAGGTCTAAAATCCCCCGGGGTTGCCACCTGTATAAAAGCTCAAATGGTGAGAAACCAGTGGAAGACTGTGGTATTTCTCGGACCACAAGAGAGGTGAGAGCAGCTGGTCCCAATGTCGGACATCCGTCAGGACAAACCTTCACAGCATTGTTTTAAGGGTTTGATTAAAGTGCTCTACCAGGCCGTCCGTTTGGGGATGGTATACAAACTTCATAAATTCTTGATCTTGAGTAGAAGGCAGAGCAGTTTGAACACTTGGGATATAAAGTTTGTCCCTTGATCTATCAAGATTTCCTGGGGCACCCCAATGTGGGCAAAGATGTTCATAAGTTCCGTCGCCACACCCTTGGTGTTCATGGAGCGAAAGGCACTGCTTCAGGGTACTGGGTCGCATAGCCCACCACAACAAGGATGAACCGGTATCTGGCGGCACTCTTCTCAAGAGTGCCGACTATGTCAACTCCAATCTGCTCAAAGGGTACACCTACAAGTGGGAGTGGGATCAACAGGGCTCTCTCAGCTGGCCATGCTGGGGGTAGCTTTCGAGCAAAAGGAAGATGGAGAGTGGCTGAAACCTGTTTTAAAACCCCAGGTTCTCAGAGGAATTTTCGCTGCTAAGGCTCTTGGGGGTGGGAAGTGGGAATGGATTCCTATTCATTTACTAACCGTTTCTGATAAACAGCAAGTATTAGAAAAGGGAACTACAGTGGAAAAAC
The DNA here is from genome assembly GCF_009764565.3 of Dermochelys coriacea. NCBI lineage: Eukaryota > Metazoa > Chordata > Testudines > Dermochelyidae > Dermochelys > Dermochelys coriacea. Next base: position 13,128,181 of record NC_050075.1, read on the forward strand.
AAGAACCAGTGGATCTAGTAAATGCAAGGGAGAAAGAGGTGAAAGTGAGTTCCAGGAGTTCCAGTACAATGCTGTACATTTCAATGAGAAATGGCTATGAAGCAAGCAAAGAGTAGCAGAAAACCAGGAGACAGCAAGAGAAGCACTTGTAGTGTGGCCCTGCGAAAGAGCCAAGAGAGAGTGTTTTCGGCAGAGTGCTGGCTGCAAAGGGAGGCTTGGGATTGTGAACAAGGAAACTGTCTCCTGTTGTTTGCACCTATTGTGTTCAGGGAAATGGGACTTTGTGTACATTCTTTGTAAATAAACAAGACTGCATCAAAGAAATAACTTGATTGTATTATGAATTTCTCCTCTTAATGCAAGGTCCCATATATTGGCAAATGGCTCGGGCCAGAAATAGTAACAGTTCCAAAATCAACACCCTTTTCTTAGGTGGGGTTATCATTGTTTGTACTTGAAGGGGTAATGCTGGTAGGCTATCCTGCAGTGACTGGTATTGGACAGCCAGTACATCTTGCCCATGGGGTGCTGGAACAATTTTTATAGCGGGGGTTCCAAGAGCCATTGAGCAACCCCAGTATCTCTAGCTCTAGGGGTGCTGGAACAATTTTTATAGTGGGGATGCTGAGAGCCATTGAACCAACTGTAAACCCTGTATTTAATGGAAACTACTTCAAGCCAAGCCACCCCCAGCACCCCTAGTTCCAGCATCTATGTCTTGCCCTGAAGGAAGCAAGACTTGGGTTATGCTGGTCTCTGATAGCAGGGAGTTCCTCAGCTGAGGGCCTTTTGAAAAGGATGCATGTCCTCAGCCATGGGAATTTCACCCAGGGCTCAATCAGTCCCAATATTCCTGTTAATCACCACTGGTTCTCATTCATGAGTTTGCTGGAAATGGTTAACAATGTAAATCTCAGTGATTTTATCTGTATGACTTTGGGCTGTGCTCCCACCCGCCCCACACCCCAGTGGTTGACTGGCACATTGCTTGTCTCCCTCCTTGCAGTCCTGCATTTCAGCCTGTCTGACAGCTCCTTATGGATGGATGGCTATCATCTTTCATTTGACGTGGCCAATAATGAACTTCTTATTCCTCTGAAACTGTCTCTGTCACCATCACCTGCCTCAACAGGGGTCATTGTTAACTCTTCCCTGTTCCCTCCCTTTCCAAATTCAGCCACTGTCCAAATCCTTCCACTTCTTCCTCCACAATATTTTTAAGATCTGATTTTTTTTTAAATTTTCTCTTCAGATAGCTTTCTCCTCTTTTTCAGGCCCTGTTGTCTCCTGACTTGATTGCTGCAGCCTCAGCATAGTGGGTCTCCCTACACACACACATTGCCTGAGTCCATACAAAACGCAGCTTCTAACTTGATCTTCCACATCTGATCCAGCACAACCTTTCTGTCAAGTGTAGTGCTGACTACCACGCTGCATACACTTAAGCACGTGAAAAGCTTTATTTCCATGAGTAACCCCTCTGACTTCAGGGACTACTGATTGGAGGGAAGTTGCGTATGTCTGTGTTTGCTGGATCGGGGCCTTAGATTGTAAAGTCCTTGGGGCAGGGAGCATATTTTCCTCTACATTGGGTAGGATGCTGTGTTCAAGAAGCGAATGCGTATCACTTTCCGGTTCTACCCCCAGCACCAGGATACCACGGCTAGGTAGCAGACAGGGCAAATGTCTGCAGCAAAAAACAGAAGCCGAAACAAACACGCACCCTGTTGCCACTAGACCTACAAAGGACACCCTCACCGGGGGTTTTATTAGGTCCACGGTTGACCTTAATTTTTCCCCTTTAACGTGACAAGAGCAGGGGGCGCTGGAACAATTTGAATAGTGAGTAAAAAGAAAAGGAGGACTTGTGGCACCTTAGAGACTAACAAATTTATTGGAGCATAAGCTTTCGTGAGCTACAGCTGAGCTGTAGCTCACGAAAGCTTATGCTCCAATAAATTTGTTAGTCTCTAAGGTGCCACAAGTCCTCCTTTTCTTTTTGCGAATACAGACTAACACGGCTGCTACTCTGAAACCTGAATAGTGAGTGTGAGTGTGTGTGTGTGTGGGGGGGCGCTGAGAGCCATTGAACCAAACTGTAAACCCCTGTATGTGATGGAAACCCGCTTCAAGGCAGGGGGTGAGGCAGCACCCCCCGTTCCAGCCCCTGGGGGCAAGGGCTAGCACGCCCGCGGGGACGCCCAGAAGTTGGGGCCGGAGGAGCCGTCTGGGAACAAGCCCACCCGCTGCCCGCCCCAGGACTCTGCCCAGCACCGGCTTAAAACACGGGGAGCTGAGGAGCCTCCCGCCGCTTGTCAAGCCCCGCCAGGGCTCCGCACCAAGCTCCAGGGCGAGCCCCCCCCCCCGCCGGCCGGGAGCGCCTGAGGGGCTCTCGCGGGCTCGTGCCGCGCCAGGTCCGCCCCTTTCCCGCCAGCTGTCACTCAGCCCCGCCCCGCCGGCCGGGAGCGCCTGAGGGGCTCTCGCGGGCTCGTGCCGCGCCAGGTCCGCCCCTTTCCCGCCAGCTGTCACTCAGCCCCGCCCCGCCGGCCGGGAGCGCCTGAGGGGCTCTCGCGGGCTCGTGCCAGGCAAGGTCCGCCCCTTTCCCGCCAGCTGTCACTCAGCCCCGCCCCGCCGGCCGGGAGCGCCTGAGGGGCTCTCGCGGGCTCGTGCCAGGCCAGGTCCGCCCCTTTCCCGCCAGCTGTCACTCAGCGCCGCCGCCGCCGCCGCAGAGCCGGGCGAGCGAGGTAAGCGCGTGGGCCGGCGGCGGAGCCGCTCCGCAGCCGCCTCCCGCCCCGCGGCGGGGCTGCAGAGGTAACCGGGCGGCCGCCGCCTTCGCAGCCTGCAGGGGCGGGGCCGGGCCGGGCCGGGCCGTGCCTTGCGGAGGCCTGGTGCCGTCGGCCGCGCAAAGCCAGGCCCTTGCGGCTGCCTCCGCCCGCGGCGAGGCCTGGGGAGGGGCGCCTGACCCAGCCACCCGCTGCCTGCGGCCCAAAGGACTCCGCCGGTCGCCCCCCAGTCGCCGTCGGGGCGGGCGCAGTCGTGCGGCACGCAGCCTGGGCAGCTGGCACCTATTTTAGGCAGCGCCATCGCTTTGCCCGCCGGGAGCGGGAGCCCGCCGGCCGCCTCGGAGGCAGGGAGGGAGGGGCTCGCGGGACGGTGGCTGCAGCTTCCCCCGGCGGTAGGGGACCTTCTCTCTGGGGGCGGCACGCTCAGCGCTGTGCTGTAGCTGGCTGCGCGATCGCTGTACAGGCCCCAGCGAGAAAATGCGAGTCGGCTTCTGGGTGAATAACTAGACTTGAGCCGGTTACATCGCCGTGCAGGGCTGTGCCAGCTGATGCAATCTATACGTTGGTTTCACAGCCGGGATGATAGGGCTATAAATATAGTGCCTACATATTGTCACTTCTCCATTAGCAAGGTTTTACTGTTCATTATCTATACTGCATTTATAACTGTTCTTGATTGGATTTTGGGCTCCAAAACGTCCAGTATTTTCCTCTTCTCCCCTCTTCCCCCCCACCCCCACTTCCATGCATTCTGAATGTCCTTAATGACTTTTTCATGCCTATTTTTTGAGGCTTGACGGTAACAAAAAATAACACTTGCTGTTTATCCATCAGGCTGTTAAAACGGCAGGATCCTGAAATGTGAACTGCTTCAATTGGGCTCAGGAATGATATGAGGAAATTCCATAGCAGCTAAGATTTGCATGTTTTAAAACGTATGTGGAGGCAAAATAAGAATATTTTTTCTAACAGTTTAAATATACAACTATATAACCTTTTTCTGAAACAATGTCTAGCTGATAACCTTTGATATCAGATGGCTTTTGGTCCTTTAAACCATGACTTGCTATATGGTTAATGTAAATGTGAGCAATAATGTGACAGAGTGTTGGTTATACTAGGATACTTCCATGCAGTGGACAAAATTCTGTCATTAACGCTCTGTGCAATCCCATTGATTTAGATTGAGTTATAGTTACTAGGTGCTAATCAATCTGAGAGGTGTCTTGAAGGTAATTGTCCTTCAACCCTTGAAGTGTGTTCATGTTTCTGAATGGCCTCACTTCCTGAGGTGTGTGCTTCCTTTCATAATTTTTCATTTCCAGATGAAAGCAAAGGCCACTGGCTATCTCTCCACCTATATGGCGGTCTTGTATGATAGCATGACTCAGCACAGAGTCTTTGATGGCCAGTAATTTACCTTATTTTAACGAGCTCATTATCTTCCTTATTCTTGTGGAAAGTGTGAATAAATGATGGGGCTTGGTGGAGTTCCAGAAGTTAGGAAAATTCAGCATGAGATATTTAAAAGAACACACAAGAACTCCAACCCCCAAAATACTTGTAATTTTAAAAAAAGAAGTTATTTATATTTTAACTGTATTTTAATACTGGGGCAGTGGGCTAGTTTGAGAATGCTAGGGACTGAATTCCTTTATCCTCAGAAAAGGCTCAGCCTTGTGCAGCAGCCATGAGTTTTCCCCACCCTGTCCTGTCACAGCTGTGGCCTGGAGGAACTATTTTTGGTGGCGTGAAGTAGCTCTGTCTCCATGTACTTTGTCTCTGGCCATTAGTTAAAATAAAATTGGATTAGAACGGGTCCATGCTGTTGAGTTAGTCAGGCTATTTCTAAAGAGCAGTGATAGTGATACCAACGAAAACTGTTCTGATTCTGTGTTGCATTCCAGATTGCCTTGTGAGAATCAGAAATGAAAATTCTGTTATTCCTTGGTATGAATTGTGTCAGAATCTCTTTGAAAACTCTTTTTAAAATGCAACACCTTCTCCAGCTTTACACAAAAAGTCATTTATTTGGTCCATTTTCTGTACTCCTTTTTCTTCCATCCAGCCTCAACTTTTGTCTGATTGAACAGTTGAGTCTGAATTGGGTATGGCAACATGAGTGATGTCCCCAAGTCAGTATTGTGACTTCCCTGCCGGATGGTGTCGGCTGAATCTAAGCAGCGAGATTGCAAAGCCCAAACGTACATATTTTGAGAACATGGCAGATGAAAAACATAGAAGGAGAAAATGTATATAAGATTAAATACAGTAAATGCTTTTCTACAGTGTGAAAGGAACTAGCAAACAAGAATACCCTGAAGGATCAAATATTGCCCTCAATTTTAACTGGTCAGGCCCATTGATTTGAGGATGCACGGATGTAATAGAGGATATAATAAGACCCAGAACGTTTAGGGAATGCTCTATCCCTTCTTCAGTGCTTTGCCCATGCCTACTGTGCCCTCTGTACCTGGTTAGTTTGCACTGCATTGGTGATATAATTATGGTAACTCAGACTTTACTGGCCAACTAATTAATTGTCCTAATTCTGTTCCCATCCTTGTGCTGCCAATGATCACATTATTGCTCGCTGCTTCGTAAACATGTATTTGCATGAACAGTTGCTAATGTGTGGGATTTTATCTTTAAAGAATAGGATCCCTGGGACTTGTTCGGCTTTCACAGCTTTTTTAACTTTATTTGCCGCAGCAGGGAGGGCAGAATTGTATCCTCTGTTTTTTATTTAATTAGTATCTTAAACTTTACTACTACTAATAATAATAATAATAAAAACTCTTAATTAAAATTGTATTTACACCTATGTAACTGGGATCAGAATCACCTTTCTTTAATTCCCTAAACACAAATATCATTGAACTGTTCTTGTAAATATGTGCTAAAAGTTTTTTTTTTAAAATGCCTATTGCTTGATTAATCAAAGGAGTCACTAGAGTATGTTAAATACATCAGTATTTAAGAACTAAACAGATTACTTATTTGGATGATAATGTAACTAGTTTGAGAGGGTTTAAAATGCATAATATTTGTTCAATAAACTAAGAATAGGGCCCTTATGCTGCACACGGTTCCATGAACTCAATGTGGGATTACGGTTCAAGTCCCTGCTCTGCCAGAAACATCCTGTGTGATCTTGGGCAAGTCACCTAAACTCTGTGCCTCTGTTCCCTATCTGTTAAATGTATCTCCCTGTCTCACAAGAGTATTGCAGGGATATTGCTCAGATACTACGGTAATGGGTGCCGTATAAGTACCTTAGTTAGTTTGACTCTGCAAGGGCTTAGTGGTCCTCCTGTGTGGAACAGCTTGCAGGCTTTGGACTTGTATTTGAGTCATTATGGTATATTGATTTCAGTGAAATTACAAGTTGGGGCAAAATTTGGACTTTGGTTTTCCATTGATCCATAGTTCAGAGTATTCATAAATATGTGCATTTAGGCCCAGGTCCTGCAAAGACTAACATGTACTTCACATTTGACTTCAGTAGGATGACTTGTGTTTAAAGTTAAGCATATGCATAAATCTTAGCAATTGTGACTTGAATGGGCTTTTTATTAGGCTCTTAAATTTCTTTTAAAACAAGGCCTGGGCAGGCTTAGTTGTTTTTTTTTTTTCAACTGCGGGTAGTTTTTTGAGACCCTGAAGTCTGGTTTGTTTTTGTAATTCTGTAATACAAACCCACCATCCCTCCTGCTTTTTGAAAATTATTTGTAAATTATCTCATGGCCGAAGAATCCAGAACATTGTTCCAAGTTGTAACTTTCTAGCAACTATTTTGAAAATAAATCAAATTTCTTAGGTTTGTGGACTGTAAGGGATGAGGTCCTTGATTTGCCTTCCTTTTTATGCAGAGAGATTGTCGTTTGTCTCATAATTTGTGATAGTATGTCACTGTAGTTTGTACAGATAGTTCAGTGAAATCTATCGTTGGCTTATATCATGGCACAAAGCCTGCCTTTAAGATGCTGTAAAGGAACCCTGCTGTGGAAATGGTAATTGGAAATCCTTTGAAATTCAATAGGAATCACAATTTTCAAGAATTGTTGCATATATTCAAATGTATAAGTGAAAATTAGCCTGAACTGAGGTCTAAATCAAGACATCCTTACTCATAGACTCGCACTAATTTTAGTCCGGCATGGGTTTTTTTCCTTCTTATTTTTAAATTTGTGGTATCTTTTTTCCACCATCTAAATATTAGTAAAACTAAAGGAAAAGCCCATAGTCTATACAGGGAAAGTTCCAGTATCATAGCAGAGGCATGTTGGCTGGTGGCTAGAGTGCTGGACTGGGATCAGGAGATCTGGGTTCTGTTCCCAGCACTGCCACTGGCCTGCTGGGTGTTCTTTGGTAAATCACTTTGCCTCTGTGCCTCAGTTTCCACATCAGTAGATCTCAATGTAATAGCTGGGTAGTATCATCATTATTAATTATATCATTTCAGCCTCGCTGTGGGAAGGGAGGCTGCTAGCAAACATGTATTTAAAATTACTGGGTTTAAAAAAAAAAACACTTTGTATGACTCAGGTGAATAAATGGTTGTTTGCATGTAGTTGGGTAACTGCTGACACAGGACCCAAAAATTGTGCTATCCAACGAAAACTTGCCAACCTCACAATATTTGGAAACATTTAGAGCTAGATTTAGCCCAGGTGGAACTCTGTTGACTTCAGTGGAATTTTCTTAACTAGGGCTGAATTTGGCCCCTGTTGTCTACAATAAGTAGAAGCCACTGCACAGTCTAAAGCAGTCATGGGCAACCTGCAGCCCGTGGGCCACATCTGGCCCATCAGGGTAACTCGCTGGCAGGCTGCCAGACCGTGTGTTTACATTTGCACGACTGCCCGCAGCTCCCAGTCGCTGAGGTTCGCCGTTACCGGCCAATGGGAGCTGCAGGAAGCCGCGCAGGCCGCAGGGACGTGCTAGCTGCCGTTTCCCACAGCTCCCATTGGCCGGGAATGGCAAACCTGCGGCCACTGGGAGCTGCGGCTGGCCGTGCAAATGTAAACACGTGGTCTGGTGGCCTGCCAGTGGGTTACCCTGACGGGCCGCAGGTTGTCCCACACTGCTCGAAAGGAAGCTTCCCATTTTTTCTCTTTTGACAATTCTGAATTCGGTGCTCAGGTTACTAGTTCTACTGTGAGTCAGGCAGTCTGTTCAGAGTTTCCCCATGTAGCTCTCAGTGACTCCCAGTATTTCCTACCGTTTAAATCTTGTCCTTCTATGAGCAGGGATTGAATCGCTTCGTAGTTTTATGATCTATACACACAGCAGGATGGGGATAAGACCAGCACATTCAGTTTCACTTGTGACATAGTCGAGTTCACCTCCTCGTATTCCAGAGGTGAAAGACGAGGGCATGCGCTTGGTATGTCCTTCGTCCCTGGCCCTTTATTCCGGTTAAGCATGCTGCAGTCTTATATGATGTGATGGATTTGTTTTTCTCCTGTAATACAGTAGGCCTCTGTTGACAAGCTGATGTGAACAGAAATAATTATCTTTTCTTTGTCACTGACAAGGTTAACTACCACCTTATACACAGAATTTTTTTCACCAATTTTAGACACCTCTTTCTATGTTACTTAAATGATTTGCCTTACAAATAGATTTATAGTGGACATGGATTTAGCATTACGATATTATTTCTTAATTACAGTGATTGCATAAGAGAAGACTAGGCATCTGTCACTGCCCTAGAACCACAGACAACGGCTGCATTGGAGCAGTATGTCACAGCTGATTCATCAGACAAGCATGACTGACTCTCTCTGCTGATAGCTTCTTGGGGATAATATCTTAGAACCGAATCCTGGGGCCTGCCTCCGTTCTGTTACATTTGTGTAAGAGTAACTGCATTGCTGTTAGTGGAGTTGCACAAGTGTAAGTGAGAGCAGAATTTGGCACTCTGGAGTTTTATACAGGAGAATTATTACAAATATATAACTCAAACAATAATATTAACACACAGTCTTGCTGAAGACAAGTTAGTGTAAAATTTTGATTTTTAAGAAAACCAACTGAACCAATGTGCTCATAAGTGTGTATTGGAAATGCATATGGATACTAAAATGCTCCTTGTACTGAGAGCAATTAGGGCTTCTGTAGAATGACTGCAGATGAGTTGCCCTTCACAGCAATCCTAACCTACTTTTCAAATGTGGGGATTTTTAATACTGTGATTTGATGCTGCTAGGTTTTTGGGATTCTAGTGAGATTTGGCTGCTATTACTGGAAAGTGGCATTGTCTAAACTGTAAGTGGTCCTGATTCTGAATCGTCTCAATATGTCCAGGATTCTGGAGTTGCTGGGCCTACCTTGACTCTATTTTCTGTGAAGTGAGCTGTGCACTGAGGGCCATAGTTGTGCTATGTTTTTAAATTTGATGACTTGTTGTGGTCTGCGGAGCAGAGGAATATTTTTTAAAGTAGAAGCATCAACAGATTTGTAGGCTGTTTGTTTATTTTTATTTTTTTGCAGAATCACATCTGATGAACTTTTAAAAATGGTTTCCACTGTTGGGAGTGGAATTAAATCCTGGCTTTCATGCTGGGGGGGGGGGGGGAAAGCGCAAAATTCAGCCCTAATGTTGTAAGCAGCTTCAAATCTTTTGGAATATGGCCTGAACCTTTTATTAACCATTTACCTGCTTGATGTCAGCCTAACGTTCCTCAGATACTTTGTGATGCACCTGACTAAAAAAGGGTTTTCTGATGTGTGTTGTTGTAGCTGTGTTGGTCCCAGGATATTAGAGATATGGTGGTTGAGGTAACATCTTTGATTGGACCAACCTCTGTTAAACAGGGTTTAAAAGAGAACTGGATAAATTCATGGAGGTTAAATCCATTAATGGCTATTAGCCAGGATGGGTAAGGAATGGTGTCCCTAGCGTCTGTTCGTCAGAGGGTGGAGATGGATGAAAGGAGAAAGATCACTAGATCATTACCTGTTAGGCTCACTCCCTCTGAGGCATCTGGCATTAGCCACTGTCGGCAGACAGGATACTGGGCTGGATGGATCTTTGGTCTGACCCATTATGGCCGTTCTTATGTTGGTGAGAGGTGGAAAGCCTATCTCTCTCACCAACAGAAGTTGGTCCAATAAAAGCTATTACCTTACCCACTTTGTCTCTCTCAGGGTCTTTTGATGCATCCAGATACAATGTAGTCTGGGTAACTGAATCTGGATCTTAATATGTCTGTTATGCTCCCTTATGTACTACTTTATGTGCATTCTGAGAAGACAGTTCAATTTGATTTCACTATGTCTGTTTTGTACATGCTACGGTAGGGATTCTTCACTTATGTAACAGTAGGATCCTATTTTGGCAGGCAACAACTTGTTGAAGTGAACGCTTGAGGGTTTAAGTGGCTGTTTAAAAGTGCTGGCCAGGTATTAATGGGTGGCGAAGCTCATGTGGAAACAAATTTCCATTTTCCATCAAATTTCTGTCTGGGCAAAAATTACATTGGGGAAGAAAACTAGTAAAGCCTCTCCTACGATAGTGCTTGGGGTGTGCTATAGACCTCCGGGATCTAATTTGGATATGGATAGAGCCCTTTTTAATGTCTTTAATAAAGTAAATACTAATGGAAACTGCGTGATCATGGGAGACTTGAACTTCCCACATATAGACTGCAGGACCAATGCTAGTAATAATAATAGGGCTCAGATTTTCCTAGATGCAATAGCTGATGGATTCCTTCATCAAGTAGTTGCTGAACCGACTAGAGGGGATGCCATTTTAGACTTAATTTTGGTGAGTAGCGAGGACCTCATAGAAGAAATGGTTGTAGGGGACAATCTTGGCTCAAGTGATCATGAGCTAATTCAGTTCAAACTAAATGGAAGGATTAACAAAAATAAATCTGCAACTAGGGTTTTTTGATTTCAAAAGGGCTGACTTTCAAAAATTAAGGAAATTAGTTAGGGAAGTGGATTGGACTGAAGAACTTATGGATCTAAAGGTAGAGGAGGCCTGGGATTACTTTAAATCAAAACTGCAGAAGCTATCGGAAGCCTGTATCCCAAGAAAGGGGAAAAAATTCATAGGAAGGAGTTGTAGACCAAGCTGGATGAGCAAGCATCTTAGAGAGGTGATTAAGAAGAAGCAGAAAGCATACAGGGAGTGGAAGATGGGAGGGATCAGCAAGGAAAGCTACCTAATTGAGGTCAGAAGATGTAGGGATCAAGTGAGACAGGCTAAAAGTCGAGTAGAGTTGGACCTTGCAAAGGGAATTAAAACCAATAGTAAAAGGTTCTAGAGCCATATAAATAAGAAGAAAACTAAGAAGGAAGAAGTGGGGCCGCTTAACACTGAGGATGGAGTGGAGGTTAAAGATAATCTAGGCATGGCCCAATATCTAAACAAATACTTTGCCTCAGTCTTTAATAAGGCTCTTGGGATAAAAGAGGATCTTGGGGATAATGGTAGCATGACAAATGGGAAGGAGGATATAGAGGTAGATATTACCATATCAGAGGTAGAAGCGAAACTGAAACAGCTTAATGGGACTAAATCGGGGGGCCCAGACAATCTTCATCCAAGAATATTAAAGGAATTGGCACCTGAAATTGCAAGCCCATTAGCAAGAATTTTTAATGAATCTGTAAACTCAGGAATAGTACCGAATGATTGGAGAATTGCTAATATAGTTCCTATTTTTAAGAAAGGAAAAAAAAGTGATCCGGGTAACTACAGGCCAGTTAGTTTGACATCTGTAGTATGCAAGGTCCTGGAAAAAATTTTGAAGGAGAAATTGGTTAAGGACATTGAAGTCAATGGTAAATGGGACAAAATACAACATGGTTTTACAAAAGGTAGATCGTGCCAAACCAACCTAATCTCCTTTTTTGAAAAAGTAACAGATTTTTTAGAAAAAAGAAAAGGAGTACTTGTGGCACGTTAGAGACTAACAAATTTATTAGAGCATAAGCTTAGCTGTAGCTCACGAAAGCTTATGCTCTAATAAATTTGTTAGTCTCTAAGGTGCCACAAGTACTCCATTTCTTTTTGCGAATACAGACTAACACGGCTGCTACTCTGAAACCTGAGATTTTTTAGATAAAGGAAATGCAGTGGATCTAATTTACCTAGATTTCAGTAAGGCATTTGATACCGTGCCACATGGGGAATTATTAGTTAAATTGGAGAAGATGGGGATCAATATGAACATCAAAAGGTGGATAAGGAATTGGTTAAAGGGGAGACTGCAATGGGTCCTACTGAAAGGCGAACTGTCAGGTTGGAGGGAGGTTACCAGTGGAGTTCCTCAGGGATCGGTTTTGGGACCAATCTTATTTAATCTTTTTATTACTGACCTTGGCACAAAAAGTGGGAGTGTGCTAATAAAGTTTGCAGACAATACAAAGCTGGGAGGTATTGCCAATTCGGAGAAGGATCGGGATATTATACAGGAGGATCTGGATGACCTTGTAAACTGGAGTAATAGTAATAGGATGAAATTTAATAGTGAGAAGTGTAAGGTTATGCATTTAGGGATTATAACAAGAATTTTAGCTATAAGTTGGGTACGCATCAATTAGAAGTAACGGAAGAGGAGAAGGACCTTGGAGTATTGGTTGATCATAGGATGACTATGAGCTGCCAATGTGATATGGCTGTGAAAAAAGCTAATGCGGTTTTGGGATGCATCAGGAGAGGCATTTCCAGTAGGGATAAGGAGGTTTTAGTACCGTTATACAAGGCACTGGTGAGACCTCACCTAGAATACTGTGTGCAGTTCTGGTCTCCCATGTTTAAAAAGGATGAATTCAAACTGGAGCAGGTACAGAGAAGGGCTACTAGGATGATCCGAGGAATGGAAAACTTGTCTTATGAAAGGAGACTTAAGGAGCTTGGCTTGTTTAGCCTAACTAAAAGAAGGTTGAGGGGAGATTTGATTGCTCTCTATAAATATATCAGAGGGATAAATATAGGAGAGGGAGAGGAATTATTTAAGCTCAGCACCAATGTGGACACAAGAACAAATGGGTATAAACTGGCCACCAGGAAGTTTAGACTTGAAATCAGACGAAGGTTTTTAACCATCAGAGGAGTGAAGTTTTGGAATAGCCTTCCAAGGGAAGCAGTGGGGGCAAAAGATCTATCTGGCTTTAAGATTCTACTCGATAAGTTTATGGAGGAGATGATATGATGGGATAATGGGATTTTGGTAAGTAATTGATCTTTAAATATTCAGGGTAAATAGGCCAAATCCCCTGAGATGGGATATTAGATGGATGGGATCTGAGTTACTATAGAAAATTCTTTCCTGGGTATCTGGCTGGTGAATCTTGCCCATGTGCTCAGGGTTTAGCTGATTGCCATATTTGGGGTCGGGAAGGAATTTTCCTCCAGGGCAGATTGGAGAGGCCCTGGAGGTTTTTCACCTTCCTCTGTAGCATGGGGCATGGTTGACTTGAGGGAGGCTTCTCTGCTCCTTGAAGTCTTTGAACTATGATTTAAGGACTTCAATAGTTCAGACATGGGTGAGGTTTTTCATAGGAGTGGGTGGGTGAGATTCTGTGGCCTGCGCTGTGCAGGAGGTCGGACTAGATGATCAGAATGGTCCCTTCTGACCTTAGTATCTATGAATTACATCCAAGTCTGAAGCCCAAAAAAAAAGTAAAAGCAGCACCCTCTTGTGTGCATGTGATTGGTGACTTTTTGTTATGGCTTTAGGCCTTATATTAGGCCTAAACGTTTTGAGTCAGGATTGGTTATTCCTGGTAGAAAATTCCTTCTATCATATTTGCACTCTCCTTTACTGGAATGATGTCATTAATGTCACAAAACCAAGACGGATCTTAGGATTATGAAATCCTACTGCAATGTCTGGTGTTGATAGGCAGGGAGAAACCATCAATTTTGTGGTTTTTAAATTGTAATGTGTGGAGAATAGTGAACTTCTGTATGAAGGAAGAAGGTCTGTAAAACTTCAGGTCTCTTGACTTCGACTGTCTCCTTCAAAAAACGAAACAAAACATGTCAGGCTCACAGCTTCATGTCTTGGTGTTTTTTAAAAAAAAAAAAAAAAGAAAAAAAAAAGGGCAGTTTTCTTTTCCCCGACATAGCATATCCTACAAACCTCTGTGGGTGTGGGGAGAGAGGGGAAATGTGATGAATCCTTTATTCTTGCTGGCAGGTATTAAACTAGCAGGGGCAAGCTCTGCTGAGTGCATACAACTTGAAGAGCTGTTTGAAAATCTGGGCCAAAGCCGATGGTTCTCAGGATATCCATGCCAAACAAAGCTTCTCATACAGTCACCTCTCCCAGGCTCCATTTTCCCTCATCTCCTGGCATGCCTCAGAGTTTGCGTGGTGCTCTGATTTTGTATCTAGTTGGTATGGAGGGGTAGCCAGTGGCTGCCTGTTTGGGTGTGTATTGTAGCCGCTCTATTCCCTATGCAATCCCCTCAATTCCAGTTTTGCATAGTGAATTCAGTTTTTCTTCCCACTGAGCAACAGAAGGGAACCGAGGGATCAATGTCTAAGGAGGTTTAAAAATCTGATCCAGGAGCAGCAGTAATAACTAAGTAAAAGAAAGTTTAGGGTAAAGAATAGCCATTCTTAGGTTTTTTTTCCTGGCATAAATTGTATCCTGTTGGACTATGTAACAGAGGAGCTTACTTTACTCTGTGCTTGGAATCACATCCTCTGAGTTGGAGGGATTTTGGTGCAACTGATTATAGAGGTTAGCCCATGTTAGGCATGTTCTGAATTAAACCTGGATTGCTCACAGTCCCAATTGATTGTGATACTCACCTTGATTAATGGCAAGTAGCGAACATAAAGAGAAACTTTAATGAGAACAAAAACCAGGAAGTAGATCATGCAGTTCTTCTTGTAAAAGCAACAGCATTTAATTGTCTTCAAAGGCACAAAGTTTCTTCACATTTTACTACCCTTTTTGTATTTGTTTTGCAGACTGTTTCTGATTCAACATGGCATATATGCCTCAGTGACTAATACTGGCCAATAAAGAAAATATCAGTATCGCTGCTGATACTTTATCCAGCTCTATAGCTAATTGAGAGCTGATGGTTGGAAAAAGGAGAGTGGCTGTACTGGAGTTTTGCTTAAATTATCAGCTAGAATCTAAATATTGTAATCTCTGTTGTTGTTTTTGCAGAAAATGGCTGTTCCACCTGCTTACGCTGATCTAGGAAAATCTGCCAGAGATGTTTTCACCAAGGGCTATGGTAAATAATAACAGGAGGAGCTCAAAAGTTTTTTGCACTGAATAACCAACTCCTGAAGCTGTCTTCCTAAGATTTTTACTCTCTTCCCTACTAGACATTTCAGTACATTCTATTAGAACCCATTACCTGGTTTCTGCTACTGTGGTCTCCATAGGTTATTAATGAAGAACCAGTAATCCCAGGAACTGGTCAACCAATAGACCTGTTATAAAACCTAATAACTAGCTGAAACCAGGGGCAATCAATTGAAAAATCTCATCTGAAATTTCCACCCAGTCTTAATCAGATTTGTTTTGAGCTGGTGACAGCTTGACTGCTAATTTGAGTGACTTCTGTGATGAAGACATTTTTAAGTATTTTGCAGATAATAATATTTGGGTTCAGGCTGAGCTTTCTGGCTGAGTTTGAATATTGGAGGAATTGCATCCCACAAGCTGAGATTTAGAGTGATGTCCATCCTGGCTGGTAAAGACCAGTAGCGAGCTTCTTGTTTTCTTGTCGTTGGAGATCATCAATGCCTCCCTTATGGCACTCTCTGTTTTGAAGGGAACTGGTGTATAGTACTTTTTATGGGCCAGATTACAATCCCCGTACTCATGTTGAACATTACCTTACTCTGTGCATGGTATCACTGAAATCAATAGAGTTATTTGTGGAGCAAGAGACTCTCTTCAGTAGTAGTAGAGGTATTCCAATCCAGCATTGTGTAAGTAGCACCACTGAAATCACTATGACTAGTGTAGGAAGGTGCTACCTAATACGAATATAAAAGGAGCAGCTGTCGACCTCTTGTATAAATCCTAATTTTCTTAGATGGTTCAAAGGAGATGTAGCTGGGAGCTGTAAGAGATATAAAAAAGAAATGCTGTTTCTTTATGTTGCTGTTTTAAACTAATATGTAAAATTCTTGTTTTTTTTGCCATCTTTAGGATTTGGATTAATAAAACTTGATTTGAAAACAAAATCAGAAAATGGACTGGTGAGTTTGGAAAGAGAAAACATTAGTATCTATCAACTATACGTTTATTAAGTCCCCATTTCTAAAAGTGGAAAAATATGAATTTCACACCTTTTACACTCTGGATTATATTATAATGTGACTGTACTATGATTTGCAGTTATCTTTCTGTAATGAGGTATGTATGACATAGTAGATATATTAATTTGCGGGTACTATGCGTCACTTGTATAAAATACTAGTTATACCTTGCATTTTATGAGAGCAGTTAAATTACAAAATGACTTAATTTTTTCCTACTTGCTAAAATTTCAAGGTTATCATTTCCACTCTGATTGCCGTTTTAAAAAATTACTCCCTTTTAGCGGGTGCAATTTTGGTGAATAGACTTGTAGTATGGCATAATATTTGCTAGAGAACATTGTACTATACAACGCACCATCCTTCTGTAAGAGAATTCTGGAGAAAGGGCTCCAGAGGAGATCTTGGCAATTACAAGCCAGTGAACTTCGTTTCAATGCCAGGTAAATTGGTAGACACTATAGAGAAGAACGGAATTGTCAGACACACAGAGAAACATGATTTGTTGGGGAAGAATCAGCATTGCTTTTGTAAAGGGAAATCATGCCTCCTTAATCTATTAAAATTCTTTGAGGGAGTCAGCAAGCACATGGATAAGGGTGATCCAGTGGATAATAGTGTCTTGGATTTTCAGAAAGCCTTTGACAAGGTCCCTTACCAAAGGCTCCTAAGGGAACTAAGTAGCCATGGGGTAGGAGGGAATGGTAAGGTTTGCAGATGATACAAAATTATTCAAGATAGTTAAGTTCAAAGCAGAACACACGGAGTGACATAGGATTTCTCACAAAACTGTGTGACTGGGTAGCAAAATGGTAGATGCTATTCAGCGTTGATAAGTGCAAAGTACAGTACATCCTCGCTATAATGAACTTGTCAGGAGCCACACCGTTTGTTTGTTATAGCCAAAGGTTCGTTATAGACAGTGAAAGAGTCCTGCCACTCATGGGCAATGGATAAAATAGGCCAGGGGAGGCTCTGCCGCCGCTGGACCCCCAGTTGCAGGTTTGGCGGGGGAAGTTTTTGCTTTATTATGCCCCAGGCAGGTTCTGGGGCAGCTGAGGAAGTGATATGTGCTATGCAGCTTCCCGGGTTTCAGTAATATCCCTGGACTCCAGAGAGACTACTGAAGCACCCAGGAAGATGAGTAGCAAATACCGCCTTCTCAGCTGCCCTGGAACCTGCATGGGGCATATCAAAAGCTTCTTTGTGAGAGTGAGAGCTTTTTCCCACAGCAGCTTGGGGTCTGGGGAGGAGAGGTGCAGCTGTGCCTGGCTTCTGGGCTCCTCTGAGCAGGTGGGTGTGTGTAGTGGGGGGGGAAGGGGCGGAGTTTACCTCCTGGCAGGTGGGGTGGGGGCTTGGGGCTTCGGTTGGCCTGGGGCTCCTCTGGGCTCGAGAGTCTCGGGGCTCTAGCCAAGAGCAGGCTTGGGGCTCTGGCTGAGGTAGGGGGGACACTTGGGCCTCTGGCCAGCCCAGGGCTGGGGTGATCAGGGCTCCTTAAGGTTGGGGGCGTCTCATGTCTATGGCTGTGGGGGTGTGTGTGTGTGGCAGGAGGAAGGGGCAGAGCCGGGGGATAGCCTCCCTGAAGGGGGGAGGCTCCACCCGCCAACCAGGCTGCCACCCACAGGATGGGGAAGGGGACAGCTGACAACGCTTAATGGGCTGGAATTTCATATTCCTAAGGTTTGTTGTTTATAGAGGGTGTTGTGTCAATGTGTACTGTAATGCACATTGGAAAAAATAATTTCAGCGGTACATATGCAATGATGGGTTCTAAATTAGCTGTTATCACCCAAGAAAGATCTTGGAGTCATTGTGGATATTCTCTGAAAACTTCAGCTCAATATGCTGCAAGGGTCAAAAAGGCTAACAGTATGGTGGGGACTATTATGAAAGGGATGGAAAGTAAGACAGAAAATACTATAATGCCACTATGTAAATCCATTTTATGCCAACACCTGGAATACTGTGTCCAGTTCTGGTCACGCCGTCTTACAGAGGATATAGTGGAACTGGAAAAGGTTCAGAAAAGGGCAACAAAGATGATTGAGGGTATAGAATGGCTTCTATGTGAGGAAACTATTAGGACTGTTCAGCTTAGAAAAGAGACAACTAAGGGGGGACATGATAGAGGTCTATACAATCATGAATGGTGTGGTGAAAGTGAACAGAGAAGGGTTACATAGTAGCAGCCGTGTTAGTCTGTATTTGCAAAAAGAAAAGGAGTACTTGTGGCACCTTAGAGACTAACAAATTTATTAGAGCATAAGCTTTCATGAGCTACAGCTCACTTCATCGGATGCATCCAATGAAGTGAGCTGTAGCTCACGAAAGCTTATGCTCTAATAAATTTGTTAGTCTCTAAGGTGCCACAAGTACTCCTTTTCTTTTTAGAGAAGGGTTATTTACCCTTTCACACATACGAAAACCAGGAGTTACCTGATTAAATTAATCAGCAGCAGGCTTAATACAAATAAGAGAGAGTACTTTTTTTAGACGATGCACAACTAATCTGTGGAATTCATTGCCATGGAATGTTGTGATGTCTAAAAGCATAACTGGGTTCATAAAAGAACTGGGTAAGTTCATGGAGTCCATCCACTGCTATTAGCCAAGATGGCCAGGGACGCAACCCCATACTCAGGGTGACTCTAAACCTCTGACTACCAGAAGCTAGGTCTGGAAGACAGATGGACCACTCTATAATTGCCCTGCTCTGTGTGTTCCCCCTGAAGTTTTGGTGTGGGCCACTGTTGCAGACAGGATACTGGACAAGATTGGACCATGATCTCACCCAGCATGGCAGCTCTTCTGTTCTTATGCAAACTGTATTGTGATGTGTAATCTGTCGAGAGTATGAGTGTGTCCGATGGACTTCAATAAAAACGGGAGCCAGAAGACAGAGTAATAGTCCCTCCTAAACCCCTCTGGAATTTTATTCACCTTTCTTTCTCACACACCCCAGGATCTCCTACATGTCCCCAGCACTAGTTGAAATTTCCATCGCCTTTTCTTTTGATGAATCTGATGATTTGCCTCTTCATCCGTGCCCCCCCCCCCAAAAAGAATAACGTTTTGTGAAAATGTTCATGAGTTCCCCTTGCCCCCAAGATTAGAGTAGCTCTGTTCCCACCCCTCCAGCTTCATCTCAAACTCCATCCCTCCTAGTACCCCTGCTAAGGGATGTCCCAGGGAGTACCATTTTCCCAGTCTCTCCTTTAAAAGAATGCAGAGTTTCCCTATTACTTAAGGGTCCCTGGGAGTGCTCTGAGTTCCTACAGTCTGTGCTTTTTTTTTAGGCCAGGCCCCCTGCCCAGATGATGATGAGGGGATTGTCTTTCCCTCTCTACCCAGCTGAATAGGATGCATAAAAAACTGCATGAACTCCAGCTTACAAAGGCTGCTGATTCGACTTTTTTTTTTTTCCTGCAGACTGAGTTGGCTTTCAGTAAAGTGTTCAGGATTGAGCCACTGCTCTCTGGGAACCTATGTCTGAATACCATTTGGCAGCATTGTCCGTCACTTGTTTTAAAATAAAGTGTACACGCAGTTGGCTGCTGCTGTGACTTGCAGTATCTTTTCTTCACTGTGTCAGAACTTTTGAAATGTGATTCCCCCCCCACCAAACGTCTGAAGAATTGATGCATTTTTCTCATTGTAGCTTATGCTACATATAAGCATTAATTGTTATTTGATTGCTTACTTGAGCTGATTGAAATACCTGATGAAAGATGTAGTTGAAGACTTTAGAGAGAAATTTATTTTATTTCACAGGCTTTATCTTGCATAGTAACACTTGAAATAGTGTCTTATTTTGTGTTGTCAGCACAGAAAATTATTCCCACACCCATCACCAGTGCATTCCTTAAATGTGAAGCATTCTTATTTTGAAGTTTTGTCAGGGCAAGCATGTGCTTATATTAATGATAAGGAAACAAATATAGAAAAAACATTTGGGAAAGCATTGTGATGCTGAGTACTCCCCCAAATTACTGTAATCAGTACATTCTGCATTTTTATTTATTTATTTTGCTTTACTTTAGGAATTTACAAGCTCAGGTTCAGCAAACTCTGAGACAAGCAAAGTTACTGGCAGTTTGGAAACAAAATACAAATGGGGGGAATATGGCTTGACGTTCACGGAGAAGTGGAACACCGACAACACACTAGGCACAGAGATTACTCTTGAAGATCAGGTAACTCTTAGCTCACAAGTCACAGTTTACCAATTCACTTATCACAGTCTCCTTTTTAATTATAAATGCAACTGGTGAATTTCTTTTCTGTTCAGCTTGCACATGGACTGAAGCTGACCTTTGACTCCTCGTTCTCTCCTAACACTGGGTAAGAAGTGAGTAAGTTTGCATGGGCGACCAAAAAGGGACATTTTGCTTGTTTTTATTTCCTGAATATTGGCTTATTCTTTTATTCCCTCCAAACTGAAGTATAAGAACAGATAGCAGGTATGCCCCGAACAGTTAAATCACATCACATCTTACTAAATCTTGGAATTGAAAATTCTTTTTTTGACATTTATAAGAAGCAAAGGATTAAGTACAATAATTTGAAAATTATAGTCAAAACTGGTGTCAGGTGAAACACTTTTTTTTGTTTTTTTTGTTTTGGTCATTGTGACTTAATGCAGTTCATTTCATAAGATCTACACTTGGCTACCATCTGAACAGGAAAAACCCTAAACAAATCAGTTAAAGTATGCAGATTAATGAGCACTGCAAGCCATTTGGCTGCCTGCTCCAATAACTCAGTTCAGTAATTGGGTTCTTCTTTCAAGCTGGATTTAAAGCCTAAATTCTTGCAGGCTGTAACATGGTTTGGGATTGGATGAATGTTTTGGTTGGTGTGATTAGACAGTGACATTTTATATGGGCCAGGAGGATAAGGCAGCTGTAAGACTAGATGTTGGCAGATTTCCCTCCCCAACACAAACAAATGTTGTTGTGATGATTGAGAATATCATGCAGATTTGCCTTTGAAAGTGGCACATGGCACTGCAAGTGACCAGGGCAGTAATCATAGTGACCATTTCACCCCAAGTTGCAGACCTCGTGTTCTACCTTTCAAATTGCTTGCTATCCCATGTGCAGATAGTATATTCAGTTTCAGTTTTATAGCATAATAAGTAGGGCTGTCGATTAATTGCAGTTAACTTGCGCGATTAACTCAAAATTAATTGATTAAAAAATTATTTGCAATTAATCGCACTGTTAATAGAATACCAATTGAAATTGTATTTTTTGGATTTTTTTCTACATTTTCAAATATGTTGATTTCAATTACAACACAGAATACAAAGTGTATAGTGCTCATTTTATATTACAAATATTTGCTCTGTAAAAATGATAAACAAAGAAATAGTATTTTTCAAATCACCTCATACAAGTACGGTAGTGCAATCTCTTTATAATGAAAGTGCAACTTACAAATGTAGGTGGTTGTTGTTGTTGTTGTTGTTACATAACTGTTTTTTGGGTTTTTTTTTTAATACAATGTAAAACTTCAGAGCCTACAAGTCCACTAAGTCCTACTTCTTGTTCAGCCAATCACTAAGACAAACAAGTTTTGTGTACATTTACGGGACATAATGCTGACCACTTCTTATTTACAATGTCACCTGAAAATGAGAAGAGTTGTTTGCGTGGCACTTTTGTAGCCAGCATTGCAAGGTATTTAAGTGCCAGATATGCTAAACATTTGTATGCCCTTTCATGCTTCGGCCACCATTCCAGGGGCCATGGTTTTATGCTGTTGACGCTCATTAGAAAAATAATGCATTAATTAAATTTGTGACTGAATTCCTTGCGGAAGAATTATATGTCCCCTGCTCCGTTTTACCCACATTCTGCCATATATTTCATGTTATAGCAATCTCGGATGATGACCCAGCATATGTTCTTCATTTTAAGAACACTTTCCCTGCAGATTGAACAAAACTCAAAGAAGGTACCAATATGAGGTTTCTAAAGATAGATAGCACTCGACCCAAGGTTCAAGAATCTGAAGTGCCTTCCAAAATCTGAGAGGTATGAGGTGTGGAGCATGTTTTCAGGAATCTTAAAAGAGCAACACTCCGATGTGGAAACTACAGAACTGAACCTCCAAAAAAGAAAATCAACTTTCTGCTGGTGGCATCTGATTCAGATGATGAAAATGAATATCTGTCAGTCCGCACTGCTTTGGATTGCTATCGAGCAGAACTCATAATTGGCATGGACGCATGCTCTCTGGAAGGGTGGCTGAAGCATGAAGGGACATACGAATCTTTAGCACATCTGGCACCTAAATATCTTGCGACGCCGACTACAATAGTGCCATGCGAACACCTGTTGTCACTTTCAAGTGACATTGTAAACAAGAAGAGGGGAACAAGAATTAGGACTGAGTGGACTTTTGGGTGCTACAGTTCTATAATGTTGTGTGTTAGAGTACAGTTATAATTTTGTAGTAATTCTAAATTTGTAAGATCAACTCTCATGTTAAAAAGATTGCACTACAGTACTTAGGTGAATTGATAAATACTATTTCCTTTGTTTTTTACGGTGCAAATATTTGTAATAAAAAAATATAAAATGAGCACTGTACACTTTGTATTCTGTGTGGTAACTGAAATCCATATATTTGAAAATATAGAAAACATCCAAAAACATTTAAATAAATGGTATTCTATTATTCTTTAACAGTGCGATTCATTGCGATTAATTTTTTTAATCGCTTGACAGCGCTAATAATAATTCATTTTCAACAAAATGTCAGGTTATTACATCATTGGATTGTAAAAATAATCACGTAAGAATGGGAAATTGTAGCTCAGCAGTTATCTCACAACAGCTCTCCAGACATTATACCAGCTGCCTTATAATTGAAATGGGGATTCCTTTGTGGAGGGCTGTTAAAAATTATCTGAATAAACTGGGCCAGAATCAGGTGCGACTCCACTGAATTCAGTAGAATTACACGAGACATGAGTTTGACACATCTTTTACTTTTCCTTCCTGGATGAACCTATTAACCACGAATGGGAATTTCAGACACGCTCAGTGTTGGCCTGTCTTTGTTCCCATTGCAGTCATTGTGAGTTTTACTACTGAGTTCAGTGGAAGCGGAGGTAGGCCAATGCTGAGCACTGCTGACAGTCTTTGACTTCCTCCTCCTACACTTCTGCAGAAGAGGTGACATCAGAAGAGAACATCAGCTGAGCAATACAAAGTTTAAGAAGTCCTGAGAGTAGAAGGAAGGGTGCAGTTTCTATAAAAGTGTGATACAGGCAAGTTTGAAGCCAATAAAGTGGAAGACACTCTCCCCCTTCCCCCCCTCCTCCCCCCGCTGAAGTAGAGCATTACTTTGAAATTTCAATTAGATAGAGCCATATGTTTGGAATGACTCTGGGAAGTGACCAAATAAAGTGGCAGAAGAAACTTTTTGATACAATTGCCCCCAAATTTAAGTTTGTTGATGGAATGAACTTGTAAGTTCAAAGGAATGAAAAGATCTTAAAAATGACAGTCAAAAATTCTGGAGTGTGAGTCCACCAGATAATGAGAATCTGCTCCCTTAATGTAAACAAACCCAAGGAGGTGTAAGAGAGAGATGCATTGGACAAGACTGTAGCAAGGAGCAAGCGACTCCAGGAAGCAGGTCTGTCGGTAGGTGTAACTTCATGTTGAAAGATACAAGGACAGTATAGGGGGGCTCAGCACACTCCTTTTGGCTTTCTATTCTAATGTTCTAGGTCCTGGTACTAGTCTTTAAAACCCTTAAAAGATTAAGGCCTAGCTGTCTGAGTGAATGCGTCTCCCTCTGTGACCCACTGAGTTAAGAGAGCACAAGATGAAACTTTCCAGGGGCAGTGTTGGTCTTGGAAGAGAACCCACTAAAGAACTACTTTCCACAGAAGATCAAATGAGCTTGAGCCTATTTTCAGATCATGATGCAAGACCCACCCTGTTTGCGCAAGCCTCCCTCAGTAATGGGTGTGGAAGAATGACACAGCATAATTTCTTTTAAATGCAAAGAAAGAAATGCTAAGTAAGAGTGACGGATAAGAGGTGCTTTGTGGATTTAAGATTATGCATTCTTGAGTTTGCATTTGGTGCCTAATGCATTTAGCACATCTGCACTAGAAATGCATAGATTGATGCATAGCTGCGACAAGACCCAAATTCCTCCAACTTCTTCAGAGTTTTACTTAATCCATTGGAAAACTAGACTTATTTGCTACACAAATGGCGCTGTGGGGTGAAGACCTCTGTGGTGTGTAGGCCCCCCCAATGCAGCAGTAAGCTGAAAGGTTAATAGTCACTGTGAAAGAAGGGTGGTAGAGCATTTGTTTCCATAGACTGGCTCAAAAATTCCTGCTATTCAAACTATCCTAGTTTATGGAAAAGGAGATATTTCTGTGAGTAATGTTGGGGCAAGACTGGAAAATACTCTTTCAGTTGCCAGCAGCTCCTTTATTGCAATGCTCTGCTGAACTCTCCTGAGAGATTACTAATGGAACAGCTACACTTTCCCCCCCTCCACCAATTTTCATCTTTAATGGAAATGTTCAAATTTTAAAAATGTTTGCAATAGCTCAGGGTGGCTGTACAATAATGGGAATAGCTATGAGGTGGGAAGGGGCAGGGAGTTTGATTACTTGAACTTCTGAAAATTTGTGATTCTTTACATCTTGTATTAATTTTGGAGACTAAAATACTATTGATGTAAATATCTGATAATCAAGGCAGAGGGATACATAGCAGCTGCCAAGGCCATTAGCCACAAGTGATCATTAGTCATTAGAAGTGTCCTTCTCTTACTGTTATATGGATTGTGGATAATTCATTGTTGCTAATAGAAACTGAACAGGATGGCAAGTAGGGCATTTTGGTAATTTTTAATGGGTAAGAGCTTAATTAAGTAGGTACAGAGTATTTCAAGAGAATGAATGCCCTAAATTAATACTTGTATACAGAAAGACTAGATGTGTGACAGGAAAAGACCTTCCTCCTTGGGTTGCAAACCCATTATACTGAATGAAAGTGTTTGTATGAATTTGTTAAGCAACCAGCAGTCTGCATATGTCATTTTGATTAACAAACTTATTATTTCCTGTTTTTCTCAGAAGTTTTCCAGTCTTAGGTAGTCAGGCAATATCAATTAAACAGTTTTTTTAACATTATATTCAAATAAAAATTGTCTAATGGAAAGTAATCTTCTTCCTCATCTATACCAAGTTACAAAGCAATTAGGTAGGATCATATATAAATCAGTCTTTAATTGCAAAGAATTAACATGGGATGAAAAGCTTTTGATATTTAATAATAAAATCATAATATGACTGTAAGGGAACAGTTGCACAGTTTAGTCAAGCTGTAATCTTGTAGAAATTGATCTTGGAAGATGAACATACTGTTAAATGAGATTATAACTGCTGTTAATGCCATAGAGTTGAATAATATTTTTGGGAAGAGAAAGACGGGGAAAAATTACACTTTCTGCCTTAGGACCTGATTCAGGAAGGTACTGAGGCACCTGTGTACCATTGAACACATGAGTAGTCCAGTTGAAGGCTATCTTTCTGCATTGGGGCTGTAGTAACAGACAGCTCCACCATGTCTTACTGTTACTATATGGTTAACAATGGATTTTTCTTGACACAGTTCCCACCTATTTAGAACCCAGAACAGGACTTCTGAGAAAACATGAAGCAGAAAGGTTGCTTAGTCAAGTTTCATATGCAGACTGCTGTAAATCAACAGAAGTTTCCAGTTTAAGGCATTTAGGAGGTATCAGTGAAACAAGCTTTTAAAATTGTATTCAACTAAAAACTGCAAAGTCATCTTCTCTCTCACCTACACCAGTTTACAAAGCAATTAGGTAGATCCTAGATAACTCAGTCTTTAATTGCAAAAAAAATTCAGTACATACTAGGTTTGTAAATAGGAGTTTCATGCTTTTTGCATTGCAACTTTCATATACTGTAATTTAGTTTCAAGATCTGCATATAAGGCTCAGTATTCCAAACTTTTTTTCAATTTTACTGCTTCATGTGCACATAATTGCAAATAAATCATGTATACAATGTGAAACAAATTTTAAAGCACAGATCTATGGGTATGTGTACTTCGTCTTCTGGCATCATTGTTTTGTTAAAAGTAACAATGGATTGATAAAATCACTATGTATGTGATTTTGTCATAAAACTCTGTTGCCACCCCATCTCTACCCTTTCTTCCCCTCCCATTCCTTCAGGAAAAAAAATGCTAAAATTAAGACAGGATATAAACGGGAACACATCAACCTTGGCTGTGACATGGATTTTGATATTGCTGGACCTTCAATACGTGGAGCCTTTGTGTTCGGCTATGAGGGTTGGTTGGCAGGTTACCAAATGACTTTTGAGACGACTAAATCCAGAGTAACCCAGAGCAACTTCGCTGTTGGTTATAAGACTGATGAATTCCAGCTTCACACTAATGTGTAAGTACCAGAAAATGAGCATTAATGTATATTGCTCCCTGGTTTAGTAGTGAAGGGGAGAGGTTGTCAAAATTAATAAGAGGGAGAATGATGGAGTTGGCATGGACTCTTCACTTACTGAGAAGGTTCAGTAGGAGCCTCCAGAAATTGGAGAGAGATCTGCTTAAAGACTTCAGATGCTGTTTTGCACTGGGTCCTTGTTTGCTGTACGTGGGTGAGGGCGTGGGAGATGGAGGGAACTTTAGCACTCATTCAGTTTTGGAGGGAATAAGAACAGATTGTGAGCAATTGATTGGATTGGCATTCAACTGTGTAACTTTTAACAGATTTTTATTAGAAAAATAAAAGAAGCAAACATATTCAATTACACAAACTTCCTTCATGAAAATAAAGAAAATAAAAAGCTACTTCTCCATTTATGCAAGGTAAATTGTAATAGAGACTAATGGCTTGACCCAAGAGAGAAAACAAACAATGTACAAGAACAGAAACAAAAGAAAATGAAACACAAGAGTGAGGGCATTTAATCAAACTTCATATAGCCTTAATCCTGAGATGTTTCAGAATTGGAATGCCTAATAATCCATCTACACAAGCACTTGTCATTTCTGCACAAATGGCAAAAAAGGGGCAAAATTTAATTAAAATATTCAGTTCTGTTCTCACCCTTTTTGATCACAATCATTTTGTATGTAGCAGGGCTATTGCAAGCCATTTGCATTTGGAGCTTGAACAAACTGTTCTGCCTTCTAGGAGCTGCTTATTCATACCCTGCTTCTGTTCAGTTTTCCCATGGTTCTGAAAGTATGATTCAGGAAGCTTAAATTGCCTTAAAGAATGGTTGAATCCACATAATCCAGAAAGGAATGACTGGCAAATCACAAATGCATGAGCAGAGAACTTGGATCCTAAGTGTACGCATTGGTCCCTACAGATTATCAACAGTTATAAGCTATCCCATCAAACACTTACAATGGCTTTCAACTACAGTAGTCTGTAGTAGTCCAAAACATTGTTTTTGGGGCCATTACTATAAAATACAGGTTTTTTGTTTTTGTTTTAAATGAAGGCAACAGCTGGTGTAAAAAAAACAAAAAACAAAACAAAAAAACCCAAACAAAAAAACCCTCTCAGACTCCTCTGCCCTTTCATGGCCCCCTGAAAATGTATTTCTTAGTTAGCAATTATTCACCAGAGGATATTTATTTTTTGCATTTGGTATTATCAATCTATAATACACAAAAAATACTAAATGTAATATTTGCAAGGCAAAAATGTTAACTCCTGGTACTAGTGGGTTAATAGGTCCTTTGACATGATTTCAGGTCTGAAGAAGACTTGGACCCCATGGTAAGCTGATGGCACTTCGTTTTATGTAGGGGGTTTTAAAATTGCATTTTTAAAGAAATTTAAACAAAAATCATGTCCGAATAAAACGAAGGGCCTGACGTGTAATCCACAACATCCAGGAAATTGATTTATACCTGGAATTCCATTCCTAGCATGCCATATTCCGTGTGGATATTTCAGTATTTTCAAAATGGTGATATAAAATAACATACCATAATTAATATATATATAATTAATTAATTATAAATTAATAATTTATAATTAATGGATTAATTAATTAATATATGTGTAGTATTAAGTAGGGCAAGACCTTAAATACAACTTTCCTAGCTTTTGTGAGTACAGCTCAGACTCCTGCTGTTGCAGGTCCAGATAGAGCTGTGTAGGAAGCTTGCACAAAGTCTGCTTGTTGATCCAATTCTAATCAGTTCATAAACTCCTATGTGCTACCTGTTCTGGGTAATATATTTGCACCCTCTTTCAGCAGAATGAGCTACACTGAAAATGCAAAAGCCAGACACAGTTTTTACCATGAGCTGTGTGTCGGTAAAAATGGTTTGCTCTTTTAAAAAACCCACTCTTGCCGAGAGGCTTCATAAATCTGTTAAATGAAATTTGGAGCATTTTTACCTCTCATGTAGCCAGTTTTTAAGACAGGCTAGTATTAACTGAAAGTTCTTGCCATCTGGTAGGTGAACGAAATGGAAATAAGTTTTTAATACAAAAGTGTCTACAGTATAAAACTGCTATTACTGCAAATGGCACTAATTTGCATTCGCAGAAGGGAGGGCAAGGATTGCATGGACCTGGAAACTGAACTGTCATTTTACCCTTAAAGATGGTACTTCCTTGTCTATGCAAAGACGTGTTGATAAAGCCGCAGGAGGAAATTACACTGCCAGTGTTGCACCTGTTCTGTGGATAAACAGGAGGTTCAGTCTGCAGGACTGTCATTGTAGCCCCTTCCATGAGCGCTAAAAGAGGCGTTTGTGTTAGGGAAACAGATTTCTTAGATGTATAGATAAAAACAAGCCTGATGGACCCACTTTGCTGCGAAGATTTCAACCACTGAGGAGGGGAAATTGGAAACCATCACAGTTGAGAGTCCATTTCTGTTTTTCTCCTGGCTTCTCTTTAGGTAATGGATGGGTTTATTGAAATATGATAAGCAATTCATGAAATTCAGCATTTAAAAAACAAAACAGTAATGCATGACTTCTCAAAATCAATATGGTCCATTGTTTTCATTCTATATAGTTGCTACACAGCTCTTAAATGAGTTATTAATGAAGCTTTTACTTACCTGGATCCCGATGAAGAACCTAAAGTTTCCTGTGCAATTTAAAACTAATCTGCTTATTACAGGAATGATGGCACAGAATTTGGAGGCTCCATTTATCAGAAAGTGAATGATAAATTGGAAACTGCTGTCAATCTCGCTTGGACAGCTGGAAATAGTAACACTCGTTTTGGAATAGCAGCCAAATATCAGATTGACCCCGATGCATCTTTCTCTGTGAGTACTGTAGATGTGCAGTTATAAGCAACGGAAAACAGGTTCTTATAATGGAAACTGAGTAACCTCAACTATAAGTGTTGCTACATGCACTCTCTGTAATAATAGAAAGCTCCAAACTTCATATTTGTTTTGGAGTCAGATACATCCTTGATGTAATTCCATGGGATGAATTTGACCCATTCTCTGTATTTTGCCTGCTATCCAATCAGACATTCTGAGATCACTATTACCTGTACTTTCTGAAAAGTAGCACAAAGTGCTGTCTTACCAGCAGACTGGCATGTAAGTTTTTTGACCTAAGTGAAGTGGGGGAGAATATTCTCTGGTATTCATGACTCACTACAATAGTTATTAAGTTGGTTAACAAAAACATCTTTTGTATATTGGAAGTATTTAGTGGAGTTGCATAGATGTAAGTAGTGGAAAAATTTGGTCCAAATTCTGTTCGTGATTTGGAGTCTGAAATAATTTAAGCTTTTTTTTTTTTTTTTTTTTAAAGCCACTTACCTTTTAAACAGCAAAGACTTTGAAGAAATATACCAGATTATTAAAACGAGTGGGTTTTTTTTTGTTTTTTTTCCCCAGGCTAAAGTGAACAACTCCAGTCTGATTGGTTTAGGATACACTCAGACTTTGAAGCCAGGTAAGTGTGGACAGAAGGAATTCAGAATTTGAGAAAGATACATTTTCGTCTTTAAGTAGCAGAGAATTTTCATGTAAAAAAGTGATTTGGTTTTATAACATTGTCCTACTTGCCAACTCAAGAACTGACCCTTTTAGACCTGGATTTTTTTCAAAAGTTCTTGACATTCAATGAGGAGCAGATTTGCCAGAGGTATGCAGCACCTCAAATGACCGGTTAGACACACAAACAGGCCTTTTGTATATGTAAAGACCTGATTTAGCAAGTGCATTCATAGTCACTGGAAGCTCTCCTATTGTAAGCCTCTCTTCTGATTCAAAGCATGACATGCTTGAGTTCCACTGGCCCAGAGAGAACTTCAGTGCTGCTGATCACAGAATTACTGAAGCACAATGATGCTGCTGTCAGAACACCAGATTGATAGAGATTTTTATAACTTTTTTTTGCATTTTGTACTATTCATCCATAGATCTAAACGGGCTTTAGGAAGTTGTGTAGACATAATAGGCTTGCTTCTGTCATTCACACTCACATTAAGTAATACCTTAGTCTGTCATTAGTCCCACTGAAATCAATAGAATGACTCAGAGTAAAGTACCACCCAGATGAGTAAACATAGCAGAATTTAGCCCTATGTTGTTCATTATTATTTCTTTTGATAGAAATGCATCCACTGCTTTAGGCATTCTACAAGTTATTTTAAAAGAAAAATCCTTACACGAAGAGTCATCCCCATACAATCAAATTAAATTACCATAACTATCCAATAATTCAAAGAAGCAAAATATACACACACCATATCTTATGTGGTACTGTACCTCTATTCCAGGATTTACCTTCTCTCTCTCTCTCTCTCTCTTACACAGGTATCAAACTGACATTGTCAGCTTTGTTGGATGGCAAGAATGTCAATGCGGGTGGACACAAACTTGGTCTAGGATTGGAATTTGAAGCATAAAAAGGGATTGTACAATCACTAATATGAAAATACTTTACAGTATAGCTACCTTCAGAATTTAGTGAACCTTTCAGTGTTTTATGTCTGGGATGCAAGTATTGTTATGTATCAGTCATGTTAAACCTGATTTAAAGACAGCTAAGCTTTAAAGTGTTGCTCTTTTGAGAAGAAAACATTAATCAAAATCCTAATTCCAGGCTTGTTGCCCATCACAGCTGCTAATTACAACTTTACAAGGGATACAATGATGGTACTGATTACCTGTTCCAGAGTGATGGCTATATAAGGACAGAAAAGATATAGAAACTGTGACTGAGAATTGCAATCCACCATAGTGAACTCTTAATTCATGAAGTATTGTTTTTGGATATTAACTTATCAGAGTTTCAGTCCATGATGAAGTGTGCAAAACTGTCAGGAAAGGATATTTTTAGACAGATATTTCATTAACTGTTTGTCTTATTTAGTTATCTGATATCTACAGCTGTCTTCAGAGAGCTTTAGATTGTTCACCTTGTATAATTTTGGTATGGAGAAGGTTTGATGTGACTTAGTCAATAATACTTGTTTTTATGTTGTGATTCCTTTCCCTTGCACTAAATATGGAAAAGCTTGTAAGACAGCCATAAGCAGGGAAGAGTCTTTGTAACTGTCCTCACATAGTGGCATCACTCTTAATTTAAAATGGTCTTTTGTTTTATTACCACTTTTTTTAGCAATTTAATGGGTACAATTTTAGTCTTCCATTTTGTGTGGAACTAGACCCCCAAAATGCTGAACTTGACACTACTTAAAATGAAATAAACAAAAAACCCAGCTTGAATAAAATATTGAAACTTCACCTTCTACTTTGTCTTTATATTAATTCCTCTTGGTTTGTACAAAATGGTCCTGCATCATCTTACTTATTGCTGTTTTTTTTTCTAACTTGTATCCTTGTACGTGATGAATAAATTGTTTGGGAGACTTAAAAATTTAGAATAACTCATTCAGAAAAGATAATTGTAATACATCTTTTTCCATAAGACAGTAAATATTTAAGAATTCAGTAAATTTCTTCTGGTTCTCCATTTACAAAGCTAGCAAAGATCAGATACAAACTCAAAAATCAATATACAGCTTTTCCCAGTAATTGAAAATGCAATAATCAAACTCTCCAAGACTTTTGAAAATGTCATGGTTCTCAGCTGGGGGTCTGCAGCCCCTGGGGGTCCGTGAGACCTTTCGGGGGGCCGCAGGGCTCCACCCTGAAACCCGTGCCCCGAGCCCCAGTACTGAAGCTGGGAGCGCCATGGGGCTGAAGCTTCCCCCCTCCCCCCCAGCTAGGAGCAGCACAGGGCTGAAGCTGGTGTAGCAAAGCAGTTTGTACCACTATACTGGCACCCCCTCTCCCCCCCCCGAAGCTGGGAGCATCCTGGGGCTGAAGCCAGCAAATGCGGGGGAGGGGGGCTGAAGCTGGGAGCTGCACTGGAAGCCCCCCCTGCCCGTACACAGCCCCTAGCTATCTCTCCCTGCACTCTGAGTGGTTTTCAAACTTTTTGAACTGAGTCCCCCCCTTTGAGTTATATTTTTTTTTTTGGTTGCATTCCCCCCAGAGCCCAGACAGGCTGGGTGGCCCCTTGAGTCAGGGTGGAGGTGGTGCTCCCTCTCTGGACCCTGATGTATGGAGCTAGCTTGAGCCATGCCAGCTGCTGAAATCGAAGTAAAACTATGCCTATGCCCAAGGGTCTCTGCCAGGCCCTGAAGTTTTTATAACATGTTGAGGGAGGCCTCAGCAAGAAAAAGGTTGAAAATCTCTAAGGGGCACTTGATGCTCACTTACAGAAAGCTGGCTCATTGTATAGAGCCAGCTCTCTCTTTCAGATGGAAAAGAGGAAAACGTAATGAAAAGCAAAAGCCAATAGTGTGACTTTTCCTTTTTGGAAAGAATTAACACGCTTATAATGCTGAAATACAGCCCTAATCTAGTCCCCTATAAACAAATGCTTTAGTTGCCATAGAGAATGTTATGAGATCATTGAACAGAAAAGGATGTGATCATGAGACAGTCTTAAAACATACTGAGAGGGAAAATTCCAAAATAAATTTAACAGACTCAAGGGAGCAAAAAAGCGGTAGTGGGTCTTAATGACAGATTCAAAACTCTACAGCACTTCTGCCAGGTTCAGGTCATGTTACAAGCTACTGCAGGTTATTTTATATTGCTTGACCAGCTACTCAGATGCAGCTACTTGAACTAGGCAGCTCATTGATTAGGAGCTGGGGAAAAGTGGTCATGCTCTCCCAAGTCTGCTACTCTCATGGTGCCTAAAGGAGGTGGTATTCCAGGGATGGGCAAATTTTTTTGACTGGGGCCAGCATTGGGCAATAGAAATTGTATGGCGGACCATGGATGCTCACAAAATTGGGGTTGGGGTGTGGGAGCAGGTGAGGGTTCTGGGGTGGGGCTGGGAATGAAGAGTTTGGGGTGTAGAAGAGTGCTCTGGACTGGGACAGAGGGGTTTGGAGGGGGATCAGGGCTGGGGCAGGCGTGCAGATTCCAGCTGGGGATGAGAGGTTTGGGGTGCAGAAGGGTTCTCCGTGCTGGAATTGAGGGTTTTGGAGAGTGGGCAGGGCATCAGGGCTAGGGCATGGGGAGAGGCTCAGGGGTGCAGACTCTGAGTGGCACCAACCTCAAGCAGCTCCTGGAAGCAGTGGCATATCCCTTCTGCTCCTAAGCATGGAGCAGCCTGCGACCCTCAGAGTGGGGCACTGCTGGGAGCTGCGTGGTGCAGCCCCCCCACCAGGCACCTCAACTGGAGCAGGGCCGAGCTGTGTGGTGCGGCCCCTGACCCGGTGCCCCAGCTGGAGCAGGGTCGAACCACATGGTGCGGCCCCAAGTCTGGCTCCCCAGCAGGAGCTCGTGAGCTGGCTTAAAACAGCTCACAGGCTGTAGTTTGCCCACCCCTGTATTATTCACAGTAGATTGTATGACCTTAATATCTTTTCTTACATGTTTTGATGAGCAGTGAAATAGTACTTTATGTATTGCCCAATGATAACATTGCTATCAGTTAGTGACCACTGATACAAATGGAACAGTTCCTGAGTATAGTATCGGATTCTGCAACTGTGAGCAGTTATCACTAAATCAGTTACACCAGGTTCAACATTTGAGCTACCTCAGCAGCTATAACAGCTAGAAACTTTTTTTCAAATAAAGTAAGGTACGGAAGAAGTACCAGTAGGCTGTACTGGCTAAATCAGAGTCCTGGGCTGTCGTACATTTACATCTGTAAATCTGACTAAAGTGCTATTTACATGTAACGGTTAGTGAAGACTGAAAGGCCAAGAGTATTACTTGCTTATCTTAAGGGAAAGGTAACTATTTTACTTTCAAAATGTGTATCTATCTTCTAGACTCTCAATATGTAATTTCCTGTTCTATAAAGTTTGTTCCTGTTTATCTCAACATAACCTCTGTCTCTCATTACTCTCTGCATGGTTCCTCTGTCTCTTGTTTATCCCTCCACAGTCTCTCAAAAATGTGTTTAGGAACCTTCGGTGCTGCTGCATTTGTCAGTTGCAACAACTTTTCTCCACCTCTTGGCAAGGTTTTAGATCTCAGATGAAAACATCTGTCTTGTCCTTTGCCTGCAGTGCCTCATCTGTGTCCGCTGTTGTTTTTTAACTCTACAAATCTATCACCTGGGGGTGCAGATGGAGGTTGCGAAAAGTGCAATGCAAAATTACACGCTGATGTTGCAGTCATTTAGCTGGGTGCTTAACTTTTCACTCTGGAGCAGTTCTATTGCTCAGGCAGCCTCTCTGTGCAGCTCAGCCCTCGTGGGCAGGGGAAGGGGGAGGCCGTGCCCTTTTTCCTTGCTGTACTGGCCACTGCCTCATTCCAGACATGCCAAACCCACGGAAAAAACACAGAAATTGGGCTTGTTTTTGGCTTAATTGGCTTGTGCGTTGCTTGATGGATAATTTTTGGCTTATTGCTTCTTTTTTTTTTGATCAGCTCCCGGCAAGCAGGGGGAGGAGCAGGGGTGCACAGGGGCCCACCACCGTCCCCACTTGCACGGTGGGGGAATCTAGTCATGTAGCGTTGGGGTTCCTAGGGACTGATTTGTTTTGGCCTTGTTTTGAAAGGAGATTAGCTTGATTTTTAACTTGTTGAGAAATTCAGGGTGTTTATTCACCACCTGAAAGTGGGAACTGGGCCTTGTTCCGGCATTTACATTTTCACGTGCGTCATGGAGCATGAGGGCTAGGATGACCAGTTTTGACCGGGACAGCCCCCCTTTTTAAGCTCTGTCCCGGCTGTCCTGACTTTTTTTGGGCAAAGGGGAGCATTTGTCCCACTTGCTTTTGCCAACTGATAACGCGACAAATGCCCATTTTTCTCGAAAGAGTGGGGTGTGGAGGAACGTGTGTGTGTGGGGGCACACCGTGGCCTGGCCATCCCATACAGGACGGGGTCGGGAGAACAACTTGGGCCAGCCACGGGGGGCGGAGGGGCGGGGAGTCGCAGACTAGCCCCCAGCGCGGGGTCCCTTTTTCCCATGAAAAATATACACCCTAGTCAGGGAGCAGCTCGCCCCGGCCCCACGGGCCAGCTGGAGGCCGGCCCTAGAGCCCTAGGGGTGGCGCTGCCGGTGGACCACTCCTGTCTCGGTGCGGTACGAGGCGGGTGCGCGGAGGCCCAGGAGCCGAGGACCTGCACTTTCCGCGGGGCGCCCACAGGACTGCCAGGGTCCCGCCCCGCGGCAGGAGCGCTGAGCCCCGCAACAAACCTCCTCACAGGTGAGCCGCCGGCCGCGGCCGTGTCCCTATAATCGGCCCAAGCAGCGCCACACACGAACCGCCCGGCTCGGCACATGCGCACTCGGACTCCAGCTCTCTCGCGGCCGCCGCCGCCGCCGCCTCTTCCCGGAAGTTCCCGCCCCCTTCAAACGAGCGGACGCGGAGTCTTCTACGCCGCGTGCGCAGTCAGTCTCCTCACGGTGCGCATGCGCCGTCCCTTCTTTTTCTCTGCCACGGCGCAGGGGCGCCTGGTGGTGGAGGAGAGAGCGCGTCATCGTCGTGGAACCGCCCAGCCTAGCAACGATAGGCGGGACTTAGCCACGTCCGCGTTCCCATTCCGAGCCCCTCACCCCACCGTGTCCGCAAAGATGGCCGCCGCCGGGGAGAGGCTACGGGGAGCTGCGAGAGCGGCGTCCCCGCCGGGCCGGGCTCTCTCCCTCCTCCTGCTGCTGCTTGTCGGCCTGGCCGTGTCGGCCTGCGGCCAGCCGGCTAACGGTGAGGGCGGGGGGTACCGGGGAGGCGCTGCCTGGGCTTGGGGAATGGGGGGAACCTGCGCAGGGAGGGGCGCCGGGGTCGGAGGAGGGAGGGTCAGAAGAAAGCGCTTGGGAGGGCTGCGGTGGGTAAACAGGCCCTTGGGCAGCCACTTTACTAGAAGTCCGAGAAGGGCTCGGGGTGAAGTGGGGGCACCTGTCGGAGGGTAAGGAGGAGACGGCGTTGTGGGGGGGGCCCTATTCCGTTAATGGGAACATGTTTAAATCGGGGAGACACTCAAATGTGTTTTCATGAGTAGTTTCTCGCCCCACATCCTGTGCTAAACCAGTTCTGCGTTTCCTTCCTTCCTCTCAGGGCTCTAATTTAGCATTTTTGAGTTCAGAAGTTTGAAAATCTGCTGCAGGTGCTTTTTCTTTTCCAGTATCATCATGAATGGCAAAGAACCCAAGGAGCTGTGTCCTGTGAACTACTACCTAATGATATTATCCTGATAAAATCAGGAGGATTCCTGTTGCTATTTTACCTCTAGAGAGAGGTGTTGATGACAGGAATCTCACACAATTAACTTTACAGGCAGACATAACATTTTCTACAGTATGGTGTTGTCTACACTGGCACTTCATCGGCAAAACTTTTGTTGTTCAGGGGGTGTTAAAAAAAAAAACCCAATGACAAAAGTTTTACTGACACAGAACGCTGATGTGAACAGCACTTTGTCAGTTCTCCTGCTGACAAAGCCGCTGCTATTCTTGCTGGGTGGAAGTTTTTGTGCGCCTTTTAGCCGCATGGCTGTAGCGGCACAGCCATATTGCTAAAAGCCTTGTAATGTAGCCATAGCTTTAGTTTGACATACTGTCTAAAGACAAAGTGAAGTAGAAATTCTGGGAGACGTGTGTCTTTCTTTAAAACTAATTGGTAGTGTGCCTTTAAAACATTGGTATCATTCAGATGTTTTAGATATCCTAGAATCCTAAGACTGGAAGGGATCTTGAGAGGTCATCTAGTCCAGTCCCCTACACTGAGGAAGGACTAAGTATTATCTAGATCATCCCTGACAGGTGTTTGTCTAATGTGCTCTTAAAAATCTCTAGTGATTGGAGATTCCACAACTTCCCTAGGTAGTTTATTCCAGTGCTTAACCAGCCTGACAGTTAGGAAGTTTTTCCTAATGTCTAACCTAAACCGCTCTTGCTGTAATTTAAGGCCATTGCTTCTTGTCCTGTCTTCCAAGGTTAAGAAGAGCAGTTCTTCTCCTCCTCCTTGTAGCAACCTTTTATGTACTTGAAAACTGTTATGTCCCCTCTTGGTCCTCTCTTTTCCAGACTAAACAAACTGAAATTTCTTCAATTTTCCCTCATAGGTCATGTTTTATAGACTTTTAATCGTTTTTGTTGCTCTTCTCTGCTCCAAGTGGGAGGACCTGCCCCCCAACCCAAACCTTGGTAAATATATAGGTCACTCCCATCAGCTGATATACCAGATGTTTCTCACCTTGTTTCTGTTCAACAACATCTAGTTTTAACCTGTCTTTGTTGCTTTTAATGTTGTGCATTCCAGTGAATATGGAATACTGACAGACTGCTTAATTTAACAGCATTGTCCTAGGCACAAAGTATACCTTTAAAATATTTTTTTAAAGGTTAAATATTTCTAGAGGTAAATGTGAACACACTGTTTGTTTATATCCGAGATGGGCAAACTACGGACCACATCCAGCCTGCGGGACTATCCATCCCAGCCCCTGAGTGCGGCTCCCAGAGCTCGGAGCCTGTCCACATTAGCGCTTTAAAGCGCTCAGACTTGTTGTGCTCGGGGTGTGTGTGTGTGATTTTTTTCATACCCCTGAGCCAGCAAGTTAGAGTGCTATAAAATCTAAGTATAGACAAGCCCGGAGATCACAGCTCAAAGATGTATGGCCAATTGAAAGATGTATGTTTAATAAGAATTTTAAATTTTATTCCTTAATTACCTGTTTTACTGATGTAAAAATAGCTTGGGGGGTGGGAAGAACTCTTCTATTTTCTGAATCACTCCACAAATAGTATGATTTGAGTTTCTTAAAAGTCAAATGCTTTATACCATACACAATAGTAACTGCTTGATAGTTTTAGTTCTGAAAGGGAGGTCCATTTCTAACCATTTAATTGCTGGTTAATAAGAACTTTTTGCCTTTTGCATACATGTAGGCTTTAGGTAGGTTTCAGTTTCAAAACCACTCGTTTTGTGAGAATTAAAAACGTGAGGATATAAAAAACTTGATAGTTAAAAGGGAAAGCTAACTTCTGCTACATATGCATTTCATTAGTTTTAGCAGTTACCTCAGGGTCCTTCAAAATCCAACTCTATCTGGTGAGGTCACTTCCTAGAGTTAGCTGCCCAGCATATCCCATGACCAGTAACTACAAATATGAAACTGGATAAAATGAATTTTTTTGCAACTCTTCCCTAATTTTTTCATCCAAGTCAGTTCAGCCCTATTGACTTCAGAGCAGGGTCCACCCATATAAATTCAGTTGAGGAGCAGACTGTCATAAGCTTCTCTCATGCAATGAGCTAAAAAGGTATGTTTTGAGGTGAAAATACAAATGAATATATTTGTCTTACAGCATGAACAGATGTCTCAAATGTAAAGTGATACACTTCAGTTTATATGTAGGGCCTCATCATGTTAGGTGTTATGCAAACGCATGAAGATATAGCCCATGCCCTGGAAAGTTTTTACGTTTGACTTCTTGGTTTTCTCGTGCCCATGTCATGAATTAGATGTTTTTCCAGAACCGTGCACAAGTGATGGCTCTTTCTGTCGCTGCAGCAAAGTCCTCTTCATATAGGTCTCCCCAAAGAATCAGCAAGCAAGCCAGTGCTTCATGGTATGCACCTCACCGTACCCGTATGTTCATGTCTCTGACTTTAAATACCATTCCATGTGTAGCAGCAGCAAATACATAATTTATTTTGTTTCACCATGCATGTGAATAGACGTTTTAAGATATGGCATGAATTGTCAATGGTATCATTGGCTGCTGAGGATCGTTGTGTTGGATTAGACCTCTTTTTACATTCCTAAATCAAAGTTGATTATAGTTCAACTACTATGCTATGAATTTTAAATGTCTTAACCACTTTAGAGCCAATAGTCAATAATACTTTGCATGTCCAGAAAAGCCATTCATATGATCCTAGTACAGTATACTATAGAGTTTACTTAAAGGGACACAGTCAACTTAACTATCACAATCCTTCTGATTTTTTTTTTGTCTAATGTTGTTGCATGTAATGTAATATTCTTGCAATTGAAAGTGACTAATGAGCTTCGGTTTTCTGTTTTACTTTGTCCAACATTTGTGTATTGTCAGTTTCCCCCATTGTTTGTGTGAAAGATAAACAACAAGGGACAGAGAAACGTCCTTAAAAATAGGAAACTATCTTTGTAAGCCTCACAAAAATAGCAGGGAGATTCAGGGGTGTCTCACTTTCAGGATAACTGCACATGTTCCCCCTCTGTGGTCCTTCAAGGATACCCATTTAAGGTTTCTGGCTCCCAGCCATCACCTCTCTTGGGTGGAGACCTGTGGCTGTCTCCCTCTTGACTGGGGATTTAAGGCTGCGGCGCTCCTTGCCTTATACAGCGATATCTCCAGCAAGCTACTCTGCCTAAAGGCCAACACCCATGCTTTGTTTTCTCTTTGAGGGCTATGGACAGGGTATTGCTAGCAGGTACCTTGCTCTTTGTAAGCAAAGATCTTTATTAAGGTAAAAGAATTAAAGAGAGAGTGCATATAAAAACAATAAAAATTCCTATATGCATTCTAAAAGCTTACCAGAGGTCACTGCTCAGTCATCTAAGTCCCTGGTAGGCCAAACTCTTTCCCGCCCTTCTGCAAGGGTCAGGGCCTCCATTGGATAGAAGGTCTTGCCTGTTTGGTGGCTCAGAAAGAAGGTCCTGAGTCCTTTTAAATCCAGCCATTTAGATTAAAAGGTTTTCCTGTTGGCTTCTGAAGGGGTGGTACCTCTCTGGAGGGGTTTATAACCTGTCTTAAGTGATTCACCTTAAACACCCCTGCTGTTTTTCGTTCCTGGTCGAGCTGTCCATGCTCTTCTTTTGGAGTTGGTGATACATAAACTTAATAAACCTGGTTCCCAGAGATATTGCATGGGGTTGCAATATCTGTCATGAGGAGGAGGAATTATTTTTTTTTTTGTTTTTATTGACTAGATTTCAAGTTGATGGTATCTCTTTAAATATCTCCTTTAAAAAGATATACAAACAAATGTAAAAGGAAGTGCCTTGAACAGTAAGCTATATTTCCTCTTTTCTATTTTCTTCATATAATGTGTTAAATGTTTGACACTTACCAGTATTGTTTTGTCTCTTTACAAAAAGGTAAAGAATTTTCAGTGGCTATACTGATTTCCTTGTCAGACTTTGTCACAGTGTGACCTCTGTAAATGTCTCAGTAATACACTATTTGATCATATTGTAAACTTATCATATGGTATAAGTCTTGGTTGAATGAATCATCTGTTCTGATGGAGTAATGTGGGATAAATTGTTTATTGGCTCTCTCTATGGACTTCTTCCTTGTGGCCTGTTGGCTCTCTATTGAAGCCTTTAAGTGTAATGATTTTTCTGGAGGCATTCACATAAGATGCGACTGTCCATACTGAAAGTCTTTCATGTTTAATGCCATCTGTTACAGTGCCAGCTAACAAAAATAGGGCATTGATGGATTTCCTGGCAGAACTGTAGCTTTAGATCTGGGGAATACTCATCTTGGCATCACCAACCAAGTATTAATTTTATTTTATTTTTTTTTTTAGCTTTTTGGTAGCAGAAAAAATAATGTAAAATTCCATCACTAGTAGCAAAGATAGTAGTTTAAAGAAATAGTTTCCTTATATTTGGTAAATGGTACCTCTAGTCAAGACTAGATTATTTGTGACTCTCCTTCATTTTAGGAGCTAGAAGGCTCCGTGATGTCTCACTCAACTGGGGTTAGCTGAGTGTTTTTTGTTTTTACAATTGGTTAAAGCCTGTTTCATGTTGGAAAAGTTTGCCTTATAAACAAAGAGTAGCTTGTTCAGCTTTAGTCCTTTATATATGTACATGGGTCTGTGAGTAACTTGATTCATTCTAGCATCTGTATAACGTTTTATTGATAAGTAATCTGACAAAAAGTGGTTGGTTAGGAATGAATCATTCAGAGTTTTTTTAGGTGCCAAAGTTTGTAATTTTCCAATATGCCAAAGAACTAATATATTATTAAATAACCATAAATAATGGCATTGTTTTAGAACATACATTCTTATGTATTTTTGGCATGCCAAATGCTTTTTCAAACTGCAGTACATAATGAGATTTTATTTTTTAAGCAGTCTCCTAATGTTTTCTGATAGAGGTAGAGTGCCATAAAAATGAGCAGTTTTATGGTCTGAACCTACAAGGTGTTGAGAACTTTCATTATTTTGCATACTTAGGCCTATTAGCCATTATGAGCCCCCCCGCCACCTTACAGAGGGAAATGGGATTTTCTGTAACCAGATACATCTCAATCCAGGACTTCATGTTGTTGTCATATTTATCCTGCTTTTATGCAACACTTCGCAAAATTGTCCCAATCCTGCATAGATCATGTCATTATCTTTGTTCTCATGGGTGGACCGTTTTGCAATATCGCTCACTTTTTTGTACTTTCATTCCAGAGGAGAATTGGATGTTCAAGCATGGTGCGGAGTATTTTTTTGTTTGTGTTTGTGTTTAATGTGAGTTGTGCCACTAAAATTCCACCTTTGTCTAGTTGGGGTAAAACACTTGTATTAAAATTGTTTTGAGTCCCAATTAGGTTCTTAAGATCAACTTGATGGCATTGCACTCTTCTGAAAAATTAATTTTATGCAAGCTAACATGGAACATATTATAGGATTTATGTTAGTCCACTGTAGTAGTCTAAGATGACAGCAAAGGAAGAATTTAAACTTACAGGGGTATGTGGGAATTGTTGAATGGTGATATAATAAAAGAATGAACAAACGCTCATGTTGACTTTTAAAATCATTGGGTAAAACACATTTTGTGTGGTATGGGATTTTTAAAAATACCTAAAGCTGGTTTATTCTTGAAAGGTTGCTGGCATGGCAATGTCGGTTAGGAGTGGGGGGGAAAAAAAAAATTGCACCCCAACCAATATAACCATGTGACCAAAAGGCCAGGTGTAGACATATTTACACCCGGCGGGGGGGACAGAAAAATACCATAATTTTAGTTCGTTTCAAACCAAAACTGAACTTGCCAGTTTCCCCTGTTTTGTGTAGAGTCAAAGCAACTGTTTAGTTAGACCTGAAACTTTTTTGGTGTTTCACCCCCCCCTTTTTTTTTTGGTTAGATGAATTTCAAAAGAAAAATTCATTTCAGGATGAAACTTCAAAATGTTTTTAAGATTGTCAA
The DNA here is from genome assembly GCF_009764565.3 of Dermochelys coriacea. Classification (NCBI taxonomy): domain Eukaryota; kingdom Metazoa; phylum Chordata; order Testudines; family Dermochelyidae; genus Dermochelys; species Dermochelys coriacea. The sequence continues at coordinate 13,170,896 of NC_050075.1, forward strand.
AATGAAATGGTTCTGCATTTCAGAAACTGCTGAATTCTACCCGAAATCACAAATAGTTTCAGTGCTCTGAAAAATGCATTTTTCAGTGAATTTAATATTCACCAAAAAAATTCACTCAGGAGTACGAGTTCCATTGTCTTTCGCTGAGACTTGTGATTCTAGGTCACTCGGTTATTTATTTATTTATTTTTTTACTGTAAAAAATCCCACCCAAAATCACTTTGAATTAAAGGTTCTGGCTTGAAATGTATTAGGTTTTTTTTTTTCCATACAGACTGTAGCGATTCTGCCGACTTAGTTTATTCTGAACAATAAGTCTTCCAAACCCTAATAATATAAATATTCTTAGGACTTTGGCTTATGCCCTGAAACACATAGGCTTACAACCTCTAACTATTAGAGATCAATTTTGAGACCAAATGTGGGGGCCAGGTTTATATGATACCTGCATCTGCAGAGTTCTTGTGCCTTCCTCTGAAGCCTTTGGTACTGACTACTATGACACAGAATACTGGCTCTGATCCAATCTTGCCGTTCCTATGTTCCACTTTAAGTTTTTTTTAAAATGTAATCTACCCACTTATTACAAAATTGTGATCCTGGACACTGCAAGATTAGCAAGATGGTAATACAGGTGAATTGGAGTATTTTATTAAGATTTCTGCAGTAGACACGAAAACTTTTTAAAAGTAAAGTCTACTGCTGATATCAGACTGATTAGTTTTGTTGTGAAATACATAGAGTAATTTTGTCAGTTGTATTTGGTTTAAAATCTAGTGTATAGTGAAGTTTTGCTGACACGCTAAAAATTCGTGCTAAATTTTCTGCTGTAGCTCCCGAAAGTTATTGTCACATGCCAAGGAAGTCTTTTGACAGAATTTTTCATAAGTTTCCCTAAAACTCAGAACACAGATAAAAGCAGTTTTATATTGCAGCTTTCAAGAAAGGCACTTTATCATTTTAATTTGGAGTAAAAAGTAGATAAGTCAGTCAACCTTATTTCACGTGCCATGCCTTGAACAGCATAATCATTAATGAAGAAAAATGTACTATGAATAAATGCAGTGAAATCTGCTACTTTGTTAAATGGCTTGGTATGTGGTTTTTAGTACTGTGTTGTAAACCTGCTAAACACTTCAGTTGCAAACACCCAAAAATATTGAACAGTAAAACTGCTGAAAGTGAAAATGAAGAAAAATGTCTTAATCACCTCTTAAAATATAACTTCTCTATTAGTTTTCTGTGTGACCTCTGCACTGTAACATTGTTAGTGAATTCATAGTTTGATGAGTAAAGAGACCTTTTTACCACCAGTCATAAAGCAGGCAAAGCAACATTTTCCCCTAAACTAATTTCATTGTCTTGGCAGTTGAGCACGTTTGCAGGGTGAAGACAGTGTGCACATCGTACAAACCCAGTGCCTGTTTAGAATGTTTAGCTGGAACATGGATATTATCTGACTTTATTTATATAATTATTGGAGTGCTGATTATTTTGTTGAATGGATCAGACTCTTGAAAAAAATCAGTGCTCGGGTCTCTTCAATTTGGGTTCTTGATCGTTTTAGACCTTGTAAGCATTGACAGTGTCCTTCAGCACTTGTGCTGCTTATACATAGCTTCAGATCTACTTGCAAGTGGTGAAAATAATTTCTTGCTCCCTTTCTTTCTCACAGTATTAGTTAATAGTGGGTTTCTTTTTTCTCTTTTGGATGATTGAGGCAGGCCAGACCTTTGTCCTGCCCAGGGAACAGGACAGCCCCTTCTGAGTCTTTCCCAGATTTCTCTGCCTCTGTTACAAATGGTAGGCTATGGACCTCCACTTGTTACAGAACTTTGTCAGTATTTTAATTCTTAAAGTAGTAACTTTTTCCTTACCCAGTTTCATATGGAACTTTGGTTCCCTTAACAACAAAGTTACTTTTTTTTTTTTTTTTTTTTTTTTTTTTTTTTAAATTTTGAAGAGGTCTCTTCCATGATTCTGATACCTGCCTTATTCTGTTGGGATTTCCTCATCAAAAGGACTGAAAGAGGTATTCCTCCACCTTCGTATCCACATATATCATCGTAGGTATCTGCATTTTTTTTGCTACCACTTAAGGGAATTGCACACTTTCTTGAGATCCTTCTGGGAAAGGTGCAGAAGATGCAGTCGTATGTCCTAGCCAGAATAAGGGGTCTGTTTTCCCTCGATCACTTCCAAGAGAATGGAAAAACCCACTTTTGTGATCATGCGACATGAGGAATTCAAGAAAGGAAATTCTCAGATGAAAACAAATTTTCCTTTTTTCAGTGGAAAACATTGATGAAGTGGGAAACGGGGGCCCTATAAAAGCCATGATTTTTGAGGTGAATTGTGATTCTTTGGCTGTAAATTGCATTATTAATAGATTAATTCTTTTCTTCTGTAAGTGTAGTCTTTCATCCTTTTTTGCTGAACTTCCAGATAGTGTTCTGGGTTTAAGCAGATACTCCATAGAGAAATGATGTAAGTTGGTGTTTTTCTTGAATTGTGCTAAGTTGTATACTTCTGATGGGAGACAGTGGTGTGACATACTGACCATTTTGTGCAATATCCTGAATTTATTTTATTGAACTAAATTAAACCTTATTGAATTAGTTTAATATCTTTTGGAGTTAATTGTATTAAATTCAAATTTTTATGTTCTACTGTGAGATTGTATGGAACTCTATAGCAGGAAGACAAGATTACTTTGGAATTTATTAGGGACTTCAAAGGGCTTTTTGGAACAATACATATAAAGTGGATTTCTTAGGAAGTACCTGGATGTGAGTGGAATGCAAATTCTCCCCTCCTAAGAATCTCTTGAAGCTATGTCCTGGAGAGGTGAGGAGTTTTGCAATCTTGAGGAGCAGGAAAATAACATTACAGGTGCAGGCTGAAACCTGAGTTGCAGCTTTCCTGGCCCCTAGGTGAGTGGGAATGGGATGCCAAGTGCACCTTAAGTTTCATCCTCAAGCTTTGATGTCATATTCCAGGTTCTCCAAAGATTACTACTGTCTTCTAGGAAGGTGGGGCAAGTCTCCAAAACTCTGTTTGTATAGGGTGGTTTTTTTAAACCAACATTGACACCATAAGAATACAAGGCACTTCATTGCTTTGCATATCGCCTTTCAATATCATGACACAAACTGAAAATAAGGACAATCAAAGTTTAGTGCTGATAGTTCAGTAACTTTCACGGGTGGGCAAAGTGGAAAGGGAACAGTTTGATCTGCAGGTGAAGTGTCAGGCTAACTTTCAAGTTCCTGGTTTCTCTTGATTCATGTGGGCCTTTTAAAATGAGTTATTGAAACTAAATCTATTTTTCACTTAGAGATGAAAAGTGGTTTCTGAGGTTGATAGACTTGTGTTTTTGTTTCTTTGGAAGTAAATATTTGAATATTTAAATATTCTTCTATTCTAAATACCAGTCCAGAGTGAATTTGTAAATGCAACTACCTCTTCTTTGCTAACGGTTGTATGTGCTATGGCAGATTGGAAAAATTTAATGTGCCTGTCATATTGTTGCCCTAATCAACTCAGTCCACTAATAAATATACTAGAAGAACTTCTTCAGTAAAGGTGTGAATATGGTATTTGAAAATAGAATGAACTTACTTACGGGGTCTGACATTTTTAGGGTAATATCTATTTAAATCTTGGGGGTTATACACTGCAAGACTTCTCAGCTCCACAGTCAGATCTTTTACTATTGTAAAACTGAATAGTAACCAAAACCTATATTTCAAGTCACTAAACAGTTTAACATACTAGTGTATTATACTTTATGATCCCTGTGCCATTTTTCTCAGTTGTGAACTGGCAGAATTGTATATTCTGGTTTTAAAATCCATAAAAGCATTGCACTCCAAAATGGGCCGAGTCCATTGTAGTATGACTTCCTTGTAAAATAAGTCAAGAGACTTGGTGAGTATGTTGTTTGTACACATATCTAAAGAAAAACAAACATAGAATAAATGTCTTTTCTCCTTTTGCCCAGATACTGCAGATGCTCTTAAAAATAACAGTGAAGTGTTCAATACATCTCAGAGTTCAACAGCCAGTCTGAACAATTTGATAACTACAACAAAAAAAGAAATGTCCTCAGCAACTGTTAAAGTTGATAATATTGTCACACTTAGACCAACTACCGTGAAGGATGACCCAGCCACATCTGTTGCAACTCATGCCACATCTCTTAGCCCCATTTCACCAATGGATGTGGATGCTTCTGAAGATACTAAAATTGAGGAAGAGGGTCTCCTAACAGACTTCAAAGACATACTGAATAGTTCACCACCAATAGCAAAAGAAACTATGGAGCCTGATGGGCGTGATGACTATGGCCATTATGAGATGACATCCAATTCCAGATATAATACAGACCTTCTAGATTTGCCGGAAGATGAGGAGACTGATAGCTTTGGAAGTTATGAGCACACGAAATCTCTTGATGCCAAGATAAAAGACTCCGTCTCAGGATTGGAAGAAGACACCCATTTCTTTTTCCACCTGGTTATTATTGCCTTCTTAGTAGCTGTTGTTTATATCACATATCATAATAAGAGAAAGGTAGGTATACTATGAAAGCAAGATGAAAAATTCCACTTTAATATTTCAAAGTAATTTTTGCCTTGAAACCTTGGAAAAACATTTTAAATTAAAACTACTTAGTTGTGCTAATGGTCTAAGTACACTTACAAACAGTATTCTGTTTTGTGATCTTAATGTGCAGATCATTAATATCTGCACAAAAAAAGAGAGCTAATTTAGAAGTAGAAGCATTTTAGGTTGGGGAAAATCAATTAAATGATAACATCGAGAATCAATCAGTTCAGTAATATGCTATGATATATAGGGTTTCTAGAAATAAGATCAAGGGCAAGGTGATTGATGAACTAATTTTGGGTCTGCACAGGGTTATAAACCTCAATTTAAGGAAAATTTAATCTTCAGTAAAGTGAGAATGTTCCTGAGATAGTGATAATGCTTACAATTTGAGACCATTTTTTGAACTGTAGGTATGCCTAGGATTTAGCCCTTGCCCTATCACAATTTGATGATTAGCATGTTGGGTTACTGTTGTTCGCAGTTCTAACAAATATCTGACTGTAGATAATTGATGATATCAGATAATCATTAAAATATTTTTCTGCAGTCTAATCAGTGTTATCTTATTTCAGAATCTACAGCTATGACGTGACAGCCCACATTTTATTTCAAACGTGTGTGCATTTTCTTAATTTAATGCTCCAAGAAGTTTAAATAGGTTTCTCTTTCCCTGTTTTTTTTCTTTATCCCTTTAGCTAACTTTATTTGGCCGTATGTTTTATTGGGTCTGAAACTAACATGGCTAACTTATGACACCATATTATGCCAAAAACAACTGCATTGCTGAGTATAGGTAAAATTTTTAGAAGTGCCTATGACACGTTTAGAAATAGGACTTGGACCAAAGACTAAATTGCTAGGTGCTGTTGAAAATTTTATCTTGGTTGTCTCCTATGTCAGTACAGAGAGATAGATTTCTGTCTTCACAACTCCCATAACTACAGTTTGATGCTGAGAGTATGCAGACTTTGGTTGAGTTGATACTGCATGCTCCTTTATTGCTGGAGAGTAGCAGCAGAAAATACTCTAGTGCTGAAACTACAGAATCTTTTCAGCATTCTCCGACCGGCAATAACAGTGTAAGTTGCAGGGTGTATCAGACGAAGGCTTTTCCCAATATTACCTAACATGAAGTGTGCTGAAAACTTGTATGCTGTTAATACTAATGCTTTTGCTATTATGGATCTGTACCTGTGCTAGCCAAATTGTGGGAGAAGTCTTGGTGTGGACAAGAGGTGGGTTAACAGTGATGGATTAGTTGTGGGGAGGAATTGCTTAAAATTTACAGTGCTAGCATCTGTCATGCTGGTAGCTCTGGATGGGGCTGTGTGATTACAAATGTAGCTGTTTTGTTAGCTGACAAAAGTGAAACATTTGCACCACGTTGTCATTTCATCCGTATCAAAATTGGTTGTGATTTCTTCCAGATCTTCTTGTTGGTCCAGAGCCGAAGGTGGCGTGATGGTCTTTGCTCTAGAACAGTGGAATATCATCGTTTAGATCAAAATGTTAATGAAGCAATGCCTTCGCTGAAGATCACCAATGATTACATTTTTTAAAAGCATCAATTTGCTGAATTATTTTCTTTGCCTGACTTTTTCTATAATGTTGTGCAGTGTCAGCCATAAAAAATTTGTACTGAAATGAGACATCTCTCTTGCCTGGATGGGTTTGAGATTAAAGCTTATGTAAGACACTGCGCATGTATTATTAGCATTAAATTTTGTCAACAGTCAAGTTTCAAATCACATGTACAGAAACTAGATTTAAACAATTTATTTCACTTGTTTTTTTCCTTTATTTCATTTTCTTTTGTGCATCCTGTCCTTCTGTCTAGAGCAGCGCCAACAGGGCTAATATAAAAATGTGGGCATAGATCTGATAAATTGAGTCTGCCATCACTGAATCAAATTAATGGTCTTTCTGCAAATCATTACTATAGCTGGATTTATGAGCTATCTTACACAGTTAAATATTTTTCCATGTATAGATTGCCTAGTGCTGCAAAACTTTCATCTAGATATCTCTTGGCTAACTCAGACTCTTCTCATGTTAGGCTACCTAATGTGACAAACTTTATGCTGATATTCTTCTCTAGATGCTTCATGCAGTAAAGTATTTTAAAATAATTATGTACCAAGCATGACTTGATTTCAAGTTATACCTTACATTTCTGTGGAATATCCCAGGTTTGTATGAAAGTATTGCTGTTTCTTGATTGCCCAAGATTTACTCTGTAACTCTGCTTATGGAAACTTCATCTATTGTTTCAAGATTATTGAATTGAAAATAAGCTTCATGGTATAATTTATAAAATAAAAATATACCTAGTAGGCAAGTACAACAAAAAATTCCCCTGAATTTTAAGGCAGTTATTCTATGCAATCGTGTGGGTTCTTGTATACTACAAATATGTTAAGTCTGGGAAAGTTATAATTTTGATATTATCCTAAACCCAAGTAATTGGCAGGTGGGGTAGAAATTAAAAGCGTATGGGTTGCCATGATCTATGGAGAACACTGCACCTTTATTTAATTTTGTCAAAATTAATTTTACACGTGAATTAGGTGTACAGCAAGTTATTGGTATGTTTTGTGTTTTACCTTGTCCTATGTAGTTCAGCTATTTGTTTTTTCCATGAGATGTAAAATATAAAATTTCAATTTTCCTTTTTGTACATTGTTTGATTTAATTTTCAGAGCTGATAAATATGTAAATAATGAATAAGAACCACAATGACTTGGTATACAAGTGGTAATGTACTGTTTTGAAAAAGGTCAAAACTTTACAGATGTTAGCATGAGAAGAATTGTGAAGGCATGATATGTTATGGGTGAAATAGTTCATAAATAGTAAACCCCTACAGTTAATGCTTTTTTCTGATAACCATAAGAAAGTGAAGCATAAACAATATGCCTGAACTATTTTCTTGCAGTAATTTTTATCATATTTGGACTTTCATGTAATTTGAATGTTTTTAAAATAAATGGGGAGAATATAAACTTTTGTTTTTATAATAACTTGATCAGTTTGAACATGTTCATGCTAAGTAGCATATTCCAATGACAGTGAATAATTTATCTTCTGTTTAGGGTTGAACAGAGCATTGCAAACTGTCTTTTGGTACTCAAAACAACTCTTTTTGCCATTCATTATGTGTGGATTCACTATGTATAAAATCCTTTATATGATTATATAGGCATGGTATGTTTGACAAACCATTTGCACTTTCCAGCACCTCTCCTGCCGTTCATCTCAACCCAGTCTTGTGAAGGAGTCAGGTTTTCAATAAGTGTCATCTTGTGCAGTATCACTGTGGTTTTTTTTTCCCAGTAGAAATGTGTAAGAATATCAAATTAGAAAAATTGTCAGGTGGGTTATTTTAAACTCACCTTAACTATAGTTTACAGAATATGGGGAGGGAAGGGGGTTAGGGAGAAGAGAGTGTTGAAGCCATAACACGGAGATAATTTGTATTGAAACAGTGGATTTTAAAAAAAAAAACTCTATTTTTTTGTTTTGTTTACAACTGTTTGTGGAGTTTATGTATGCATTACTTTCTCCTTCCATTTGAGCCATCCTCAGTTCTGTGAAATATTGTTCTCAGCTTTACTGGTGAACCATAGCTTTAATTAGGCCTCCTATAACTCCCCACTCAGAAGGGCTGAAAAAACAATATCCTATTAAAAGATGTGCATTCTTTAGCTGTATTGTAGCAAATGCTTTCTGGAGAAAATGAGATGGCAAACTGACCAGCCATCCCTTATCCTTAAGAAACTAAGAATGGTGTCTTGAAATGTAAATGATTGATTAAAACTATAACAGTTCTGACAATACTTCCCCTCTCCTCCCCCCCCCATGTGCCTTCCTCATTCTATGACAGAGCCATTGTGATGTGATAGTTGAAATTGTCTTTTGGTTTTGCATTTAAAGTACAGTGTGTTCTGTCTGTTTTTATGCACAAAATGTAGCGTATCTGTCCCAAATGGTTAGCACATACATTCAGTAAAACTTGAATCTTTTAATGACTTTCAAGAAAATTTGGCCAATTTCAAAGTTCTATTAATTACAAAGTAGCTTTTCCCCTTCCCCCTCCCCAAAACCATTCCGAACTTCATGATTGTTCCTTCCCTTCTGGCTTAAGAACTACACTTTGAAAGCCAAAAATTTGCCTATAAGGTGGGTTCTCTGTGGTGGTTTTGTTAATTAAACAAAAAAAAGCTGGTGGTCATCCTAAATGAATTTTTATGCACTATGGTTAGCTGACAGACCAAGATTTACAATGTCTTTGAGCTAACTGATTGATCAAAGATGATTCAAGTGTGAAGGATCAAATATGTGCGCATCTGTCATCATTCCAATGTAAACTGCACCTTAGACTCCTTTTCAGTCCCTCGTGAGTGCACCCCTCATGTAACAGGCCTGGCTTCCTTCACCCTCCGAGAAACTCTGCAGTCCACCTATTGTTAAACTGGATCTCTGGGCTGCAGCCCTCTTGTTTGCCCAGCCACATTAACAGGACAGGCTGAACTCCATTTGGCACCAGTAAGCCCATTCACTTTTCGGGTCTGCGTTTAAAGTGACTCAAAGAGCTTTGTAGTATTTTATTACCTCAAAAAGAGAACAAAGTAGTATTTTATTACCAAAGGGAACCGACACTTAGGAAAATGGGTTAACACAAGTCCTATTCCCATTTCCATATCTAAGCCTCTCTAGCTGTAGCTCAGTTTGGTCCAGTTTCTTATCTCTGGGTTGGTGGAGAGAACATGCTGTGTCCAAGCAGGCTTGATCTCCGACCTGGCCTACACTCAACGTTTAGGTTGACATGCCACATCACTCGGGTTTGAAAAACCTTCACCCCGAGTGACCTAGCTCTGCCAGCCTAATCCAATGTAGACACAAGTAAGTCTGTGGGAGACTACTTGTCAGCCTAGCTGCTGTTGCTCAGGGAGGTGTTCCTACAGAACAACCCCTTCTATAGGTGTAGACTGCGTCTATAGCATGGGACTTATACCAGTGTAGCTACAGAACTGTTGTTATGCCAGTATAGTCTCGGTATTGTGGCCATATTTTGTCAGTTTTGGTATCTGCCTCTGTTGGCTGACAACTAACTCACCCATCCTCCTTCCTGAGGCCCCCATTTTTAAGGTTTAGGAACCCCTTTGATTCTAGGCTTAGCCTTGGGAAGAGCAGCCTCAATGGAGCCAGCTAGGTAGCTGCTACTTAATCCATGGCTGCTATTATCACTCCTTTTGAAGATGCTTCTTATCTTTCCATTGTTTCATTTCCTGTTGGTTTTTCCCTTAACAGTCTCCTTTGATTTAACTCCTGGTGGATATCAATCAGATCTGCCTCTCAGAATATGTGATATGCACTTGGAAAAAAAACTACACAAGTCCTTCAGTGTGCTTTCTGCCCCCCTGCCCTTGACTGGAGAGTAGGTGGGGGAGCTGAATCTGTTTACGGTGGCTGCAAGTTTGGGGAAGGGGGTCCCAGAAAGCTGGCATCCTTATAGGGTAAAGGGTGAAGTTGTGTGTTGACGGTGAGTGTTTGCAGTGGTGAGGGATGTGTGTGCCTGGATGGAAGAGTAGAATGTATGTACTGTTGGATGCCCATATCTTCTCCCTCCCTCCCCCGCCCTTCTTTTGTGGTTAGATATGTTTGCTACCATTGTTCATACGCCACATAGTGTTTGTGTGTATTATGTATGGGAAAGGCACTGCCATGATTCATGGAAAAAAGCATGTCCTGTTCCCTCACTTTCACAACATTGGGATTACTAAAATTATTTCTTAAAATTCGTTTAATAGAATTCACTTTATTTTTATTGGTCTTTTATTTAACTCTCGTGGTACTTGTCCCTCAATCTTACTATTCTGTCCCTTTTTTAACTTAAGCTTGTGACTGGAGTGCTCATTCATAAATTATCTCTTTTAAAAAGGCATAGAGTCTGCAGTCTTCTCTGAAAATTCTTTTGAAAGTATAGGTCTGAAACTAGAAACCGCATAATCTTGAATTTATTGATCCTCTGAAATCGGATGAGGGAGGAGTGAAATCTTGAGCTGGCTGACTTTGACATCTTAAAACTAGATTCACAAAAATAACCCCATCCCAACACTATGCCATTGAGAAAGTACATTGGCTTATAAAGTATCTAACAAAGGTTGACACCCAAACTGACATGCATGCACATACCCACCCCCACCATGCTGTGAGCAACCAGGCTGGCTCTTCTAATGCAGAGATGGGAATACGTATTGACAAAAGGTGCTGCTCCTTTCCTTTAATGCAGTTTAGCCTGTAATGTATACAGTTTTCGTTTTGTTTTAAATATTCAAATTTTAAATAAGGCGCCTGCCTATGGTTCTTAAGGGATACTTATTGGTATGTTTTAAATTCACAAGAAATTAACACGGATGTGAAATCCTTGAAATTCTTTAAATAACATACACCGTTGGGTTTTATGTTGGGTAGGCGCTGGAGACATTCATTTTCAGAATTTTAATGCATTATCAACTGGGGATGAATAATCATATAATTGACAAATGCTTTAGCCTGCTGTCTCGAGAGAGAGGTTTGAAAATATAAGATTCAACAACTGTTGAAGTCTGACAGAAAGCTCTCCCTTTTTGTAATGCTTAACAGCCACACAAACAACTCATTCAAATTATGATCAGGTAATACTGGTATCCTACAAATTACAAGCCAGTTAGTGGATTGCCATCACTTTCACTTCCCAACTGACAGTTTATAAGTGGCACCAACTGTGTTTAGTCTGTGTCCAAAACCCAGGCTTTGGAAGAGTGAATTCCAAGAAAGAATTCTATTGAGAGTATCCAAGACAGCAGGAATATTCCATTGGATTGTAAGTCTGTATAAGGGCAGAGGTACTGAATAAAAAGAAACTGTGAGATGACGCAAAAAGAAAAGGAGTACTTGTGGCACCTTAGAGACTAACAAATTTATTAGAGCATAAGCTTTCGTGAGCTACAGCTCACTTCATCGGAAGTGAGCTGTAGCTCACGAAAGCTTATGCTCTAATAAATTTGTTAGTCTCTAAGGTGCCACAAGTACTCCTTTTCTTTTTGCGAATACAGACTAACACGGCTGCTACTCTGAAACCTGTGAGATGACGATTTCTATTAACTTCAAAGCTAGACAATGACTGTAACTTCTGCAATGCTTGTTGCAGTGCTTTTCTTATCCTCGTTCTGTAAAAGGACAAAACATGCATCTTTGTAGACAAAAAAGATCTGTACTGTAGACAGAAGCCCTCTGCACATTAAGGAATTTTCTGTCACTTGCAATATTGCCTGGACTGTTACTCTAATTGGATACGGTCACACCTGTCTGGTGTTGGCCTGTTTAAGTTGATGGCCTTATAACATAACTCCAATAAAGGAAGAAATATTTCATATAATCCAACTCGCCACCACAAGAGTAGGGCGTGTATCATCCTTCGTGTAATAAAGAAACCGTTTGCTGATCAGGTAAGCAGGATGGGACTGTTGCTTTCTGTTTTTAATTGAATTTGCCAGTTTGGAAATTTAGTAACAGACAATCAAATATTCATAAAGTACTGAGATCAAATGGCAGAGGAAGAAACCAGTAAATGTGTCTCTTACCTACAGGAGAAGTCTTGATGAATTGTTTCCTTGGAGAAAGGAATCTTTCTTCTATTAAGGTGAATTATGACTTCCATCAGTATTCTGATAAAAGAAATAGAATTCCTGAAGCGTTTTCTTTTTAAACTTCTCAAGCTGAGAGCTGAGGCACTATTTATGTAGATTTTTGTGGGTGATTTGATTTTATGAAATGAGGAAAGAAATAACGAATAGGAGAGTTTAAACAAATAATACATTTCACTTATAGGAAATCCAGATATTTTAAAAAATTTGTAGTTTAATTTTCATTTAGTACCAGTGCATGTTCAGCTAAGTCATCTGTCCTTAGCTCCTGCTCAGCTGCATGCAGGGTGAAAAGAGAATGATTTATATAAGTTGGATGGGTTGTGAAAGAAAACTCATCTGCATTAAGATGAGAAAAATGAATAACGTTTCAAATTAAGAAAGGATTACAAAAATTGTTAGAGGGAGGCAGATTAATTTGTGGCCCTAGGATCAATTTCCAGATGTACAGTAGACTTCTTGAGTGACGTTGGACAAGTTTCAAAGTAGCAGTCGTGTTAGTCTCTATTCACAAAAAGAAAAGGAGTACTTGTGGCACCTTAGAGACTAACAAATTTATTTGAGCATAAGTTTTTGTGAGCTACAGCTCACTTCATGATCATTTTCAAAATGCATAATTTTTGGTGCCCACCTGAGGTACATTGCCATTGGGCCTGATTTTCAGAAGCTCCCACTGAAGTCTGTGAAGGCATCTCATATTGAGAACCCAGACATCAATTTCTATCCGTGCATTAGTGGCCACTTCTGAAAATTTTGCTCTTAACTGTGCCTCAATTTCATATTTTTAAAACCAGGGCACATACTTTTCTGCCTTTTTGAGAGGTGTAAATATAAATCCATGAACACTTGAAGGGCTCAGATATGATGGTGGGGTGGGGGAAGAAGAGCTGGTGTCTGCACCAGCCAATGAGGAGGTGTTGCTTCCCCAACCCAGGGCAAGTTCACTCTCTACATTAGCGGAGGAGGGTAAGCTGTGTTTTAACTCCTGCATGGGATTCTTACAAATGGATATATGGTCCTGTAGATACTATTCGCAATGTGGTCATGATGCTGAGAACCAGATTTTGCTCCCATGAAGAGATCGCTTACTAGAACTAAAACCTGAAATACAACAATTACAGGAAGAAAAGGAGGACTTGTGGCACCTTAGAGACTAACATTTATTTGAGCATAAGCTTTTGTGAGCTACAGCTCACTTCATCGGATGCTGTAGCTCACAAAAGCTTATGCTCAAATAAATGTTAGGCTCTAAGGTGCCACAAGTCCTCCTTTTTCTTTTTGTGGATACCCACTAACACAGCTGCTACTCTGAAACCAACAATTACAGGGTTTCACAGCCTAGGTTCTCCAGGTGCCTTTTAGACCAGGCTTGATAGCTCTCCTATTGCCCTTTAGGGACACTAGTTTTAATCCCCAATTACAGCTTGTCAGCTTCTGTTCTTAAAAGTACCGGTGTATGGGTGAGTTATTTTCCCCACAAGTCCCCCTTCATCTTAAAGAGATTTCTGTTAGTTACTAGCTTCTAGTAAATTAACAACCATCATACAAAGGCAATCTCAATATCAAAGCTTTGCTTACTGCTGAAGTGTCAGACTTGGACCTGCGCTGAGGTCACTCTTTTTTGTTGCTAGTGTGGGTGAAATCCTTGACTCATGATGCTGGTGTAGATTGGATTTACATAAATCCCTGAGGGATAGATGTGAGGGAGCATCTGGAAGATGAGTGTACTCTGGCAACTCTTGCCACTGTAATTCTCCTACTGGGCTATTACAAAGCAGCAGAAGTTGGAGCCACCTGTAGATGAAAATTTTTTTCTTGTAAAATAGAGCATTCATTAATGATCCCATTATACTATTTTTCTGTCAAACTTTTCTGATATAAATATAGTATGTGATTGCCCTCAATATAATAAAAATGGTTAATTTCAGATCTTCTGCTTTGTGCTGTTCCCAATATTTAATTAGGATGGTGAGAATGAGATCTCTTCTATAATTGGTCCTTAAATCATTATCAAAATTACTTAGCAGGCTCCTTAAACTTACTTTTAATTACAAGGTCTGTTGCCTTATTAAATTATTAACACTGAAAATTACTTACCTTGGCAATTTCTTATCTTTATTAAAATTAATATACCAAAGTCATGTTGTTCTGATGTGGGAGCAATCATGGTTTAATTTATTATAGATTAAATCAAAACCTGATCTAATCAGCAGACTTTATCACAATTCTGTAAACAATGCTGAAATTATTATTATTAGCCACATTATTAGCCATTTATGGAAATTAATACAACAAGGATTTGAATTCAGATGCACTGGTGTACTAAAGATGTTAAGATATTGTTTTGAATTCATGTTACATGAACTAGGGGAATATTTTTTTACTTTCCTGGGTTGGTCAACTAATTCTGCTTGGAGCATGGAATTACAAGTATTGTGGATATTCTTTAATAGTAATAGCTTTTAAACCAGTGGTGGGCAACCTGTGGCCTGTCAAGGTAATCCATTGGTGGGCTGCGAGGCAGTTTGTTTACATTGACCATCTGCAGCTCCCAGTGGCTGTGGTTTGCCATGCCCAGCCAATGGGAGTTATGGAAAGCAGCAGCCAGCATGTCCCTGCAGCCCATGTTGCTTCCCACAGCTCCCATTGGCCGGGAACGGCGAACCGTGGCCTCTGGGAGCTGTGGGTGGCCGTGCCTGTGGACAGTCACTGTAAACAAACTGCCTGGCAGCCCGCCAGCAGATTACCGTGACAGGCCACAAGTTGCCCACCACTGCTTTAAAGTCGGGTTCAAATGGAGAAGTAGCGTTGGCTAGGGGCTAGAGCAGAAGAATTGTGAGGACTCCATTTTTGCCTCTCCCACTTACCAGCTGTATGTCCCAGAACAAATGAGTTAAGCTCCTTGTGCATTAGTTTCCCCATTGATAAAAGGCTAGATCTAAGGCTAGATCCACAAAAGCACTTAGATGCCCGAGTTCAACATGCATGTGCCAATGAGATCTTCAGACCCCTGTTGAACTGCCGCCTAACACTGTCGGTGCTTGAAAATCTGCCAGCGAGCATGTATACAACTGCCTTGCTCTAGGCGCCCAGATGCCTGTCTCATACCTAAGCCCCGGCAGGATTCTCCAACTACGTATTCTCCCACCTCTCTTGCCTGGGGGGCCTGAGCTGGCAGATGTGCGTGGTACACATGTAAACCCACACGGATGGAGCAGTGGTGGTAGTGACATCAGGCTGCATTTGGGAAAGTCAGGTTCATTTTCCTTCTCTGGAGAAGAGATTTGAACTTGGGTCTTCCCCCTCCCAGGATAGTGGCTTAACCACTGGGTTATGTCTTCCTCAATCTCTCCTGTTGAAGCTTTTCCACTCTTCTACAAATAACTAAGCATGCATTGAGCAGGGGGACCGGAATCTGGATCTTCCCTCTCCTAGCTGAGTGCCCTAACCACTAGCCTATAGCATCACTCTCTTTTGGCCCCAAAGGGATGTTGATGATGTTGGTAGACACCATAGAAAAGCTCCAAAAGGAGAGACTGAGGCAGAGCTGCCTGAGAATACTCAATAGCTTGATTGTTAGGGCACTCTCTTGGAGGGATGGGGGAGGGGAACTAAGTTCAAATCTCTTCTCCACATTAGACAGAGAGGAGAATTGAACCTTCTTCCACATCCTGTGTGAATGCTGTAATCACTGGGCTAAAAGTTAAAAGTTGCACCATGAGGGTGCTCAGTACACACAGCATGCTGTCCAGTTTTATGGGCTCAGGACCATCCAGTGTGTCCTGGGTGGCGTGTGTGTGTGTGGTGTGTTTGTGGTTTTTTTGTACCTCCAGAGCAGCTTAAGGGAGTTGAATCTGAATTTCCTTTTCCTTGAAGGATGTTTGCAGTACTCTGCGACTCTGTTACATGGAGCAAGCAGCTCTAGTGCTGCAGTGACCAGCATGCACAGAGAGAGAGCTGGGACCTGCTACTGAGAGTCAGCCAAGACCCGGGGGAGGATTCCCGACCAGAGAAACCAGCAAGCCTGGCTGGAGTCGGCTGAGGACCCTGCCCCAACCAGCAGTGACAAAGAATTAAGGTGACTTGTTTGTGGCTAGCGCCTCAGTGCTGCAATGATCTGTCTCAGAACATGCAACCTTGGCCATGCCATCCGCCTCGGGAAAGTGCCAGGGAGGGAGCTGAGGCTGGAAGAGTTTGAGGGTGTTAAGAGGTAGGGAATTAGTTTGTTTATAAGTCGTATAAATTATTACTTAACCCTTTCCTTCCCCAGATCCTAGTTTCATCTTCCCAATAATGTTCACCACTCTTCAATGCTGTTATTTTTGGAATGGGCACTTCTTTTTTTTGGCTGGGGTTTGTTTTGTTTCCTTTATTGTCATCTCTATGCTGGACTTTATATTCCTTGCCAGCTAGCAGTGATGCTATTGATTTCTTAAGGAGCCTAAGTCACTTAGTGACTTTTAAAAAGGTTACCCCAAATACTTACCTTACCACGGTGCTGTTAAATATTGTTCATTCTTATTTATGCACTTTTTGAAGTTCCCAGCTGGAAGGTGCTATACAAATGCAATAATGTGATTTAAAATTGCATCAACTAGTACGAGGGATGAAATGAGCAAAAACTGAGCTTCTTGGGTAAGGGGGATACCAGAGCTTTGTCTACTGGGAAAGTTTGGGAAAAGGCAGATAATCCTCCATAAAAACATAAAGGGAAGGGAATGAGAATGGGAGGTTGTGGAGAGCTGAATGCTCACAGTTTTGAGAGAAGGTGTCCGGGATATGAGAGAAGCCCCTTGATGTTTGATGGTCCTATGTAGCAGACAAACTACTTAAAAGCCAGTTTTTTGAGTGTCCTCTGCATAGTCCCACTCTTGATACACCGGTGGGTGCACTCAGGTGGTGAAACCATCTCCTAGCAGTGCCAGTAGCATTCTCATGCATCCTTTCTACCCCTTTCCTCTGGGCTCCAGAATGTTGTGAGGGCCAGGCTATAAAAGGAAGCCTGGCACCCTCTGCTTCCTCAGGTCCTTCCATTGCCCTCTTATAGCCATGCCCTGTTTATAGCCCTTGTGTCCTCACTACTCTCAGGAGTGCAAAAGGAGGGATAGGAGTGGCATGTGAGTGCTGTAATGGGAACTGCTCTGAGAAGGCTGATTGGTATGAGGTGCACCTGCTAGGGCAGCCCATGAGTGAATAGGCTGACTCCATCTGGAAGAACTCCGGTTATAGCTAAGTGATATTATTAGTATTAATTTCACCCACACCTGTGTCCCTGTGGGCAAATAATTAGATAAATGGGGGGGGACCTCTGAAGACCCCATCTTATAAAAAGGAATTAAACAATGAGACAGGCCATTTGAAGATTTAACTCAAGCAGCCATTTGTAAGTGTGGGGAAGCTACCTTTCTGCTGCTGTGAAACTGCCATTCATGAAGAAAAACTTTGAGTAATAGCCAGGAGGGAAAATAATGCCTACTTGGTTTTAAAAAAAAAACCCAAAAAACAACAACAACAAAAACAAAACAAAGAGAGAGCGTCTTTTAAAAGCACAGGTTTCAGAGTAGCAGCCGTGTTAGTCTGTATTCGCAAAAAGAAAAGGAGTACTTGTGGCACCTTAGAGACTAACAAATTTATTAGAGCATAAGCTTTCGTGAGCTACAGCTCACTTCATCGGATGTTTTTTCCACCAAATGCATCCGATGAAGTGAGCTGTAGCTCACGAAAGCTTATGCTCTAATAAATTTGTTAGTCTCTAAGGTGCCACAAGTACTCCTTTTCTTTTTAAAAGCACACTTTCTATAACTGCTTTCACCAATCCTATGAATATCCAGCAGGGGGCAATCTGACCACATGGAACAGAGAGATGGTAAAATAAGTAGAAGACTAACAAAATAAGTTTAAATCGAGCACTGGGAGCCCTTAAATAAAAGTTGACATTGTAAGACATATTGTGTGATACCATAAAGCATATGCCTTTGTTCTGGATTGTTTCATTAGGAAATGAGGAGCAGTATTGCTAACTGAATTCCAATAATAATAATAAAAAAGTTTGTCTCATAATCAGCTTTGATCACTCTTGAATGCCTGGATTTGCACTGAGGTGTTGACCAAGATACAAATATTCAGCTAAGCGTGCACACAAGGGGCTCTGAGTAGTTGGAATAGAACTGGTGTGGATGATGCACAATGCCGTAATTCTTACTGGGCACTACTGATCCATGTCCTATTCTTTCCTGCACAGGAGTAACAATAACTTGGCTTGTGAAGGTTCCTTTTCATTTCCTGTAGGTGCTGAGCTTTGCCTTGCATTCCCCGTTACTTAGCTTGCAAACTCTTTGGGTGGGAGACCATTCTTTGTGCAGCTTGTGCACCACATCTAGCGCAATAGGGTAGTGATCCCAAACTGGGATGGCTAATTGATATTACAGTGCAGATAATAGGAAGTTTGAGGGTCATTTCCTTTAGCCTGCTGTTCCACTCAGACGGGTGTGGACACGGTCAGATTTGCATGAGGTACCTTGGAATTCTGCCTGGCCCATCTACTCCCATGATTCCTTTGGGACCCCCATCTGGATCCTATCTTTGACCTTATTATTTGTACTTTAGAAGAATAATGGCTACAGGATGAATCCCAATTGTGCTGAATGGATATGAAGTACAGCAGTTTCTGCCCTTCAGAACTTTAGTCTTCCAAGTGTGGAGGTGTTGGTTCAGGCCTCCCCTTAGTGCGGTTATGAATACTTGGTGCTTTTTTTATTTTTTTTTTAAACAAGTCACCTTTTTAAATATGCGAAAAATTTGGTGGTTCTAAAGTGGATGAAGGATTCTTGGAGATCCACCATAACACTCAAGTGACTGATGTAGGTTGACACTAATACATAATACTTCTTGGAGATTGTGGCAGGGTGGAGTAGGTCCAGAGGCCTTGCTGCCTTGCCTTATCCCACCCTAGAATAAGAGCAGTGAGAAGTCTCTAGGTACCTAGAGTAGCCACAGAGGAACAGTCAATCAGAGATGCTGCTGGAGAGACCAATCAGGGGCCAGAAAAGCCCTATATAATACCAAGCAGCAGAGCAGGGAGTTCAGTTGCTGTGTGGAGTTGGAGGAATGAAGATCAGGTGCCTGGCTGGCAGGAAGAGCAGTAGGACCAGCACAAGGTCAGTGCGGGCAGGCTGAAGCCTAGGGTACTAAGCATAGAACCTGGCCTGGCCAGGCCAGTGAAGGTACCGGGATGGGCCCCAGCTGGGTGGCTGAAGAAGGCAGTGCCTCTGGGAGAAGTTTAGATCTATGGCCATACCAGGCTGAGATAAGAACTTGGACTGCGTACCCTGGAAGGTGGGATTGTGTGTGTGTGTGTGAGGGGCTCGGCCGGAGAGCTGAGCTGCTGAAGACCTGCCAAGGGGGGGCTCTCACAAGAGGTGAGTGCCATTCTAATGTATGACAAAAAAGCAAAAGCAGGCTCACCCAAATGAGAAAATGGGGCCATCCATGAGAGGTGGGTACTGCCCCATGAAAAAGAATTGTTTGCAGGCAATATCCCCCAGAGAAAGGGGGTGCTTGAGAGAGGCGGTTGCTGACCCGTTACAGAGATGTATTAGCTGTGTATCAGGAATTATTTTAGCCAATGTAAGGCTCTAGCATGATGCTGGACTCCCAACTCCAGCCATTAGGTGAAGATTTGCCTTTCGGGAAAGTCCCTGGTACCAAGCCTGATTTCTGGGGCCTGGGAGTAAAGGAATAGACTGACAGATATGAGTGGGGCTTTAGAGCTGGTGCAGAAGCAGAGGGCCTCCATGCAGATGGCTCTGGCCTGCAGATTTCCCTGGATTAATGGATGCTGAGAGATCAGATGGCTTGGAATGATTATGGAGAAAAGCCAGGCATGGATCCTCAGTCTTCCTCCTCAACTTGGTTCAGTACAGGAGATGCTGGCTAAAGAATAAGAACATAGAGGGAAGAAATGTGAAGCAAAGTGTTTCATTAGCATTTAAAGCCTGATTTCTGTTCTCTATCCACACTCTACCCCCTTTTTTTTAATCCAGTGTAGTTGTAGGTAAGGGGAGGTGGGCAAAGAGGTTAAGGTAGAGTATTTTGTTCTTCATGTTAAAACAAAAGCTCATGTTTAAGGATTACATAACTCTAGCCCAGGGGTGACCAACCTGAGCCTGATAAGGAGCCAGAATTTACCAATGTACATTGCCAAAGAATCACAGTAATACGTCAGCAGCCCCCCGTTGGCTTCCCTGCACCCACTCCCAATGCCTCCCAGCCACCTGCAGCCCACAAATTGCACTTCCCCCTTCCTCCCGATCAGCTGTTTTGCAGTGTGTAGGAGGCTCTGTGGGGGAGGGAGGAGCAACAGCCTGGCGGCTCGAGAGAGGGGATGGGAAGGGTGGAGTGGGGGCAGGGCTTGTGGCAGAGCCAGGGTCGAGCAGTGAGAACCCCCTGCACATTGGAAAGCTGACGCCTGTAGCTCCAGCCCCGGAGTTGGTGCCTATATAAGGAGCCGCATGCGGCTCCGGAGCCGCAGGTTGGCCACCCCTGCTCTAGCTCAAGAGAACCCAGAGCCTGCAGCTCATCCTCTATAGTCCACAGCTCTGCTCCAAGATGGAAGGTGGGCCCATCTGACCTCTGCAAGCACATCATTACACAACAACTGCCCCACACTACTACCTAGGGCAAAGGACCCTGCCTTTCAGTTAACTAACTTATGCCCATTTATATCCTGCTCCCAAACACACTGACCTTTCTGTGCACCGTGCAAGGCCCTGCCAGTTAGAGCCCATGATTCTGCAAAGTTATGTAATGTAAGGAAAACCTAGTATTCTATCTTTGGATTCTTAATATTTAAGTTTATACAACTAAAATAGACTTTCCTGTTCTATTAGTGAGCCCATTAACTTACCTGATTTCAGAATATATCCTGCCTTACCCCTGGGAAAACAAACCTGCTTTCTCAGCAGAATGTATATTTCTATTACTGTGTGTTCAAGGAAAACATTGAAATATGAAGCTACAGAGCTCTCTAAATATTACTGCATGCTAGAGCAATAAATGCAATGAGAAACTGTTGCTAGTTATGGGGTTATATTATTATTATTACCTGACAGCTTTTTGAGATATTGCTGGATATTCTAGTAAATATAGACTTAGACTATCAAAATGACTGGTTAGTGGACTAGTTAATTTGTTCTGCTAATATCGAATAAATTTCTCCTTTCCCCCCATTTCTTTATTGATTTGGGTGTCTGAACAGTGGTTATTTTACATTTGCATATAGTTTGTTTGTCTAATGACGTGGCTAACCACGCTTCCTTTCAATTAAGCACAGAAATGCAGTAATTCCATGAAGTGTCTGTCTAAGGGCTGAAGAGTTGTAGTGTCAGGGTAGAGCACTTTGAAGTTGCAGGAGAGTCCCAGTGCTGTGAAGGAGCTGCCCCCTCCCTCAAGTTCAGAGAGGTAAACCTTTGGAGGCATGAAAATTAATTAACCAAATACTATCTCAAATTTCATTCTCTACTCTCCCCTCCCCAGTTGTAACAGTACTGAAATGGCTGTAGTGTGTAATAACCACAGATGAGAGCCACTGTGCATCTTTTGGGAGCTTCATTATTGTCCATAAGCATTCTCTCTCAAAATCTGACAGCTTATTCAAATGCTTCCTGCCCATTCACCCCTGGCTCGTCATTTTGGAGAAATTACAAATTTAAAAAATGAACAAAAAAACTGCAATTCAATAGCACCAGAGAAGTCCGTTCATGTCTCCTACTGAATAACCAGGTGATCTAACGATGTCAGTCTCTCTTCCAATCCTGTTCAACCTCTACCTTCTTTGCCTCACTATGACCTAGTTTGTGACATGGTCTGTGTCTATTTGTTCTGTGAAGATCAACAATTTAAAAACAAACCCCTTTCAGTTCACATTCAGAATGACAAATGCTGGTCTAAGTCAGCCCTGTGAATACAAACAGGTACAATGCCTGCTATTCCATGGCTGCTGACAGGTTTGTTACTAATTGTGCCATAGGAATAGATGGGTTTTGGCTTACTACAAAATGCAGCCCACTATGCTGTACAGGGACACAACTAATAGTTTTCTTGAGGTTTGACTTTGTTGACAATTAACTATAATACAACACGAGTCTCCTCCCCCAGGTTTGGCTACTTCTATGGTTTCTTCATTTAGACTGTTCAGCTTAGAACTTCTCTACTCAGATGCTTTCATGTGCATTTATATCTAGGGTGTGACTAATGAACCCCATTGCATCAAGTCATCAGGAGCCCATCAGCTTTCATTGCAGGGTTCAAACACTTGCCCCCTGAGAAGATAAGCAGAAGAACCCTGTTCTGTTATATACAGTTGAGCAGAGCTTTAGACACCCCCCCCCGCCCACATCCCTGGTGAACCACACACACTTTTTTTGCATGTACGTTTCAAAATGTGTTGTCGGGTGAGCAAGTTGGGTAGTGTGAGACTAAGCCAATGTTTTCTGAGTGACAGGAGCCGTACACCACAACCTATCATAGAGGACACATGCTCATTTAACATAGCTCTCCTAGGACCTGTTAATTTGCTCCACTTGCTCCAGTCACAAACTTGAAGTATATATATTTTTCTCTCTCTTTCTAATGCTGTGTGACTAGCTGAACTTTCCTAAGGGTTTTACGCCACACTGCAGATGTTAGTCAGCTCATGACAAACAAGAGAGCTGTAAGGGTCTCTTTACATATCCTGTTTTTAGAAGCATGGATCCTTAATCTCAGAATGTCCAAAGTAAACCTGGAATTGGAGATTTTTTTTTCATGTTTACAGTACCACTTTTCTTCTGTTTTAAAATCAATTGTAATTCCAAACACTAAGTCTTCAAAGGGGAGCTTTGTTAAAGTTCAAAGCAGTCTAATATATTTCTCTGAAGCACGTCAGAGTTCTGAATACTTTTCAAGCTGTATGCAAAAGAATTTTAAGAACATTAACATGGCTTCTTTCCAAAGATTAACTTTTGTTAGGAAATCAATTGCATTCATCAAACTGAAAGAGTTAAAAGAAAATGCCCATTATCCAACCCTCCATGCCTCCTGCTTGACTTCCAGGTTTCCCACTTCTACACTCACCTATCAGACAATGCAGAGTAGAACACAGAATGGTGGGAAGATTCAAGGTGAGCTGATCTTTGTTTATTAAAAATGCATTTTTTTTCAGATCTTTGGAGCCATCAAGATGTGCAAGGATAGGTAGCATGTCGATAGTTTTGGAGTGACATTAGAATGGTGACATATCACTACTCTAATGTGTGTATTAAGTATGAGTATACCCAGTCTGAACTAGATATCTCCAAAAAAAGAAAAGGAGGACTTGTGGCACCTTAGAGACTAACAAGCTTATTTGAGTATAAGCTTTCCTGAGCTACAGCTCACTTCATTGCATGCACCCGATGAAGTGAGCTTATGCTCAAATAAATTTGTTGGTCTCTAAGGTGCTACCAGTCCTCCTTTTCTTTTTGCGGATACAGACTAACACGGCTGCTACTTTTGATAGATATCTCCAGAAGTCCTAGCAGACTTAGTCTCAGGGTGTGCCCCCGCATCAAATAAAAGGGCTGTGCCTTCACTCAGACTACGTCATTTCCAACTGCTGTATTAAACTTTTGCTCTAGAAATGGATACAACACTGATGACCTGTTCTTTGGGGTTTCTTTATATTAAAGTTCTTGTAAAGCTTCTAGTTCACTATTTGTCATAATGCCTAAGAACCCCATTAGGGCTCTGTTGTACTAGCAAACAAACAAAAACAAATAACCCACAGATAATCCCTGCCTCTGAAAACTCCTAAATTAGATCTTGGCCAATAGATGACAGAAGAATAGGGCCAAGCACTGGAATTAGAATGTAAGGTGAATATTGCTGGAGGGTGACATTGCAATGGACATAGCAGGATTAGGTGTCTTTGAAATAAAGTATAGTTTAATCTCCATACTTCAGTACCAAATACCTAGACAGATGAGACATCACATGGCAGCCATAATAAGACTCCCTTCTCTAAGGCCCCTGTTCTGCGACAAATTCCACAACTTTCTATGCAAGTTAATGGGTCTTTGTTTGGTGGAAGGTTCATTTGGAGGACTAAGGCCATAAAGACAATGGGGCAGTTGCTTATACTCAAGTTGGGCAGCACCTTACTTCACCTTAAAAAGACTGCCTGGGGAGTTCAGGTGCTATTGGACATGAGTAAGTGTAGCTGCAGGGGTGAGCTGGAGCCGGTTCACGCAAACTGGTTGTTAAATTTTGAAAAAAGAAAAGGAGTACTTGTGGCACCTTAGAGACTAACAAATTTATTAGAGCATAAGCTTTCGTGAGCTACAGCTCACTTCATCGGATGCTTATGCTCTAATAAATTTGTTAGTCTCTAAGGTGCCACAAGTACTCCTTTTCTTTTTGCGAATACAGACTAACACGGCTGCTACTCTGAAACCTTAAATTTTGAAGCAGTTTTAGAACTGGTTGTTAATCTGCTTCCCTGCAGGGGGCTCTGAGGCTTTGATGGGCACCAACTGGGAAGTGATGTAATTCCTCCTCTGGCCACTGGGGGCACTGCACTGCAGGAGCCATGTGGGCTGCTGCCTGGCCCTGGGCGTGAGCCCTGTTGGTGCTGCTGCTCCCCTGGCCCTGGGGCTTCTGATGCTGCCTGATGGGTCCCTGGCTGCTCTGCTGGGCCTGGGCTGCATCCTGCTGCGCCGCTCTCCCCGTGAGCACCCACCACCCTGCCTACAGCCAGCCACCCCCGCACCCCCTGCCTTGCCTGCAGCCAGCCCCGTCTCCAGCCACCCCCTGCCTTGCCTGCAGCCAGCCTCTGCCTTGCCTGCAGCCAGCCCCGTCTCCAGCCACCCCCGCACCCCCTGCCCTGCCTGCAGCCAGCCCTGTCTCCAGCCACCCCCTGCCCTACCCGCAGCTAGCCCCTGCCACACCCCTTGCCCTGCCCGCAGCTAGCCTGTCTCCAGCTCCTGCCGCAACCCCTGCCCTGCCCGCAGCCAGCCCTGCACCCCCTGCCCTGTATCCAGCCAACCCCTGCCACACGCACCCCCTGCCCGCAGCCAGCCCTGCACCCTCTGCCCTGTATCCAGCCAACCCCTGCCCCACGCACCCCCTGCCCGCAGCCAGCCCTGCACCCCCTGCCCTGTATCCAGCCAACCCCTGCCACATGCACCCCCTGCCTCCAGCCACCCCCGCATCTCCTGCTCTGCCCGTAGCCAGACCCTGCTGCACCCGCTGCCCTGCCCACAGTCAGCCCCTGTCTCCAGCCAGCCCTGCACCCCCCCTGCCCTGCCTGCAGCCAGCTTCTACCTCCAGTCAGCCCCTGCTCTGTCTCCAGCTAACCCCGCACCTCCTGTCTCCAGCCAGCTCTGCACCTCCTGTCCTACCTGCAGCCAGCCCTGCACCCCCTGCCTCCAGCTAGCCCTGCCCCATGCCCCTGTCTGCAGCTGGCTCGACGTTCACTGTTGCCTTTCAGTTCCCAGAGCAGTAACCCTGCACACCTGCTTCAATGAGGGGGGCAGGGAGCAGCTAGGACTCACACATGTGCACACCCTAGGGTGACCAGACAGCAAGTGTGAAAAATCAGGACAGGGGGTGGGAGGTAAAAGGAGCCTATATAAGAAAAAGACCCCAAAATCGGGACTGTCCCTATAAAATCAGGACATCTGGTCACCCTAGCACACGCCCAGGCCGTGGCAGGGACCAACACATGTGAAACGGAGCTCATTTCTAGTTCAGGCCCATCTTTTTAAAAAAGAACTTTAGGCAGGGTTAACATACATCTGTATTTTCCTGGACAGGTCAGACTTTTTGGTTCTTAAATCACCATTTGGGAGGAATTTTTAAAATTTAAAAATTCCTCCCGGGAAAATACAGACATATGGTAACCCTGCTGGTACAAAAAATACATACTGGGGCACATCCCTTAAATCAGAACTTTTTATAGGGAACTGGTTGTTAAGATTTTGGCAGCTCATCACTGCCCACACCCAGATCCCTACACTGAACCCCAATCACCGTCACCTGGAAGCCCCTGCAGAGTCACATTGCTCCTGCACCTAGTACCCCCCCTAAGCCTCTGTGCATCCAGATCCCCCACACCTGGAGCCCCTACTGAACTGCGTGCATCTAGATTGTTCTACACAGAATCCTCTCACCCTACATTGAGCTCGCCTGCCTGCCCCACACCTGGTGCACTGGGGCAGAGCCCCAGCATGTTTCTGGGGCAGGCCCAGGCCTTGTGGTGGGGCAAGGTCGGGTGCAGCCTCACCCCTGAGTCCATGTTATGGGGATGGGGAGGCTGCGGGTGATCTCCCACATTTGTGCAGCCAGTGGCCTGTGCTCCCCACTGCCATGCTGGAGCCTCCACATTTATTTATTGACAAATAAAACTTGCAGAATTTTAAAATATTGCACACAGAATTTTTAATTTTTTGGCACAGAATTCTCTCAGGAATAGAGGTTTTTTCATTTACTGGCCTGCAGAATTTATTCTTCCCAGTCACTGATCAGAAGTAACTGGAAGCTAAAACACTCCCATTCCTCCTTTCCCTGAGCACAAAATTGCAAGGGAAGAGGAGGGCAGGGAATTGATACTAATAATGTCTGGTGCTTAATTTTATTTGTACCTACACATCGCCTTCATTCATACCTGCACAGGAACCCAGCTACCTTGTGCATCCTGCTCTTAGCTATGCAGAGACTTGAAGAATCAAGGCCTTAACCAGTCACAGTTCATCCCCACAGCAGTACATAATAAACAGCATCTAAAATACCAACTAATACTCCAAACCCCAGTGGAAATGGCTCAGATGCTGTAAAACCCAGGGTTGTGAGTTCAATCCTTGAGGGGGCCATTTAGGGACCTGGGGTAAAAATTGTGGATTGGTCCTGCTTTGAGCAGGGGGTTGGACTAGATGACCTCCTGAGGTTCCTTCCAACCCAGATATTCTATGATTTCCAACACAAGGAAAACTGGAGAGACAATGTGGGTGAGCTGATATCTTTTATTGGACAAACTTCTGTTTTATGCTCTGTGTAAGCTTGGAAACTTGTCACTCTCACCAACAGAAGTTGGTTCGATAAAAGATTACTTCATCCACCTGGTCTCTCTATCATCTTGAGACCAACATGGCTACAACACTGTGTACAAGAAAAACTAACATTTCCATAATCCTTTAGGACAGAGAAGCTACTAAAAATGCTGTAGTTCATCCATAAAAGCTGCAAAGTTAGTGCTCACTCTGGCTTTGAAATCATCTAGGTCATAACCTACAAAGACACTCTAAGATGTTTGGAAAAGCTTGTCTGGTGAAGCCTAAATACTCACAAGCCCAAACTTTCACATGTGCATTGTGTATGCAGGAGCTAACCTATCAACTCCTGCCTAGAATATTAATCGCTTTAACTGCACAAAGAAATGTTCCCTATTTACAAGCCAAGCACAGCCAGCCTTGTCCTTCAGCCAGCTGAGACAAGGTGGGTGAGGAAATATCTTTTGTTGGACCAACTTCTGTCACACAGTAGCTCAAAAACTTGTCTCTCACCAATAGAAGTTGCTCCAATAAAAGCTGTTTCTTCACCCATTGTCTCTCTAATATCTTGGAACCAGCATGGATACAACACTGCATACAACTTAAGTCAGCTGGTCATTTTAAAGATGTGCTTTGCAGAAAGCTCCCTGAAAAGCCGGGATTAACCGCTAGTGAAAATGTGGCTTCTTTTTCCTCCTTTCGTAACAAACAACTCCTCACCCATGACCCTCACATGTATTCCCTTCCCCACAACAGGCAGGGCATTAGCAAACCTACAAACAGCAGCGGGGGAGACGGTGCAGGAGCTTGCAAAGCAGAATACAGAGAAAGGCCATTCATACTGCATTCACAGCAGGAACCAAACAGCTAGGCCTGGCCACTAATTTTGTGTACCCCTTTTTATCCTTTCAGAGAAGGCACATTATCCTCCTCCCTTGACTCCACTCTCAATGCAGCCCTCTGTAGCTATTGCTGGAAACTGTCCCAGTCGCTTGTGTCAAGTGAGGAGAGGGGAGAGCTGGATGCTCAAGTAAGGGTAAAATCAGTCTGGCCCTTCATAACTTTCTGCCCAAGAAACGAATTAATCTGAAACACTGGGAGCCCACTTCATCCCCCTGTTCAGCTCCATTGAAGTACATGCAATCAATGAGATTTCAGCAAGTGTTTATGCTATAGTACCAGATTCAGATACTGTGTGGGGGTCTCAGCGGGGGACTCTGGGTGGTGGGGCTTGGTGGGGTGGGCGTCTTGGTGCAGCTATTTGGAGGTCAGTGGCATGGTGTCTGGATGTGGGGGCTCAGGGTGATGTGGAGGGGCTTATCAAGGTGGGGGGTTGAGTGCAGTGGGTGTGGGCTGGGTGCAGGGGGTGAGGTTCAGTGGGATGGGGTTTCAGGTATGGAGTGCTAGGGGGAGTTCTGGATATGGAAGGTCCAAATGCATGGGGGTTGGGAGGATGGGGGAGCAGCTCCCCATACATAGCTGAGGAGTGATGGGGACATGAAGCAGGGGAGAATGATGATCTTCCTGCACTGAGGGCGGTTTCTGAGAGTGGGTCTGACACAACCCCAGCCACTCCTTGTAGGGGAAGAGGAACTCCTGTCCTCTTCTGCCTCAAGAGGAGAGATCTTACTGCTATACTGTGGGCCAAAGACTGGCATTAGGATTTCTTGAGCTGTGTCACTGCTGGAAGAAATGATGTGAAGTGTTTCAACACCGTTAACACTATAACTTTCATTGTTTATTTTATTCAAAATTGGTATAACCGTAGCTCAAAAAAAAAAGCCTGAATCCAGAACTGGACCCCATTTGTGCTAGGTGCTGTGCAAACACCTACAAAGACACAGTCCCTGCCCTGGGGAGGCTGCAGTCTCAGAACACACACTATGCCATGAACCCAAAAGGCAGCTGCAGGGCATCTTTGGACATTTAAGTGTGTCTGTTAACTGCACTTCACTACACCTTTGCACATCCTATTTAAAGATTCACAATCTAGTTACTTAAGGCCAGATTCCTTACCCCAGCCTGGCTCCTTTGGTCCTACTGAGGATGCACAAAGGAACAGATGGGCTATAGCTTGCCAGCTGAGAATCCCTTTGGTAGGGTGGGAGCACTAGCTCCACTAGATGAAGCTGCTGGCTTGGAGTGTGGAGCAGGTTCTATGTTGGGGTGGGTGGAGAATGGGCACAGCTGTACTCACTGATTTTCAGCTAGCACATGGTGGCGACATCTTACTCATGCTGGGGTCATGCAGACTAGCCCTTGGAATCAAATTGATGCTGTGATGGGGTGTCTACCCTGTGCTTGCCCTGAAGGGGTTAATGGAGGCCAGCTGGGCCAATTAACCTATTAAGCTGAAGGCTGAGAGGAAAGCCCTAATTAGAGGAAGCTCACCTGTGTGGGAACAGGCAGGGCTTCTATAAAGCTGAGCTCAGGAAGGGTGCTGTAGGGAGACAGTTTGTAATTGTTTCCTGGTAGAAAGAAGGCATGCTTGGTGGTTATAGAGATAAGTAGCCTATAGTTCCTCTCTGAAGGAGGGAGCAGAGGCTGGTAAACCCTAGAAAGGTGGGTGGGCTGAAGTAAGAAGTAGCCTTGGGAGTAAGCAGCAAGGTTGGGAACTGAATGCTCCTTGGCTGTATGTTGTAAGGTCCTTGGGCTGGAACCCAGAGCAGAAGTGGTGGTGCTGATAATTACTGAACTTTTTTTCCCCCCAAAAACCTTCAATAACTGGCATTTGAAAGAAGATAAAGGTGTATAAATCTGATTTGTTTATGGATTTAATTATTTTACTGCATTTTAAGGCTTACACATGGACATTTTGTCTTTTCATTTTTAAATAATTGGCATATTTTATAAAAGAGAAATTATTAAAGCCCTGGAAGAGGAAAGTACTTGTGGGGGTAAATTGTGCAGTAGTTTTCCCTGTGCTGTGTGAATGTTTTAATGGGACTCTTGCAACATGACAGTAACATTTTCTCTGATACCAACCTGTGGAAATTCCTGTGATTGTCTCTGTGCCAATTGTAATACAGGCCTGTTCTGCACATCCTTGTGCAGGTAATATCAGAAACTTTGATAGAACTACTTGTGCAGATTTTCAGGCTTGAACCCCAGGACCCATTAATTGGCAGTACAATACATGCTCATGCCTGCATTGGACAACTTAGTCATCTGTTGTCTGTATTTTTACAAGTCAACGAACCTAGATTCCCATACAACAACTCAGCAGTAAAGCCCCTAATATCTACAATAGGTCTGTATTCTTCTGAAGAAAATTACCATATGCATCCTGTGACTAAAATTTCCTAACTCCTTGGAGCTTCACAGAAATATTTTTACTAGGGTTGACTATCTAGTGGAAGTGTTTACTTTTGCAAATATTTATAAGCTTAACCTGCTGCATTTTTTATGAAACTTTTTTTTTTTTTTTTAAACTCAGACCTGCTTGGAAAATGACATTCTTTCCCCAACAAAATTTTTATAGAAATTTCTGATGACTTCCTGTGAGAACTTAGTTACAGTTGATTTTGAAGCCCTAGGGACAGATGAGATGGCTTTTCAGTAAAATTGCACATGACACCTGACTTCATACCACTGAAGGAGGGAAAAGACAGTTATTTTAGATGCACTTTTCACAGTGTACTTTGGGTGCCTTTTCTAGCTGTAGCAATTTCTAAACCAGAAGTAAAGTGGCAGATTCCAGCACCCATGAACACAGTTGTTATTGGTAATGAAATGACTTAAATGGGACATGTGAAAAATGCACGAAATAAAACTCTGGATGCGTCCCAGAGACGGGGGAAAAAAACTCAACCAAATTGAGGGTATCTTAAACCAGCTCGGCTAGCAATGGGCTGTTTTCTTACACGCTTGGTAGCACACCAGCTCTTCCATGGAAAGCAGCAGTCATAAGGGCTCAGATCCTCAAAGGTATTTAAGCTCCCAACTTCTGTCAGAATAAAAATACCTTTTTTTGAGGATCTGAGTCAAGCACTTGAGCCCCTCTGCTGGGCTTAAAACATTAGGCAAACTATAGAAAAATAAACATTACATCTGTGTTTCCACAATGGCAATATGCATTCTCTTTACAACTATTAATAGTAAATATTTGTATTATGGTATTGGCCAAAACTGGAAGTGGAGCCCCATTGTGCTGGGTGCAGTACAAATGGAGATGAGCCCCGAAAGGGCTCCATGAGAGAGAAGTTGTGTTAATTTGTAATCACTGTAGTGGTCTAGTTATTGAAAAGATGGCAGCAAATCATGCTGTCACTGCATTTGGTTTCTGTACTTGGCAGTTTGTATTTTTTTTTTGTTTTTTTTTTTTATGGCAAGAGTGATGGGATTTGGCTTGGAAGCAATAGCTGTAATTTTAAATGGATTTTGATAACTTATTATGTGTATATCCCCCACCAGCACTGAAAGGGTTAAGGGGGAGCTTAATTAAGTCACCTGGTGGCAACTTCAGGATGTCTGGCTCATATAAGGATGAGACCCAGTTGTGGAGGAGCTGGGTGCCTAAAATAAAGGAAATACTTGGTGGGGGAGGGTGTAGGATCCTTTCCTGGGAGGGGAATGCTGACCATAGGGCAGGAGGGACACTTATAAGCCACAGAGTGGAGTGAGCTCCTGTGATGAGCCTTGATAAAAAGGCAGGAAATGGATTTCTAGGGAGAAAGCCCTGGGAGGTGTCTGCTCCAAACAAGAGTTAGTCTGGGAAGAGGCTGGAGAAAAGGGCCTTTTTAAAATGTTTAACAGTGGAATGTACCATTGCCCTGTGTGTGGCTACAAAACTGTAATGGGAACAGTTCACATTCATTTTGTACTGGTGTGAACATCTGTGCAAGATGCAGGGCAATGATGAATCAAGTCCTAAACATCTAACTTGCCCTTATAAAAGCTAGGAAATCTGGTTACAGAATCATAGATCTAGTTCCCATTTTCTAGCTTAAAGGCAGCAGTGACTCTTCTTAAATCAGTCCAGTTCCTAGTGGACAGGGGTCATTGTTATCTCCCATACCATCCTAATGCAGCTCTGGGCTGAACTCTGCTTACCTTATGGATTCAAATGGTGAGCATATCTTCAGAGAGAGAACTGTTTGACACCAGTTGTTTTAAATGATGGGATCACTGGAGACCTCATCCTATAGCATTGAAAAAGCCTTTCCACTGTAAGAATGATACTTGCAACAATGACACCCCTTCCTTATCACCCCCACCTCAATCCTTCTCTCCCTCCCCACAAAAAAAAGTGCCAGAAACTCCATGAAGTCCACTAAGGATTTTGCTGTTGCTACTGATTTTTACTGGAAGGTGCTTGGATACTACAGTGACTGGGAGGCAATATAAAACCCCCAGATAGATACTGAGCCAGATTTACCTCTGAGGATATAGGGGTTTGAGATTACTCATCCTTGCACCCCAGGGCTTAGCAGGGAAAGTGAGTCACAGCAAGGAAGGACAGCTTACAGTACTGCTGCCACCTTCTCCTTGGGGTTCTTCTGACATAGTAAATGCAGTTTAAAATCCAAGAAAATTGCATAGGAACTGCTTCCATTTGGGGCTTCTCAGGAGCTGATGCAGCGCATCTGTTAGCCATGCAGCCTTGGTCAGCCCCACCCACTCTGTGGGCTGCTTTGGGCCACTCTCCTGGGCCACTTTGGCAGAGGACAGGCAGGAGGTGGCTAGAGCAACAGTGTCTCTGCTCCTAGCAAACTTTTTACCACTGGGGGCCTGCGACTCAGAGTGAAGCTGGAAGAATAGATGTACTTTGGTGCCAGTGCGGTTGTTAGCCAGGCTGCACTTCAGAGCCAGTCTCTGGGTGTCCCCTCTGTGTGCTGATAGTACATTCTCTTTGCTGCTATCAAGCCAGCACTCGAGATTGAGGTTATGCAATGGCACTGAGATTAGGGAAGCCAAAGAGAAAGCCCTGGGACATAATAGAGCTGATTTGTTACAGGCACATAGCTGAAATAAAACACATTCTCCATTCTGTTTGTTCCCACACACATCCCCTGATCTCATAAAGTTACTAAGATCATAATGAAACACTGGAAAATTTTGCATCCGTTGTAAAACTTGAAGGGCATAGTCAATTTTTCAAATGTTATAAGATAGGTCTGGCGCTTAAAGATGCTATCTTGGTTCCTTTTGATGCAATCAAACTGCATTTTTTTGTTGCTGCATGTTCTCTCGGCAGGTTTTAGTGCCGAACTGTGATTGGTGTTTATAATTTTTTCCACCTGTTTGTCATTTGATATTTTTCTGACTCAAAGAGGTGAGTTTGGTACAAATTAGGAGCTCTGTTTCCATGTGTTCCTTTGTGGCTTTAGCTTTCTGTGAGGGATGTGGGTCAATAGAAGGGTTTGTGAAGGTACAAATAAATGTATTCCATGGCTTTTACATGCTAGCCTGTGACATCTTGCAGACTATCACTCAATCAGTATAAAATGAATTTGTGCTAACACTGAATAGTTGCTATGCTGGGACAATAAACGACCATCACCTGGCAAAACATTTCTTGCCCTTTGTATTGGGTAGAGTAGTTCTTGGGTTCAGACCTCTGAACCGGATGCTTGTGAGAAACAGACTTAAAATTAAATCTGGCTAATTTTAATAGCAAATAAGCTTCTGCATTATGGGGGCAGGGAGGAGGAATTCCTTTCATGTAACTATGAACCTGACCTTACAGACAATAAATAATGTACCATGGGTTAATTTATAGTAATGAAAACATCTAAGACCAGGGCAAATAGGACTCAAAAGGCAAAGAGGGACAACTGAGAGGGGTGCTACTTTTTGGCCAAACTGGGCATGTCTAGTTTCCACCAGTGTCTAATAATTCTGTTTATTCCCAGAGGGTGCGTTTCACTTGGATTTTAAAGTGGTGGGGTTTTTTTTGCAGATGTTTAATGCAGCCTCACAGCATTATTCTAATCCTCTGTATAATGGGTAAGCTGGGGAACAGAGAACTTGTTCCTAGCTCCTCTATAACAGGTGATGGTCTAGCCCATATTTAATTATTTCTACCACTGGAGATCCCACTGTCATCGTGTCTTCTTGGGCCACAACTGAGAGTGCCAAATTTAGGATACACTCCAAGACAGGTGACAAATCCCCCACAGGATATATCAAATCAGCAACAAAAGTAAACTGCTTCACTATACTGGCTAACAAGAAGTCATAAAAGCAGTTTCTTTAGGCATTCCAGTCCTTGTATTACCTCCAAAAACACTAGACTTAGATGAGTGGTTCTTTAAAACCAGTCTCTCTTCAAATGAAAGGTGGTTCTGATCCCAAAGGACCACACACACACCCAGGTCAATATATAACTTAGATCTTACCCAAAAATCACACAGATGCTAACCCTTTGGTATCTATAATCTAAAGGTTTTTTCATAAAAAGAAAGGTGAGCATTAAAATTGGTTAAAGGAATCAAATACATACAATAACTGCAAAGTTCGTGGTTTAGACTTGTAGCAGTGATGGATTAAACTGCTGTCTTAAATCAAGTCTCTGGCTGCTTCCAAATCATTGGAAGGTCCTCCATTCATTGGTTAGAATGCTCCCATTAGTACAAGTCCATATTCCAGAGGTTTGAGCAGGAAAGAGGCCGAATGGAGCAGTTTCCAGAGCCTTTTATATCTTCCGCCATCTGGAGGGAAACCCATTGTTCTGACTGTGGAAAAGTACCATAACAAGATGGTGGTTGGAGTAATGTGGACAAGTCACATGTCATTGCAGGAAGCTATTTCCTATAGTTCAGATGGAACGTTTGCAGGACATTCCATTCAGTGTAGATGGGCATCTCCCATGGTCCATTGTCAGTTAAGTGTTTCTTGATGAGCCACTTAATTAGAATAGTCCCTTCAAAATGTACAGGCTAAATACCTTGTAGGCATTACCCCAGGAGCAAACATTCTAAATACAGGTTTAGAGCCAATACTCATAACTTCAAATACAAAATTGATACATGCATACAGATGGCATAATCATAACCTTTTCATAGACACCATTTGACAACCTTTGTACAAGATTAGTTGCAAACAAATAACAGTGGTTGCAACAATGATCTATACTGTTATATTTTAATCAGATAACATCACACCATAACCTGTCTTGGCAGCTTGTTTCATTGCCTTAATCCTTCTCTCCGCTACAAAGATCTTCCTGATAAGCAACCTCATCTTTTTGCTGTTGCCACTCAAACTCATCATTTCAGCTGTCTTTGGTGACTAGGGGGAATAATCATGCAATTGATTTGAAGGAAAACACTTGCTTAAAGAAAATGTATTTGGGCTGCAGGTAGAGGTAATAGCTGTTAGCATCTATAATGCATCAGACTGAAACTCTGTCCCAGTGAAGATTTTCCTGGAAATGAGAGCCTGTATAAGTCCCTGCTGTACTGGTAGCAGCAATGCCTTATGGGCATCTTCACAGCTTCAGTCTGCCAAGCTGCCAGTAGAAATATCCCTTACTGTAGCTGACTCTTATGCCTCTGACAATTTTACCAGATCAAACTTTTAACTTCAGAGATCAGTTTTCTCTCCCTGCTGCACCTTCATCTCTCCTCTTTCCCACCATTTCCTCCTTCCTTCGCATTTTCTGTCCCTTCTGCTGCTAATGCCCAATGGGTAGTTGATTGCTGAATAGTGGCATTGGGACATCCAAGATAAATCCTCCCCTCCTTCATCTGCTCACATCAGAATGATTTTGCATACTGCTAGCTTATTGGTTAAAATAAAAGGCGCTGGCAAATGACATGAGTAGTACATAGACTGATGGCCAGGATTCTTTCTCTTTCATCATGGACAGTATTTAGCCATTCAATGGTCCTTGGGTTACTCTTCCAGTATCAGATAAAAGTAACCAAGCAAATTTTCCTTTGGACCTTAAAAATCAGAATAAACAATACTTGATTATGTAATTGGATATGTCTATTTCTAAAAATTTGTCAGGCCTAACCAGAAAAGAGGCTGTCTGACCTTGGGAATAACCAATGCACAAAGCTGGAGCCTCGCTAGGAAGAAAAGCGTGCTCTTCTCTTTGACATAGATTTTCCCTTTAATTTATCTACGTAATATTCTTTCAAGAAAATCTTGTTTTTTCTTACCAATTAGCGAATCCCAGCCTGGCACTAGTGGGAGGCTGTACTTCAGTCAGGGCTGTTGCCCATTAGAAGACTAACGCAATTAGCTGTAACATGCATGAAAGTTGATTCTCCAAACTTGTACAAAATCTTTAATGAGACAATTGGGATAGATACGATTGGGATCCAAATGCATTGCAAGTAGCTTACTGTCATTAAACTGCAGTCATGAGCTTTGGAGAGAATCTCTTTAAGCTGCCAAATTTCTATTGTATTCTTCCCTCTTGATCAGATTGCAAAACCTCCCAGGAAGAGGGTTTTTGTTTGTTTTAACAGAACACTTTGATCAGTGCAGAGCTCACTAGTACAGATGTATTCATAGAATCATAGAATATCAGGGTTGGAAGGGACCTCAAGAAGTCATCTAGTCCAACCCCCTGTTCAACGCAGGACCAATCCCCAACTAAATCATCCCAGCCAGGGCTTTGTCAAGCCTGACCTTAAAAACTTCTAAGGAAGGAGGTTCCACCACCTCCCTAGGTAACACATTCCAGTGCTTCACCACCCTCCTAGTGAAAATGTTTTTCCTAATATCCAACCTAAACCTCCCCCGCTGCAACTTGAGACCATTACTTCTTGTTCTGCCATCTGCTACCACTGAACAGTCTAGATCCATCCTATTTGGAACCCCCTTTCAGG
This sequence comes from Dermochelys coriacea, assembly GCF_009764565.3. Taxonomy (NCBI): domain Eukaryota; kingdom Metazoa; phylum Chordata; order Testudines; family Dermochelyidae; genus Dermochelys; species Dermochelys coriacea. The sequence continues at coordinate 13,208,045 of NC_050075.1, forward strand.
TAGCTGAAAGCAGCTATCAAATCCCCCCTCATTCTTCTCTTCCACAGACTAAACAATCCCAGTTCCCTCAGCCTCTCCACATAAGTCATGTGTTCCCGTCCCCTAATCATTTTTGTTGGCCTCCGCTGAATGTTTTCCAATTTTTCCACACCCTTCTTGTAGTGTGGGGCCCAAAACTGGACACAGTACTCCAGATGAGGCCTCATCAATGTCGAATAGAGAGGAATGATCACGTCCCAAAATCTGCTGGCAATGCCCCTACTTGTACATCCCAAAATACCATGGGCCTTCTTGGCAACAAGGGCACACTGACTCATATCCAGCTTCTCGTCCACTGTAACCCCTAGGTCCTTTTCTGCAGAACTGCTGCTGAGCCATTCGGTCCCTAGTCTGTAGCGGTGCATGGGATTCTTCCGTCCTAAGTGCAAGATTCTGCACTTGTCCTTGTTGAACCTCATCAGATTTCTTTTGGCCCAATCCTCTAATTTGTCTAGGTCCCTCTGTATCCTATCCCTACCCTCCAGTATATCTGCCTCTCCTCCCAGTTTCGTGTCATCTGCAAACTTGCTGAGGGTGCAATCCACACCATCCTCCAGATCATTTATTAAGATATTGAACAAAACCAGCCCGAGGACTGACCCTTGGGACAGTCCACTTGATACCGGCTGCCAACTAGACATTGAGCCATTGATCACTACCGTTGAGCCCAACAATCTAGCCAACTTTCTATCCACTTAGTCCATTCATCCAGCTCATACTACTTTAACTTGCTGGGAAGAATACTGTGGGAGACCGCGTCAAAAGCTTTGCTAAAGTCAAGGAACAACACATCCACTGCTTTCCCCTCATCCACAGAGCCAGTTATCTCGTCATAGAAGGCAATTAGATTAGTCAGGCATGACTTGCCCTTGGTGAATCCATGCTGACTGTTCCTGATCACTTTCCTCTCCTCCAAGTTCTTCTTGATTCCTTGAGGACCTGCTCCATGATTTTTCCAGGGACTGAGGTGAGGCTGACTGGTCTGTAGTTCCCAGGATTCTCCTTCCCTTTTTTAAATATGGGCACTACATTAGCCTTTTTCCAGTTGTCTGGGACTTCCCCTGGTCGCCATGAGTTTTCAAAGATAATGGCCAATGGCTCTGCAATCACATCCACCAACTCCTTTAGCACTCTCAGATGCAGCGCATCTGGCCCCACAGACTTTGCTCATCCAGCTTTTCTAAATAGTCCCGAACCACTTCTTTCTCCACAGAGGGCTGGTCACCTCCTCCCCATCCTGTGCTGCCCAGTGCAGCAGTCTGGGAGCTGACCTTGTTCACGAAGTCAGAGGCAAAGAAAGAATGGAGTACATTAGCTTTTTCCACATCCTCTGTCACTAGGTTGCCTCCCTCCTTCAGTAAGGGGCCCACACTTTCCTTGACTGACTTCTTGTTGCTAACATACCTGAAGAAACCCTTCTTGTTACTCTTAACATCTCTTGCTAGCTGCAACTCCAGGTGTGATTTGGCCTTCCTGATTTCACTCCTGCATGCCCAAACAATATTTTTATACTCTTCCCTGGTCATTTGTCCAATCTTCCACTTCTTGTAAGCTTCTTTTATGTTTAAGATCAGCAAGGATTTCACTGTTAAGCCAACCTGGTCGTCTGCCATATTTACTATTTTCTACACATCTGGATGGTGTCCCTGTAATCTCCAATAAAGATTCTTTAAAATACAGCTAACTCTCTGGACTCCTTTCCCTCTCATGTTCTCCCATTGGATCCTCCCATCAGTTCCCTGAGGGAGTCAGTCTGCTTTTCTGAAGTCCAGGGTCTGTATTCTGCTGCTCTCCTTTCTTCCTTGTGTCAGGATCCTGAACTCAACCATCTCATGGTCACTGCCTCCCAGCTTCCCATCCACTTTTGCTTCCCCTACTAATGCTTCCCAGTTTGTGAGCAGCAGGTCAAGAAGAGCTCTGCCTCTAGTTGGTTCCTCCAGCACTTGCACCAGGAAATTGTCTCTTCCATTTTCCAAAAACTTCCTGGATTGTTTGTGTACCGCTGTATTGCTCTCCCAGCAGATAACAGGGTGATTCAAGTCTCCCATGAGAACCAGGGCCTGCAATCTAGTAACTTCTGTGAGTTGCCAGAAGAAAGCCTCATCCCCCAGTCCAGTGGTCTATAGCAGACTCCCACCATGACAACACCCTTGTTGCTCACGCTTCTAAACTTAATCCAGAGACTCTCTCAGGTTTTTCTTCAGTTTCATACTTGAGCTCAGAGCAGTCATACTGCTCCCTTACATACAATGCAACTCCCCCACCTTTTCTGCCCTGCCTGTCCTTCCTGAACAGTTTATATCCATCCTTGACAGTACTCCAGTCATGTGAGTTATCCCACCAAGTCTGGTATTCCAATCACATCATAATTCCTTGACTGTGCCAGGACTTCCAGTTCTCCCTGCTTGTTTCCCAGGCTTCTTTCATTGTGTATAGGCATTTGAGAACTCGCTGATCGTCCCTCTTTCTCAGTATGAGGCAAGAGCCCTGCCCTCTCGCGCGCTTCTGCTCGTGCTTTCTCCCGGTATCCCACTTCCCCACTTACCTCAGGGCTTTGGTCTCCTTCCCCGGTGAACCTCGTTAAAAGCCTTTCAGGGTTTTCTTTTAGTACCTGAGCTATTAGGATGCTACACCCTGGCTGAAAATGCTTGATCTCACCAGATTTCCCAATTTCTACTGTGAATTGGGGCTTGAAAATCTCAGCGCTGTGTAGAAGGTCTCCTCTTGCTTCAGAAGCTCATATATTTAGTTCTAGTTTTTTAGTTGAGTTGGTGGTCATTTTAATTCTAAGCAGGAGAATGATCAAGTACACTACAGTTGTTTTCTCCAACAGCCTAACGAATTCCTGTTTCTGGAACACAAATGTGTTCTGAGCTCGCACAGTCTAGCAGATGGAACACTCAATGAGTTTCTTTATCTGAAAAAGGCCATTTGGGAATCTGACCTCATTAAACTGTCTGACAGCCTGCAATTTAAGGGCCATGATTCAGCAAACTGCTCGCATGGGTTCAAGATCAATCTGCTGAGATCTGCTGGTTGGGATTAAAGTCTAAGGGTGCTGGCATTACATTGTGCAGAGCATCATGGCACCATCGCTGTGATCCTTGTGGAATGGTCCCTCTCACTAGGAGCTCAAAGCCTTCAAAGAGAATATGGGCCAACCACAGTGCTGTAACTGAGGAAGGCATTTGGCTGTAAGTGCTAATGTGAGTGGAACCTAACTGAGATTCTACTTCAGCTCAGACAATGTTGCTGTCAGATCTGAATGTGTGTGTTTGAAGACGAAGGATTTCATAGGTGGCTCTAACAGGATGCTGGTTGGGAGATGTTGGAACCATATATCTGATTTGATTCTACTGAGTCCCTATTGTTCAAGTTGGAGGGTTGAAGATCTAGGTTCTCATTTGGTTCAGAAAAGTCAGATGGGATACTGACACCAGTGAGTGATTAAATCTCAGATAAAGAGCAATTCTGTGGGGATAAGCCAGGCTCTGAGGGGGACGCATATGCCTTCAGGTGCACATGTGTATGTGGTTCTATGAATGGGAGCTGCAGAAATTTAGCAAAGATTTACTTACCTTTGACATATTCCCTCTCCCACTGAAATCAGAGGAAGCTTCCCCCATTGATTTCAATGGACACAGGCTATTTTTGTGCGTTCAGTATTTAGTTAAATGTATTGGTTGCCTATTTTTGTATATAATTTTTCTGTGCAGGGGGGTGAGGTGAGGTGAGGTGGGGTGGGAGCCTACTTTCTATTAGTCAGAGCCTGGGGAGAGAGCAGCTCAATCCTAGGAGGTGTCAAGAGTGGTGGAAGATGGAAGGTACTCAGTAGGTCACAAGATCAGGTCCTAAGGTCTCATCTGAAACAAATTCGGGAAAATTTCTTGAAAGAAATGAGATACTAGAATGAACACCCTAGGTGCTTGCCTGGATATGTGGTTGGTCGCCCTAAACTAAAATTAGAGGCAGTTCATAACTTGAAAGCTGGATGTATTTGTCTTTAATTGATGGTAGATCATAACTGCTGGCGAATGTAAGCATTAAAGGAAAGGAGTCCATCAAGAAATAGCTTTTTCATCACAGAATGGCTACATTTTCTTTAAATTTTACTTGGTTTTTATTGCTCTCTCTATTACTAATAGTCAAATGTTTGTCTTTCTTCATTTGAACCTTATTTAAAATATAATTTAAAAATACCTTTTTGCCAAAAAAATCCTTAACTCAGGATAAATAAACTTAAAAGGAAAAGCTTGATAACGTCAGGCTTTCAGCTTACATTATGAAGCAGAGGCAAATTGGACTTAGAAAAGTTGCTGAAATAACTTACAAGTGATGGTGCTGATTCACTAGTGAGTTAATCTAGATTTATGCCTATGAAACTGGGCTGATAAGTGTCTTTTTTCTTCCCCCTCTCCCCCATAAGTCTTTCTAAACAGTGGTTATCTGTAAAGCAGTCTCAAAAACCATTCTGAATTTAAAACAGTGGGATAGTAGCATTTGGCAATGTATCCTTATAAATGAAAAAAGGAGATTAGAACTGGAATTTCAAAGTCCATCTCAAATCCTGCTACCATTTTAAAAAAACAAAACAAACCATGGAGTGTTTTTAAAAAAAAAAAAAATCCAATGAATTATTTTGATTCCCTGGACACTGGTGTAAATCCAGAGTAACTCCATTGAAGTCAGTAGCATTACTTCAGGTTTATACCAGTGTAAATGAGGTCAGGCTCACACTGTGTACTTCTGGAGTACTGTGGGTGTGCTGTATATGGGTATATTTCTGGATTTTACATGGGTGTGTTGTGAATGTGCACTTTGCCATTTATATACCTGTGTGTTATCTAGGTCTCTGCTGGCCGTGGATTGCTCTTCCATTCATCTATATCTGCGAATCCCTTAGTAGTATTAAGGTCAGGCTAACAAATGTTTCCTGGTTACTTTTGTCTTTGTGGCTTGCTGCCTTGCTTGTTAAGCTTGCACAGCACCCTGTTATATAAAAGTACCCTTCATAGATATCAGCAATGAATATACAGGTGTGTGTTCATGTTTAATTTTAACATTTGTAAAAATGAGGGACCCACAGCAGTAATTGCAGCTGGTCATAGTGGAGGGGGGCACTGCAAAAATCACACACACAGGTCTGCCACTACATCCGTGCTAACCTGCAGTGCCCCACTAGGCTAATCTTGAGCTGCTCTTGCATAGACCCCATTGTTTTTGCTAATTTGTGTGGTGGTTCTGTATTGTGGAGAAACGTCCTGGGGAAACAAGATTGATATTATCAAGCTGAAATTACACTCTGCTTCCAGCCCTGTGTCTTGTCTCTGAAGGAGAGTATATATGTTAGTGTGTGGCTGTGCATGTGTGCACGTGCCTGAGAGCAGAACAATTGCTCTAACAATGTAGAGGAAATTCACCAGTGATTATTGTCTTGTTGATGCTTCAGATCTAAGATTGTTTGGATGAAATTGGTGAATTAATGTCTAATTCTGAGTAGGTCACTTTATAAAAAAAAAAATAGCCAATGTCATATGCCATTTATTTTTAGCATGCCTTTTAGCCACAGGGTCTCCCTCTGTCTGAAGTTCAGTGTGTCACCCTTGGAGGTATATCTTCCATGCATGGCTGGATGTTTTTTTTTCTCTCCCTTGTGGCCCACTTGCTAGAACTCCCAGGTAATAATAGGTACACAAACAGGACCATATTGTGACAGAATACTTTGCGGCCTTCTCTCCACTTTGTATCTGTGCACAAAGGCCAGGTGGAGGGTTGTGCTTCCCTGAAATATTTGGGATCTTCCTACCTTCCAAATCTCCTGATGGGGTCATGGAGCACCATCCTGAATAAGGACCAGAGCCTCAAAAGCAAAATGAGACCATAGCTACAGAGTCTCTCTTCTACAGTCTATGACCAGTGAGAGGGGAAACACTCTGAACAAATCAGAAGTTTGTTTGCTTGGGATACCAGTTCCCAAGTCATTTTATTATGACTGGGGTGCATCCAGGAAAGAGGCTGAAGTCAGAGCTGGTATAAATGGGTGCACTGCCTTGATTTCATTGGAATTGCACCCATTCACACCATTTTCTCAGTGTTTCAGAGTGCTGGTTTCAGAGCTAGAGAATGTGACCTGAGACCGAAGCAAGACGACTTATGAAAGGAGTTGGTTGGTTGCTTCATTAGTAAAGAAAACATGCAGGAGGCCGTCATGAAGTCACTTGAAATGTCACTTTTTTTCCCCTTGTATTTAATGCCTTCACGGGGGGAGTGAACAGCAGATAGGTTCGGAACATTCCTTTCCAAGCTCCAGGGTTCTGGCATGCCCTTGTTCTCCCAGATGTAGCTTTGTCTGTTTGCCTGTTCTTGAGCCCTTTACTTGGGCAAAAACTCCTTTGGTGTGCAGGATTGAATCCCAGCTTGGCACTTTTGACGCTAGCAGTCATCTGTTACCATGGTATGACTCCTTTGTCTTGTGGGAGTGTTGCTTGTGAAGGAAAACCCCACATGGCTTATAGCCACCATGGAACTACAGATGTGAGTTACTGTAAAGGGTTCATAATCTATCCCTAAATCTGCCCACTAAAAGTGTGGTGTTACTGGCTTATGTTTGTAAACAGCTGGTGGCATTTGGGCAACTGTAGGTGGCTACTAGCCTATTGGTATCTCTTCGCTTTCTCTGTAGGCTGAAGCTAGGCAGCACATTAAGTAACGCTGCTGACTGGCGCTTGTGATTGAATTGTTTGTTATGATAAATGGTTTATCTGAACCCAATTTTGCCTTAACCAAATTTTCATCAACATGCCCTGAAGCTGTAAGTGAAGAGTCACCTTTACCTTGCTTTTCCAGATAGAAAATTTAGACTCGCATAATTTTCTTGTAACCTTCAGCTGGTTCAATGTGAAGCCTGCAGCCTTATAGCAGCTTAGTGCCCTGTTAATTATTTTGGAGGCCTGCAGTGCAAGATGGTGTGGGAACTATGCCTCGTTAGGACTGCAGTGTTCTGAAACAGAAGCCATTTATAGAATGGGAAGTAACTTTATGGCTCCACTTTTAAACTAAACTTCCTTTAATAAATAGAGGCTGGTCATCAAGGGCAGAGTTTCCCCTCCAAGGGAAGCGTTTAGCCTGTGTTTAGTTTGACTGTGACCCAGAGTTTGCCTTGCATAATCTTCTTTTTTTTTTTTAAAAGTGCACATAGTTACCCACTGAATAAACAGGGCTTCAGATGCCCTCTGGAGGTAGAACATAAGATGTTAATCAAGTTCCTGTACTTCATCAGTGCTGCTGCTGCTAAGTCACAGGAAGGAATAACACTGAGTTTGTAATTTATTTCAATATTCTTTAATCATATTCCACTCAATGTTTGGTTTATGGTCTTTAAAACCACCTTAGATTTTGACTGATAAATGGGAGGCAAATAAATTTAGCAAAATAAGCAATCTTCAGCATATGGAAGGTCATCAGAGGGCTGTGCAATCATTGTTCCTATTAATGTGTTATATATTTCAGTCAGAAGATTTTAAATGTTGACGGTTTTCAGAGGGAGAAGGCATAGTTTTGATTAATGGGTTTCTTCTAAAAGCTGAATGGGAAATGGAAATCAAAGCAAGGGGAAAAACACCCAGTCTTTTGTAGTGGAGGGAAGAAATAACTTCTTGTTGAATATTGAATTATGGTAGAATTGCAGTGAGAGATGAACCTCTCCTCCCAAAGGAGATCCAACTTGCAAATTAATTGCAAATTGCATCCCAGGTAATACTGGGTAAAGTCACAAAAACTTGAATCTTCCTGTGACACTATGCCCCATATTACTCATATCATAACAATATCTCTGTGAAGATGGCATAACTAAGATGTTTTTATGCAGGATGGATCATGTGAGGTATCATTGGAAAGGGTATGGCTTACTGAATATGATTATCCTATCTATGCATGTATCCATTTTTGTATCTGAAGTTAGGAATATTGACTATGTATCAATTACAAAAGTGTTTGCACCTGGGGAACACCCACCAGACAGTAGGCAATCAACCTGGCTGGGCCATTAGGGAGAACAATAGGACTTTGAAGATGCTAATCGCTGACCTTCCTGGGAAGATTCCTGGAATGTTTCAAATGGCCTTTTATGCATGGCTGCTTTGACACTGCACAGTCATGTGATCATGTCACCTGGTACTGGATTCCATCTTGGAGTAATAGTATTTTTCCACTGGGGGGGTGAGGGATCACGCTGAAAAGACACAGGATTCCTGGCATATGTAACTTCTATTTAAGGCAGGGAAGTGAGTTAATCGGGGCTCATTCGTCACTGAATCCCCACCCAGAATGACTGCTGAGCACATCTAAGGACTTGTCTACACTGGCACTTTACAGTACTGCAATTTTCTCTCTGAGGGGTGTGAAAAAACACTCCCCTCCCCCCAAGCACTGCAATTTTCAGTGCTGTGAAGTGCCAGTGTAGGCAGTACATCAGTGCTGGGAGCTAGTCCCCTCATGGAGGTGTGTGTGTGTGTGTGTGTGTGTGTGTGTGTGGTGTGGTTTTTTTTAGAGTACTGGGAGAGCTCTCTCCCAGTGATGGCACTGCAACTACACAAGCCGCGTTAAAGCACTTCCAATGAAGATGTGCCCAAAGAAACAAAGACCGAGTGTGGGGTTGGGGAGAAGAGCTGAGCCCAGGCTGGAAAAGGGGTCTGGCCTATGAAAGAAATGCCTAGAACAACATTTAGTGTGAGAAATTACTACTTGTAACCAGTTTCTTTAATGTATTGATCTTAATGTTTTATTTGCTCAGTAATCTGCTTTGATTGGTTTGCTAACCCTTATGACTTAAAATCTATCCTTTGTAGTTAATAAACTTGTTCTGTTTTCTTTAAGCCAGTTTGTGCATTTCATAACTGGGAGGCAAAAAACTGTGCATATCTTCCTCCACATTGAGAGAGGGGGGCAACTTTCATGAGCTTATGCTGTACAGATTTCTGTGCAAGTGCAAGGTAATACAGTTCTGGGTTTACACTCCAGAGGGGGTGTGTGCACTTGAGTGCTGGGCAATTCCCATGCAGAGCTGACCTTTGTGTCTCTGTCTGTTCTTTCTGCAGCTGGTCGTGTCCCTACCTCTGTGTGTGTGTGTGTGTGTGTGTGTGTGTGCGCGCAGGTGCGCTAGAGGAGGCTTGAGGACCTAGCACAGCAGGTCTGGGTGAGGGAGCCCAGGCTTGTGGAACAGGCAGGCTGAGTGGGACTCCAGCATATCAGGTGGCACCCCAGAGTGGGGGACAACCTGTCACACTTCCTTTCAATTTTTTTTTTCAATTGCTTCAACAGATTCCCTTCCTCACCCTTTGGTTAACTTTCTATGGATAGTCTAACAAATTAATATAAATCTCTTTCCTAAAGGAGATTACAATCTAAGGTCCTGCAGTGAAATCCTGACACTATTGGAGTCCATGGCAAAACTCCCATTGACCCAATTGGGACCAGGATTTCACCCATGATCCTGCAAGTTTTTCCAGTCAGCAGACTCCTACAGGCACATGGAACACTACTGAAGTGGATGGGGCTCCATACAGGTGTGGCAGTCAGTTTTTTTTTTTATTTGTGGGATTGGGGTACCTAATGAACTTCCTAACTTTAGTTGGGTTCCACATGGGGGCAGGTCTTTTTGAAGGATCAGCATCTAAACAGGCTATTGCTCATAGAGTATTTATGGAAGGTAAAGTTTGAATTTGTAAGCCTGAGGAATCTCCGACTGAGTCTATACTCACTAAATGAGGGAAGAGGAACTTTTTGTAAGATCTCTCTCCAATCAAAACTAATAAAAACCCGTTTTCTAATTTCCCATCTCAGATACATGAAACAAACTTCTGCAATAATCCAGGCACAGAAATTCACCAAATATAGTAGATTAAATTGAGACAACTGCAAGCCCAGATATCCAGATAAGATCACAGGTGAAGAGGAAGAGACAAACTTCTTAGACTATATTTGCTGCTTCAATATTTGCTCAGCTCCCCTTACACCCATGTTTGGGACTGAAAAGAAAAACTGGTGGTTCTTTATTCTTTATCTGTTGGGGTAGAAAAGGTTAAGTTGATGGGGGGGGGGGAAGAGCAGAAAAGTCTTGCATAGGATGGTGATCTTTTCCTTATGTTTCAAGCAGTGGTACTTTTGTAGTCAATGGGAGTTCAAAATCTGTTAAAAGCTACTGAGAGCAGCAGCTGTTATTGCCGGGGGGGGGGGGGGAGTGGAGGGGGAAAGAAGCATGTTTAAAAGAGGAATTATAACTAACCTCTGGTTGCCATAAAAAGGAATCTTCTCCACAAGCGAAGCTTAAAATCTCTAGCCTCTTCAATGAAACACAATCAGTTCTTGCTCTTCATAATTGTGGGCCAGATTGTTGGCCCCAATAAGGTGGTTTTGCACTGTTTCCGGAGGTCAAAGCAATCTTAAAGAGGGTCTAAATTTCCAGGTTGGGATTCCCCTGCCATAGGGAATAGCTGGGTGATGTAGAAATGGCTGTGTGTGAGAGAAAATTGTGGCTGGAGCATGCTGCTTTCCAGAAATCCCCACTGCCACAGTTGTCCCTCAAGGCATGTTGTAGGCAGAAGTATGTGAGCACATTCTGGCTGCTCTAGCTTATACTATGGGCCCTATCATTCTCTGGGAGCTACAGGGTTTGGGGGAGCCCAGAGATGGTATACCATCACCCGTTCTTTCCCTAACTTCTGATCCTGCCACAAGTGCAACTCTCCTGAACTTGAGGGTGAGGGCTTGTGTGAGTACTACAGATGTATATATCTAGCAGACTGGTTAAGAGTGTATAATATAATTGTATGGGAAAGGAGGGGACAGAACAAAGGTAGACATCTGCTCCTCTCCCTGTGTATTTGCTATGTAGAGGGCTCTTTTTTCCCTTGGGGTACCAATCCCACAGATGGCAAAACCAAACTGAGCTCTGTTCCCAGAGTTGCCAAAAGAGGAAAATGTTGTCTTTTTGACCCAGTGAAGTCAGCCTATAACACTTAACATAGCTTAGCTCATGCTACTTTCTCTGTTCCCATTGGCCTCTTGCCCAGCTGTCATAAAACCAACACACAACCCTGTTTTGTATTTCTTATGAGAATGACCTATATAGGAACCAAGGGTCAGATTCTCAGTTGGTGTAAATTGCCATAGGTCTGACTTCAAGAGAACAAGTCTGACTTACACCCTCTAAGAATCTGGCCTCTCATGGTCTCTGGTGTGGGGAATGAGCATGGAGGAGAGGAGCTGTATTTGAATTTCAGCTAGACTTTGCTGTTGGTGTAGCATCACTTAAGGGATGGTGCATGATTTCAATTGGGAAACAAAGATGCTTACTGCATCTCTGATGTGTTTAGTTGGAAGAAAATGCACTGCACAGCCTTTCTGTCGTAGGTGAGGTAAATGGGAGCAAAGAGTCTCTTGTAGATTGCTCACTGCAAAGGTATTTCACTGATAGTTGGGAAATGAGAGAGGACCAAATTCAACCCTTGTGTATCAAAGTCCGCTTGAAGTCTTTTTTAGTCAGAAACTCAATGTAAATCTGCATAGTTCCCTTAAAGGCAAGGGAGCTAATCTTATTTACATGACCTGGGGATCTAGCCCAGGAAAGTCAATCCTTCTTTGTAGAAGGAAGTAGAGCAGCTCAACTGTCATGTTCTATACCACTAGCATCGAACAGATTTTTTTCGGCTTAAGTGAGCAGGACCAGAGAGCTTGGGGTAGGATGATGTGAGGTTCATCCATGTTGTGCTGTACATTATGGTCCTTCAGAATACCTGGGTGCCCTCAGATTTGTTAAAATATTATAGCTCTGTCCAGCATTAGTCTTCCTAGATCCCAGGTAAGAGCTAGAGTGCATGGTGAAATGAGACCTGAGGGCACCATCAAAAATATTTTCAATACAGCCAGCCTCTGTGATGGCTGATTTCCTTAACCTCTAAAAGGGCTTTGTGTAACGCGGATCCAAATACATCCCCAGATGGAATTTGCAATGCAGTTTTGTTGTATTGTGGGTGAAGTATGATGTCCAGTGTTACATAACACTTCCTGTTCTGGGCTAGCCACCCAGACTCAGTGATGCACGATGTGCAGCAGGAAAACATCAGAATGTGGCCTCGGAATGCCACCATCACCTTAGCCATGTGACCCAGGTCTGAGATGAAACTGGCTACTGTCCTGTGCAATCTCCTCCCCCCCCCGTGAAAATTTGCTGAATGAAAGGAGGAAGCAGGTAGGTGAGGCAGAAGGATTCACAACACAGTGAATCCTTTAGCCCCATGCTTGTGAGTTGGCAGGGCTCACGGGGTAGAGGACGGCTCCCTGGTGCTAAGATTCAATGCTGCATAGGAGGTCTGTGTACACACTAGCTGTCCCAGCTCTCATGCAGTGAAACCACACTGGTTCTGCAGCCAGGGAGTCGGGACCCTTTGCAGCTGTGTAGAAGCAAATTTTTGTTTGGAACAATCTCAAAATATTTTGAAATTTACTTCCTAGTGCAAGAGTCTGAGGATCCACTGGCTTCTTAGTGATCTGGAGTGACCCTAGTGACTTGATGATCTATTCCTCTGAGCCAAGCTTCAAGCAGATCTGAGGCTCAATTTTATCATCAAGTGGTGAACAATAAAACTAAACTTCGCCAGTGGTGATTCTAGGACAACAGAAACTAGCTCATTTAGGCTAAACTTGATCAGCTAACTGAGGATTTGAGATGATGGGATATTTTTGCCTGAGGATTACTCTAGTCCTTGCTGGAATGCAGCCACTTCTGTTTTGATGCTCTTTAGAAGTAAGAACTGCCTGTCTTGCTCAGACCAGTGGTCAGAGTTCAAAGGGGTAAGAATCACTTCATATTGGGAATAAACTGTGGACAGTCTTTGACATGATAGTGTCAAATTAAAATTGACCTGTTGGGAATGAGGCCTACGGCTGGTGGCAGCCATCTTGCTAAAAAATGTCACTTGCGATTTTTTTTTAACCTGTATGAGAGCTCAGTGTCAAACTGTATTAAACCCCAACCCATGTTGGTTTGGTAATTAAGACTTTTTGGTTTACATATTAAAATTTAAGGCCCTGATCCTGCATCCTTTGTACACTCTAGGATTCCTGTGTGGGTCAGCAGGGGTCTGGCTGCACAAGGATTGCAGGATTTAGCATTCGTGTGTCTTCTGGACATTAAAGAAATATTGCAGCTAGTTGGAAACTGGTTTTGGATCTCTGATGCAGGGACACGTTGTCAGTATCAATCTCAATGATACTGCATTTTGAATAAATTAGTCCCCATGGCAATGGCACTATTAGGCTCGGAAGAAAAATAGATGCCATTTGTAATTAAAAATGCTCATTTCACACACATGTCTCACCAGTGCAGTGACATTCCCGAGTTCCAACTGTGTGAACTTTCACACTGCTGACTATACAAAATGGCTGTAACTTTCCTTTAAAATATTGGTCCGATGCTAACAAGCACATTAATCAATGTAAGGTAATTTTAGAAGTATTGTTTAGAAAGCACTTGTAAAGCAAGAAGAGCAGCAATCGCTTTTAAGGAGGGGATTTTCATCAGGAAGAAGGTGTGTGTGGGGGGGTGCAGAATCTGTCCCCAGACTGTAGAGTAGAAGTGAAGCTGCTGTGTATTTCATCCCTTTAATGTCTAGAACAACCTCTATGGCCCTAGGCTATGATCCACAGAGAAGACTAGAGGATCTGAATATGGCAGGTACTCCATCTTTGCTGCCTTCCTAAGTCTCACCCTGTGCATGGCTGTACAAGGAGCTCCAGTGGAGCAGTGTGGAGCCCCTGTTTAGCCCTCCTCATTCCTGCCACTCCTTATTCAGACGTTTCAGCACCAGAGTGGACCGGTTTTGCCCCTTATTAGGGGTGACCAAAGTGTAGCTTGTAGGACACTGGCCCTCTGAATTTTAAAATTTGGTCAGAGGCTTTCCTACTGACAATAGAGAATATGGGCCAGGGAGATTAGAGGTGGCAGCATGTGTTGCCCCATCTTGATTGGAAGAGACTTCTGCTTGGAGAATTGCATGCACGGACGAGTGGACCCCACAGGCCACATCTCTAGATAGAAGGTGAGAGTGACTGCAAGTGACTCAATCTTATGAATTTTGATGCAGTCCTTTGGGCTCCAGTTCAGCCCTTTGCACTAGCCACTCCCTTGGCTGTTTAGGCATTTGCACACTGCTATTCTTAGTCCTTTCATCCTGATACTTTTATTTGGCCATTTCTAGGGCACCATGAGATTTAACATTGCCAGCTCACTCCGTCGCTCCTGTGCAATTCCTCTACCTTCAGTGTTGCTGGAGTAAAGAGAACACTTAAGATAGCTCACTCTTCTTAGGTCCTCATCATGTAGGTGAAGTCATGCATTTTCATGAATAATCACAAGTGAAGGTTTAAAAATACTGGGTGGACAAGATATATGTTGAAATGGAGGACAAGGTCAAAAATGATGTTGCAATTCTGAGGTCCTCTCCTGGGGGTGGGAGGAAGGGAACTGAAATAGCTGGAGAATTAAAGACCAAAAAGGGAAGCAGAGAAAAGCAACAGAATGCAAGGAAGGACAGATTATGTAAAATGGAGACCAGGCAAATAGGAGTGGAAGGTGAAAATAAACAGGGCCAGAAGAAATGGCATGCCAGGAAATACATAAATGAGGTGGGAATATGGATTGCCAAGAAAGATTAGACCATATGTAAACATTCTGTTGTGCAGTTATTATAACTGAGTCAGTTTCTCTCCTCTATTCCCCATCTTCAGTGTTTCTAACTGGAAAGATTGGTTATGATTATTCTGGTATTGGTTCTCACTCCCACTTCCAAGCTGACTAACATCATTGGTGGGCCAAATTAATGTGAAATTCTGCCTCTATTCATTGTGTGGAGTGAGAGTCAGGGCAAAACTCAGCCATTAGAAAGGTTCCTTTCTAAGGTGAGTGATTCCAATATCACTGAAGTTGTTTTCTAGCTTTTTCCAGTCTACTAATGAAATATTGACATTATCAATGTAATGTAAGCTTTGCTTGCACCTGTACAGTATGTAGCAATGTAACTTTTTTTCTAGATGAGTCTCCCAGCAATGAAGTAGCTGCCATTTTGTGATCAATTCAGATGCAGAATGTTACTTGCAGGCTCCCTCTCTCTTATGGAGATTTTTTTGTTTGTTGGTGCTTTCCATAATCTGGAATAAGACACCTAAACTGAAATACTTGTTCTCTCATGCATTGAGAGCAAGACATTTAAAAAAAAACCAAAAAACACAACACCTGAGTAATTTCATTTTCTGTTTCTCTGGTGGGAAATGCAGAAAGTGCTGTTAATATGTAACATTTTCATTTAAAACTGCTTCTTAAGGTTAATATTAAAGGACCTCCCACTACCATTGTTCTGTGTATGGACTGAGTAAAGTGTATGGGCATAAACATTAGCAACACAGGAATTGCCAGACTGGATTGCATCCGGGGTTCACCTAGTCCAGTATCCTGTCTCTGACAGCAGCTAGTAGCAGATGTTCTTGCATATACATCTGAAACCCCACAGGAGAAGGATGTGGGATAATCTGCTGCCTACTCTTCTCCCTCCAGGTCTCATCCTAATCTGTAATGGTTATAGATCAGTTTAAGCCCTGAAGCATAGTTTGGTATTCCTTCCAAAACTTGTGTTAATATTCTAACTCTGGATATTTTTAATAATGTTGTGGGTGTCTCCACCTAGCTGCAATCCTTGAATAACCATTTTCACCAGTGATATAAACAAAGAAGCATTTTATAACTTTCCTTTTTTTCCACCCCTTCTCAAATTAGGCTTCCTATATATTTACAGTTTCACTGTCATGCTGTGACTAACACAACAATCTCATGCTTCTGCCACAGTAGTCTGTTGCCAGTTTGCAATAATGTGTCCTTGCAGGAATCTGGTTGTCAGTGTAAGGATGTTCTCTAGCATGGCTCCCAGAGAGCTGAAAGGTAGAAATGATAGGCATCTTAGATGTGTCACTTACTGTTGAATTTGGTGGGTTTTTTATTTTAAATGAATATCGGTGCTAGATAACTGGTTCAGGGGAATTGTCTGCACACTGCTCTTTGTAAGACCTCTTCATTTTCAGTGTGGCTGATTTGAAAACCCATGGAAAAATGTGGCTGTCCTCGAGAGACACAAAGCATAGTGATCAAAGCCAATAGTGATGGTTACAAGAGGTTTCAGAGTAGCAGCTGTGTTAGTCTGTATTCGCAAAAAGAAAAGGAGTACTTGTGGTACCTTAGAGACTAACAAATTTATTAGAGCATAAGCTTTCGTGAGCTACAGCGGAGGATCACCCTGGCAACAACCTTCCTTTTCTAGCCTAGTGATGCTAGAAGGATGCCTCCATTACTCTTTCAAAAAGCATAGGTAGAGACCCAAACAAGTCCAAAACTCCAAATGTCCTACCCTGCCACAGGAAACTGGTGTGAGGGTAAAATACATGACCATAAAATAAATTCTGAGTTACTAGCAAATTGTTGCTTCAAGGAGAGAGGAGTTTGGCCTATGCATAGGAAATGGGTGTGTGGGCAATAAAAACCAATGTCACCTGTTGGGGGTTGGTGGGGGAGAGGAACCAAGCCAGACCTTGCAGCCTGTGGACTACATCCATCCTTTCAAGGTGCCTGAACCTTCTCTGATGCATTCCTAGCTCAGGAACCATGTTGCCATTGGCTATGCCCTCCATACCGGTGCCCTAACCCCATTCTGAGAAGATGGCTGGAACAGAGGAGTGACTGCTGGGCCAACTGGATTTCTGCTTCTAAGTAGAATATCTTGCAGCCAGCAACCACTTCCCTTTCCCACTCCCAATACCTAACCACCAAAGCCAAACAAACCCTACCAAGTAGTGGGGCAAAGAACATGCAGAAGAGGTGCAGTTTTTCTCAATTTTGCTAATTTTAGAGCATTTTCTGCCTGACTGTGTGCCCCTCTGCACTGTGTAGCAGAGGGGTGTGGACAGCTTCACATGAAAGGATCTCCAGATCCATGCGCATGTATGATTGTTGGTTTGCTATTGGCAATATCCTTCAGTGATGATACTATATTGGTGGTTATTCCTGTTTTGTTTACTGACAGCAAGATTTTCAAAATAGCTGAGCATTGGCTTAACTGTACTGCCTTTGAAGTTAATGAGTTTTTACCACTGATTTCAATGGGAACAGTTACTCCATCCTGAAGTGCTTTTGAAAGTCCCACACTAACTTAGAGCCACTGGTGTGCTGGGCACTGTACACCACAAAGACACAGTCCTGGCCCCAAAGAACATACCTTCTAAAATAAACTATTCAAGGCAGAAATGGGGCCCGACCTTGAGAACTTCTTAGTGCTGTCAGCTCTTGTTGATGTCCATGGGAATTGGCCTTACAAACTTGGCTCCTGTACAATGCAAATCAAAAGTGCTGCAAAATGTCTTCATTTAAAGAAACAAACCCCTCTCTCATTCACTTTGTCATTGGTGGATGAATGTTAGGGTTAACACAGAATTAAACTTAATAAATCTATGCATGAAAAGCACAGTATTAGCACTAAATGTTTTAGAGCATTAATTACAGAAAGAAATATCCAGTTGCTCATTGTGCATGGTTAAGCTTAGGAAGCACTTTAAGCGGCTATTTCCGGAGTGTGCTAAGATCTTGGTGTATCCTATCTGGGAGTGCAGTAAGTTTGAATATGCCAGTATTGAAGTGACCTTTGCTTATCTCTATAGGAAACAGTATGGTCAACTCTGTACCCCCAAAAATATTATGAATAGAATGCTTCTTGAAGAGGGTGTTTGAGAACCTTTGTCATAGGTTAACATGAACACTTTCAAATAAGCAGACCCCAGAAAGGGAAAAAAGCAGCATCGGACTTGTCTAGGTATATAGTGTGAAAAATATCCTCACACTTCAGTGAAAGTGTTTAAGAGCAAAATTTTCAATATTACCAGGAGAATAATTAATGCTAACTGAAACCTCCATGTATTTGAGACACTCATTGCTAGGTGCAACAGCACGGCTACTGCGAAAAAAAACAGCAAACAGGACGGCCAGGATGGGCCTTAAAAAAAAAAAGGGACTGCCCTGGCCAAAACAAGATCTATGGTCATCCTAATCCAGATTCAGAGTGGTTTAGAAGATAGGGCTCTGGAGTGGGAGTCAGGAGAGCTGGGTATATTCCCTGTTCTGCCACGGAATGACCTTGGGCATCTCATTTTCTCTCTGTACCTTTGTTTCCCTTCCCAACCTTTTTATTTTCTATTTAGAATGTATTTTTTGGAGCAGGGACTGTCTCACAGTGTCTTGTACAGTGCCAAGCACCACGGGGCCATTTTTTATTTCAGATCTCTAGATGCTACATACTCTAACAGATTAGTGCTTTTTGATATTTTATGATTGGACATCCTTCCTAGATGTCTAAAGAATTAAGCATTCCTCTATTATACACGTAGCAGGAAAATCTCACTGTTTAGAAGGTTGAGATATGGACAGGACACAGAAACTTTCAGTAGCAGTTAATATTGCTGTTGTAAGAACATAATGGCCATACTGCCTCAGCCCAGTGGTCTATCTAGCCCAGTATCCTGTCTTCCAACAGCGGCCAGTGCCAGGTGCTTCAGAGGGAATGAACTGAACAGGTAATCATCAAGTGATCCATCCCCTGGCAAACAGATCAACTTGTAACCGATTTTTAGTGAAACTAACATGGCCATTATTTTGGCATCAGGTAGAGAATTGGTGGGTGGGTTAGTAAATTAAGCTGAGACTTCAGACCACCTTCATTTGGGGTGAAAATAACTTCTGTGCAGCTGGCCAGCACAAGGTGTGTGCACCATTTAACTCTCTAAAACAACAATCAAAGCTAGTAACTGACCAATTCCACATCCTGTTAACCATGCCACAGTCAGATTTCTGCATCTTGCCTTTTGAAACAGCATTCCAGGTGGCTGTGTGTTAGCAAATACAAGATCTTGTATGTAAAATGCAGAGGGGTAACTTCACCTGCTGAGATGTTCTCCTTTTGTACCTTTATATGTGAGCAAGAGATAATTTTATTTAAATGAACGATGGCTAACAGGCTTATCTAACTACAGTTAAAATATCACATGAATAATTCAGTAAGTTGTTTGGAATCATGATTGTAGGAACAAATTAGCTAACTGCAAACTGGAAATTAATGTTGCTTATTAATGCGTATATTGGAGCAGAATACTGGGAGAGCAGGCGGGTTGATTCAGAGCATACAAATGTGAAATTTTCCATTTTATAAATATTCTTTCAGTGACACCGTGTGCAGAATTATCACAGGCAACTGTGACTCCTGGAAGCCAGAAGAAATCTCGGGATTGTAATAACTTTAATTTTAATCAAGTTACTTGCTTTTGAAAATAGTGTCCAGTTCTTGGTGGTCAACTGCAATGCTGCTTTTCCATCTTGTGGACATTGCAAGCTGACTGACTAGATACAGATTCATAGTGGTCAAATAAGCAAGGTGGTTGGCCTTATCATGAGCACAACACCTCTCTGGTGTTAAGAGGGGAGGAACACACAGCCTGAAATGTTGCTACCTTGCAATAAGGATGTGATCATCATCATCCTCCTGCAACCTTCCAAACATTAGAGAAGGCATATTTGCCCATTTCACTCATTTGAAAACAGTTTGGCCTGGAGAGAGCTGTTTTTTAAAGATGAGCAGTTTAACTGGAGTACTGCATAGACAGAGCTTCCACCTTGTCTCCTTCTGTGGCTTTCCTTCTTTCCAGGTCTCAGTGCTAACTGGAGATGAACAAATGATTTCTTTCTTCATGTTTCCTACACATGTGTTCTGGATAAGACTGCTTCCTTTACAGCTACTATTTTCAACTGTTTGTTTTAGAAACCATCTCTTATGGGTAATATCACCCTAGATTTCAAAGGCCTCAGACTATACTATAGAATTGGCATGTTTTTAGGGAAAAACTATTATGTCTGACACTAACATTTTGGGGGAATTGCCATAAAGTTTTGCATTAGTATTGAGGCTCTGTTTTATCATTTGTGCCATCAAATAAGGAAAATATAATATACACAGGGCACAAATTGGATAATGAGGGGCAATATAAAGTTGCATAAAGAGAAGGAGTACTTGGGGCACCTTAGAGACTGACAAATTTCACTCTATACGGCTAAATTCAGTGCCTTGCATAATGACAGGTTTCAGAGTAGCAGCCGTGTTAGTCTGTATTCGCAAAAAGAAAAGGAGTACTTGTGGCACCTTACAGACTAACAAATTTGTTAGTCTCTAAGGTGCCACAAGTACTCCTTTTTCTTTTTGCGAATACAGACTAACACGGCTGCTACTCTGAAACCTGTCATAAAGTTGCATGATTGCTTTGATTAAGATAATAGTTGGCAGCATGGCGAGAAGGAAATTATAACTGTATATTGCTGATTGTGAGGTTTATTTTAAGGGCATAATTTAAAGATGCCGAACTCATTCAATCAAGGTGGGACAAAACAGTAGTAGAGGTGCAATAGTGAACAAAAACTTAGCAGTAGGATGGCCTTGAGCCTTGCCTGATTGGAGGGCTGGATGAGGGTTTCTATATTCCAAAATTCTGTGCTGTTCATATTCAGGGTTAGGAGCCAGGGGAGTTGGAGCTTGGGGTGGGAATGTTTGGTGATGGGTGGAGGCGGTAATTGGATGGGAGGGTGACAGCTGGGGGTATGAGATTCTTGGGCTGTAGGCAATGAGGAAGGGGTTAGGTAAGGGGAAGCAGAGATCTGCTGTACGGGTTATACAGCAAAGTTGCAAACCACTCAGCCAGCTGCATGCAGCTGGGACTTTGAGGGCTGGCAAAGCATTTGCTGCTGTTGGAGGTGCTTTGGGTGATGGGAACTGTTGAAGCAGCCTGCGGAGAGAAGGTGTTGAACAGCATCTGTGTCCCCTCCATTATGGAGCAAAAGTTTATTTGCTTCTCTCATTCACATGCAGGAGCTAAAGATACAGTGTATGAGCTCCCAGCTTGCCCATGCACATATGAAATGGATAGTGAAACTGCCCATGTGTTATGACCTTGATACACAATTAAAAAGTTTAATTTTTCAAGTTGAATGAAACATTTCACATTAGCTGGTAGATGAGCCATTTTGACATGCTACAAATGCACCCTTTTTTCCTAATTAATACAAAACAGTGGTGGAATAGATTTATTGTCAGGAAAGCAGTTAACTGTCATTACCACTTATGAGTCAATGGCTTGTTGTTTGGTAAATGCTGACAATGCCCAGACTTGGACTGGGCACTGAGGCTCTGCTGCAGTGATTTAGTTTTTACACACCCCATTGTTATTCCTCTGTCCCTAACTTTTTTCTCCTCCCTCTTTCCCTCGCAAACCCACTTCAATTCTAACTGGCTCGGCTCAAAGTGGAGCTCAGACACAGGTCACACTGAATTTGCTGTCCTAGACTGAGCTTCAGATTCAATTGCAATCTGTAGGGCTCTTGTTGAAAAGGAAGCATGCGAAGCACAACCAGAGGGATGGACGGAAGGAGCAACAGTTGGACCAGTATGCCAGCACTCAAGGATGATTAAGGACCTGAGGTTCATGGTTGGGGGTGGGGCTACAAAGCAGCAGTGAACCTGTGAGTGGCAGGCAGCTAGACTCCCACATGGGAAGCAGTGCAGGTCCTAGGGAGGAGATGTAATCCTGGGTTTGTGGTGCCTTTTAACCAGACTTGCTGCACCTCAGGCTTTTGTACAATCTCTCTCGGGCCCACTGCATAGCATCCAAAATATCCAGATTTGTTTGGTGTCTATGGGCTCTCCAGGTGAGAGTAGACTAAGCAGGCCACAAGCATGATTGCATTTGAGAATGGGTTGCTGTTACCGAGACCAGGGGTTCTCAACCTTTGTCTTTTGAGCCCCCGCTCCAATATGCTATAAAACCTCCATGGCCCACCTGTGCCACAACTGTCTTTCTGCATATAAAAGGCAGGGCCAGCATTAGGGGTTAGCAAGCAGGACAATTGCCTGGGGTCACGTGAAGCTAAGTTGCTCAGTCTTCGGCTTCAGTCCTGGGTGGCAGGGCTTGGAACCCCAGGCTTCAGCCCCATATGGTGGGGCTTCAGCTTTCTGCACTGGGCCACAGCAAATCGAATGCTGGCACTGCTTGGCAGACCCCCTCAAACCTGCTGGGGGGGGGGGGGCCCAGTTGAGAATCGCTGGTCTAGATTCACCTAAAGCTGAAGATGCCCAGGGCTAGATCCTCAGCTATGGCCAAATTGTATAAAACACTGGTTGGGAAAGGTAATGGTAGATGAAAGCTCATTTTATGTTACGTGAACACCAGTGCTGCTCTGTCCGGACCTGGTCCCCACATGTTGAGTTGGAGCAGTTTGCAGCTGTTCCAGCTTATCAGGTTGTGAATGGTGCCCTTGGGGCCAAAACCACATCAGAGTACTAGCATAGTGCAGGATCCTCCCTGTTTTCTTTGTTATACTGGTAACCGGGAGGTAGTGCAGTGTAAAGCTCCTACGTTGGCTGTATGCTACTGGGGAATCACTGTTCCTCTGCAGTGGTCTGGTTAAGATGGCAATAGGGGTAGATTAGTCTGTCAGTTCCATGTAAGCAGTGCCTTCACAGTGAAGGACCCAGCCCATGTTTCTGATATTTTTTTCAATTTAATTTTTTTCACCTTCCCCCTCCAAATGTTAAAGTATTGGAGTAAAGGCTGGGAAAGAAGTTGGCTCAGAGGATACTCTCGGGCTTCAAAAGTTCTCTGTAAACGTGTTTTCTCTCAACCCCTCTGGCCATATCATGTGACCCAAATGAAAGGAGGGGAAGCAGTAGATGAGAATCATGTGACTCCATGCACCTCAGTTCCCCATTTGCACAATAGGGATCATACTCCTGCCCTTTGTCAGCTTTGCCCATCTAGAGTGTAAGTTGTTTGAGGCAACAACTGTCTCTTATGTGCGTTGTACAACACCTAATGATGCAATGGGGATCTGATCTCCACTGGGGCCTCTATATGTTACTATAGCACAAATAGTGATGACTGTGACTTACCTAGCATGTGAGGAGTACCCTTTAGGATGGCCGAAGATTACTTTTTTTTAAAAGCGGGCACAATGTTTTGGTAGATCTGGAGCTCAGTATAGCACTTTCACCCCAGGCTATGCTTAACCCATTAATTCCCAAACTGCTATTTCCAGTGCCGTAAAGGTTTAAGAAATGTTTATGTACATTTCTGAGGCTTAATTCATTCAACATGCTATTCTCATATTTTTTAGAGAAGATTCTCTCCTGTTCCAACCCAAAGACTTTTGTACATTATAAGTGTAAGGGGGTCTGAATGAACTCTCCCCTGACAGCTAGTTGGGGAGGGGGAGAGACTTCAGGAGCAACAGTATTTACATGAACACACCTACTCTGCATAAGTATCTAGCAGACAGGAGCTGTGTAGCTCCAAGTGATCAACTTTGGCTGGTGTTGGGTTACAAATCACTTTGAATGCAGGGGTAGAGAAATGTTATCAATGTTGCTGTCTTTGTTTGAGTAAAGGGAAGCAGGGCAGCAGAACTGTACTTAACCTGTCCAAAGGAGATCACTCTCAGCTGAAAGGACCTCGTTAAACCAGGGACTCAAATGCCAGACCCCGTGTGAAAGTAGAGCGGGGTGGGGGACAGGTGTCCCAGCTAGGAGTTGGGGACTCTCCCTATGGGTCCCTGGTCCAGTTTAACCTGTTCCTCCATGTTGTTCAAAGATAGTTAAATAGGCTTCTTTAGGAGCCTTCTACTATTAGAAGTACTCAAGAGATGAAAACACTTGTGGTGGGGTAGTGTTTCTGACCTGCTGATCAGTCATAGTGATTTTTAGAGCTCACAGTAGAGAGAAATGGCAGCAGAAGGTGACTGACAGGTGTCTGGCGAAAAGTGGCAAGCCGGCAGGAGCGGAATGTGTGGCCTGTGGGGGCCCAGATGGCAGAAGAAGCAAGGTGCCGCCTTCCCCAGGTGAGAGGTGAACTCGGTCAGATGCCTCTGAACCTTG